>NC_058522.1:253107583-253743083 GCF_904849725.1 Hordeum vulgare subsp. vulgare | reverse complement strand
GGGAAGGGCATTGATTTCTGTACCCATGGTTCTCTTTCCTTTCCATGTCTTCTTGCAACAAAGTTCTCTATAGTATATCTCTTGCGCTTGTCGGGTTCTTCTTCTTCTTGTACTTCAGGAGGATCATTCTCCTCATTATCTTATCAGGTTCAACACCATCTTCAGTTTCAGCATCGAAAATAGATATACCATTAGGATCAACAATAGGTTCTTCATCAATTATGGGATCATTGGAGTTGTCAGCTTCCTTGTGTTTATTTTTCTTCTTCGAGGACCTAACAACATCTTCTTCCTGGAATTGAGAATCTTGCTCGATCCTCTTTGGATGCCCCTCCGGATAGAGGGGGTCCTAGGTGTGTGTACCACCTTGGGTCTTTATACCATATGCCTGTGTATCAACTTGTTTGGCATTGTTAGCAACCAAATTTGTTTGCACATTAGAAATTTATTCAAGCTGAGTTTGAACCATTTGAAAATGCTTAACAAGACCTTTAACATCATTAACAGTTCTACTTAAAACATCAAGCAAACTTTTTATAGCAAGGGAATTATCAGGCAATTGGCTTTGAATCCTCTCATTAAAGTGACTTTGCTTGACAATGAAATTGTCAAGCTCATCTAAACATTAATTAGGAGGCTTACCATGAGGGATGTCACTTGCATTGTATTATAAAAGGGAGTGTACCTCTACCATAGGTGGGTGAGTGGTAGGCTCACATAATTTCTCAATAGGAGGTAGATTCTTCACATATTCAGCTTTAATACCTTTCTTTTTAATAGACCTCTTGGCTTCTTGCATAACTTCGGGGCTCAAGAAAAGCATACCCCTCTTCTTTGGTGGTGGAGGTGGCTCAGGAACGGACCATGATTCTTAGCTATCTTGCCCATTAGTTCTTCAGCATCGTCCGGTGTTCTTTCCCTGAAAACACAACCAACACAACTATCCAGATAGGTTCTAGATTAATCGGTTAGACCAGCATAAAATATATCAAGCAATTCATTCTTAGGGACTCCATGTCCCGGTCTAGCCTTGAGTAAAGTGCAATACCTCCCCAAGCTTTAGGGAGGTGCTCATCTTGCAACTGTTTAAAGTTATATATTCTTTGTAAAGCAGCATGTTGCTTATGAGCAGGAAAATATTTAGCAACAAAAGATTGAGCTAAATCTTGAGGACTCTTAATGAAACCACATGGTAGTGCATCATACCATGCTTTAGCATCTCCCTTCAAAGATAAAGGAAGTAGATTAGTAACATAACAATTTCTCTTCTTGTCCTCTGTAGTGAATAACCCACCCAACTCAGTGAGTTTGGTAAGGTCTGCAATAGCGTCGTCATTTTCTCAGCCATAAAAGGGGTCAGCTTCAACTGTGGATATAAGTGAAAGATTGACAGAGAAATCAAAATCAGCATCCTCAATGCAAATAGGAGAGGAAGCAAATTTAGGATCAGGAGTAGATTTGTTCTTCAAAGAATACTATTCAAGCAGCTTCTTAACAGCAGCAGGGTCAGAGTCAGCATAGTCTGTAAGCTCCCTGCATAAATCATCATCAAGTTCAATATAATCATCATCAAGAATTATTTCCCTCAGACCACTCAAGTCTGGATAACCAAAGGATCTACCAATGGGGTAGCGTGTAACATGAATTTCAATTCCAGACTACTTCGTAGCCTTAGCAATTTGAGAATCAATAAAATAACCAAGTAAACCAGTCTCATCAAGAGTAGTAGAAGCATCATCGAAAGTATCAGACATAGTGACGGACTCGGTAGAGGCAGCATGTGGTGGTGGTGAAGAAAATTTACTCATAACGGAGGGTGAATCAAGCGTAGCACTAGTGCTAATAACTGTACCTTTTCTTGTTGTAGATGGTAAAATCGGAACCATGGGGTCTCTTTTCTCACCCATAGCGGATAAATCGCAGCAAGCAAAATAACTCCAAGTAGACTCGTAAATAAAGCTATGCTCGCCGGCCAGAAAATAGTCTTGATGACCCACAAGTGTAGGTGATAGCAACAGTCTTCAAGGGTAAGATAACCCAATATATTGATTCGACACAAGGGGAGCAGAAGAATATTTATAATCTTTAATAGTTGATTTGTCAATTCAACCGCACGTGAAATATACTTGCTTGGAAACAAAATATTAGTAGCAACGGTGATATGCAAGTGATGGTCGCAACGGAAATAATGGTGGCAAAGTGCTGACGGCAGTCCCCGGTAATGACACTAGAAGAATGTTGTTGACGTGTTCCTGACTTGATTCCTTCGCGACAACAGAGCCAGAACTGCTCCCAGTTTCTCAACAATTAGCAATTGTCTTGCAATAGCCCACCAGCGCGTGGGATTGCGGCAGTTTTCGAGGGTAGAGTATTCAACCCAAATTTGTTGGTTCGCCAGACAGGAAGTGAAAGGATACTCTCAAGTATTAGCAACTGAATGTGTCAGATTCAACCACACCTGAAACATTAGTATCTGCAAGCAAAGTGTCAGCAGCAAAGTAGTATGATAACAACGATGCCAGAAACGATCTGTTGATGATAGACTATTCCTAACGGTTGTATCAATGGCGCCAATAGTGACCCGTAGACGGGAAATAGTCTTTTCCCGGCAACGGCGAGCAAAAAAGTATTGTAGTGGGTAGTAGCAGTGTAACGAGTAACAATAGTGGCAAGGAACAATAGTAGTGACAACAGTAGCAAGTAGCAACAGTAGCAGTGGGACAAACTCGTAGGCAACGGGTTTGTGATTCGTTTGGATGACATTCATCATGCAACAATTATAACACGGAGAGATATGTGGCTAGCTCCCGTTCGTCAATGTGATGTAGGCATGCATTCCGTGTGTAGTCATACGTGCTTAGGGAAAAGAACTTGCATGACATCTATTGTCCATCCCTCCCGTGGCAGCGGGGTCCAAAAGGATACTACGGGATATTAAGGTTCTCCTTTTAATAAAGAACCGGAACAACGCTTTAGCACTTGGTGAACACATGAACTCCTCAAACTATGGTCATCACCGGGAGTGGTTCCGGTTATTGTCACTCCGGGGTTGCCGGGTCATAACACATAGTAGGTAACTACAACTTGCAAGATCGGATCTAAAACACACATATATTGGTGACAACATAATAATTTCAGATCTGGAATCATGGCACTCGGGCCCTAGTGACAAGCATTAAGCATGGCAAAGTAGTAGCAACATCAATCTTAGAACATAGTGGATACTAGGGATCAATCCCCGTCAAAACTAACTCGATTACATGATAGATCTCATCCTACTCATCACCGCCCAGCGAGCCTACGAATAGATTACTCACGAACAATGAAGAGCTTCATGGAATTGGAGAGGGAAGAGGGTTGATGACGACGATGGCGACGATTTCCCCTTTCCGGAGCCCAAAATGGACTCCAGATCTGTCCTCCAGATGAAGAACAGGATGTGGCGGCGCCTCCGTATCGCAAACGCGATGAAATCTTCCCTTCTGATTTTTTTCGGGACGAAAGTTGGGGGCGACAGACCCACGTGGGCCCCACAAGCTTGGTTGCCGCGGCCAGGGGGGAGGCCGCGACAACAGGGCTTGTCGCCCACTGGCCCATCCCCTCCGGTGGATCTTTGTGCAGGTATTTTTCATATTTTCCAGAAATATTCTCCGTGAATTTTCAGGACGTTCCGAGAACTTTCATTTCTGCACAAAAACAACACCATGGCAATTCTGCTGAAAACAGCGTTAGTCCGGGTTAGTTCCATTCAAATCATGCAAATTAGACTCCAAAACAAGGGCAAAAGTGTTTGGAAAAGTAGATACGATGGAGACGTATCAACTCGCCCAAGCTTAAAACCTTGCTTGTCCTCAAGCAACTCAGTTGACAAACTGAAAGAGAAAGAAAAACTTTGACAAACTCTGTTTGATCTTGTTGTTGCAACTATGTCTAATTCATAACCTGAATTTCAGGAAGATCACAAGTTGACCACATAAACAAGTGACACAAAGGTCTCATGGTAAACTAATATCAATGGCACAATAAGCTAGCGAGCAAATAATAATGAGTTTCAGATACAAACAATTCAATCAAAACAGGCATGAAGCAATATGAATACGTGGTATCTCGCTAGCTCTTTCTGAGACCGCAAAACATAAATGCAGAGCACTTTCAAAGATCAAGGGCTGACTAAACACTACAGGAATTAGCTTCTTTGTCGTCTGCCATCACAAACGGCAAAGAGTAATCCACAGATGGCAAAGAGTAATCCACAGACGGCAAAGAAAACTCCTGTCAGCAAAAATTCCGCGTCAGCCTATGACGACATTGTAGCTTCTTTGTCGTCAGCCTCACCGAAGCGGACGACAAAGAGCTTTGCCGTCAGCTTTTCATAAGAGTAGTTGGCAAAGAGGTCGAGATGGCAGCCGTAGGCGTTGCCTCCGTTAGGGGCTAACGGAGGCTTTGCCGTCTGCCTCGCCCTCTTCTTTGTCGTCTGCCTCCACCTCCTCCCACCCTCCACTCTTTGCCATCTGCCTCCACCTCCACTCTTTGTCGTCTGCCTCCACCTCCTCCCCCTCCACTCTTTGCCGTCTGCCTACCCCTCCTCCACCCTCCTCTGTGCCCTCTTCTTTGCCGTCTGCCCCCCAGGAAGCTGACGACAAAGAGACTATATGGCCAGCTGCTGCTGCCCAGGTGGCACAGCTGGGCGCCATGTGGCAACTTTGCCGTCAGCTGCCTGATGGCAATGGCCTTTGCCGTCAGCTGCCTGACGGCAAAGAGTCTATATTGTCACATTTTTGTTTATTTTTTCTATTTCACAGCACATACATATATAATTCATAACACATATATGATAAATAGGTGACAACACATATATGATGTACATATAAAGCTCATCAATGCCATTTGCTCATCAATGTACATCCCATATATCAAAAGAACCAACACATACAAAGTTTCATCCATATATACATACATATAGTTGCACATATATTGTTCATCCATATATACATATACATATAGTTCCACATTGTTCATCAACTCAAATAAAAACGGGAACTAAAGCACTCCAATGCCAGCTTCCATGCATGTAGTACATACAATCTGCAAAATGGGAATAAGAAAGTCAGAAGAAGAAGAAGAACAACATATATATGACAAATAAGCTAAATTGAAGAAAAAAGAGAAGAAGCAAGAAGAGAACAAGGAGAAGAAAAAACAAGAATAAGGAGGAGGAGGAGGAGGAGGATGAGGAGAAGGAGAAGGAGAAGGAGGAGGAGAATAGGAGAAGAAGAAGGAGAAGAAGAGGAGAAGAAGGAGGGAAGAAGAAGGAGAATAAGAATGGCTCCTTCTCATCTTTCTCCTTCTTCTCTTCTTGTTCTCCTCCTCCTTCTTCTGCTTCTCCTTCTCTTCTCTTTCTCTTCTTCTTTTTGTTCTTCCTTTTCATTTCTCCTCTTCTCCTCTTCTTGGAGCTAAATTAGCTAACTATGTCTTTTTGGAGCTAAATTGGCTAATTATGTCATTATAGAGGAAAACAAGCTAAGTATATAGTATTAATTAGCTAACCAAGGTTCTTATGCCATTTTGAGCTTATAATGTCTTTTTGGAGCTAAATGGGCTAATTATGTCATTGTTGGGGAAATTAAGGCAAGGAGAATATGAAAGAGGAGAAGAAAGAGGAGGAGGAGAAGAAGAAGTAGAAATAAAGAAGAAGGAGGAGAAGGAGCAGGAGGAGGAGAAGGACTAGAAGGTCCTTGGCATTCTCCTCCTCCTCCTTCTCCTTCTTCTCTTATTCTTCTCCTCCTCCTTCTTCTCCTTCTCCTTCTCTTCTCTTTCTCTTCTTCTTTTTGTTCTTCCTTTTCATTTCTCCTCTTCTCCTCTTCTTGGAGCTAAATTAGCTAACTATGTCTTTTTGGAGCTAAATGGGCTAATTATGTCATTATAGAGGAAAACAAGCTAAGTATATAGTACTAATGAGTTAACCAAGGTTCTTATGCCATTTTGAGCTTATAATGTCTTTTTGGAGCTAAATGGGCTAATTATGTCATTGTTGGGGAAATTAAGGCAAGCAGAATACGAAAGAGGAGAAGAAAGAGGAGGAGGAGGAGAAGAAGAAGAAATAAAGAAGAAGGAGGAGAAGGACTAGAAGGTCCTTGGCCTTCTCCTCCTCCTCCTCCTCCTTCTCCTTCTTCTCTTCTTCTTCTCCTCCTCCTTCTTCTCCTTCTCATTCTCTTCTCTTTCTCTTCTTCTTTTTGTTCTTCCTTTTCATTTCTCCTCTTCTCCTCTTCTTGGAGCTAAATTAGCTAACTATGTATTTTTGGAGCTAAATGGGCTAATTATGTCATTATAGAGGAAAACAAGCTAAGTATATAGTATTAATGAGCTAACCAAGGTTCTTATGCCATTTTGAGCTTATAATGTCTTTTTGGAGCTAAATGGGCTAATTATGTCATTGTTGGGGAAATTAAGGCAAGGAGAATATGAAAGAGGAGAAGAAAGAGGAGGAGGAGGAGAAGAAGAAGAAATAAAGAAGGAGGAGAAGGAGGAGGAGGAGGAGAAGGACTAGAAGGTCCTTGGCCTTCTCCTCCTTCTCCTCCTCCTCCTCCTCCTTCTCGTTCTTCTCTTCTTCTTCTTCTTATTCTTTCTTTTCATTTTTCCTATTTCTTCTCCTCTTTTTCCTATTTCTTCTCCTCTTCTCCTCTTCTTGGAGCTCAATTAGCTAACTATGTCTTTTTGGAGCTAAATGGGCTTATTATCCCATTTTAGAGGAAAGCAAGCTAAGTATATAATATTAATGAGCAAACCAAGGTTCTTATGCCATGTTGAGGTTATTATGGCATTTTGGAGCTAAATGGGCTAATTATGTCATTGTTGGGGAAATTGAGGCAAGGAGAATATGAAAGAGGAGAAGAGAAACTTACCGTAGTGGTCATGAAGGAGGAGAAACACCTGGAGAAGGGTCGTGCGATGCCGCTCGGGAGTTATTCTGCAGAACAGATATTTTGCAATGTCTCAGTTAGCATGATGACACTCAATTATTAATGCTAGTTTATAATGAAACTCACCGTGCCAATCAAAGAGAAGACGTGCATCGGTGGAGGGACTTGACCGCTCTTCTCGCACAGACCCTGAAGAGTGGTTCGTATTAGTTAGTAATGAAACACACATTTCACACATGATTTGGCTAATGTGAAAAAAACTTACCACAAAAAGCTCGTACAGGGCCCATTGACCTGCCTCATTCCGGGCCCTCTCCTCCTCAATCAATCGTGCCGTGGTCTGGTTCCTCTCATCAAGAGCAGCCTGAAGAGAAGCCTGGCTTGCCAATCTCTCTTTCTCAAGAGCAGCCTGGTTTGCCGCTCTCTCTTTCTGAAGAGCAGCCTGAAACACCATTCCTCGTTACCACAGTAATGATCTATGCTGACACATATAATGAAATGGATGAAAGTTTTCTTAGTCCGTACAACTAACCTCGATGGCAAGATCGACTGGTCATGGACGACGCGTTATCTCAGGACAGCTGCTCGACTGGCGCGCTTTGATCTCCGGGAGAGTGAGTGGACAACGTATTATCCCATCTCCAATGGCTATCGAGCCATGGGGGCTCCCGCCACCAGATATCATCACCAGATCTGGATCCAACGGTTCCTGGCTCGGGTTAAAGTCATCCCCTTTCGTAGCCTTCCCCCTGTCCCTGTATGTCACGATCTTGTGGTGGGATGATATGTTCGTGAAGTTATTTGGATCATCCAGGTCAGACTCAGAGAATGCCTTCGCCTTCTTGTACGAGGCAGTATGGGCCATGCCATACATGTTGTACAAGTGTGGCATCTCCGTCTTATTGTGATGCGCCTAAAAGAGAGGAACAAAATACTAGCATGAAGAATGAATTGCATGAATCATGAAGCAAATCACATACCCAATTTCGTCCGAACTGAAGTAAGTTGGCGCCGCCTCGATGGTGTGGCACACCAACCATTTGGCTACCCCGATCCTTCGCATTGTCGTGGACGGCTCGCCAACTGCCTATGCACCACTCATCAACCAACGCCTCCCAACAATCCATCTTATCCGCACACCATCTCGGGGGCATCTGTAAGTTATTAGAAAGAATCTTGAGCGCTACGCCTATGATGAAATCAAGAAAACTACGTAGAAGGACTTAAGAATAGGTAATTACCTTCATGTATTGCTCCTTCTTCAGAAACTTTCCGCGACAATCCTTCTTCTACTTCTTAATACCTCGCGTTGCGTAGTAGTCTCGAATAGCCTGCGGTCGAGCCTCGTGGTGTAAGTTCTGTAGTAACCGCCTACACTCGGCCTCGAGAACCTTGGCCGCCTCTTCCTCATATCCATCCTCACACGTATAGAAGGTCTGCAATCAAATGTGAAAACACCGATTAGTACAGTAATTAGCTATATTGTTAATTTTAGATTGTGTAAAAGGATAATGTACCCAAAAGCTCTTGATCACCATCTCGGCCCTCGTGTGGCACAAGACACCATCTATAATCTCCTCCGGCGGGGCCTGTGCAACCTGGTAGTGCTCCCAGGAAAATCCTAGTGTAGGAACCTGACCCTCACCAGGCAACGTGAAAAACCCCGGGAAAATTGTCCGGCAAAGCACACCAAGGACGGAGTTCGGCCTGCGGACTCCACGAGGGTGTGCCCATCCCCTGTAGTATGATAAGGTCAACGCATTAGATATTTGAACAAACTTGAAGGCAAAATCTAAAAAAAGAGTAAACGTACTTACCTATCTCCTTCAGGTTTAATCTCCGGCCTCTGCTCGCGGGTAGCCGACACGACCGGGAGACCTGTACTACCACACTTGTACACGGTAGCCCCGTCCACCTGCACATCGCCCTCACTATCCTTAAACTCATCCCCGCCCCCTAAGCCACCCGGACCCTCGGTCTGATCCGGCCAGGTATCCCATGCGGGCCTCTCCACGTTGGGTGAAGCCTCCAGAATCGTAGTCTCGTGGGCCGAATGCACCTCGACCCGAGGCTGATCCTGGACCGGAGTCTCATGGGACGAATGCCCGTGAACACCAGGCTCCTGGACTAGAGTCCCCGTAGCCTCCTCCGCAAACGGGTCGACCATAGTAGTCCTATGCTCGGGTGAATGAGCTGGTGGTGGTGGCGAGGACGGCTAAATAGTCCTCCTGGATCTTCCGCAGCCACCACCTCTCCCTGTACCCTTCCCCTTCTTCCCTACCCGACCAGCACATTTCCCAGTGGGCAATGCCGCCGACGAAGAAGAACGCACGGGTGGTGTCGACAGACTGTCTGCCAAGGCTCTTTGGAGAGATAGGGGTGGAAGGGAAGTACCACCCCTTGTGCGGGGCGGCTGGGAAGAACCCGTCGAGCGCTCTGGACCAGCGCCCACCATCTTTCAACACCTGGTGACCTGCCATGATAAAGATTAAAAGAAATTAGTACAGCATAAAAAAATTGAATAACTGACATGAATAATAATATGGACATGAATAATAAAGATTAAAATATATATAGTTTAAGTTTTGAATCTTACAAACTAATAATCATCATCAATAAATGCATCATCATCATCAGTATCACGCAGGTCTTCATGAATGACGTGCTCGTCGGGTTCAATGGCGTGAAGTTGTGAAAGGCCTTTCTTTAATCGTTGAAGCATTGACAGGTCATCCGCATCAGTAACCTCTACGAGTTCCAGGTCTTCTGGTTCCGGCTCACGGGTGGAGTCGGATTCATTGTCGCTGTCTACTTCCATTTTCTTGGGTGAAGCAGGGCGGTCCTTGAAACGTTTCTTGGAAAGACGTGTTTCTTGGAAGAATTCTCCATCATATGTGTCTGGGTTAATGTGAGGTTCATAATCCTGTTCATTTGGGAGAGGTGGTCTGACATGCGGAGGCACATCATAAATAACATACCAACCATCCAGATTCTTATCCGTTTGGCATGCCCACGGTAGATAGAAAACTTGGGTCGCCTGTTGAGCTGTAATATAGACATCAGGAACATCTAAATGGGTGTTTGGATTGATTTCGACTAGTCCTATATGTTCATGAGTCCTTATAGTCTCCTTCGGCTGGAACCAATAACATTTGAAGACTACGACGTTCGGTGGGTTTTCACCATAGAATTGAAGTTCATAAATTGCTTCAACTCTTCCATAATACTCGATAACACCTTAGCTGTTAGCAGAGACACCACAATTTGTGGATTTCCGGTCGGGCATAGATAGCTCTTTGCCAAAGGTACGAAATAGATACCCGTTGATGTTGTATTTCTCAAATGAACGGACCTTATAGTCAAAACCATTAGCGACTTGTCTCAATTCGGCGTCCATAGACTCTGAATTAGCCTACAAGTTTAATATGAAACGATTGTTGCATTAGCCGCAAGCTAGACCAAGAAATGAAATGGTCCATTATTGATAATTACCGTTTGTTTGAACCAAGAGATGAAACCGGGATAGCCGCCTCCTGTCTTTGACAGAAGCTCATACTCTTCGACGGAATCATTTTCGATCACCGCTCCATCCGAGAATTTGGCGACATAATGACTGTTTGAAATATCCGGGAATTAGAGTAGTTCAAAGGAATTAGAAGTTATGGGAAAATGTGCCGAGAACTCACCCGATGTACGGCGGGACTTATGTTAGGTTGTTGAAGATATACAACGAAATGTTCCGCCATTCTTCGACATCCAACGTTATTGGTTTCGAAGCACTGGCTGGTGCGAGCTTCCCTTTGAATAGGCTGAGGTTGGACCCACCTTTTTAGGGTCTGCATCATTGTGCCGAGGCTTCGGATTATGCAAATGATGATTTTTGGCTTCGTAGTGTGCTGTCACAAAGTTTGCCACCTCCTCAGTAATGAATGCCTCACCATCGATGCTTCAATTCTATGCTTATTTTTACATTTAGCTCGAAGGGTCTTCTGCATCCTCTCAGTTGCATAGCACCAACGATCTTGCACGGGCACACCCAATCTTGCCTCGGTTGGTAGATGTAAAATCAAATGCTGCATTGGATTAAAGAAGCCCGGTGGAAAGATCTTCTCTAACTTGCACAACAACTCTGGTGCAAACTCCTCCATGTCTTCTCCCACGCCAGGCGACAATTCTTTTGCACAAAGAACACGGAAGAAATAGCTCAGCTCCGCCAGTACTAGCCATTCATCCTCAGGAATAAAGCCACGTAACATCACCGGCATTACCCGCTCTAGCCATATGTGCCAATCATGACTCTTGAGACCAAAGATTTTTAATTTTTCAAGACTCGCTCCCCTCTTTAGTTCGCTGCATACCCATCGGGGAATATCAAGTGCATTTTTACCCACAAGATAATTTCCCTCATAGCTAGCCTTCCAAGATTGAACCAGGCCTTTGGCTTCGACCACTTGTGCTTTCCTTTTCCTTCTCGCATGTTTTGTAACGGTCTATGACATAGTGTCTCTTGATCGACTCTAGCCTTAGTATTATCCTTTGTCTTCCCATCTATGTCGAACAATGTACCAAAAATAGCCTCTCCGATATTATTTTCAGTGTGCATCATGTCGATATTGTGTGGAAGAAGGAGGTCTTTCAAGTAAGGCAGATCCCAGAAGGATGGCTTGTGAGTCCAGGCGTGTTTTGAATTATACACCTTGAAATACCCTGGACGCTCTGGATCAGGCTCGAGGGCGTTTAACTGATCCAGGATCTGTTGGCCTGTCAACGCAGGTGGTGCCAAGTTTTTGATAACTTTACCTTTGGTAAAGTTCTTCTTGTCTTTTCTGAACTGATGGTCAGGATCCAGGAACTATCTCTGCAAGTCAAAGCAAGAATACTTCCGACCCTCCTGCAACCAATTAAACTGAAGAGCTGCCTAGCATTGGGGGCACGGGAACCTTCCATGCACACACCATCCAGAGAATAGTGCATACGCCGTCAAGTCATGCATAGAGTACATGTACCACACATGCATTTTGAAGTTTTGTTTTCTAACGGCATCATATGTCTTGACCCCATTATCCCAAGCTTCTTCCAATTCATCCTTAAGTGGCCACAGGTACACATTCATATTCTTCCCCGAATAATTGGGCCCTGGAATTATCAACGTCAGAAATATGTTCTTTCTTTGCATAATCTGTCTGGGGGGGGGAGATTGAGTGGAATGACAAATACAGGCCAACAACTATATTTGGTTGCCGTCATGCCTAAGTGATTAAAACCATCCGTGGCGATGCAGACTCGAGGATTCCAAGGATCTGCCGCTTTATCCTGACGCAATCCATCGAAATGTTCCACGCTTCCCCATCCGATGTGTGTACCACCATCTTATTCCCATCCGCATCTAGTTCGGTTCTTTTGCCCAATTTGTGCCATGTCATCTGTCTGGCTGTCTCTTCGACCATGAAAAGACGTTGAAGTCTTGGTACGATTGGCATATACCGAAGAACACTAACTGCGATTTTGGTGTGCCTCTTCTCACCCATACCGTTGTCTACCACAAGATACCAACAAATCTCGCAATTGGGACAATAGTCCAAGTGTGCATACTCCTTCGTAAATAAGACACATCCTTTCTCACATGCATCTATCTTCTCATAGGGCATCTTAAGTACACGAAGTATTTTGTCCGACTGGTACATGTTTGCAGGCATGACATGGCCTTTGGGTAGGAATCATCCAAATAGTGTCATCATCGCGTCGTAGCATTCTCTTCCCAAGTTGAACTGAGCCTTCAGAGCCATTACTTGTGCAATTGCATCCAGATGACACAGCTCAGTGTGCTCATGGAGAGGACGTTTTGAAGACTGCAACATTTCATAGAAGGCCTTTGCAGATTCCTCCATCTCATCTTCCAAATTCTGAGCATCATCAAAGTCTTGCACCATGTCTTCGATCCCGGTACCATGCTCGTCGGTGCGACGACGGACCACCTCAGCTCTTGTGCATTGTATAGGCTCACCATGAAATGTCCACACCGTATAATTAGGCCTAAAACCCCTCCTCTGTAGGTGTTTAATCATTCCAGCCTCTGTTGTCTTTTTATAGTTGTCGCATCCAGGACAGGGGCAATAGTTTCTTTCTTGGCCATTTGCGAATGCGGCTTTCACAAATTCCTTTGTTTTTACAAACCATTCTTTCTTCATCTCTTTCTGACTAGGGTGACCGGTATACATCCACGCATGATCACTCATCTTGCCTAGCTAGTAAAGACAGAAGAAATATATTTATATATAATTTAGCATTTATATTCACCGGTTAATCAGGTTCGCCATTTTTATTACGTCCAGGCAACCTACATGCTAATAGGTAAAGATAGGTCCTAATCCCACCCGAGTATGTGTAGATTGGGTTCATTTTCCCATGCTCTGCTTCGGATCCAACGCAAAATTTTGGCAGCACCTCCCCGTTGTTCCCCTGATACACGTCTCCGCAATAAACAGAGAGGATGTGCATCCGGAGAACAACATGGAGGCACTGACGAAATTCCGCATCCGATCCAAAGCACATCATACGGGAAAACGAACCCAATCTACACATACTCGGGCTGTCCATGGATAATGTTGGACAATTTGAAAGGATGGCGGTTATAAATATGCAAAGACATGCATATTTATAGATGTCGCCCTTTCGAACGGGAGACACATACTGGTCATGCATACTGATAAATTAATTTAATTACCTAAATCTAGAAAGTTTCATCCGGAAACCGAGCCACAGTAAATGAAGGGGCGAGGAGGAGATGAAATTTGTACTGACCCACGAATGCAGGGGCGGAGCTCGTACAACGCACGGGGAGGTCTTTGCACAGCAGACCTCACAGCGACGAGACAACTATCACATGTAAATCCACCCGATCAACACAAATATTCTAATTATGTCATTTTAGAGGAAAACAAGTTAAGAATATAATATTCATGAGCTAACCAAGGTTTTTATGCCATTTTGTAGCTAAATGGGCTAATTATCTCATTGTTGGGGAAATAAGGTAAGGAGAATAAGAAAGAGGAGGAGGAGAAGAAGAAGAAGAAATCAAGAAGAAGGAGAAGGAGGAGGAGGAGAAGAAGGAGGAGAAGAAGGAGAAGGTATTTTTCTTCTCTTCTTCTTCTTCTTTCTTTTCATTTTTCCTATTTCTTCTCCTCTTCTCCTCTTGTTGGAGCTAAATTATCTAATCATGTCTTTTTGGAGCTATATGGGCTAATTATGTCATTTTAGTGGAAAACAAGCTAAGAATATAATATTCATGAGCTAACCAGGGTTCTTATGCCATTTTGTACTTATTATGGCATTTTGGAGCTAAATGGGCTAATTATGTCTTCTTCTCTTCTTCTCTTCTTCTCTTCTTGTTCTCTTCTTCTCCTTCTTTTTTTTTCTTCTCCTCCTCCTCCTCTTCTTCTTCTTCTTCTTCTTCTCCTCCTCCTCCGCCTCCTCTCCTCTTCTCCTCCTCCTCTTCTTCTACTTCTTCCTCTTCTTTCTATTAAGCTAACTAACTAACTAACCAAACTAACCAAGCTAACTAAACCTATCGCTCAATCTATACAACACTAAACAGCAAAAAAATAACAAAATCATAATCTACCATTAAGTAACTAAAAAAGAATCTAGCTACCACTAATTAACAAAACAGAATCTACCACTAAACTACCTACTAATTAACTAACTAAATCTACCAACTAACTAAACTACCAACTAACTAAAGATAATCTACCAACTAACTAAACTACCACTAAATCTACTAATTAACTAACCTACCAACTAAACTATATATACCACTAAATCTATTAATTAGCAAAAAAAGAAAAAAAATCACCTTGGTTAGTAGTGGGCAGCCAGGGCGGTGACAGTCGGGCCGGTGGGTGACCTGGCCGGAGCTGGTGGAGAAGGGGGTCGCGGGGAGAAGTGGGCACCACGGCGAGGGGTGGCAGGGAGGAGGGGGTCACAGGGAGGAGGAGGCAGTGGTGGAGGAGGGGGCGGTGGTGGAGGAGGGGGTCACAGGGAGGAGGAGGGGGCGAGCTCCGGTGGCGGGTCACGGGGAGAAGGGGGGGGGGGTGGGGGGGGGGGCACTGCCGGGGGGCTATGGGCACCGGGGCGGCGACGGGGGCGGCGGGGGCGGCGGTGCAACGGTGGTGGTGGCGGTGTGGGTCGGGGAAGGAGAGAGAGAGAGAGTGGCCGTTTGAGAGAGAGAGAGGGCCGGGGTGGGGGCGGGACGACCGTTAGTAGATTCATGAACTTTGCCGTCTGCTGGCGGACGGCAAAGGGTATATATTCTTTGGCGTGTGCCTCTGGCATCTTTTCCGTCCGCCAGTAGACGACAAAGAAGGGCGTAGGTTGACCTAATGTTTCCCCCGCCAGATGAGCATCTTTGCCGTCTGCTGGCCCCTTCTTTGCCGTCTGCGGCAGACGACAAAGAATTGACTGTTGGCAAAGACCTATTCTGCCATCAGCCAGTTCTTTGCCATCCGCTCTCTGGGAGCTGACGGCAAAGACACTCTTTGCCATCAGCTAGAGACCGGCAAATATTTGGCAGACGGCAAAAAACTGATTTCCAGTACTGAAACATTGTAATTCTAGCAACGAAGATCCAGTCATAGTAATACTCAATATCAATCAAAAGCAAAGCATAAAAATGACAGAGGTGCTCTCTAATTGGTGCTTATATAAGAAGAGGATGACTCAACAAGAAAATAAATAGATAGGCCCTTCGTAGAGGGAAGCATTGATTTGCAGAGGTGCCAAAGCTCAAGCTTTGAAAACAGAGATAATAATTTTGGGTGGCATGCTTTCATTGTCAATGCCATGACCAAGAGTTCTCAATATCTTCCATGCTACTCATGCTATAGGAGGTTCCCAAAGAGAAAAGTAAAGTTTTAACTCCCCCACCAGCAATCAATCACACTCCACGGCTAGCCAAATTCTCGGGTACCGTCCATACTAACATCAATCCGAGGGGAGTCTTGTTTTACAGTTATGTTTTTGATTTAAGCGTGGAACTGGGCATTCCAATTACCGGACCCTTTCTCGTGAATGACAGTGAATAAACACATGTCGAGGATAACACGCCTCACATGGAAGATACCAATAGCCCTCTGTCACCACATGAGCGGTTCGGGCATGCAAAATAGATTATTTCTTGAAGGTTTAGAGAATGGCACAAGAAAATTTAATTGGAATGGCAGGTAGATACCGCAGATAGGTAGGTATGGTGGACTCTCATAGAAAAACTTTTGGGTTTATGGAAGTGGATGCACAAGCACTATTCGGCTTAGTACAAGTGAAGGCTAGCAAAAGACTGGGAAGCGACCAACTAGAGAGCGACAACAGTCATCAAGATGCAATGACTTTGACTAACATGGAGTGCAAGGATGAACAGGATATAAATCACCATGAACACGAACATCATAGAGGCTATGTTGATTTTGTTAAAGTACATGCATGAAAATGCGCCAAGTCAAGCCACTTGAATCATTCAAAGGAGAATACCATCCTATCATACTACATCATAGTCATCTCAAAATCTATGTTGGCATTCAAGACAAACCATTATAACTCCTAGCTAAATAAGCATGGCATCACAAACTATGATCTCTAAGTTGTCATTGCAAACATGGTTCTCTCACAACAAAGCTGAATCTGGGACGACAAGCTAGTCATATTTACAAAAACAAAATAGATAGAGTTCATACCAGCTTTTCCAGTCTCAGTCACTTCATCATATATCATCATTATTGCCTTTCACTTGCACGATCGAACAATGTGAACAATAATAAGAGTGCTCGTGCATTGGACTAAGCTGAATCTGCAGGCAAACACAAAGGAGAAGACAAAGTAATATGGCTCTTTGAAAGCTAAACATGTATGCATGCAAGAGCCACTAAACATTGTAACCAATATCTTCTACCTTGACCCAAAGAAAAAGAAAACTATTTACACGGGAAAGCTCCCAACAAGCAAAATAAGAAAGGAAAATCTTTTTGGGATTTCTCAAAAGGACACAAAACAAGAAAACAAGAAAACGAAAATAAACTAGCATGGATAATACAGTGGCAAAGTGTAAACACCGACGAACAAAGTGAAAGCATAAGCATGAATGCAAGGTCGGTGAGAACACGTACTCCCCCAAGCTTAGGCTTTTGTCCTAGCTTGGTCTAGTCCCAAGGCGGGAAATAACCAGCTCCGGGATACTCCAGAGCGGACTGTAGATGCCACTGCTGTGTGAGCTCCTCTGGCTCCCACTGATAAACTGGTGTCTGGTACTTGACTGGCGGCTCGGGCACGGGCACCTGTGGTTGGGCTAAGCCCCAATATGTGTAGATGTCCGAGGGCATAATAGTGTACCTGCGAGCATGAAGATCGAACAAAGAAGGAGCAGGCAAAGTAATAGTCTCTCGAGTACCCTGACTAAATACTAGGTTATAAATCATCCGTCTACTAGCATCTCTATCCAGAAAATCATGGCGAACCATGCTGTCATAATCCAGATATTTCTCAGGAAGAAGCATCTCTTCTTCCTCGCGAAGTCTAATAGGTATCTCATAGTGTCTAGCAAGACGATTAGCATAGATACCTCCATAGACGACACCTTTGGAACGGTTTGTGTTCAACCGCTGAGCTACTATAGCACCTAGGCTATAAGTCTTAGTGCTATAAAGGCCTTCGCGCAAAACCGCAAGGTGTGGAGAGCTAAGTGATCCAGCCTCCCCACGACCAATCAAACATTTTCCCACAAATAATGAGAAGTACCGAAGCATAGGAAAATGTATGCTAGCAATTCTAGCGCGAGACACTCCTCTCTCGTCTCCAACAGCAATAGTACCTATGAAATCCTCCAAGTCCCATGGACGAGGATCATGAATATCCCCAACATAAGGTAATTTGCATGCATTGCAAAAATCCTGTAGTGTCAAGCACTTGGGAATATCGTACACCATGAACTCAACTATGGGAGGATTCTTCCTCGGATAAAAGTTGAATGCTTGAACGAAAATATTGGTGAGGAGGAGGTATTGTGAGCACTTATCTTCAACGAACGCGGTAAGACCTGCGTTCTCCACCAAGTAATAAAAGTCTTCATAAAGCCCGGCGGCGCGCAAAAATTCATCACTTGGCCACTCGCACGCTCGAACTTCTGTGACTCGAGGAACCACGTACTTGGGGTGGTTCTTCTCATCCTCCTTGGGGTTACGGATTGAAGAGCCTCTCAAGAACCTCCTCATCCTTTTCCTTTTCTAGCTCTGAAAAATTCTGAAATTTTTAGAGACTTCGAAAGAAAATTGAATAAAGATTAACCCAACTCGTAGCAACTACTCCTACTAGTGCCTAGAGACCGTATCACGTGCTAAAACTACTTGAGACCAGCTAAAATCAACATTTCAAGCTCAAGAACAGGGTCACCAAGGTAGTAAGAATACGCGAAGGAGAAAGAACTAGAGCAAAAACTAATTGGACCAATGGAGGAGTCACTTACCAAGGAGTAATATCCCCAAAATGGTTCGGAGAATGATGCTTTGAGCAAGGAGATCGAAAATCACATCCAAATGAGCAAGAACATGGGTTTGAGCTGCGAAACAATTTTTTCTGGAGGATGGGAGCTGGAATGAGTGGAGGGGGCCCCTGTGGGCCCCACAAGCCTCCTTGCCGCGACCAAGGGGTGGCCGCGGTGACAGGGCTTGTGGCCCACTGGGGTGGCCCCCAGGCCAGCTCTCAGTCCCAGTATTTTCCAAATATTCCAGAAAAAATCATACTAGATTTTCAGGACCATCAGAGAACTTTTATTTTCGGAGTATTTTTCTCCGGGACGCTAAAACAGAAAACAGGAAAAACTAAACTAAACCTATCATTTTTCTTCTAAGCAAAAGAAAGTGAAAGCTTAAAACAGAGGTATGTGACTCTTTGATTCATCCATTTCATGGTCATCGAAAGAAATCCGTCAATGGGGTTGATCAAATCCTTATGACAAAACTTTCTCGAATCGCAAGAGAGAACGGAGAATTTTCGAACAGCCACTAAGTCACCTCAATGGGGATATGAATCTCCCCAACAAGAAAATCATAATTCATCTTGTCACGAGGAATAGGGCATTCAAAGCTCCCAATAAGAATCGATGAAGTTTTTTCGATAGCATTGATGCAATGTACTTGATATCGTTTCTTCGAAAAGTGCACGGTATGCTCATTACCGTTGACATGGAAAGTGACATTGCCTTTGTTGCAATTTATAACAGCCCCTGTAGTGTTTAAAAAGGGTCTTCCGAGGATGATAGCCATGGCATCGTCCTCTAGAATATCCAAAATAACAAAGTCTGTTAAGATAGTGGTGTTAGCAACCACAACAGGCACATCCTCGCAAATGCCAACAGGGAAAGAAGTTGATTTGTCGGCCATTTGCAGAGAGATTTCACTGGGTGTCAACTTATCCAGTTCAAGTCTATGATAAAGAGAGAGAGGCATAACACTAACTCCGGTTCCAAGGTCACATAAGGCAGTTCTTACGTAGTTTCCTTTAATGGAGCAAGGTATAGTGGGCACTCCGGGATCACCAAGTTTCTTAGGAGTTCCACCTTTGAAAGTGTAATTGGCAAGCATAGTGAAGATCTCAAGATCTGGTATCTTCCGTTTATTGGTCAAGATATCTTTCCTGTACTTGGCATACGGAGACATTTTGAGCATATCAACCAACCGCATCTGCAGAAAGACGGGTCTTATCATTTCAATAAAGCGCTCAAAATCCTCATCATCCTTTTTCTTGGATGGCTTAGGAGGAAAGGGCATAGGTCTCTGAACCCATGGCTCTCTTTCTTTACCATGCTTCCTAGCAGTGAAGTCATTCTTATCGTATCTCTTAGGTTGTGGGTTATCAGGATTAACCATAGGTTCAATCTCCATATTGTCACCAGGTTCATGTTCATCACCAGATTGTGTTTCTGCATCAGACGCAGAAATATCATTTGGTTCTTCAGGTGTGACTGTATTTGGTGAACTAACATGCAGGTTTCTATCATCCTTCTTCTTCTCCTTAGGATGACTGGGTGCATCTGCATTAATTCCTTGAGAATCTTGATCAATTCTCTTAGGATGACCCTCAGGATACAAAGGTTCTTGAGTCATTTTGCCTCCTCTAGTAATGACTCTGACAGAGTTATCATTTAATTCATTGAGCAGGTCATTCTGAGCTTTCAGTACTTGTTCTACCTGAGTAGTAATCATAGAGGCATGTTTACTCAGAAGCTTCAGATCATTGACATTTCTGTCTACACAAGCACTTAAATGACTAAGCATACGAGTACTTTGTTCCAAATGTCCGCTAACATAATCATTGAAACTCCGTTGTTTGGCAACAAAGTTGTCAAATTCATCAAAGCATAGGCTAGCTAGCAGATTTATCAAAAGGAATATCACTCTCATCAAACCTACGCAGAGAATTTACTTCCACTACCTGTATCGGGTTATCGAGACCATGGATCTCTTCGATAGGTGGCAGATTTTTGACATCTTCAGATCTAATGACTTTCTCTTGCATAGATTTCTTGGCTTCTTGCATATCTTCGGGACTGAGGAATAGAATACCTATTTTCTTTGGAGTTGGCTTAGGAGGTGGTTCGGGAATAGTCCAAGCATTATCGTTGATCAAGATGTTATTCAGTAGAGTCTCAGCTTGTTCTACAGTTCGTTCCCTAAAAACACAACCGGCACAACTATCTAGGCGGTCTTTAGAAGCATCCGTAAGTCCGTTATAGAAGATATCAAGTATCTCATTCTTCTTAAGAGGGTGATCAGGCAAAGCATTCTGTAGCTGGACGAGCCTCCCCCAAGCTTGTGGGAGACTCTCTTCTTTGAGTGTAGCAAAGTTATATATTTCCTGCAAGGCAGCTTGCTTCTTATGGGCAGGGAAATATTTCTCACATAAGTAATAGACCATATCCTGGGGACTACTCACACATCCAGGAGCAAGAGAGGTGAACCGGGCTTTAGCGTCATCATTTAGAGAGAAAGGAAACAGCTTAAGGATATAGTAGTGGCGGATATTCTCCTCACTAGTGAAAAGGGTGGCAATATCGTGTAGTTTGGTAAGATGGGCTACGACCGTCTCAGACTCATAACCATGGAAAGGATCAGATTCGACTAGAGAGATTATCTCAGGATCGACAGAGAATTCATAATCCTTATCGGTGATAAAGATGGGTGAAGTGGCAAACTTCGGGTCGTATTTCATCCTAGCTTTCAGAGATTTTTCCTTCCACTTGTGAAGTAATTTCTCAGCGTCATAGGCATCCTTACACGCAAGAAAATCCTCAGCTATCTCTCCCTCCATAACGTAACCCTCAGGTATATCAGGCAATTCATATCTAGGAGAGCTAGATCTAGCAGGAGCAAAAGGAGGTTCTATCTCAATAGTATCAGCAGTTTTAGAAGCATCACGAGCATTGGCAGTAACTCTAGCAATATGAGCATCAAGGAATACCCCTAGTGGCACATCAAGCAAACTAGTATCTCTAGTAGTATCAAGCATAGCATCATCAGGCAAAATAGCATCTCTAGCATCATCAGGCAAAGCAGTATCAGGCATAGCATCTCTAGCAGTAACAAGCATAGCATCTCTAGCAGCATCAGGTATAGCATCTCTAGCAGTATCAGGCATAGCTTCTCTAGCAGTATCAGGCATAGCATCTCTAGTAGTATCAGGCATAGGCGACATATCAAGATTTCTAGCAGGAGGTGATGTCGCAAACTTACTCATAACTGAAGGTTAATCAAGTGCAGAGCTAGATGACAGTTCCTTACCCCCCCTCGTAGTTGAGGGCAAGACTTTGGTTTTTGGATCTTTCAGATTCTTCATAGTGATCAGCAGATATAAATCCCAAGTGACTCAGAGAATATAGCAATCCCCTCCCCAGCAACAGCGCCAGAAAAATGCTGCTGACGGCAGTCCCCGGCAACGACACTAGAAGAATGTTGTTGACGTGTTCCTGACTAGATGCCTTTGTGACAATAGAGCCAGAACTGCTCCCAGTTGCTCAACAATTAGCAATTGTCTTGCAATGGCCCACCAGCGTGTGGGTTCACGGCAGTTTTCGAGGGTAGAGTATTCAACCCAAATTTGTTGGTTCGCCAGGCAGGGAGTGAAAGGATACTCTCAAGTATTAGCGGCTGAATGTGTCAGATTCAACCACACCTGAAAGATTAGTATCTGCAAGAGAAGTGTCAGCAGCAAAGTAGTATGATAACAACGGTGCGAGAAACAATCTGTTGACGACAGACTATTCCTAACGGTTGTATCAATGGCGCCAGTAGTTGCCCATTGACGGGAAATAGTCTTTTCCCGGCAACGGCGAGCGAAAAAGTATTGTAGCGTGTAGCAGTAGTGTAACGAGTAACAACAGTGACAAGGAACAACAGTAGTGACAGCAGTAGCAAGTAGCAACAGTAGCAGTGGGACAAACTCGTAGGCAATGGGTTGGTGATTCATTTGGATGACATTCATCATGCAACAGTTATAACACAGGGAGATATGTGGCTAGATCCCGTTCGTCAATGTGATGTAGGCATGCATTCCGTGTGTAGTCATACGTGCTTAGGGAAAAGAACTTGCATGACATCTATTGTCCATCCCTCCCGGTGCAGCGGGGTCCAAAAGGATACTACGGGATATTAAGGTTCTCCTTTTAATAAAGAACCGGAACAACGCATTTGCGCTTGGTGAACACATGAACTCCTCAAACTATGGTCATCACCGGGAGTGGTTCCGGTTATTGTCACTGCGGGGTTGCCCAGTCATAACACATAGTAGGTAACTACAACTTGCAAGATCGGATCTAAAACACACATATATTGGTGACAACATAATAATTTCAGATCTGAAATCATGGGACTCGGGCCCTAGTGACTAGCATTAAGCATGGCAAAGTAGTAGCAACATGAATCTCAGAACATAGTAGATACTAGGGATCAATCCCAGTCAAAACTAACTCGATTACATGATAGATCTCGTCCTACTCATCACTGCCCAGCAAGCCTACGAATAGATTACTCACGAACGATGAAGAGCTTCATGGAATTGGAGAGGGAAGAAGGTTGATGATGACGATGGCGACGATTTCCCCTCTCTGGAGCCCAAAACGGACTCCAGATCTATCCTCCAGATAAAGGATAAGATGTGGCGGCGCCTCCGTATCGCAAACGCGATGAAATTTTCTCTTCTGATTTTTTTCGGGACAAAAGTGAATTTATAGAGCTGGAGTTGGGGGCGGCAGACCCACGTGGGCCCCACAAGTTTGGTTGCCGCGGCCAGGGGGGGAGGCCGCGGCAACAGGGCTTGTGGCCCACTGGCCCATCCCCTCCGGTGGATCTTTGCGCAGGTATTTTTCATATTTTCCAGAAATATTTTCCGTAAATTTTCAGGACGTTCCGAGGACTTTCATTTCTGCACAAAAACAACACCATGGCAATTCTGTTGAAAACATCGTCAGTCCGGGTTAGTTCCATTCAAATCATGCAAATTAGAGTCCAAAACAAGGGCAAAAGTGTTTGGAAAAGTAGATACGATGGAGACGTATCACAAAGCAACAAAAGAAAAACAGGAAAAGTAAAGCAACTTGTAACCAGCAGGATTAAAACTATAGGCTAGGGAGATGGATGGTTAGTCATGGATGAGAGATATCATGTATTTAACTTGGGGCAAGGCACACAGAAAAGTAATGATCATCTAGGCAAATATCAAACATTAGGCATGTATCCCAAGGTAGTTGTGCGTGCTTGCAATAAGTACTTGCACAACATCTTTTGTCCTACCATCCCGCTACCAACGGGGTCAAAACAAAATTATGGATATTAAGGTGCTCCTGTCAAAGAGCACTAGAACGAAGCGTTAACAATCAATGGATACATGGAATCCTCAAACTATAGTCTATCCCCTTTGGTATCCCAAGCTGTCACCATTGGGATCGCTGGTTACGGACTATAATAGGAGCATACTACTCATAGATAGGATCAAGAACACAAATATATTCATGAAAACATAAGGTATTCAGATCTGAAATCATGGCACTTGGGCCCTAAGTGACAAGCATTAAGAGTAACAAGTAGTAGCAAAGATGATAAATACCATAGTAGATGATAGGCAACATGCCCCTGACAATCCGACGAACTATTACATGATCTAACTCATTCAATCCCTACCATCCCCTTCGCCTACAGCAGGGAATTACTCACACATGAAAGGGGAAGTGATGGAAGGGTGATGGAGTGGCGATGGTGATGACGATGGCGACGATTTGCCCTCTCGGGTGGCCAAGGGAGCCTCCAGATTAGCTCTCCCGAAGAAGAACCGATGGTGGCGACGGCTCCGCATTGAGAACTTGCAAAACGACTTCTGTTACGGAATTTCCCCCTCACGGGTAAAAATAGGAGCCAAGGTAGGGCACCAGAGGAGGCGGTCTCCACCCCAGGCGGCCTCCCTGCGTGGCCAGGGGCCACGCGGCGCCACCAGATCACCTAGAGGCCTGGTGGCCCCCCTCTGGCCCATCTTCTGGTCAAGGGTTCCTCCCAATCCGTGTATTTTCTCTATTTTTATTGGAAATTTCCGGGACACCTAAAAATCTATTTTCCTGCACACAAGAAAACCATACACGCAGCTCTGCTGAAAACATCGTCAGTCTGGGTTAGTTTCATTCAAATCATGCAAGAATGAGGCCAAAACAATAGCAAAAGTGTTTGAAAAAGTCGATACATTTGAGACATATCATAGGGTCGCCAGTGGGCACGGCTGGTGGAGAGGGCCCTAGTGCAAGGAAGAGGTCGAGGGAGGCGTACGGGAGGGATGGGCGAACTGACCGACACGGGCCACTATAGTGAGCTCCGCACATGGTCGCTCTGCTGCTGCATGCGGCCATGCTTGGGAGTTCCTGTTACTTCAAGATGCAGAGAGAGAAAGAGAGAATTAGGGAGAGGTAGATAGATATCACGGGAAAAGGGAGGAGGATGAGGGAAACAACGGGGTGCTCATTTGCTGGACCTCCGGTGCCGCTTGGTCAGAGAAGTGTCCGGCAGCTGGAGCTCCGATGGGATGCTAGGCGCGGCCATGCTCGGATCCAAAAAGGGGCACAAGAGGCAGCTTTGGGTCAGGCTCCTCTCAACCCCAAGCGGGGTGGACGCATCCATGGGCTGGTGACAGTGGATCAAGGGGAATGGGGGGGGGGCGATCCAGTGGCTGTAGACAAGGCAGAGCTTAGGGTCACGAATGGAGGTTTGGACCGGGGCGCTGGCACTGGTTCGTGGGGCGAAGAACCCGAGTAGGAGGGGGTTGGTTGGATCCGGGATGATCCCAAGGAAAGAGGAGGCTGGCGGCGGTTGGGACAAGTCGGATTATTTTTAGGTATTAGGTTAGGTGTCCGAGCTAGGGTTTGTTTAAATAGGTAGGGTTGATTCGGGGCTTCTCGCGATAAAGGCCAGAGAGGCTGCAGGGTCGCCGATAGGCACGACTGGTGGAGAGGGCCCTTGTGCGAGGAAGAGGTCGAGGCCGGCGCATGGGGGGGCTGGGCAAGCCGACCGGCGCGGGCCACTGCGGTGAGCTCCATGCATGGTCACTCTGCTCGTGCATGCGGCCATGGCTGGGAGTTCCTGTCACTCAGATAAGCACAGAGAGAAAGATAGAATTAGGGAGAGGGAGATAGATATCACGGGAAAAGGGAGGAGGAGGGAAACGACGGGGTGCTCATCTGCTGGACCTCAGGTGCTGCTTGGTCAGAGAGGTGGCCGGCGTCTGGAGCTCCGAGATGATGCTAGGAGTGGCCACTCTCGGCTCCAAAATGGGGTAGAGGAGGCAGCTTGGGGTCGAGTTCTCTCGACCCCAAGCAGGGTGGACACGTCCATGGGCTCGCGAGAGAGGATCAAGGGGAATGGGGGGAGGTCTGGTGGCTGTGGACAAGGTAGAGCTTAGGGTCACGCATGGTGGTTTTGACCAGGGCGATGGCGCTAGATCATGGGGTGAAGAACCCGAGTAGGAGGGGGTTGGTTGGATCGGGGACGATCCCGAGGAAAGAGGAGGCTGTCGGTGGTTGGGACAAGGTGGAGGATTTTTAGGTATTAGGTTAGGTGTCCGGACTAGGGGTTGTTTAAATAGCTAGGGTTGATCTAGGGTGGGGTTTTAACCTGTTTTCGATCGTACGATCGCAATCGGACGGCTACGGGTGCGAAGATTGGCTACGGGGGCTAGGTGGCTGTGCAAATGGCATTGGGCCGAGAGAAGACAGAGGTTTACGGATGGACACAAGATTTTAAAACATCGAAACATCCGACAATTGAACCGGCTATAGTGCCGCTATAGGTTTATCCGTTGGGGTAACAAACAACCTCCGATTGTGACGAAATTTGGCAAGTGGTCTACCTACATGATTATAAGAATGCATGCCAAGTTTCATTCCAATCCGAGAAAGTTTTATACACACTTTTCAAACTAATATTTTAAAAGTGTTGTGATGTGTGCGTGTTTTTAAAGATCCCGAAACGGTCAACGACAAAAATGGAAAGAACCGGCAACTCATAACGGATGCATGTTTTTAAAGAAATGATGGCAACAGAGTGCCAATGCAATGCGGATGATGCGAATGATGTGATGATAAATGTGACAAACAATAGAATGATACGACAACAATGCAATAAAAGGAGAATCTTCTAGAGCGTCGGTTCCGGGCTGTTATAACAGCGTCAACGGCCATGACCCCATCGCGTCTAGGGACCCATGGATGTAGCTTACGTCAAGATAACGGGAGAGGGGGAGCGGGGCGAGGTCAGAGGCACGCTCGTGTGAGATCTCAGGTTGGAGCTCTCGGGCTGTCTGGTGTGCATGCGAGGGAGGTCATCAAAGGGAGAGAGAGGAGGGGGACAGGATCATGGCATGTATCAAACATCGAGGGGCACCAACACGCATGCGGGGGCGGCCCGAGGTGATCAACAACTTTGGAAGGAGGGTGGCTACCATGCGGGAGCGCTCTGGAGCATATTGTAGAGTGCCCATATTGTGTGCCACTACATGCCTGCGTCCTCTGAGCATGTCCCACCTTGTCCCCAAGTCCTAGGAGGGAGTAAAAAAAGTATGCATGGCCTTGGATGTGCTGGGGGTGCCTTGCTTGAGAAGGAAGGATGAGAGAGGGAGAGAAAAGAGCGTTGTACAGGGGTGCAAGTGGGGTTTCCACCCCCCTCAATCATGGAGCTGGGTGCTGAGGTTGCTGCTGGAGGTAAAGGGGGACTAGTATATGGTGTGGTAAACATTTGGGCTCAAGGAGAGAACTTCTAGTCCTCCAATCATTGAGCAAGAAAAATGAGTAGGAGGTGTTTGATGAGTGTATGGGTTAGCTAAATAATTCCTCTTGCTATGAATCTTAAGAGGAACAAATAGTTGTGATAAATAAGCATGCTTACCAATTTTGAGATTATTTAGAGAAAGTTTCCAATGTAAACATGGTAAACCCTGGAAATGGGCAAAAAAAAAATTCCCTAGATCTATCCATGCAAATTAATTCCTCCTAATGCACCACTTGGTGTGGTGGCATTTGAGGATTAGAGCATGCCCAAAAAGTTTTGGTCCAATTGGAGAAACTTGACGATGCAAATATTCCCAATTCTAGAAATCAGCAAGAGTGGTTTTGAGGGGATTTTGAAAAGTGTGTCTATTGTCCTTGATGCACCACTTGGTGTGGATGCATTATTAGGGTATTAGAACATGTCCAAAAAGTTTGAGAATAATTGGAGGCACTTGGCAATGTAAAGTTTCTCAAGTTTGGATCTGGACAAAGAAGGTTTCGGAATACTTTGGTGAATCAAATCAATTTGTATTGAGATGAAACTTGTCAAGATCATCACATATTTCATGTGTGACTTGCTAGAACGTTTCTGGAATTATTTGAGAATATTTCTTATAGAAATATTTCAAATACTTAAAATGAACAGAAAGGGTTTTGGAGTGTTTTGTCCAATATTTTGAAGATAACCATGTGTTGAAACTCTTATGTATGGAAAATATATGTTCACTGAGTTTCCGAAAATTTCCTCAAATATTTTGGAAGCATATATTTTCTTCCCTTATAAAAACTATTTCTGGCCTCAGAAGAAGGCATTTAAATAAAATAGGAAAATAACTTTAAAATAACAATTTTGTGGTTTTGGGAAGTCTTTTTGGTAATAGGATCCGAATAAAATATTTGGAGCAAAACATCTTCCATAATTTGAGGACTTGTAGTACAAATCTGAATTCATTGGTTTTTGAAAGCTTAGATTAAATAGATTATTTTTGGTAAAAATAATATTTTATCTCTACTATTAAAGGGGAATCAAATGTGTTTATGGTTCGACCTCCTTCTACACCACCACCCTTCGTACAACAACCTACCCCGTTTGATTTCCATTCCCACCCCCTCGATGGCATAGGTAAAAAATCCAGCCCACGTTCCTACCCATCGTCTCTAAAAAACAAAGATATAATAAACTGCCGGCACATGCACGTCCCACACCCACCTCTCCCACCTATCGGTCCTGATCTTGTCTCTCCCTACCAAATATCGTTGCCTCGACAAAGAGAAGCAGTGCCGCGGAGGTACTAAGGAGGAGGGGATCGCGTCGCTTACTTTGGCCGGTGATGATCATGTCCACAGCAACCCCCACCGTCATCGGTGCCGCGGCAAGCCCAAGCAGCGGGACACCGGGCGTAGCCACCACCACCTCCACCGCTGCTGTAGGGATATGAAGAGAAGGGCCGCCGGAGCCGGTAAGCTCTCAGGAGAGCGCCCACACCGAACCCGCCCTCACCCTCAAGCGAGCTACGGTTCCGCCGCCATGTAATCAGCTCCAGCGACACGTGACACCATGGTGTATTGTAGGTGGAGGTATAGTACGTGCCGGAGAAGCCCAATCTCGGCGTCGACGAAACTCTCCTCCTTGGTGTCTTCGCGGGTTTCTTCAAGAAATTCAACCTCACAGACCACACCACTGCGGCCCGAGTAGATATTTCTGGGCCCTCTATTTTGTTCTAATATTCGGTTGTGCAGATTCATATTTTATATGCCCACAATGTATTTGAGAAAAATCCAAAGAGGTTGTGGATCAAAATCGAAAGACGTTATGCATATGGCCTGCATGGACTTTAGGACTATGTTACCTGTCCATCATTTTCACCTTCTCAATTCCCATTTATCAAGTACGTGTTTATGTTAGTTCACAACTGTACCGTCTTTTGGCATAGAAAAGTATTGTGGGGAAATAACTTTGATGATTTATCTTTGTGAGGTATGCATCACTGTGTCCAACTATCCATGTGAAAATCATAATGTAACCTATCATTCAGTTAGGTATGGATTTTAATTATAGTATGTCAATATTGGGTATGAAGATAGAGATAAAGTAAAGCTCCCTGAAAGTGCATTATATCGACTAGAGGGGGGTGAATAGGCGATTTTTATAATTTCATCCCTGAGGAAATTCCTTTTGAGGAAATTCCTCACTGATGAATAACTTGTAGCGGAAATAGCAAAGGATCAGAGGTGCAAAGACTACAACATCAGTTTTCTTGATGAGGATTATCAAAAATAATTTGCACAGAACGCAGGCACAAAGTAAGCAGGTGAGGACTAACGGTGTGAAGAATTTGGGTTGAGGAAGTTCAGAGAAAGTCTTCAGCAAATTCTTCAAACAGAGACAATGAAAGTCTTCAACATACAATATTGAGGAATTGAAAGAGTTGAAGAAATAGAACCCGTATCACAGTGAAGACAATTGTTGATAACCCAGTTCCAACAGCTGTGATAGTTGTACATCTGGTTTGGAGCGGCTTGGTATTGAAACCAAAGGACACACAGTCCCGGGTTACACAGCCCTAGCGTATTCTCCTTGAGTTAAGGACACACAGTCCTCGCCCAACACTCGTGGTAAGTCTTCAGGGCAGACTTCCAAACCCTCACAAACTCGGTCACCCGACGATCCATAATTGACTGCTGGATTGCTCTAGACCGTGACGCCTAACCGTCTGGAGGATGCACAGTCCTCAAAGGTAAAAGGCTTCAGTCCCACACAAGAACAAATTCTTCAGTGATGCTCAATCACTTGGTTTTTGGTTTGTGGTTTGGTGTTTGAGGTATTTCCTCACTGATGATTTACTCTCAAAGACTCGGAGGAATTTCGGTTGCTCTGAATGACAAGTGTGAGTTTCTCGCGGAGCAGCCAACCAGCTAATGGTTGTGGGGGGCGACTATTTATAGCCTGGGACCATCCCGACATGATTTGACATAAATGCCCTTAAATATTATGACCGTTGGTGTGGATAAGATTGGTTAGGTGGGTTGAATCGCGACAACGGTCGGGACTCTCAACTGTGAGAGTCCTCATGTCTCTCATATTCCTCACTTGAGGCGTTTGTAGGATTAGGCTTGGGTTGAGCATCATGAGGAAATTCATTCCGTAGTGTTACCTCGACCCCCTTTAACAGTACGGTGTTCCTATAACTTAAGAGTGAAAAAAATTAAACAGAAAGAATAAATCTTCACGCTTCAAAGTCTTCAAACTGATTTTCTTGAGGACACACCGAGTTCCTCATCTTTAGTATCTTCATGAGGAATATCAATTTCATCGCAATTTCTTCGCGATCCAAATCTTCAGCATAAGACAAATTTGTTCAGCCGAAGATATACATTTTTAGGGGTTCATATTCATCGGATAACTCAAACTCCTCAGCGACTTATAGAGCCTGTGTACACTTATAAACACATTAGATACTTAACCTATAAGTCTTCAAACCACCAAAATCTCTAAGGGCACTAGATGCACTTACAATCTCCCCTTTTTCGTGGTTGACGACAATTAGGTTAAGTTTTCAACGGGGATAAAAATATGAAGTGTAAATACTCAGTTTGAGGAATTTAAAATCAAGATACTGAGAGACTCCCCCTGAAGATGTGCACATTTTGAGGAAATTGCTTTTCACAGCAGATGCACAGTGATGATTTATATCATGGAGATCTCCTCCTGCATCTTGTAAATCATGCATACATTTGACATATAAAATGAGGAATTTGAGAATGCATGATGAGAAATGGTATCTGACGAATTTCAACATGTGTGCATTAATATTTTGAGGAATAAGCATGCGAAGAAAAACGTTCAAAAGCGTCAGAGTACCATCGGGCTTAAGTTACAACTCATTAAATAAAACACTTAATAAGAACCAAGAGTTTGTAACTTAATAAAGTTCATAAGCCCCAAAATATATCCCGCGTGAAGACTAACTTAGAATTCTCCCCCTTTGTCATCAAGTGACGAAAAGGGACAAAACTGAGGACTAACGCTCCATGAAGACTTTCACTTCTTGGCTGATGAAGAGGCGTGAGGATTGTTGGCGACGGGCTTTTTTCCTTGGTCCAGTAGCAGTGTCTTCTTGTTCTTCATCAGACTCTACAGCGTGGAATGAAGAAAAAGAACTGTCCTCAAGGACAGGAACTGGAATTGGCTTGAATTTCTTCTTGGGAGGCCACGACCAGTCAAAGTCCTGAGTGAACTCAAATTCATCAAGTTCCTCTTGAGTCTTCAGATGAGCCAAGGTGGCCCAGGTACGATCAAACACCTCATGAAGATAGTAATTATTTTTCTTCACTACATTCTGACTAGCATTGAGGGATTTCCCAATGGCACGGAATTGACGTTTTACCCATTTGTGATTGCAATCGACCTTCTGATGAAGACTGAGGAGTAGCTCTTTGTTATTCATCATTCTTGGGGCAACAGGGCTTGGTGGATATTGGGTAGAAGTGTCATCATATGAAGAATATGACTCTGCTTCACGGAACTGGCCGTCTAGGGGCCTTTTTCCTTCATCAATGACATATTTTTCTTTGTCTTCAAGTGGCTCAAATGTCTTCTTGATGACTCAGACATGCGACGGATACCCAATGTCGTTAGGATAATCAACAAGGTAGTTGATGCCTGACCTGCTTCTGATGAATCTCATGATCCAAGGAGCATAGATCTTCATGTCGATGGGCAATATAACATTATCAGCCAAAGTCCTCAAGAAGAAGTCATGAAGGTTTATTGGTATGCCATGGATGATGTTGAAGAGGATATTCTTCATGATTCCTATGACATCTTCTTCATCATCATGGCCTTTGATAGGAGCGATGACATTGCACAGGTTCCTATAGACGGTTGGTGGTTTATACTTCAGGTCTTGAACGAGAAAGCTAGTCCTTGGAGGTTGATCCTTGGCCAAAGGCTCCATGGGGACTTCCATCAGTCTATTGGGCAACTCCCGTTCATCATACATTAGCACTCCATTTTCTGAGGGAATTGAGATTGGAAGCGCATGAAGCAATTCAGTGGCAGGTGCTTTGTAGTGCGTGTGCTGAGTCATCCAGTCCAACACCCAAGTGTTGACATCCTTCGGGTCTCCAGAGATATGCAAAGTAGCGTAGAACTGAAGAATTATGTCACTGTTCCAGTCACCTATGTCAGTGCAGAGAGGTAGCAGTCCAGCTTCATGAAGAACACTGAGGACTGGAATGAAGCAAGGAATTTCTTCCATGTCAACATGAGGAATATGCTTGTGCTGAAAAAATTTGTTCCTCCCATAGAGCATAGAGGCATAGTAGTTGAGCTGAGTCCTCGTCCAGAATTTCCGGTGCCTGATGCGAAGCTTATCATAGGGATTTGCGCCTGTGAAGTACATCCATTCTTCATAGAAAGCTTCTTTTTGAAACTTTGGCCTCCTTGACAAAGGTTGATTTTGATGCGGTTGAAGATTATGCTGTTGTTCTTGAAGAGGAGCTATTATCATTGATGTTTCTGTGTTGACCATAACAATAGCAGTTTTGGTGTTAGGTGCAGGAGCATTTTCTTCATTTTGAACTTTTTCCTCAGGTTGAGGATTTTCCTCATCTTGAGGAATGTGCTTGGTGGAGGAGGCAAAATCATCAGCTGATGCAGCTGATCCTTCAGCAGATTCATCACAAACGGTCTTCCCATTAGATCATGTTGCAGCAGGAGTAGGAGCCAGTTTGGTTGACCTTGGTGAGCGATTAGTCTCTTCCCAGAAGTCATCACGAAAAAATGGAGTGGTGGAATCAATATACTCAGTTGTCTTTTTAGGAATGAAGGATTGAGGAATATCATCAATTTGTATTTCCTCATCCATGATTTCTTCAGATTCAGCATCTTTCAGTTCCTCATCTTCTTCAGGAATGACATAGTCAATTCCGAAGGGAACAAGTGCGTAGGATGGAGCTACATTTAGAGGCGGACCATCCACTGGGGCAGTTAAAGACTATGTCTGAGTGACCTTTGGGCACTTGGCCTCTGATGATTCTGAGGTCATTGAACCTTTTCGTTTCTTTGCTTCTTTCTCAGCAGCCTTGGTCTTCTTCACGTCTAATGCACATGGAACCATATTCTTCACCTTTGAGGGTTGAGGTGAAGGAATTCTTTCTTCAGGAGCTGGTGCAGTCTCAGTCCTGGCAGTTTCCTCAGCTGAAGCATTTTCTTCAGCTGGAACATTTTCATCAGCTGGACCAGATTCATCAGCTGGAGTTTCTTCAGGAATTTCCTCAGCAGCAGGTTCATCATCTTCTTCGGTCAGCTAACCGAATAGCTGGACTCATGTAGCTTTTGTTGCACAGGAGGAGCAGTCTTCTTGTTGTATTCATCAACTGCATCAGTTGCAAACTTGATGAAATTCACCTTGAGACTTTGATGATCAGATAGGTTTGTGTACTTGTCTATCAAAGTCTTCAGTTCAGTCTAGGTTGAAACAAGAGCTTCAGGCGTCAGATTGAGGAGATCCTGCTTGCGGAATTTCTCCATCTTCAGTTTTGCAACCTTTGCTTGCTTGGCTTGCTGCTCTTTCTATTTTGCCTCATTGATGAATGTGGCAACCATGTGGCTGAGACTAGGGGGAAGCTTCAAATCATCAATGGGGGTGCTTAGGTTTTCATACCAGACATTGATGAAGTCCAGCAGAGCCTTGGGGTCCATGGCAAGAGGAATAGAGCTACGTGAGGCTTGTGCAACTCGTTCTTGCTTGTTTATGATGATTGCTTGAAGAGTTTCATTATCAATTCCTCCCTCCCTTCTGATACAGAAGGGATGTTGATGACTTTACATGGGCTGGGCCTGATGCCTGTTCCAGCAGTCATTTTAGTCTTCAAAAGTGTTGGTGAAGACTTTGTCATAGAGCTCGTGGCTTATGGCACAGAGGAGCTAGAATGAGCAGGCTGATGCTTGACGATCTGCTTTTGTTCATGCATTGAGGCCTTTGTTGCAGTTGAAGGTTTTGGCGCTGGTGCAGCCTTCTGAGGCAATTGCTCTTTAGGCACTGAGGCCTTTGGTTTCTTTGGCACAGTCTTCACTTGAGGAATAGCTGTACCAGAAGCTTCAGTAGCAGAAGAGGTGGCTGCAATGGCAGCAACAGATTCCTCATTGAATTTATTCGCTGCAACTTCTGCTTTCCTCTGTAGTTTAGATAAGTGTTTGTCTTTTTCCTCAGCGTAATCCTCAACTTTTTTGACGCTTGAGGGATTTGCAACCTGTTGATTACCAAGAGGAGGCCTCTTGCAAGGTGGCTTGAGGGCGAATTTCTTCGCATACTTTGGAGTGACATAGCGATATTCCTTCCACTTCTTAGTCCACATGCGTTCTATTTTGTGAAGCCTTATTTTACGCTTCGGCATGGGTTCTTTGCCATGTATTTCCTCATCAGGTGTGCAGTAGTCAGCGTATATGTCATCAGGAATATCAACTGCAGTGTTTTGTTCAAGTTTCTTTCCTCCTTTTTGCTTTCTGACATTTTCCATTCTCTTCTACTGATCCTTTGCTAAGGAATTTGCACTCTTGAAGATTCTGATGACCCTGGTAAAGTTTCTTCGAGGAGCGCTGCAAATGAGTTAAGTCGATGAGAACCTAGTGATTGTACCTGTGAATAGAGTACGAGTGCGAGGAATTTGGAGAGGTCATATGCGTTCTTAGATTTGAAGAAATTGAAATTTTAGAAGTTGAGGAATTTGACCAGTGGGTTGAGGAATTTGACTAAGCATTCTGATCTTGGGTTCCAGAGTTGTGTAGATTCGAGAATTTACACAATTGAGGAATCTCATGAAGAATTTTAGTGGCTTAGTGAAATTCATCAAGTGTTTGAGGAATTGAGTGTGTGAGGCTGACAAACACTGAGGAAAATAGATTTTTCGAATCTAAGGTGAAATAGTAGATCAACAGGGGCAGTAAAATAAGATTTTAATTACCCTGAGCGACGAACACGAAGAGCAGAAGCAGTAACAGTGAGAAGCTCTTCAGTTAAGGTCTGCTACGCCCTAACTTGGCGGCAGAAGACAGCTACGGCGGCGGCGGAGGAAGATATTCCGCTTCCGGCGTGAGTTCGGCGACAGCGAGGTCGAGGAAGTGAAGTTGTTCCTCACCGGAGACGAGATTACTAGTGGTGGCGCTAGGTTTGATCTCGAGCTGAGAGATGAAGAGAGGTCGAAGGGTTTTAACTAAGGGGGTAAGGACCTATTTATAGCTCACGTGGAAAACTGTTCGAGCGAATCTTTAGGACCTAACTGCCCTTGCGTGTTCGTCTCCGCACGACACGTGTAGCCACGATAGAAGCGGTTGAGATCGTTCTTATCCTAGCATGGGAAGTGGGTTCAGTTACTGTGGAACGTCATAAAATTCATTTTTGAAGAGTTGAGGATTTCATTGCAAAATCCTCAGCTGACAAGGACACACCGAGGATTTTGAACAAGTTTCAAGTAGAACGCATATGAAGAATTGAATAGACTGGGTTGAGTATAGCATAGAGGGGAGTCGGGTCCGATCACATTCACTTAGATGAAATATCAAATTGAAGAAATAACTATAAGTGAATGCTGTTGAGGACTTTGAAATCTCAGTCTATATATATATATATATCTAGGTAAATGAAAATCATCAAGTATTTTGACGAATTTAAAAAACTTCAGGATTTTGTGACAAAGCATGAGGTTGACGAATTTCAAATTTGAAGAAAAACAACTTGAAGGTTTTCAAAGTTGGGTGGTGGTGTGACCCACCGTATAAGAATGATGATTTCACGCGCCGCGTACAATTGTCGTATGGCCCTGAGAAACAAATTCTTCATTAATTTCCTCACACTAAGAGTGATATTCTTCATTGATTGAAGAAAATCGATTCTTCATGTGTTGCACATCTAAGTCATCAATTTTGCATAAGTGTTAGGATGTGTGCATGTTTTCACAAAACATTTGAAGACTCTAAGATATTTAGCTCACACCTCAACTTGCAAAACCTTTTCTCATCCAAGGGCTTAGTGAAAATATCAGCTAGTTGATCGTCAGTCTTCACATGATCGATGATGATATTGCCCTTGAGGACATGGTCCAGAAGAAAATGATGACGAATCTGGATGTGCTTAGTCTTCGAGTGTTGTACTGGGTTGTATGCAATATTGATTGCACTTTCATTGTCGCAGTAGAGAGCACATTCTTCAGGTTGATATCATAGTCTTTGAGGGTTGGCTTCATCCATAGCAATTGAGCACAACAGGATCCAGCAACAATGTACTCAGCTTCGGCAGTGGAGAGAGAAACACAGTTCTTCTTCTTTGAGGACTAGCAGACTAATGATCTCCCGAGGAAATGACAAGTGCGAGAAGTTGACTTGCAATCCACACGGTCACCAACATAGTCAGAATCAAAATATCCCACGAGATGAAGATTTGATCCCTTGGGGTACCATAATCCTAGTGTTGGTGTGTGAGCTAAGTATCGAAGAATATGTTTCACAGCCTTATGGTGTGATTCCTTCGGTTTTGCTTGAAAACAAGCACCCATGCAAACAGTAAGCATTATATGTGGCCTAGATGCACATAGATACAATAAAGAGCCAATCATCGAGCGATATACTTGTTGATCAAAATCTTTACCATTTTCGTGAGTGCAGAGGTGGCCATTGGTAGGCATGGGTGTCTTGGCGCCTTTACATTCATGCATGTCGAATTTTCTCAGAACATCCTTGAGGTATTTCTCCTGTGATATGAATATGCCATTGCGTTGTTGACGAATTTGAAGACCTAAGAAGAATTTAAGCTCCTCCGTCATGGACATCTGATATTCTTCACTCATCATGGAAGCAAATTCATCACTGTAACGTTTGTTAGTACAATCAAACATGATGTCATCGACATATATTTGGCACACAAATAGTTCATTATCATAGGATTTTGTGAAAAGAGTTGGATCGAGTGAACCAGGTTTGAAGCCTTTCTTCATGAGGAATTCCTTCAATGTATCATACCATGCCCGAGGGGTTTGCTTGAGGCCATAGAGTGCCTTTTTGAGTCTGAAGACTTTGTGTGGATTCTTAGGATCCTCAAAACCTAGGGGTTGAGCAACATATACTTCTTTCTCAAGCTTACCATTGAAGAATGCACTTTCCACATCCATTTGATATAAATTAATGTTATGATGATTAGCATAAGCAAGTAGAGTTTGAATAGCTTCAAGTCTAGCAACAGGTGCAAAAGTTTCATTGAAATCAATTCCTTCAACCTGTGTGTAGCCTTGGGCTACAAGTCATGCCTTATTCCTCACCACTTGACCGTCCTCATCTTGCTTGTTTCAGAAAATCCACTTGGTGCCGATGATATTGTGCTTGCAAGGATCTGGTCGTTTGACGAGCTCCCACACGCAATTTAGCTTGAATTGAAGAAGTTCATCTTGCATGTCTTGAATCCACTCAGGTTCCATGAAAGCCTTAGCATCTTCTGAAGGTTCTGTGATAGACACAAAAGAAGAATGCCCACAAAAGTTAACTAAGTGTGAAGCTTTTGAGCGAGTGAGAGGACCTGGCACGTTGATGTCATCGAGGATTTTGTCAAGTTCTACTTCATTTGCAATCCTCGGATGAGCTTGTTGAGGATTTCGTCTAGGCTGAGGAATTTGGTCTGGAGCAATTTCCTAAGGAGCGTCTTCCTGAATTTCATCAGTGTTGGGGATGATTTCTTCAACAATTTCCTCAGTAGGAACAATATCTTCAGTAGCTTTGAACTTGATTGCTTCCGCAGGGGATAATTTATCTGGATCGGGAGGCAATTGCTCTCTTTGCGAGCCATTAGTTTCATCGAACCGTACATCTATAGTTTCAACAACCTTGTTGTGATAGTTGTTGAAGACTCTGTAGGTATGCGAGTCCTTTCCGTAACCGAGCATAAAACCCTCATGTGCTTTAGGTGCAAATTTTCAGTTGTGGTGAGGATCCCTAATCCAGCATTTTGCACCAAAGACTTTGAAATAACTTACATTGGGTTTCTTGTCAGTGAGGGGTTCATATGAAGTTTTCTTGAGGAATTTGTGAAGATATACCCTGTTGATGATATGGCAAGCACTATTGATTGCTTTAGGACAGGAACAACGAGGAGTCTGGTATTCTTGAAGCATAGTCCATACCATTTCAACCAGAGTCCATACCATTTTGTTGAGGAGTATAAGGAGCAGATAATTCTTGAGTAATACCAAGTTCATCAAGGTAATCATGAAGACTAGTATCTTTGAATTTATCCCATTATCATTCCTGATGTGTTTGATCTTGACGCCGAAGTTTGTCGAGGCCCTTGAGGAAAATTGTTTGAATACTTCCTTCACTTCAGTTTTATATAGAATGATATGCACCCAAGTATATCTAGAATAATCATCAACTATGACAAAGCCATATAAGGATGCTGCATTGGTTACAGTAGCATAATGAGTAGATCCAAATAGATCCATGTGAAGCAATTCAAATGGACGAGTAGTAGTCATGATGGTCTTCGAGGGGTGTTTGGATCTGGTAATTTTTCCAGACTCACAAGCACCGCAGAGGTGGTCCTTGAGGAATTTGACTGATTCGATGCCAATGACATGCGTCTTCTTCGCCAGTGTGTGCAGATTCCTGATGCCTGCATGACCAAGTCTTCGATGCCATAGCCAGCCTTCTGAGGTTTTTGCTAGTAAGCATGTGGCTGGTTGAGGACCTGTGGAAAAATCAACAATGTACAAATCTCCTCTCCTAACACCTTTGAAGACTTTGGATCTGTCAGTTTCCATGATGACTACACATCTATATTTTCCAAAGATCACAACCATATCAAGATCACAAAGCATTGAGACTGACATGAGGTTAAATCCAAGGGATTCAACAAGCATCCTTTGTCCATGTGCCTATCCTTGGAGATAGCCACTTTGCCAAGTCCTAATACCTTGCTTTTACATTTGTCAGCATAAGTGATTTGGTTCAGTGGTGATGGAGTCAGTGGCATATTCATCAGCAAGGTTTTGTCACCAGTCATGTGGTGTGTGCAGCCACTATCAAGAACCCACTCAGTGCTCTTTGGTTTACCATCCTGCAGATGAATTAGTACAGCATACCATCTCATATGCTTCAGACTTGAAGAATATGATATCAATTTCATCAGATAGGAATTTCATCATAAACAGTAAATTTTTAGGACGTGTGTAATGTTATCATTTCATCAATGTTAGCTTGCGTCCAATCAAGCATTTTCCTCAAGTCTCTAGCAAATTCTTTAGATGATGATTTTCATCTGGAGACCTGACCTGCATAAGTGATTAGTTCAATTTCTTCACCACCCACATCTGAAGGGGTGGCAAAGAGTTCATCATTCTTTGAGCAAGATATGAGAAAGGGGGCATTGAAGCTAATGCACTTCTCTTCATGGTAGGGGGTTAGAGTACACAAATGAATAGGCACAGAAGTTCTTTAAGGATTTATGAACATAATGATTTGAGGAGTCATGCTCATATTCATATCTTTTGTAATTTCCCTACATATCAGTAGCATTAGCACGAGTACGAGCATAATTTTGACCAGTTGAGGATTTTGATCCTCTTGAATACTTTGGTCCACCTGAGGAATTTGATCTGGGGTTCAGATTCTCCACGGGTGGTGTCATGAGGACTGATAAGTCCATTTTGCATCATGTTTTCATGTTGATATTTATCACTTCTTTTGTTGTTATTTCACTTCACGGTACTATTCTGATGCCTTTTCTCTCTTATTTTCCAAGGTTTACATGAAGAGGGAGAATACCGGCAACTGGAATTCTGGCCTGAAAGTGGAGCAAAGTTGAGATACCTATTCTGCGCAACTCCAAACGCCGTGAAAATCAACGGAGATTTTTTTCCCAATTTATAAAAAATACTTGGCCGAAGAAGTGCCGGAGGGGCACTAGGGGGTGCCCACAAGCCTGCACGGCGCGGTCACCCCCTAGGCCGCGCCATGGGGTCTTGTGGGCAGCCCACTGGCCCATTGGCCCCCTCTTTTGCTATATGGAGGGTTTCGTCCAGGAAAAAATCAGAAGGGAGCTTTTTCGTGGTTTCGCCGCTGCCACGAGACGGAACTTGAGCAGAACGAATCTGGAGCTCTGGCAAGATGATCCTGCCGGGGAAACTTCCCTCCCGGAGGGGGTAATCGTCGCTATCGTCATCACCAACAATCCTCTCATCGGAGGGTACTCGTCACCATCAACATCTTCATCAGCACCATCTCATCTCCAAACCCTAGTTCATCTCTTGTAACCAATCTGAGTCTCGCGACTCCGATTGGTACTTGTAAGGTTGCTAGTAGTGTTGATTACTCTTTATAGTTGATGCTAGTTGTATTACTTGGTGGAAGATTTTATGTTCAGATCCTTGATGCTACTCATTACACCTCTTATCATGATTATGACTATGCTTTGTGAGTAGTTACTTTTGTTCCTGAGGACATGGGATAAGTCATGCTAATAATAGTCATGTGAATTTGGTATTCGTTCAGTATTTTGATATGTTGTATGTTGTTTTTCCTCTAGTGGTGTTATGTGAACGTCGACTACATAACACTTCATTATTTGGGCCTAGAGGAAGGCATTGGGAAGTATTAAGTAGATGATGGGTTGCTAGAGTGACAGAAGCTTAAACCCTAGTTTATGCGTTGCTTCGTAAGGGGCTGATTTCGATCCACTAGTTTAATGATCTGGTTAGACTTTGTCTTAATTCTTCTTTCGTAGTTGCGGATGCTTGCGAGAGGGGTTAATGATAAGTGGGATGCTTGTCCAGGTAAAGGCAGTACCCAAGCGCCGTTCCACCCACATATCAAACTATCAAAGTAACGAACGTGAATCGTATCAACATGATGAAACTAGCATGACAGAAATTCCCGTGTGTCCTTGGGAGCATTTTGCCTCCTATAAGACTCTGTCCAGGCTTGTCCCTTGCTACAAAAGGGATTGGGCCACTTTGCTGCATCGTTTCTACTTTTGTTACTTGTTGCTTGCTACGAATCACCTCATCACACAATCACTTGTTACCGACAATTTCAGTGGTTGCAGATTTTTCCTTGCTGAAACCACTTGTTAGATCCTTCTGCTCCTCGTTGGGTTTGACACTCTTATTTATCGAAAGGACTACGATTGATCCCCTATACTTGTGGGTCATGAAGGACATTCACCTGAAGATTTTCCAAGCAACTTTTGGGGACCCAGATTTTCCTCATGGTGGTCCATTCCTGCAATTAGTTCCAACATATCGAGCAAATAGTTCACCAGATTTATTTTTTAACAGTTTATAGTTGGAGTCAAATGACTCATCTAAGGAATAGGATAATTCACATGCAGAGCCTGTTAGATTGGATGGATCAACAGAAGGTCCTTTAGCAGCAACCCATGAGGTTTTGGGATACTGCTCAGGTTTCCAGTATGATCCATCAGCATTCAGTTTCCTTTCAAAGGCAACTCCTTCTTTCCTCGGGTTCCTGTTCAATACGTGCTTTTTGAGGACATCTCAAAGGGTTTGATACCCTTTGAGACTTTTGTAAATGCCTGTCACATACAATTCCTTCAGCCCTGCATTTTCGTCTGTAACATTTGTGGTTTCCTAAAGTGAGGAGTTTGATACCACATGAGCAGTTGAAGAATTTGTAGCAATAGAAGCATTTGATGATTCTGGTGAAGAATTGGCATTTTCACGTTCGATGCATTTTAGATATGGTGGAGTGAATTCCACCTAAGCGGCACTGATCTGTTGAGCAAGTAATGAATCGTTTTCCATTAGAAGATCATCATGAGACATCTTCAACTTTTCAAGATCAAGTTTCCTTCGAAGAAATTCATAGGAAAGTTTCTCATGATCAGCCAAGAGTGTGCCATGACGATTTTGAAGATTATCAAATCTGGACTGAAGATTTTTCATATCTTAAGTGAGGATTTGGGTAAGATTCATTTCATCATTCAACAGGTCATCGCTTCTGTCTAGCAGTTTTTGAAGCTTTTCAAGGGTAGTTTGTTGTTTAGTTGCAATGTTGGCAAGTTTACTATAACTGGGTTTTTTATAATCATCGGGTTCACAGTCACTTGAATCAGAGGAGAAAGTGTTATTCGGTACCTTTGAAACTTTTGCCATGAAGGAATAGGTTGGAGCGAAGTCATCAGCATAGTCATCAGTGTACATGGTGTTGTCGTTTTCTTCAAGGTTGATGATTGACTTGCTGACGAATTTGGTAGCCAGAGCAAGACTTGCCACACCAGACTCCGAGTCTTCTTCAGAACCTTCCTCTTCATCACATTCCTCAGATTCTTCCTTAGAATCCATTTCCTTGCCAATGAGTGCCCGAGCCTTTCTGAAACTAGTCTTCTTGTGCGATGAGGACTTTGAGGATGAGGATTTTGAATATTTCTTCTTTTTCTTCGAGTCATCAGAACTTTCATCCTTGTATTTCTTCTTCTTCGATTCCTTCACCCAGCGAGGACAATCAGCAATATAGTGACCTGATTTATTGCACTTGTGGCAGGTTCTTTTCTTGTAGTTCTGAGATGAAGATTCTGATTTCCTCATATCACTTCTTGAAGATTTACCAATCTGGCCACGTCTTGTAAAGTTCTGGAATTTCCTCACGAGCATTGCAAGCTCGTGACAAAGTTCTTCAGGATCACCAATGCTGCAATTTGAGTCTTCTTCTTCAGATGAGGAAATTGCTTTGGCCTTCAGCGCACGAGGTCTAGAGAAGCTTGGTCCATACAGATCTCTCTTTTCTTCCTGTTGGAATTCGTGAGTATTGAGTCTTTCGAGTATCTCAGTAGGATCAAGCATCTTATAGTATGATCTTTCTTGAATCATCAGAACCAGTGTATCAAATGATGAATCCAAAGATCTTAGCAGTTTCTTCACAACTTCATGGTCAGTAATGTCTCGAGCTCCCAGTGCTTGCAGTTCATTTGAGACGTCAGTGAGGCAATCAAAGGTATCTTGGCAGCTTTTATTGTCAAGCCTCTTGAAGCGATTGAAGAGATTGCGAAGAACATCAACACGAGAGTCACGCTGAGTTGATATTCCTTCATTGACTTTGGACAGCCTATCCCAGATAAGCTTCGATGTGCCCAAAGAACTCACTCTGCCATACTGACCTTTGCTCAGATGGCCACAAATGATATTCTTCGCTTGAGAATCAAGTTGCTTGAATTTCTTCACATCAGCGGCAGGGACAGTAGCAGTGATGGAGGGAACGTCATGTTCCACAATGTACCAGAGATCATTGTCAATAGCTTGAAGATGCATCTGCATCTTGGTCTTCCAGTAGGGAAAGTCCTTTCCTTCGAAGGTAGGACATCCTGTAGTAACTTTGATGATGCCTGCAGTCGATATAACTAAAACTACACGTGGTTAAACCAAAATCACACAGAACAAGGGAGTACCTTGCTCTGATACCAATTGAAAGTGCGTTATATCGACTAGAGGGGGGTGAATAGGCAATTTTTATAATTTCATCGATGAGGAAATTCCTTTTGAGGTAATTCCTCACTGATGAATAACTTGCAGCGGAAACAACAAAGGATCAAAGGTGCAAAGACTACAACAGTAGTTTTCTTGATGAGGATTATGAAAAACAGTTTGCACAGAACGAAGACACAGAGTAAGCAGGTGAGGACTAACGGGTGTGAAGAATTTGGGTTGAGGAAGTTCAAGGAAGTCTTCAGCAAATTCTTCAAATAGAGACAATGAAAGTCTTCAGCATACAGTATTGACGAATTGAAAGAGTTGAAGAAATAGAACCAGTATCACAGTGAAGACAATTGTTGATGACCGAGTTCCAACTGCTATGACAGTTGTACATCTAGTTTGGAGCGGCTTGGTATTGAAACCGAAGGACACACACTTCCTACCGTATTCTCCTTGAGCTAAGGACACACAGTCCTCGCCCAACACTCATGGTAAGTCTTCAGGGCAGACTTCCAAACCCTCACAAACTCGGTCACCCGAAAATCCAGAATTGACTGCTGGATTGCTCTAGACCATGACGCCTAACCGTCTGAGGATGCACAGTCCTCAAAGGTAAAAGGCTTTAGTCCCACACTCAAAAAAATTCTTCAGTGATGCTCAATCACTTGGTTTTTTGGTTTGTGGTTTGGTGTTTGGGGTATTTCCTCACTGATGATTTAATCTCAAAGACTCTGAGGAATTTGGGTTGCTCTAAATGTGAAGTGCCAGTTTCTCGCGGACCAACCAACCAACAAATGGTTGTGGGGGCGGCTATTTATAGCCAGGGATCATCCCGGCATGATTTGACATAAATGCCATTAAATATTATGACCGTTGGTGTGGATAAGATCGGTGAGGTGGCGCGAATCGCGGCAATGGTCGGGACTCTCAACTGTGATAGTCCTCATGTCTCTCATATTCCTCACTTGAGACTTTTGTAGGATTAGGCTTGGGTTGAGTATGATGAGGAAATTCATTCCGGAGTGTTACCTCGACCCCCTTTAACAGTACGGTGTTCCTATGACTCAAGAGTGAAGAAAATTAAACAGAAAGAATAAATCTGCATGCTTCAAAGTCTTTGAACTAATTTTCTTCAGGACACACCGAGTGTTGGAATTATTCCCTAGAGGCAATAATAAATATAGTTATTATTATAATTCCTGTATCAAGATAACCGTTTATTATCCATGCTATAATTGTATTGGATGAAGACTTATATACATGTGTGGATACATAGACAAAACACTGTCCCTAGCAAGCCTCTAGTTGGCTAGCCAGTTGATCAAAGATAGTCAGGGTCTTCTGATTATGAACAAGGTGTTGTTGCTTGATAACTGGATCACGTCATTAGGAGAATCACGTGATGGACTAGACCCAAACTAATAGACATAGCATATTGATCGTGTCATTTTGTTGCTACTGTTTTCTGCGTGTCAGGTATTTGTTCCTATGACCATGAGATCATATAACTCACTGACACCGGAGGAATGCTTTGTGTGTATCAAATGTCGCAACGTAACTGGGTGACTATAAAGATGCTCTACAGGTATCTCCGAAGGTGTTCGTTGAGTTAGTATGGATCGAGACTGGGATTTATCACTCCGTGTGATGGAGAGGTATCTCGGGGCCCACTCGGTAATACAACATCACACACAAGCCTTGCAAGCAATGTGACTTAGTGTAAGTTGCGGGATCTTGTATTACGGAACGAGTAAAGAGACTTGCCGGTAAACGAGATTGAAATAGGTATGCGGATACTGACGATCGAATCTCGGGCAAGTAACATACCGAAGGAGAAAGGGAATGACATACGGGATTATATGAATCCTTGGCACTGAGGTTCAAACGATAAGATATTCGTAGAATATGTGGGATCCAATATGGGCTTCCAGGTCCCGCTATTGGATATTGACCGAGGAGTCACTCGGGTCATGTCTACATAGTTCTCGAACCCGCAGGGTCTTCACACTTAAGGTTCGACGTTGTTTTATGCGTATTTGAGTTATATGGTTGGTTACCGAATGTTGTTCGGAGTCCCGGATGAGATCACGAACGTCACGAGGGTTTCTGGAATGGTCCGGAAACGAAGATTGATATATAGGATGACCTTATTTGATTACCGGAAGGTTTTCGGAGTTACTGGGAATGTACCGGGAGTGACGAATGGGTTCCGGGTGTTCACCGGGGGGGCAACCCACCCCGGGGAAGCCCATAGGCCTTGGGGGTGACGCACCAGCCCTTAGTGGGCTGGTGGGACAGCCCAAGAAGGCCCTATGCGCCATAGGAAGAAAATCAAAGAGAAAAAAAGAGGAGGTGGGAAAAGGGGGAAGGACTCCTCCTTCCAAACCTAGTTGGATTCGGTTTGGAACGGGCGGACTCCCCCCCTTGGCTCGGCCGACCCCCTTGAGGGTCCTCGGACCCCAAGGCAAGGCTCCCCCTCTTCCCCCTACATATACGGAGGTTTTAGGGCAGATTTGAGACAACTTTGCCACGGCAGCGCGACCACATATCTCCACGGTTTTGCCTCTAGATCGCGTTTCTGCGGAGCTCGGGCGGAGCCCTGCTGAGATTAGATCACCACCAACCTCCGGAGCGCCGTCACGCTGCCGGAGAACTCATCTACCTCTCCGTATCTCTTGCTGGATCAAGAAGGCCGAGATCATCGTCGAGCTGTACGTGTGCTGAACGCGGAGGTGCCGTCCGTTCGGCACTAGATCGTGGGACTGATCGCGGGACGGTTCGCGGGGCGGATCGAGGGACGTGAGGACGTTCCACTACATCAACCGCGTTCACTAACGCTTCTGCCGTGCGATCTACAAGGGTACGTAGATCGAATATCCCCTCTCGTAGATGGACATCACCATGATAGGTCTTCGTGCGCGTAGGAAATTTTTTGTTTCCCATGCGACGTTCCCCAACACCTAGTTCCTCATCTTCAGTATCTTCATGAGGAATATCAATTTCATCGCAATTTCTTCGTGATCCAAATCTTCAGCATAAGACCAATTTCTTCAGCCGAAGATATACATTTTTAGGGGTCGATGTTCATCGTATAACTCAAACTCCTCAGCGACTTATAGAGCATGTGTACACTTATAAACACATTAGATACTTAAACTATAAGTCTTCAAACCACCAAAATCACTAAGGGCACTAGATGCACTTACACTCCCTGCCTGCAGGTAGATAGCCTCCAAATTAAATGTGCTCTCAGTATCATGTGAACCCTTAACATACATGGTATGATCTATCTGGTAGTGTTAACATTATGCTAAACATGCCCCTCACAAGATTTGTAGTATGGGTCAACATCTCATTTGTAGGCCGATTGCACATTATGATTTGATAATTTACAGTCGTTAGGTGTCCCCTGCAGTGACCGTGCAACTTTTCTTAACTATCTAATGCTCTGCAGGGGGAACAATCCAAGCAAACGGTCTGCTGCCTATCCCGTTATAACTACTAAAATAAGTAGTAGTGTAACCCAGAAAATAATCCTAGGCCTGACCGCCGGACGTAAATTGACTATGTTAGTTTATTCACAAGGTATGATCCATATGCCTTCGAAAATGAAGGGGCGTTGCCTTGTGCTTTTGTCTTTTGAGCTCTAGTACATTGTCACTAGACACGCTGATGCTATTATGATGTATGTGCAAAATAAGTATCCCTTACTATGTGCAAAACCAATATCCCTTACAAACTGACAAGCGATCAAAACAAGCATCAGCATCGTGCATATGTGTATGAAGTGAATTATGACATTTTGGCTTCAAGGTCCAATCTTCTTTTGCTATGTTCCTTGATTATCTCTTCTTGACACTATATGTGTGGGGACCATTCAACTTTTTTCTTCTTCTTTTCTGAACTTCTATCAGTTTTGAAATGCTTTGTGCTTTACAACAACAACAACAACAACAACCAAGCCTTTTAGTCCCAAACAAGTTGAGGTAGGCTAGAGTTGAAACCCATAAGATCTCGAAACCAAGTCATGGCTCTGGAACGTGGATAGCTAACTTCCACGCACCCGTGTCCATGGCTAAGTCTTTGTCGATATTCCAAACCTTTAGGTCTCTCTTAACGGACTCCTCCCATGTCAAGTTTGGTCTACCACGACCCCTCTTAACATTCTCAGCACGCTTTATCCGTCTGCTATGCACCGGCGCTTCCGATGGCCTCCGTTGAATATGTCCAAACCATCTGAGACGATGCTGGACCAGCTTCTCTTCAATCGGTGCTACCCCAAGTCTCTCTCGTATATCGTCATTCCGTACCCGATCCTTCCTTGTGTGGCCACATATCCATCTCAACATGCGCATCTCTGCTACACCTAACTGTTGGATATGTCGTCTCTTGGTTGGCCAACACTCCGCGCCATACAACATCGCAGGTCGGATAGCTGTCCTATAAAACCTGCCTTTTAGCTTTTGTGGCACTCTCTTGTCATAGAGTACGCCAGAAGCTTGGCGCCACTTCATCCACCCAGCCTTGATTCGGTGGCCCATGTCTTCATCGATATCGCCATCCTTCTGCAACATGGACCCCAAATAGCAAAACGTGTCTCTCTCCGGTACCACCTGCCCACCAAGGCTAACCTCTCCATCCTCGTGCCTAGTAGCACTAAAACCGCACCTCATGTATTCAGTTTTAGTTCTACTAAGCCTAAAACCTTTCGATTCTAGGGTCTGCCTCCATAACTCTAACTTTCTATTAACCCCCGTTCGGCTATCATCGACTAGCACCACATCATCCGGAAAGAGCATACACCATGGGATATCTCCTTGTATATCCCTTGTGACCTCATCCATCACCAAATCAAAAAGATAAGGGCTCAAAGCTGACCCTTGATGTAGCCCTATTCTAATTGGAAAGTCATCGGTGTCGCCATCACTTGTTCGAACACTTGTCACAACATTATCATACATATCCTTGATGAGGGTAATGTACTTTATTGGGACTTTGTGTTTCTCCAAGGCCCACCACATGACATTCCGAGGTATCTTACCATAGGCCTTCTCCAAATCAATGAACACCATATGAAGGTCCTTCTTTTGCTCCCTGTATCTCTCCATCAGCTGTCGTACCAAGAAGATGGCTTCCATGGTAGACATTAAAATAACAGATTACATAGTCTCGAGAGATCAAGAAACTATATGTTGTGATGCTAGAGAATGATGCCATCTTCATGACCTTTAATTTCTTTTAGATTGGAGAAAGCATAATTAGATTACGTCATACTGCATTTGCCACAGATTTACCTTCAATAGTTTTTAATTCTCCAATCACTTGCTTTACACTTGTGTTGTGTCTCCGTTCCCTCATTGGATTCCACAGGCGCATGAATCCATGGAGGTTATATCTCGAACAATGTCAAGTAATTTATTTGGCCCATCCTTATGCCATTCCAAATATCCATACACACACCTACTTACATATATAAGCTCATATCAAGTTTGCTATTGACCATGGTCATTATCATTTCTTTTTCTAGAGAGTCATGGTCATTACCTTTTCTTTTTTTGAAGACACATGGTTGTTATCTTAGTAACAGTCTTATGTATTAGCTCAATATAAATGTTCTGAATTAAGCATGCTTTTTTTTGTCATCACCTATCGGTTGCACCATTGAAAATGTATGAAGAAACACTACATGATGAATGTGTATGGAATGGTTTGATGCTATTTAGAGTTTCATTAAATCTCTTACAAAATGTCAAACTCATAAGGGTTTTATGGGTATGATAGTGCCGAGCAAGAAGCTACAAATGTTGACCTGCGAAATCATGGGAAATGTAAGTTTGGAGCCTTGCACTTTCTAAGTTCTTTTGGTCTACATTATGTTCTATATTTTCAAAGTGACTACTCAAGATTTATACATCCTAACGGACAACAATTAACAAATGTCTCCAGATGAATGGTTGGGAGAATTGCCTTCAAGTTCTCATAACATGCCTTCATTGACATATTTATACTACTAAATTTAAGCATGTTATATTTATACTACTAAATTTAAGCATGTTACTACTAAATTTAAGCTAAATTTCTCATAATATTCGAAAGGCGAGTCTCAAAAAATTTAAGCATGTTATATTTCTTAATTTAACAATGATTATGAATAAACATAGTTTATTGAGCTTAGTTTTTGTTTGATCTTGCAATAGACACTGCAGCAATCATATTTATACTACTAACTTGATGAACTCACATGGTTTTTAGATAGCATAGCAATTAGGAGGTATAATTATTAAGATAATGCTTAGGTAGCCTTGCATATATTTTTGGTAACGAAACATAATTTATATATGAAGTATATTGACTATCAATTTGAATCTATATGTAAATATGAGCACAGTCCACTTGAAACTATGTTATGTTAGACATGTCTTGATGTAAATTGTCATTGTTGATGTGAAACATGCACTATTACTTATGAGCCTTGATAATAATCAACATGAGATGTATATGTCTAATTTATGGTGGATATGGCGAATTGGTAGTTAGGAGCTTAACGGTGATAACAAAGGATGTCTTAGTATGCACACTGTGGTAATCCAAAATTACGGAGAACATAAATAGGAGTTTTTTCTTTCTATATATCTATCTTTGGATATATTGTTTATATAAATATTCTCATTTCTCTAATTTTCTGAGTCTAACAATATGTTGTCGGAGCGTCTATCTATATATAAGTGTATAATCTGAAAATGTGTTCTCTCCTTTTGCCTTTCATTTTTTCTGTCTTTTTTGACTCCAAATGTTTGTACTTGTGACCTACCAGGATGGTTCTCTTTCTAAAAGTGAAGGTGACGGTGATGCTTATTGGTCTTTATTTGCTACAATTTCTTGTGTTAAGATGCCCCCCACCCACCTAGCAAAGAAACAAAGATCAGTCCATAGTTACTTACCCACCTAGAAGTTGCAGTGGAAGATGTTTCTATCAACGCAAAGCTCACACAATCCATTTTTTCGTTACCATTTGTTCTGCTTAAGATGGGTTTCCCCCATTCCCAACGGAAAACTAGGTTCAGGAAATTTTGGCCAGTATGCACAACCACATCATATCTTGAAATGCGTGGCAAGAAACTGAGGAACAGTGACATTGTGTAATTCAAATACTTTGGTACCAAATGTTTTCAATTCAGTAATGTTTTTGTTCATCGCAAAGTCTTGCTGACATCAAAATATTTATATTTTTTATTCTGTTCCTTATCAAACTTAAATATATTTCCATTCTAGTTCAAAAAATGTGATGAACCTTGAATTTTAATAAGAACATTTGTAGAGAGAAGTATGATTTAATTTTCCTTGTATTTATTATTCAAAATATATTTGCATTGTTCTAATTCTCCGATAATGCTACTCCCTCCGATCCAATTAATTGACTCAACCTCGAGGGAGTAGCAATAATGTACCTTGGTTCATCCGAACAATCTAATTGAAAACAAATTAGTGAATGCCTTTCTCTCTTCCATTTTGTCTTTTTATGTAATTTTGTTGTAGGAAATAGATGCTTAATTAGCTTCTATCGATTCAGTTGCTGCTCGTAAGAACATTGGTCCCTTCTAAAGTGATGTACAAAGCCAAGATATGTTGAGTCCGGTACATAAGGTGGGGTGTAAGGTGTTTGTTAATAGTAAGAGAGTCGAGATATATTAAATATAATCTTCATGATTCAGATTATGACTTTATTTATTTTTTCATAATACATTTTGTATCCCACGGCAATGCACGGGTACTCAACTTATAAAAATATTTTATGGTCCTATACACATGGTATGGTCATTGGGCAAAGATTTGGAGCAAGGTGGGTAATCTTGAGAGGAGAACTTTTGTTATTTAAAACACAATCAAACAAAAAGATATCACAATCAAGTCAAACATCACAATCACGCACAAAAGTTTTAATTGCTCCTAATTTTTTAGCTTCGTTAACGTAGTGAGGAGACGCAAAACACAGGATGTGACTGACCTACCCCCCTTACAAGAACCTCATCCCCGATATTCCTAGACTAGGGTTGAAAAGATATGGAAATTCGGGTCTCACGTAGTGTTCACATTCCCATGCTGCTCCTTCTTCAATGTGATTACTCCTATGGGTCTTGAAGTACTTGTTGATACCACTTGGAATGCTTCTCCTTGCTTCGTCTGAGAGTGAACGGGGTTCTTGCAATACGCTAGGCTTGACAAGAGTTCAAGGTCTTGGTGAATAAGGTTCATACAAGGGTATGGCTTGTGTGTATATTCCAGAGTCGAAAAGTAGTGCGTCTGTGCTAGTCCTCGGGTTACTCATGTTGGTTAGTGACATCTATATGTCTCATGTTAGAATAGAAGTGTCTCACGTTCCTAAGATTGAGTTTTAGAGACTTTGTGTTAAAACGGGTTCTATCTCCTAGGAGAGTTCATGAGGGGTCCTAGATGAGCTGGATACCCAAAAGTATAGACATGCCATCCAATCCCCAAGGTCCGAGGCTTGGCAAGCGGGGTGAACCACCATTGAAAGGGGTTTCACCATGATGCAGTCAGGACTCACATGCTTGATTGGACCAAAAAGGGTATCTTTAACTTCTCTTGATGCCTAAAGGCTTCATCGTACTTGAATGCCGTTGCTCCTCGACATAGTCTTGCTGATGTAGCCGAAAGAGGAGTGATGGTTGATTTCTACTCCTTCTTCTTCATCATCATGGTTTCTCAATCGCAGTGGTTCTTCATCTTGCTTGGGTAAGATTGTCTTCTGCTGCTTGGAGGGTGCTTCTAGGAGTCCACTACTTCAAGGTAAAACCTTACGGTTTCGAAGAACGGCAATTGGTGCTTTTGGGGCTTACCCAAATAGGACTAAGGTGTTCCTTTTCTTATTGGGTGAATAAGTATGTCTTCCATGAGGACAGTGATGTCCCACAAGCGTATGGGATCGCAGTAGTTTTCGAAGGTAGAGTATTCAACCCAAATTTATTGGTTCGCACGACGGGAAGCGAAAGAATATTCTCAAGTATTAGCAGCTGAATGCGTCAGATTCAACCACACCTGAAAGATTAGTGTCTGCAAGCAAAGTATCAGTAGCAAAGTAGTATGATAGCAATGGTGCCAGAAACGATCTGTTGACAAGGCGGACTATTCCTAACTGTTGTATCAACGGCGCCAGTAAAAAGCCTTGTTGATGGGATGTCAGTGCCAACAAAGTCTTGCAACAAGTAATAACAGAGTAACAAGGAACAGTAGTAGTAGCAGCAGCGAAGTAACAAGTAACAGTAGTGGCAACAGTAGCATCAAAGTGGCCCAATCCCTCTTGTAGCAAGGGACAAGCCTAGGCAAAGTAACGTAGCGAGGACCAGTAGTAAAAGACTCGTAGGCAGTGGATCGGTGATGGATGAGTGTGACGGATGTGATTCATCATGTAACAACTATAACACGAAGAGGTATGTGGCTAGCTCCCGTTCATCAATCTAATGTAGGCATGTATGCCGTATGTAGTCATACGTGCTTAGGGAAAAGAACTTGCATAACATCTATTGTCCATCCCTCCCGTGGCAGCGGGGTCCTAATGGAAACTACGGGATATTAAGGTTCTCCTTTTAATAAAGAACCGGACCAATGCATTAACACGCGGTGAATACATGAACTCCTCATACTATGGTCATCTCCGGGAGTGGTTCTAGCTATTGTCACTCCGGGTTGCCGGGTCATAACACATAGTAGGTGACTACAACTTGCAAGATATGATCTAAAACACACATATATTGGCGACAACATAATAGGTTCAGATCTAAAATCATGGCACTCGGTCCCTAGTGACAAGCATTAAGCATAGCAAAGTAGTATCAACATCAATCTAGAACATAGTGGATACTAGGGATCAATCCCCGTCAAGAACTAACTCGGTTACATGATAGATCTGATCCAACTCATCACCGTCCAGCAAGCCTACGATGAGATTACTCACGAACGATGAAGAGCATCATGGAATTGTCGATGGAGAAAGGTTGATGATGACGATGGCGACGATTTCCCCTCTCTGGAGCCCGAAACGGACTCCAGATGTGCCCTCCTGATGAAGAACATGATGTGGCGGCGCCTCCGTATCGCAAAACGCGATGAAACCTTCTCTCTGATTTTTTTCTAGGCGAAACGGAAGATATAGAGCTGAGTTTGGGGGTGGTGGTGCCACGTGAGCCCCACAAGCCCTCACGGCGCGGCCATAGGGGGTGGCCGCGGCTTGTGGGCTTGTGGCCCACTGGCACGCCCCCTCCGGTGGATCTTTGCGCAGGTATTTTTCTTTTATTCCAGAAAAAATCTCTATAAATTTTCAGGACGTTCCGAGAACTTTCATTTCTGCACAAAAACAACACCATGGCAATTCTGCTGAAAACAGCGTCAGTCCGGGTTAGTTCCATTCAAATCATGCAAATTAGAGTCCAAAACAAGGGCAAAAGAGTTCGGAAAAGTAGATACGGCAGAGACGTATCAACTCCCCCAAGCTTAAAGCCTTGCTTGTCCTCAAGAAACTCAGTTGACAAACTGAGAGAGACAAAAGAAAAACTTTGACGAAGTCCGTTTGATCTTGTTGTTCCAACTATGTCTAACTCACAACCAGAATTTCAGCAACATCACAAGCAAACCACATAAGCAACTGACATCTAGGTCTCACGGTAAACTCATATCAATGGCATAATAAACTAGCGAGCAAATAATAATAAGCCTCAAGTGTCAACACTTCAATCAAAACAACATGAAGCAGTACGAATAGATGGTATCTCGCTAGCTCTTTCTGAGACCGCAAAACATAAATGCACAGCACCTTCAAAGACCAAGGGCTGACTAAACATTGTAATTCAAGGCAATAAAGATCCATTCATAGTCACACTCAACACAGTTAAAAGCAAAGCATAAAAATGACAGAGGTGCTCTCTAATTGGTGCTTTTGTAAGAGGAGGATGACTCAACAGGAACATAAATAGACAGGCCCTTCGCAGCGGGAAGCAGTGATTTGAAGAGGTGCCAGAGCTCAAGCTTTGAAAACAGAGATAATAATTTTTGGTGGCATGCTTTCATTGTCAACGCAATGACTAAGAGTTCTCAACATCTTCCACGCTACACATACTATAGGCGGTTCCCAAATAGAAAAGTAAAGTTTTGACTCCCCCACCACCAATCAATCACACTCCACGGCTAGCCCAATCCTCGGGTACCGTCCAAACCAACATCAATCCTGGGGGAGTTTTGTTTGCAATTATCTTTTCGATTTGAGCATGGAACTGGGAATTCCAATTACCGGTCCCTTTCTCGTGAATGATAGTGAATAAACACATATCGAGGATAACACGCCTAGCATGGAAGATACCAATAGCCCCTTGTCACCACATGAGCGGTTCGGGCATGCAAAACATATTATTTCTTGAAGATTTAGAGAGTGGCACATGCAAATTTACTTGGAACGGCAGGTAGATACCGCACATAGATAGGTATGGTGGACTCATATGGCACAACTTTGGGTTTATGGGAGTGGATGCACAAGCAGTATTCCAGCTTAGTACAAGTGAAGGCTAGCAAAAGACTGGGAAGCGACCAACTAGAGAGCGACAACATTCATCAAAATGCATTGAGATTAACTAACATTGAGTGCTAGCATGAGTAGGACATAAATCACCATGAACGTGAACATCATAGAGGCTATGTTGATTTTGTTTCAACTACATGCATGAACATGCGCCAAGTCAAGCCACTTGAAACGTTCAAAGGAGGATACCATCCTATCACACTACATCATAGTCATCTCAACATTCATCTGGGCAACCAAGACAAACCATTATAAGCTCCTAGCTAAATAAGCATGGCATAAGCAACTACGATCTCTAAGTTGTCATTGCAAACATGTTTCTCTCACAACAAAAGCTGAATCAGGCATGATGAGCTAGTCATATTTACAAAAACAAAATAGATCGAGTTCATACCAGCTTTTCCAGGCTCAGTCACTTCATCATATATCATCATTATTGCCTTTCACTTGCACGACAGAACGATGTGAACATTTATAAGCGTGCTCGTGCATTGGACTACGCTGGAATTTGCAGGCAAACACAAAGGATAAGACAAAATAATATGGCTCTTTGAAAGCTAAACATGTATGCATGCAAGAGCCACTAAACATTGTAACCATGGTCTTCTACCTTGACTCAAAGAAAAAGAAAACTATCTACACGGGAAAGCTCCCAACAAGCAAAAGAAGAAAAAGAAAATATTTTTGGGTTTTCTCAAACTAGACAGACACACGAAAAGAAAATGAGAAAAAGAAAGTAAACTAGCCTGGATGATACAGTGGCAAAGTGTGAACACCGGATAACAAAGTGAAAGCATAAGCGGGAATGTAAAGTCGGTGAGAACACGTACTCCCCCAAGCTTAGGCTTTTGGCCTAACTTGGTCTACTCCCAAAGACGGTCCTGGCGAAACCCAAAATCATAATCGGGGTTATACGGGAGCGCTGCAGCCACTGCCTGAATAGCTGCCTCACGGAGACGAGCAATCGTCGCCTCCCTCTCATACTCCTCTGCCTCTCCTCTGGTTATGTAATATCTATGTTTTACCTGAAAGTCAACGAAAGCAGGAGAAGGAAGGGTAATATGGAAAACACACAGCCGGTTAAATATCAATCGCTATAGGAGGGATTCATCATCCCTCTCAAGAAACTGGTAGCATGTCATGGCGACGCGGTCAAGGAAAGCTGTATGGAGCGGGGGATCTCCTTCGCGGATGGGTACTCCAAGAAAATTTGCTATGCGAGTGGCATAGATCCCACCAAAGAAATCCCCTTCTATTGCATTCTTATTCAGCCTCCTTGCTATAATAGCTCCCATCTTGAAGCTTTTTTCACCCCTTCACTCACCATGTCATTACCTTGTGAGATTAAAGATGCCGAGGTGTGCAAGCAATCGCATATGGAAGTAGTGGTGGACTCTTTATGATCGAAAAGACTGAAGAGCTCATGCACCAACTCCTTCATCATAATATCGTCTTCATCAAGATTGGACCCACCATATATATCTTCAAGTTTAGTCCAAACTTCATGAGCTGACTTGCAAGTCGAGATAGACTTAAACACTTCAGGACTTATCGTTCGATGAATGGCAAGAAAAGCCTCACAATCAAGATACATTTAATTAGTAGATGAAGATGCATCATCCTTTTTGTCGGAAATCCCTACAAGAACAATTCGTAAAGTATTTGGGCCCATGGCCCGAAAGTGATGAAGCGTATGGATTGTCCATAGGGTATAATTTGTGTCATCAAAGTCAAAGGTGCCATTGTGCACTAATCCAATAGTCGACATCGATATTCTCTAGGTCGTGAAACATAATTAAAGAGAGACCTAGCTCTGATAGCAATTGAAAAGACCTCGATGACGCCTAGAGGGGGGGGGGGTGAATAGGCTATTTAAAAACTTCTCCGGATTTGGCTTAAACCTAATGCGGAAATATACTAAGAGGATACTTGTCAAGCACAAATCCTAAATGCACTAGGCACTGCAACGTGTATCAACAACACGATCTACCAAGATGGACACAATATAGTTACTAACAAGCACAAGTAAGTTACACAAACTTACTTGAGCTATATCACACGACAAGTAGGTGAACGACACAAGATACTAGATCACACTAGCACACGATATATCAAAAGCTGCAAGTGTGAACGTGTGGATATAGAAGGTATGCTTGAATGATTAATCTTGTACAAGAAATAGCCAACACAATATAATGAGCACAAACAATATGCAATGTATGTATGCTCAAGTAACACAAGTAAACCACAAGTAAGGAGTTAGGGTTAAGGATAACCAAGGTCACTGAGACGAAGATGTATGCCGATGTTCACTTCCTTGGAGGGAAGCTAGTCGCCGTTAGAGAGGTGGATGTTACCACAAAGGCACACCAACGCCACGAAGGCTCACCCTATTCTCCCTTTGAGATAACACCACGAAGGCATTTCTCAACCACTAGTGGCAAGCCTTTGAGGTGGCTTCCAAACCCTCACAAACTTTTCTGGGGGGTAATCACACGGATTGATTCCTCTCCGAAGAACTCCTACTGCCTAGGAGTCTCCAACCTCCAAGAGTAACAAGATCACGGGGAATGCTCAAAACTTGCTCAAATCTCAAATATCTTGGGTTGAGAGAAGGAGAGGGAGATGATCTATCTTTTGATTGGAACAACTCTCAAAGGGGCTCACAAATGCTCTTGGGATCTAAGATTTGGTGTGAGAAAATGTGTGTGAGGTAGAAATGAGTTCTTATGAGGATAAGGCTGTGTTGGAGCGCCCTCTCACGAAGTGGGAGGCGGTATTTATAGTGGGGAAAGAAAAACAGCCGTTGGGGACACTTTAAGTCACATAGGGTTCGGACGTCCGGCAGTTTACGGAAGTCCGGGCGTCCACAAGGGGTCGGACGTCCGACAGGGGTCGGACGTCCGAGGGCTGTAAATATATCTGGAACCACTGTGGAGTTGAATAGGGACCGGACATCCGGAGAAGGCCGGAAGTCTGAGTTATTCGACTCAAACTTCACAGGTGCAAGGTTCCGGATTTCCGAAAGGGGACGGACGTCCGGCCCTCGGACGTCCGGAGGGAGCCGGAAGTTCGAGTTATATGGCTCAAGTTTCTCTAGTGCAAAGCTCCGAATTTCCGAAGCTGGTCGGACGTCTGGCCCTCGGACGTCCGGAGGGAGCCGGAAGTCCGAGTTATATGGCTCAAGTTTCTTTGGTGCATAGTTCCAGATTTCCGAAGCTTGTCGGACATCCGGGCCTCGGACGTCCGGAGGAGGCCGGATGTCCGGGCCTCGGACGTCCCGAGGAGGCCGGATGTCCGAGGCACTGGTCCTGTTTTCTGATAACAGCAGAGCCGTGGAGATGTGCTAAGAGCAGAACAGTGGATATCTAGTTTGAGCAAGTTCATCACAAAACCTGTGATCCCCTCTTAATAGTGTGGGATCCCTAAAGACTCAAGAATTATAAAAGGGGTACCGATGATCCATACTTGAGTGTATACTTCTATTCGCTGATCATCACTCCGCACCACTAACGTCAAAGGAACCGATACCTTTGAGTTTTCCCTTTCACTTGAGCTTGATGTTGTTGTTCCTTCTTGGCTCAAGTTGAAAGCAAGACATGATGAAGTCTTCAAGCATCTCTCCCATACACAATGTGGAAAGCCTAGCTTATGTATTCATCTTCATTTGTCCACCATGTGAACATCCACAAGAATCAAGCATGTAGTGCTCAGGAATGCTTATCTTGATCTTGTCCTTGTTAGCACATGAGCTTGTCCTTATCAACACATGATCATTAACAATAGTTTCAATGATATATTTGTGCTGATCCACTTGAACTTGCACACCACAATCTTGATGACGATCACCACTTGACGTCATCCTTCATGCGTTGTATGAGATCTTCCTTTTGACGCAAGCCCATGGAAGCACACCTAACCCCCACATAGGACTCTGACAAAGACCATGGATTAGTACACAAACACGTAATGGACAATGCTTACCATACCATGGGATCACTTGATCCCTCTCGGTACATCTTATACACTTTGTGTGTTGATCATCTTGATTTACTCTTTGTCTGAGATCTTGATCAACCTAGTGTCTCTATGACCATTCTTTGGATAATACCTTAAATACCATCTTGGTCATCATATAAACTCCTTGAACCCAACAGATGGACTTCAAGAAGTGCCTATGGACAAATCCTATAAATATAACTTAAGGCAACCATTAGCCCATAGGAATTGTCATCAATTACCAAAACCACATAGGGAGATATATGCTCTAACATCCATGGTATACGATTTATCATAGAGATCAAACAGTACCGATGGCTCACGACCAGCTAAAAATTAGAATCTACAAACAAAAGAGACAGTGAGAGCAACATACTGTTCACATTTATCGGAGATGAATTCTTCGAGTCCGACGTTGTGAACAAGTGCATCAAACTCATCTTTGAAACCTGCCTCAATCATAAATTCATCAGAAGGCCATTCACATGGTTGTACCTGCGCGTCCCTAGGTTGGTAAGGATCAGCATCCCGAATCGCAAGACGAGGACCTCTCTTGCTTGAGGAACCACCATGATAGTTTCTCCTGAACATCTTCCTTTTCTGAAATTTTCAGTAACCCAAAGGAAAGGTGAACAAGGTTCAACTCAACTTGTAGAAACTACTCCCACAAGTGCCTAGAGGCCATATTACGCATCAAAACTACTTGGGACCAGCTAGAATCAACATGCAAAGCTCTAGAACATGGTCACCAAGGCAGCAAAAATACGTGGAGTATAAGGCTAGAGCAAAAACTAATTGGACCAATGGAGGAGTCACTTACCAAGGAGTAATTTCCCCAAAACAGTTTGGAGAACGGTGATTTGAGTAAAGAGATCAAAAATCCCAGCAAGAGGAGCAAGAACACGGGTTTGAGCTCCGAAACGATTTTTTCTGGAGGTAGGAGAAGGAGATGGGAGCAAGAATGAGTGGAGGGGGTGCCTGTGGGCCCCACAAGCCTGGGTGGCGCGACCAGGGGGTGCCCGCGCCCCTACGGCTTCTGGCCCATTGGTGTGGCCCCCAGACAGACTCTTTGTCCCAGTATTTTTCAAATATTCCAGAAAAAATCATACTAGATTTTCACAGCGTTCGGACAACTTTTATTTTCTGGGTACTTTTCCACCGGACGCTAAAACAGAAAACAGGGATAACTAAACTAGACCTATCATTTTTCTTCTAAGCAACCGAAGGTGAAAGCTTGGAACAGAGGTTTGTGACTCCTCGATTCATCCATCTCATGGTCATCGAAAGAAATCCGTCAATGGGGTTGATCAAATCCCCTCAACAAAACTTTCTCGAATCACAAAAGAGAATGGAGAATTTTCGAATAGTCACTAGGTCACCTCAATGGGGATGTGTATCTCCCCAACAAGCAAATCATACTTCATCTTGACACGAGGAATAGGGCATTCAAAGCTCCCGGTAAGAATCGATGAAGGTTTTTCGATAGCATTGATGCAATGTACTCAATATTGTTTCTTCGGAAAGTGCACCATATGCTCATTACCGTTGACATGGAAAGTGACATTGCCTTTGTTACAATCTATAACAGCCCCTGCAGTGTTTAAAAAGGGTCTTCCGAGGATGACAGCCATGGCATCGTCCTCGGGAATATCCATGATAACAAAGTCTGTTAAGATAGTGGTGTTAGCAACCAGAACAGGCACATCCTCGCAAATGTCAATAGGGAAAGCAGTTGATTTGTCGGCCATTTGCAGACAGATTTCAGTGGGTGTCAACTTATCCAGTTCAAGTCTACGATAAAGAGAGAGAGGCATAACACTAACACCGTCTCCAAGGTCGCAGAAAGCAGTTCTAACGTAGTTACCTTTAATGGAGCATGGTATAATGGGCACACCGGGATCACCTAGTTTCTTAGGAGTTCCACCCTTGAAAGTGTAATTAGCAAGCATGGTGGAAATCTCAACCTCAGGTATCCTCCTCTCATTAGTCACAATATCCTTCATGTACTTAGCATACGGAGACACCTTGAGCATATCTTTCAAACGCATCTGCAGAAAGACAGGTCTGATCATTTCAACGAAGCGCTCAAAATCTTCCTCATCCTTTTTCTTCGATGGTTTGGGAGGAAAGGGCATAGGCTTCTGAACCCATGGTTCCCTTTCTTTACCATGCTTCCTAGCAGTGAAGTCATTCTTATCATATCTCTATTCTTAGGCTGTGGGTTATCAAGATCAACACTAGGTTCAATCTCCACATCCTTTTCATTGCTAGGTTGAGCATCTTCATGAACATCACTATTGATATTATCATTAGGCTCATGTTCATCACCAGATTGTGTTTCCGCATCAGAGACAGAGGCATCGTTTGGACTCTCAGGGGTAGCAGCAATAGGGTTGCTAGCGTGCAAGTTCCTATCATCTTTCTTCTTCTTTCTAGGATGACTAGGTGCATCAGTACTAACTCCTTGAGAATCTTGTTCAATTCTCTTCGGATGACCCTCAGGATACAAAGGTTCCTGGGTCATTCTACCGCGTCTAGTGACAACTCTGACAGAATTGTCATTCAACTCGTTGAGCAAGTCATTCTGAGCTTTAAGTACTTGTTCTACCTGAGTCGTAACCATAGTGGCATGTTTACTCAGGAGCTTAAGATCATTGTCATTTCTATCCACACAAGCACTTAAATGACTAAGCATACGAGCATTCTTTTCCAATTGTCTGCTAACATAATCATTGAAACTTTGTTGTTTGACAACGAAGTTATCAAATTCATCCAGGCATAAGCTAGCAGGTTTATCAAAAGGAATATCACTCTCATCAAACCTACGCAGAGAATTTACTTCTACTACCTGTATCGGGTTATCGAGACCATGGATCTCTTCGATAGGTGGTAGATTTTTGACATCTTCAGATTTAATGCCTTTCTCTCGCATAGATTTCTTGGCTTCTTGCATATCTTCAGGACTGAGGAATAGCATACCTCTTTTCTTCGGAGTTGGCTTAGGAGGTGGTTCGGGAATAGTGCAAGCATTCTCATTGCACAAGATGTTATTCAATAGAATCTCAGCTTGTTCCACGGTTTGTTCCCTAAAAACACAACCCGCACAACTATCTAGATGGACTTTGGAAGCATCGGTAAGTCCATTATAGAAGATATCAAGTATCTCATTCTTCTCAAGAAGGTGATCAGGCAAAGCATTCAGTAGCTGGATGAGCCTCCCCCAAGCTTGTGGGAGACTCTCTTGTTCAGCTTGAGCAAAGTTGTATATTTCCTGCAAGGCAGCTTCTTCTTATGGGCAGGGAAATATTTTTTAGAGAAGTAGTAGACCATATCCTGGGGGCTACGCACACAACCAGGAGCAAGAGAAGTGAACCAAATCTTAGCATCATCCTTAAGCGAGAAAGGGAACAACTTGAGCATGTAGTAGTGTCGGATCTTTTCCTCACTAGTGAATAGGGTGGCTATACCGTGCAGTTTGGTAAGATGGGCCACAACCGTTTCAGACTCATAACCGTGAAAAGGATCAGATTCGAACAAAGTGATTAACTCAGGGTCGACAGAGATATTAGAATCCTTATCCGTCACAAAGATAGGCAAAGTAGCAAACTTCGGGTCGTATTTCATCCTAGCGTTCAGATATTTTTCTTTCCACTTGCGCAAAAGTTTCTCGACATCATAACTATCCTTACACGCAAGAAAATCCTCAGCTATCTCTCGCTCCATAACATAGCGCGTATCAGGCATAACAAGCAATTCAGGCATAGTAGGAGGTTCTACTTCAATAGCATCAGCAGTTTCAGAAGTATCATCACATCTAGCAGCAGCTCTATCAAGTTGTGCATCTAGGAATGCACCTAGTGTCAAAGCAGTATGAGGCATAGCATCATTAGGCATAGTATCAAGCATAGCATCATCAGGCATAGTATCAGGCATAGCATCATCAGGCATAGTATCAAGCATAGCATCATCAGGCATAGTATCAAGCATAGCATCATCAGCCACAGGCGACATATCAAGATTTCTAGCACGAGGCGAAGTCGCAAACTTACTCAAAACTGAAGGTGAATCAAGTGCAGAGCTAGATGGCAGTTCCTTACCTCTCCTCGTAGTGGAAGGTAGGATTTTACTTCTTGGATCTTTCGGATTCCTCGTAGTGATCAGCAGATGTCAATACCAAGTGACTCAGAGAATATAGTTGTGCTTCCCCGGCAACGGCGCCAGAAAAAGCCTTGATGTCCCACAAGCGTATGGGATCGCAACAGTTTTCAAGGGTAGAGTATTCACGCCAAATTTGTTGGTTCACACGACGGGAAGCGAAAGAATATTCTCAAGTATTAGCAGCTGAATGCGTCAGATTTAACCACACCTGAAAGATTAGTGTCTACAAGCAAAGTATCAGTAGCAAAGTAGTATGATAGCAACGGTGCCGGAAACGATCTGTTGACAAGGCAGACTATTCCTAACGGTTGTATCAATGGTGCCAGTAAAAAGCCTTGCTGACAGGATGTCGGTGCCAACAAAGTCTTGTAACAAGTAACATCGGAGTAGCAAGGAACAGTAGTAGCAGCAGCAGCAAAGTAACAAGTAACAACAGTAACAACAGTAGCAGCAAAGTGTCCCGATCCCTCTTGTAGCAAGGGACAAGCCTAGGCAAAGTAACGTAGCGAGGACCAGTAGTAAAAGACTCGTAGGCAGTGAATCGGTGATGGATGAGTGTGACGGATGTGATTCATCATGTAACAGCTATAACACAGAGAGATATGTGGCTAGCTCCCGTTCATCAATCTAATGTAGGCATGTATTCCGTACGTAGTCACACATCCTTAGGGAAAAGAACTTGCATCACATCTATTGTCCATCCCTCCCGTGACAGCGGTGTCCTAATGGAAACTACGGGATATTAAGGTTCTCCTTTTAATAAAGAACCGAACCAACGCATTAACACACGGTGAATACATGAACTCCTCATACTATGGTCATCTTCGGGAGTGGTTCCGGCTATTGTCACTCCGGGGTTGCCGGGTCATATCGCATAGTAGGTGACTACAACTTGCAAGATAGGATCTAAAACACACATATATTGGCGACAACATAATAGGTTTAGATCTGAAATCATGGCACTCGGGCCCTAGTGACAAGCATTAAACATAGCCAGGTAGTAGCAACATCAATCTAGAACATAGTGGATACTAGGGATCAATCCCCATCAAGAACTAACTCGATTACATGATAGATCTCATCCAACTCATCACCGTCCAGCAAGCCTACGATGAGATTACTCACGAACAATGAAGAGCATCATGGAATTGTCGATGGAGAAAGGTTGATGATTACGATGGCGACGATTTCCCCTCTCCGGGGCCCGAAACGGACTCCAGATCTGCCCTCCAGATGAAAAACAGAATGTGGCGGCGCCTCCGTATCACAAAACATGATGAAACCTTCTCTCTTATTTTTTTCCAGGGGAAACAGAAGATATAGAGCTGAGTTTGGGGGCGGTGGTGCCACGTGGGCCCCCACAAGCCCTCACGGCGCGACCATAGGGGGTGGCCGCGGCCAGTGGGCTTGTGGCCCACTGGCACGCCCCCTCCGGTGGATCTTTGCGCAGGTATTTTTCTTTTATTCCAGAAAAAATACTCCGTAAATTTTCAGGACGTTCCGAGAACTTTCATTTCTGCACAAAAACAACACCATGGCAATTCTGCTGAAAACAGTGTCAGTCCGGGTTAGTTCCATTCAAATCATGCAAATTAGAGTCCAAAACAAGGGCAAAAGAGTTCGGAAAAGTAGATACGGCGGAGACGTATCAGACAACCATGCATTTCTCCAAGCATCACATAAGCACATTTTCTCATGGGATTTGTGAGAAGAGCGGATATTTGTTATGGGTGGCCACTATCCCATGAGTTTTGTGGTGGTTGGGTGGAGTGGCCATAGTCTAATGACTTAGAGCCTAGAACTATGGTCATAACCCGACTATATTATGGCTCGGTAAAGCTTCAATATTTTAAGGAGCTTAGGATGTGTGTGAACATCTATCAACTTATCCTTGAGCATGGTTCTCAGATGCCAATAGTCCCAAATGTTCCTCCAAACAGGATCTTCCAATATCATCAATGGTACCATCTCATATAATACAATTCCAACATCACTCGTGCTATTCATCTCTAAGGTTTTTGTGAGAAGTACTAACCCAAAATATCTTATGTATACTATGGTCAACTCACATGTTTACCTATGTAAAAATCCTCGGGAAAGCTTACAAGATGCTAAGCTTCATTACGACACTACAAATCCAAGTGTTCTACCAACCTATCGAAGGTCTAAGGTATTGCACACCATGCTAAGGAAACACACAACATACCAATCCAGGATCTTGTTTCCTCCCTACAAATCCAATCAAATAGTCCTTAAATGTCATAAACTATTACATAATGCACTACTCCTACGAATCCAACGTCGATGGAGTTCTGCATAGTTTGCTAGAGTTGCCATAATCCTGAAATCTTTGCAAGGAATATTATCACAGTATATCCACCAATTCCCATCATGATGATCTAGTAAACTCCAAGGTCAAGCTTATATAGATACTTAAATCAATTTTTACAACTTCCAATTTTCCTATCTCGACATCCACAAAGAAACATGGTATCACGATCAAGATCATTCGACTAAATCCAGATTATTCTAGACCATGTAGTCTTACTTAACACCAACATCCTATTAAGATCACCTATTTACTTCCAATCTTATGTGTGACGAGAATTTCCACTTGTTCCTTCAAGAAGTCATTGTAACCTCATCAATCCACCAATATTACTGCACAAAGTCATCTATCATACCACCATGAATTTTCAACATGTGATCTCGAGTTGTCCTACTAAATCCAATTTACTCAAAGGAGAAGTAAGTTATGCTATTCTATCAACTTGATCCACCAATTTCATCTGCCAACATAAGGGTCTTATGATCCACCAAAGGGGTTAGCTACATCCTCAAGAAATTTATTGCAGTCACCTCAAATCATTGTCTACAACTAATATATCCTTGGAACCATCCTTAGTATGGCATCGAGATTTTTAACCTTGCTTAAGTATGAAGTATGGTGGTTCACTACGATCACTCGTCCTATAATGAACCAAGTGCTAAGGAGGTGCTATAAAAGCTCAACAGATGCTCTAGCAAACCCGTGTATTAAACATGAGATCATAGGTTTTGAGCCGGGGGTAGCTTATGAGGTCTATGTCGGTCTAGGGACGGTTTCCAATCTTGAGGGAGAAGCTCAACTCTACATGGTTGTGTCTGGTTGAGTACATTGTAGTCAAAGTCTTTAGTGCTAGTTGTGAGTCGAGGTGGATCCTAGGTGCATATTCTCTTGCTGGTCTTCTGTTGATGAGATGGGGAAAGAAGGAAAGTAGCATAGAGGGAAGTGCCAGAGGGTGTGTTATAGTGCAAGTGTAATAAAAAATGTGTGGAAGGGGCCAAACACAACATTAGGGTAAGGTAGGTGATATAGTCGCGTACTTGTTTCCTAGGGCAAAAGTGCAACTTACTTGAAGCACAAACAAGCAACACACAACATGGTTCCATTTGAACCACCACATAGACTTGACTTCCCATAGGGGATACACGACTTATCCTAACATAGGGGTTCTCAGACTCAATAGTCGTGCTTGCTTCCTGTCTTGGAGAGGAGTCCGCTCAGTCTTTACGGTCTTCTTCAGGTGCCGCTTTGTGTTGTGTGGTTGTTTGTCAAAATGATCCGGGTCGTTCCTAAAGAGTCCTTGACAACTTCGTGTTTCACGAGTTGACGACAAAGGTGGTTCCTCATGGCCATCATTGACAATTTCTTCCATTGTCCTTATAATCCTGTCATTGTATTCTTGTCTTCCAAGGTGTCGTGAGTTCCGAGTGGACGATCCTTAATGCAGTGTCATCGTCACGACATGATAGAGTTCCGACCTGTCGGTTATGTTGGTAACAATATCGACACCAAGAGCGGGGGATGAAGAGAACCGTCTTCCTGCTCACTATGGTGAGGCAGACCAAATCGCGAGGTTCTCATGCACCGGTGGTTGTCGATACAACAACAATAAGGACATGGTGCTCTATTAGCGATGCATATGAAGATCTTGCATATCCTATGCCTTGATTATCATTGGCCAAGGTTGCATCATTCTAGGGAAATGTCGAGGGTGTCAGCATCTTCCAAGTTTTAATGTCCTCATTTCTCAAGAAGCTATATTCTGTTGGTGTTGTCTGGTCGTAGTGTTGCCAACCTTGTCTTCCAAATATGTGGGTGATCATCTGGCAAGGTCGCAATTCCTTTCAAGTTACCCATGAGGATTTCAAGGAATCCTGTTGTCAGGTGCATAAGGGTGCTAGCGACCACTTGCATGCTTTGAAAAAGCAAATGAGGGCAGTCAAGAGAGTAAGGGTGGAAGTTCTAGTGTAAAAACCTTCACTTACTTTGAAGATTCAGAAAATTTGAGAAATATATAGGTTTTTTAAGTGACATCGAAGGGTCTGGAAAAAATAGTTTGTCCTAACTAATGTCCATGCTAAATAAGGCTTCCTACAGTTGTCACATCCCTGACACCTTAAGCAAGTTAGTCTTGTGCTCATGTCTTCTTTGCATTTTGCATCTAAGAAGTTTCCACACGAACAAGAAAGTGGCAAAGGAAAAACTTAAAACCCTAGCCACTACTTTAAATAAAGGAAATCTCAAACTAGTTGAAATCAATGAACCCAAAATGGCCTCAAGAAATGTTCAAACTTTCTGATAAATCATGAAAGTAAATGAGCATAGGAGAAAACTATTTTCTTGACACTTTAAGCATTTTAAATAAATGTAAAAAGCTACTGGTTTCAAGTTTTAAATTTGAAAACAGAAACTTTAAATTTTCAAAAATGTTGAAAACTTTGGAAATGGTTGGGAATATTATAACAAATATTCAGGTGTGTTTAAAATAGTTTTTACCGCCATTTTGGAGCTGAAATAAATAGCAAATACTTAGTTAGCAAAACAGAACAAAACAGAAAAGAAATAAGAGGAAGAAAAATATTACGTGTCGCCTGAGGAGGCCCAGCCCACCAGGGGCAGGGTCGTCTTCTTCCTCTGCCTTCTGGCAGAGGGGAGATCGACCACGGCGGCCCCTCCACCTCCTGCTTCGCCGTGGTGAGCTCCAGAGCCCCCGGGACAGCGCGACAACGGGGATAAGCTCCCCGGGGCCTCCTCTACCCATTCCCGAGCACTGGTTTCCCCCTCCTCTCGGATCTTTTCCTCCCTCCTGCTGCCGCCGTTACCACGAGCTCGAGCTCGAGCCGCAGCAATTCTAGCCACGGGAACCTTCCTCCGAGTAGTCCAGCAGCTTCGCCTCGTCGAGCTGGTCCTCTCTACAGAAGCAGAAGCTTCCCCGAGCTCTGCATCGCCCCAACGCCATCGTCTTCCACCTCCGGCCGCCGGACCTCTCCCGTCGATTCGCTTCCTCCGGCGCACCCCCGAGCCCTTCAACAACACCATCGGAACCGCCGTGAGCTCGTCGTCGTTTCCCCTCTCGCCCCACGCTCTTCCGTGCACCGTAGCCCCTTTGCCCACCAAGGCCGAGAGCTCCTCGTCGCCGGTCATGTCGTCGCCGTCGCTGTGGTGTCTGATCCACGCGCTCGAGCTAGGGATCGAGCTCCTGGAGCCTCCAGGAGTGTGATGAGCCCTTCAGCTGCCCTCCCCGTGCCCTAGAGCCATCGCTCATAGAAGGCCGAGCTTCGGCTGCCGCTTCGGCTCGTCGCCGGCGCCTCTCCCGGCGACCCTAGACTCCCCTGATGCCCCCGCTAGATGCGGTGTTGCACCAGCTACCCGTAGCTCCTTTCTGCGCCCAAAACCGACGGCCGATGCGCTGTCTAGCTCTCTCCGGCGAGCCCTCCGCCGCGCCCGTGGTCGCTGCCGGCTATGCTCCGGTGGGGGCCGACGTGGCAAAGCTAATCCAGTAGATTAGGAGCTTAATCTCTCGCTGACAGTGGGCCCAAGGCCAAGTCTACTCAGTTTAGGGGCTGGTCAGCACGGGATTAGTCCGAGAGAGGCTGACCAGTGGGCCCCCCTGTCAGGTTTGACCTGAACAGGTCGGCTGACCTGCTAACGTCAGGCTGATGCAATAAAGAGAATTTCCAGTATTAAAATAATTCCAGAAATGTTTAAAACTTCAAAAATTCATAGAAATTAATCTGTAACTCCAATGAAAATAATTTATATATGAAAAAGTATCAGAAAAATTCAAGGAATCTGAATATGCTATATTCATTCATGTTTGAAAAAGTTACAGAACCCTAACATGAAGAATAATGAATAATTCCATTCTTATAATTACTTCATAAATGGAATTTGGAAAAATATTCAAATTTGATTATGAATGCCATGATCACACACTGTCCTAGTTACAAATCAGTACCATAACATGACATCTCATGCATGCTCACATCAAGTTGATCTGAGCATCAGGTCGAATCAATTAAACCGGTACCCGTGAATACCCCGTTTGAATTGATATTCGAATGTGATTCAAATCAACTCTAAACCTAATACATGTTGATTGTAATAACCTACCACTTTGCATTCTCATGCCATGCTCATGCATCATCTTGTTTGCATATGATTGTTATTGATTGTTGCCATTCATTTCGGTAGGCTCCGCACCCCCGGATTCCACCGAATATCCGTCTGACGGATATCGTTCCTCCTCTGAGCAACAACGCAAGCAACCCTTTTGATCATCCCGATAAATCCCATGTTCTTGCTCCTGCACCTATTTATTGCATTAAGATCAAATGCTTCAACTGCTTTTGCCACGATAGTTGAACCCACTTCCTTTGCATGACCTAACCTTGTCACAGTAAATAGCCGAACCTTGCAACCTAGCATACCTGGTAGTTGCTTGAGCTATGATGTGCCTTATCCTGCTATGCATGCTATGCTCAGAGTTGGGTATGGTGTGTCATCTGGGAGATGAACAGAATTGTGGAATGTGTTCGGTAAGCAAAGGTTGTGTGTTGAACTTGATTTGGTAAAGGTACCGGTGAAAGGTTGTGTAGGAGTACATGGCGGGTTGTTTCATTGGAACTGTCCATAGGAACTGAGTTCCGGGTATGTAATCCAAGACTAGATACTACCACATGCTGGGCCCTGAAATATGACCCCGCTCATCCTATTAACCGCGTAGTACTCGGTCCAGGAACTGCAAGTAGTTTCTGGTGTTTATAGTAATGTTGGAGGCCGTGCATGGTGCTGACCTGAGAGGTGGGCTGTGATGCGGTAGGCAGGGGCACAGTGTACCAAGTGGCACCCGGATGGTACACTTGGGAACCCTGTGCACATCGTTTGAGGCCGTGGCGAAAACCCCGGCCGGACTTCCGTACGGGTTACTCTCAGATAGGCGATAAACCTGGACTAGGCACTAGTGTGGTTAACGGTCGTGGCCGACTCCCTCGCTGGGCTTCCGCTTGAAGGTTGCCGAGGTGCATGACGTGCACATGGCGATAAGTGGCGAGAGCGTGTGTGACGAAGTACACCCCTGCAGGGTTATGATCTATTCGAATAGCCGCGTCCGCGGATATGGACTACTTGGAGACATATGTTGTTCATAGATAACTTCAATGGCTACTCATAAAATTGCCAAGATAAGCGTGAGTGTCGTGGACGGCATTTCCGTACGGAGACGGAATGATTCCACGATAGTGTATTGTTGTGGTGTTAGTGGACTCGTGTGCGAGAAATCAAGTTGGTCAAAATTATTTAAAAATGCGTGTTGTCTAGCCACGAGTCAAATACTGGCTTTCCGCATGAAACCCCACAATACCTTTTGATACCTTGCATGAGTAGTTAGTTATCCTAAAAGTCTTGTTGAGTACCTTCGTACTCATGTTTGCTTAATAAATGTTGCAGAGGTTGCGAATGACCCTAATGGAGGGTTCTTCATAGACATCGACGACGACGAGTAGCTGGTGTCCCAGCTACGATCTGGCCCTACGTTGGATCTGTAGTATAGTCAGGCCATGTGCCTTCTAGTTGCCTTGTATGTACTCAGACAGTTTAAACTCTTCCGCTGGCTTGTAACTGAATGACTGCTATTATGGGTCGTGAGACCCTTAATGTGTAATATTATGTGTGTGGCTCTTCCGAGCCTTTTTAATAAAAGCTTGTATGTTTATGGTTATGTTGTGATGCCATCGATGTATCTATACATATCGGTATGCCATGCGTACGTGTGTCATACTTGATATGTATGGGGTTCGATTACTTAGTCGTGAACTTTAGTAGCACTCCTTACAAGGAAATGCCCCTTTGTGATCCAATGAGCCTTGGTAGTTCGCTACTGCTCCGGACACATTGGTTGACCGGCATGTGTCCTTCTTAGCTGTTGTGTCTGTCCCCTTTGGGGAAATGTCACGCGATGTAATGGAGTCCTTGTAGCATGCTACGACTCGTCTACATTCCCTGATGACCGACACCTGCTTTGTTGGGTCATGTATGCCTGTCCTTGTGCGGTACTGCCACTTTGGTTTATGACTAGACATGTCGATCCGGGTTCTTTGACATTGGATTGCTAGCGACACTATCGCATACATGAGTCAAAAGACGCAAACGGTCCCGGCTAAGGTAAGGCTGCAGCCGTGGAGTTAACCGTGCGTGAGACCACAAAGGGATGCGATGTGTTACAGGCTGGATTCCTATGGCTTAGGATCGGCGTCCCGACAGCGTTGGTATCAGAGCCTGACTGACTGTAGGATTACTAAGCCAAACTGGTCGAAGTTGAGTCTAGAATTGCTTTAGTTATATATAAGGGAATTGTTTGTGGAAGGGAACGTAAGACTCTTGTTCTCTTCTCAAGTTATTCTATTCTGGTCATCCTCGTCTTTTCTGCGGGAATTAAGGACTAGGTTACTCATCTTCTTCTAGGCTCGTGTTCTGATCGGTAGATTATAGGACTACGGGTCAAGAGATATGTGGTTTCTGTCATTCCTAGGCAAAGGAAGTAGGTTTGATGATCAGGGAGTTGAACTTGATAGTTGGGTGGTTACGCTATTCCATTTTTGGGTTGTCTTAAAATTTGTTTTTGAGCATTTACAGCCGTTATGCTGCCCAATTTTTCATTCGGAGCTCTCATGCTTTTGCATTACTCTCTATTTACAGATGCCTGGCCGCCCTTCTCGTCAGGTGGTACGTCTGACCAGGTGCACTGATGTGCCGGGTCATACAACCATGCTGGTCAGGGTAATGTCGGTGTGCAGTTACCGCTGGTACCCCGAGTACACAGTAGAGGAACGGTACCGAGACTTCAATTAGAGCCAGTACATCTGCACTGTTAGGGTATTTCCAGACTACCCTGGAGCTGAGAAGCCAATCCATTGATCCTATGGGTTGGGGGTCACCGTTGACATGGCAGTACACGATGCTGCCTATTCAATGCTGACCATTATGAGAGCGAGACATGCACTGCTGCAGAATTCAGAGTTCTGCTATGTTCCGGCCTCTCAGCCTGGTGAAGAGGGATACCTCAGTGGAGTCTATTTTGATTCTTCTATGAAGGATCCACTACTGCAGTCCACTGTTGAGATGCTAGAGAACAGAGACAGGGATGCTCGTGCTCTACGTATGGAGCTTTATGCTACCCGTGCCCGTCTGTGGACAGCTTTGACGCAGCTGGCACCGGTAGTCCAGACAGGGCATGGAGAGATGGAGATGCTGAACCCTGTTAGGACCCATCTTCCGGCCCACGTTGACTGGCCAGCTATAGGAGGAGTCACACCTCTTCGGGGACCCCTCTTACCCCCAGTCAGGGGACCAAGGCCACATCCGTGTCCTTATGGATCCCACGGATCTCAGGCTAGAGTGTTTCCTGATCCGCAGGTTGAGCTTCCAGGTCATGGAGGTAAACTCTATGAGATGTTCTATGCAGATGCCTGAGCTGTGAGCGGAAGGATAGTATGGTAGTAGCCGTACGTTCACAGTCCTGCATGACTTGTGAAGTATGCATGTAATGTGAAATGAATTCCGGAGGCCTAGATAAATAATGTATAGGAAGCTTGTAAGCCTCTGATGAGTAGTTTCATAATTTCAGTAGTTTGCTCTTCGAGTAAGTTTGTACTGAACTATGTAAGGGTGTGTATGAACCATGGTGTATATATAACAGTTTCTTGTTACCATGCTGTTCGGATATTCATTTCCGCATTCCGTGTGTTCAGTACATTCCTAATCCATAGCTAGTATTGATATGATATTGGTCTAAGCTATGAGTTTGTTTGTCAGGATGGTGTTCACCAGGTTGAACCGTGCCCCTGCTCATGAGCAAGGCGAGGGTAGTCAAGCATCGCAGGAAGACCTGCCTCACCCGCCTTCTCTGCTGGAAGTGATGCTTGAGGCAGAGAGAAATAAAACAGAGACCAACCGACTATTAGAGCGTATTGAGCAGAATACGGCTCGACAGCCTAGGAATGCCGCAGTGTCCCTCAATGACTTTGTGAAGTTGAATCCTCCAAAGTTTCATCATTCCGTCGATCCCCTCGACGCTGATGACTGGCTGTGCAGCATCTCACGCAAGATTCGCTCTGCGAATGTGTCTGAGGCCGACAAGGTGACCTTTGCGACATATTTCCTAGAGGGACCCGCCAATCTGTGGTGGGAGAACTTTGAAGCTATGCGTCCCGCTGAACCAGTGGCCACATGGGCAGACTTCACTGCAGCTTTTCGTCTGCACCATATTCCAGAGGGCCTGATGGACAAAAAGAGAGAGGAATTATGTGCCTTCACTCAGGGCAAGTTGTCTGTGGATGCGTATAGCCGCGAGTTCGGTAATCTCGCCCGCTATGCAACAGAGGAGGTGTCTACTGACGCCAAGAAGCAAGCAAGATTCCGTAAGGGTCTGAGCCCTGAGCTGCATCGTGATCTGCGCCTCCATGAGTGTGCAAGCTTTCAAGCCCTGGTCAACAAAGCGATCAGTGCCGAGACTGGTCATACTGACTTCGAAGCCACAAGGAAGCACTCCCGTGACTTTGGCTCGTCTTCTGGTTCCGCGTTTCCAAAACGCAGGTTGTGGGTTCCAAACAGTTCTCTGCCGCCAAGATACACTCCGAGGCCATCCTACGTGGCGCCTCCGACGAATCAGGCCAACCCTCCAGCAAAAGCTTATGGTGGTCCAGCTAGCAATGCTGCACCACGTGCCAACCAAGTGATATGCTACAAGTGTGGAGAACCAGGGCACTATTCCCGTGAGTGTCCTCAGAATGTGGGTGCCAAGCAACCCGGAAAGTCCGTCGGGCAAGCCAAGTCGGGCAAAGCTTACTATGTGAAGCCAACTCCTGCACGTGGCCGTGTGAACTATGTGTCAGCAGAAGAAGCTGCAGAGGATCCCAACGTCATGCTGGGTACGCTTCTTGTTAATCATCACCCAGCGTCTGTTCTCTTTGACACTGGGTCTTCTCATTCCTTCATTTCAGAAAGTTATGCACAGTTGCATAACATGTCTTTTTGTGATATGCCAATCCCATTGGTTGTCCAAACCCCTCGTAGTATATGGCAAACCTCTAGGATAACCTATGACAATGAAATTCTAGTAGATAGGCTAGTTTTTCTAGCCTCATTGATAGCCTTGAAATCTTCGGATATTAATATCATCTTGGGCATGGATTGGATGTCAGCTCACTATGCCAAGATTGATACTCATTCTAGAAATGTCCAGCTTACCCATCCCTCGGGTGAGATAGTAAATGTCTCCACTCGAGTTGCCAAATGCCAGCTCTATTCCTTAAATGCCAGCCCTCTTCCGGAACTTGAGGACATTCCGATAGTCCGTGACTTCCCGGATGTCTTTCCAGAGGAACTGCCAGGAATTCCACCTAACAGAGATGTAGAGTTCGTGATAGATCTTGTTCCGGGAACTGTCCCATTAGCCAGAAGGCCATATAAGATGGCACCCCTGGAGCTAGCCGAACTTAAGAAGCAATTAGATGAGGCCTTGAACAAAGGTTTCATTCGTCCTAGCTCTTCTCCTTGGGCTTGTCCCGTCCTCTTCGTCAAGAAGAAAGACGGAACAGATCGGATGGTTGTAGATTACCGACCAGTTAATCTGGTCACCATAAAGAACAAGTATCCGCTCCCCAGGATCAACGATCTGTACGATCAGCTCGCTGGATCCTCAGTCTTCTCCAAAATGGATTTGAGGTTGGGATACCATCAAATTAAGATTAAGAACGGGGACATTCCAAAAACAGCTTTTGTTACTCGTTATGGCCAATATGAGTACACCGTTATGTCATTCGGTTTAACCTGCCCCAGCCACCTTCTCTCGACTGATGAACTCAATCTTCATGGAGTATTTGGATAAATTCGTCGTGGTATACCTCGATGATATTCTCATCTGCTCGAAGAATGAACAAGAACATGCCGAGCATCTAAGGCTGGTATTGATGAAACTTCGAGAGCATCGCCTTTATGCCAAATTTTCAAAATGTGAATTCGGGTTACCAAAAGTGACCTATCTAGGACACGTAATTTCTGGTAAGGGTATTGCTGTCAATCCTGAGAGAGTTCAAGCTGTCCTTGATTGGACTCAACCTGAATCGGTTAATCAAGTAAGGAGTTTTCTTGGTCTAGCGAGCTATTGTCGCCGCTTTGTCGAGAATTTCTCCAAGGTTGCAAAGCCTCTGACTGAACTCCTCAAGAAGGATAAAAAGTTCGAGTGGACACCACAGTGTGAGCATAGTTTTCAGGAACTGAAAAGACGCCTGACTTCCGCACCTGTGTTGCTACCACCAGATTTTTCTAAGGACTTTGTTATCTATTGCGACGCCTCGCGACAAGGATTAGGTTGCATTCTCATGCAAGATCGTCATGTGATCGCATACGCATCTCGACAGTTGCGTCCACATGAGGATAATTATCCCACACATGACCTTGAGCTTGCAGCTGTGCTCTATGCACTAAAAACCTGGCGACATTACCTTCTGGGTAATCGTTGCGAAATATTCACTGATCACCAAAGTCTGAAATATATCTTCACCCAGCCGGATTTGAATCTCAGGCAAAGACGGTGGGTTGAGTTGATCTCGGATTACGACTTAGGGATAACTTACACCCCGGGGAAGGCTAATGTTATGGCCGATGCACTAAGTCATAAATCTTATTGTAACAATTTGATGCTACAACAAGGTCAACCACATCTCCATGAGGACTTTCGGAAGTTGAATCTTCATATTGTTCCTCAAGGATTCCTTTCTACCCTGGTGGCGAAGCCTACTCTTAAGGATCAAATTATAGCTGGCCAAAAGCGTGACAAGGGTATATCACGGATCAAGGAGAATATTTTTAGCGGAAACGCTAAAGAATTTTCCATGAACGATCAAGGTGTTGTGTTCTTCCAGAATCGTTTAGTGGTTCCTAAGAACCCACATCTAAGGCAGTTAATCCTTTAGGAGGCTCATGATTCTCCTCTCACCATTCATCCTGGTAGTACTAAGATGTATCAGGACCTACGCCAAAGGTTCTGGTGGACTAGGATGAAGAGAGAAATTGCTGAGTTCGTTGCTAACTGCGACGTTTGTCGTCGAGTTAAGGCAGAACATCAAAGGCCTGCTGGCACCCTTCAACCTCTAGCTATTCCTGAATGGAAATGGGATAAAGTTAGCATGGATTTCATTACCGGATTTCCCAAGACCAAGAAAGGAAATAATGCTATCTTTGTGGTCATTGACCGTCTTTCCAAAGTGGCTCATTTTCTTCTCGTTCGTGAGAGTATAACAGCTAGCCAGCTAGCAGAGTTATATATCTCTCGAATAGTGTCTCTTCATGGTGTTCCCCTGGAGATTAACTCGGACCGTGGAAGTATCTTTACTTCTCGCTTCTGGAAAGTTTTCAAATTGCCATGGGGACTCACTTATCTTTTAGCACTGCTTTCCATCCCCAATCAAGTGGTCAAGTAGAAAGAGTGAATCAAATTCTAGAAGATACGCTCTGAGCTTGTGTTATATCGTTCGGGATGAATTGGGAGAAGTGTCTTCCATTCGCCGAATTCACTTATAACAATAGTTACCAATCAAGCTTGGGCAAAGCCCATTTTGAAGTTCTCTATGGACGAAGATGTCGAACACCTCTAAATTGGTCAGAAACCGGAGAGAGGCAACTCTTTGGCCCGGATATGATCCAGGATGCAGAAGAGCAGGTTCGCATTATTCATGAAAAGTTGAAAACAGCCCAGTCTCGTCAAAAGAGCCAATATGATCGTCAGCATAAGGCTGTGACCTTTGAGGTTGACGAGAAGGCTTACCTTCGGGTTACACCTTTGAAGGGTACCCATCGATTCGGTATCAAGGGCAAGTTAGCTCCTCGTTACATTGGTCCTTCTCGCATTCTTGCCAAACGAGGAGAAGTTGCCTACCAGTTGGAACTTCCTCCGCATCTTTCCAAGGTTCATGATGTTTTCCACGTCTCGCAACTCAGGCATTGCTTTTCGGATCCTATCCGTGAAGTGGACCACGAAACGCTTGATCTCCAAGATAACCTTTCATACCGAGAATACCCCGTGCGTATTCTTGATCAAGCTGAGCGTACCACTCGACGTCGAAACCTCAAGTTTCTTAAAGTTCAATGGTCAAATCATTCTGAAAAGGAGGCAACTTGGGAAAGAGAGGATCGTCTCCGACTTGAGTATCCTGCGTTATTCCCGACGACTTCTAAATCTCGGGACGAGATTCTTTTGAGTGGGGGTGAGTTGTCACATCCCTGACACCTTAAGCAAGTTAGTCTTGTGCTCATGTCTTCTTTGCATTTTGCATCTAAGAAGTTTCAACAAGAACAAGAAAGTGGCAAAGGAAAAACTTAAAACCCTAGCCACTACTTTAAATAAAGGAAATCTCAAACTAGTTGAAATCAATGAACCCAAAATGGCCTCAAGAAATGTTCAAACTTTCTGATAAATCATGAAAGTAAATGAGCATTGGAGAAAACTATTTTCTTGACACTTTAAGCATTTTAAATAAATGCAAAAAGCTACTGGTTTCAAGTTTTAAATTTGAAAACAGAGACTTTAAATTTTCAAAAATGTTGAAAACTTTGGAAATGGTTGGGAATATTATAAAAAATATTCAGGTGTGTTTAAAATAGTTTTTACCACCTTTTTGGAGCTGAAATAAATAGCAAAACATTAGTTAGCAAAACAGAACAAAACAGAAAAGAAATAAGAGGAAGAAAAACATTACAAGTCGCGTGAGGAGGCCCAGCCCACCAGGGGCAGGGTCGTCTTCTTCCTCTGCCTTCTGGCAGAGGGGAGAACGACCACGGCGGCCCCTCCACCTCCTGCTTCGCCGTGGCGAGCTCCAGAGCCCCCGGGACAGCGTGACAATGGGGATAAGCTCCCCGGGGCCTCCTCTATCCATTCCCCAGCACCGGTTTCCCCCACCTCTCGGATCTTTTCCTCCCTCCTGCTCCCGCCATTACCACGAGCTCGAGCTCGAGCCGCAGCGCTTCTAGCCACGGGAACCTTCCTCCTAGTAGTCTAGCAGCTTCGCCTCGTCAAGCTGGTCCTCTCTACAGAAGCCGAAGCTTCCCCGAGCTCTGCATTGCCCCAACGCCATCGTCTTCCACCTCCGGCCGTCGGACCTCTCCCGTCGATTCGCTTCCTCCGGCGCACCCCCGAGCCCTTCAACAACACCATCGGAACCGCCGTGAGCTCGTCGTTGTTTCCCCTCTCGCCCCACGCTCTTCCGTGCACCGTAGCCCCGTTCCCCACCAAGGCCTAGAGCTCCTCGCCGCCGGTCATGTCGTCGTTGTCGCTGTGGTGTCTGATCCACGCGCTCGAGCTAGGGATCGAGCTCCTGGAGCCTCCAGGAGTGTGATGAGCCCTTCAGCTGCCCTCCCCGTGCCCTAGAGCCATCGCTCGTAGAAGGCCGAGCTTCGGCCGCCGCTTCGGCTCGTCGCCGGCGCCTCTCCCGGCGACCCTAGACTCCCCTGATGCCCCCGCTAGATGCGGCGTTGCACCAGCTACCCGTAGCTCCTTTCTGCGCCCAAAACCGACGGCCGATGTGCTGTCTAGCGCTCTCCGGCGAGCCCTCCGCCGCGCCCGTGGTCGCCGCCGGCCATGCTTCGGTGGGGGCCGACGTGGCAAAGCTAATCCAGTAGATTAGGAGCTTAATCTCTCGCTGACAGTGGGCCCAAGGCCATGTCAACTCAGTTTAGGGGCTGGTCAGCGCGGGATTAGTCCCAGAGAGGCTGACCAGTGGGTCTCCCCTGTCAGGTTTGACCTGAACAGGTCGGCTGACCTGCTAACGTCAGGCTGATGCAATAAAGAGAATTTCCAGTATAAAAATAATTCCAGAAATGTTTAAAACTTCAAAAATTCATAGAAATTAATCTGTAACTCCAATGAAAATAATTTATATATGAAAAAGTATCAGAAAAATTCAAGGAATCTGAATATGCTATTTTCATTCATGTTTGAAAAAGTTACAGAACCCTAACATGAAGAATAATGAATAATTCCATTCTTATAGTTACTTCATAAATGGAATTTGGAAAAATATTCAAATTTCATTATGAATGCCATGATCACACACTGTCCTAGTTACAAATCAGTACCATAACATGACATCTCATGCATGCTAACATCAAGTTGATCTGAGCATCAGGTCGAATCAATTAAACCGGTACCCGTGAATACCCCATTTGAATTGATATTCGAATGTGATTCAAATCAACTCTAAACCTAATACATGTTGATTGTAACAACCTATCACTTTTCATTCTCATGCCATGCTCATGCATCATCTTGTTTGCATATGATTGTTATTGATTGTTGCCATTCATTTCGGTAGGCTCCGCACCCCCGGATTCCACCGAATATCCGTCTGACGGATATCGTTCCTCGTCTGAGCAACAAGGCAAGCAACCCTTTTGATCATCCCGATAAATCCCATGTTCTTGCTCCTGCACCTATTTATTGCATTAAGGTCAAATGCTTCAACTGCTTTTGCCACGATAGTTGAACCCACTTCCTTTGCATGACCTAACCTTGTCACAGTAAATAGCCGAATCTTGCAACCTAGCATACCTGGTAGTTGCTTGAGCTATGATGTGCCTTATCCTGCTATGCATGCTATGCTTAGAGTTGGGTATGGTCTGTCATCTGGGAGATGAACAGAATTGTGGAATGTGTTCGGTAAGCAAAGGTTGTGTGTTGAACTTGATTTGGTAAAGGTACCGGTGAAAGGCTGTCTAGGAGTACATGGCGGGTTGTTTCATTGGAACCGTCCATAGGAACTGAGTTCCGGGTATGTAATCCAAGACTAGATACTACCACATGCTGGGCCCTGAAATATGACCCCGCTCATCCTATTAACCGCGTAGTACTCGGTCCAGGAACTGCAAGTAGTTTCTGGTGTTTATAGTAATGTTGGAGGCCGTGCATGGTGCTGACTTGAGAGGTGGGCTGTGATGCGGTAGGCAGTGGCACGGTGTACCAAGTGGCACCCGGATGGTGCGCTTGGGAACCCTGCGCACATCGTTTGAGGCCGTGGCGGAAACCCCGGCCGGACTTCCGTACGGGTTACTCTCAGATAGGCGATAAACCTGGACTAGGCACTAGTGTGGTTAACGGTCATGGCCGACTCCCTCGCTGGGCTTCCGCTTGAAGGTTGCCGAGGTGCATGACGTGCACATGGCGATAAGTGGCGAGAGCGTGTGTGACGAAGTACACCCCTGCAGGGTATGATCTATTCGAATAGCCGCGTCCGCTGATATAGACTACTTGGAGACATATGTTGTTCATAGATAACTTCAATGGATACTCATAAAATTGCCAAGATAAGCGTGAGTGTCGTGGACGGCATTTCCGTACGGAGACGGAATGATTCCACGATAGTGTATTGTTGTGGTGTTAGTCGACTCGTCTGCGAGAAATCAAGTTGTCAAAATTATTTAAAATGCAAGTTGTCTAGCTACGAGTCAAATGCTGGCTTTCTGCATGAAACCCCACAAAACCTTTTGATACCTTGCATGAGTAGTTAGTTATCCTAAAAGTCTTGCTGAGTACGTTCGTACTCATGTTTGCTTAATAAATGTTGCAGAGGTTGCTAATGACCCGAATGGAGGGTTCTCCGTAGACATCGACGACGACGAGTAGCTGGTGTCCCAGCTATGATCTGGTCCTACGTTGGATCTGTAGTATAGTCAGGCCATGTGCCTTCTAGTTGCCCTGTCTGTACTCAGACAGTTTAAACTCTTCCGCTGGCTTGTAACTGAATGACTGCTATTATGGGTCGTGAGACCCTTAATGTGTAATATTATGTGTGTGGCTCTTCCGAGCCTTTTTAATAAAAGCTTGTATGTTTATGGTTGTGTTGTGATGCCATCGATGTATCTATACATATCGGTATGCCATGCGTACGTGTGTCATACTTGATATGTATGGGGTTCGATTACTTAGTCATGAACTTTAGTAGCACTCCTTACAAGGAAATGCCTCTTTGTGATCCAATGAGCCTTGGTAGTTCGCTACTGCTCCGGACACATTGGTTGACCGGCATGTGTCCTTCTTAGCTGCTGTGTCTGTCCCCTTTGGGGAAATGTCACGCGATGTAATGGAGTCCTTGTAGCATGCTACGACTCGTCTACATTCGCTGATGACCGACACCTGCTTTGTTGTGTCATGTATGCCTGTCCTTGTGCGGTACTGCCACTTTGGTTTATGACTAGACATGTCGATCCGGGTTCTTTGACATTGGATTGCTAGCGACACTATCGCATACGTGAGTCAAAAGACGCAAACGGTCCCGGCTAAGGTAAGGCTGCAGCCGTGGAGTTAACCGTGCGTGAGACCACAAAGGGATGCGATGTGTTACAGGCTGGATTCCTATGGCTTAGGATCGGGGTCCCGACAACAATTAGGATGGCTCTGATACGAGCTCTGTGGGACCCTAACTCAGAAGTCATGATCGCCACATGTACATCAACAATGATCCGAGAGATCAATGTTCACCGAACGTACAGAAACTGAATAAGAAGAGTATTACTTCTATTATGTACCGTTTTACTCAAATATGGACATTATGGCCAAGTCTCCATATACTTGGAGCGTAAATCTTCATAGATATCATGAACTCATGCTATCTGCCTTAACCCTACACACATTTTGACTGGGTAACGTCCTAGCCCGCACATACGTCATGAAGGAAATCTCCATTATATATTGTTCTCTCATGACTGGCCAACAAAATAACCAGTGGAAAGCCAATGATTAATTTGAATGTACTTGCAAGCAACCCATGTTTGGAACAAGGAAATAACAATGCAGATCATGGCCTTGCATATATTACGCCATGTTCATCGTAAGTTAAGGTAGCATCACTCCCGAAGAGTGTAGAGGGTATCGCCATCTTTGGGGCCTCGATATCCTTGTTCCTCATGGAGGTACTCCTGTCGGTGTCGTCTGGTCGTAGCATTGTCATCCTTCTCCTTTAGTTCATGGGTGGTCGCTTGGAAAGTTTCTTTCCTTCCGAGTTTGCCAAGAGGATTTTAAGTAATCCCGTGGTCAGGCATAAGGGTGCTAGCAGCCATTTGCAAGTTTTGAAGAAGCAGACAAGGAGTGTCAAGAAAATAAGAGTGGGAGTGCTAAGGCAAAACCTTGCTTCCTTTGAATATTTAGGAGAGGTGAGAAAGATACAAATTTGTAAGTACTTTTGAAGAGTCCGAAAATCAGTTTTGTCCTAACTAACGTCCGTGCTAACTAAGGGCTTCCTACAGTCAGGATGGCCGTGATACCAACTCTGTGAAGACCCCTACTTACGAGTCGAGATCGCTGACTGTACGTGCTCAGTGATCCTAGAGATCAATGCTCACCGAACACAGAGAAACTGAATAGAATGAGTCATACATCCATAAATACCATTTGATACAATAAATGACCAATGCGGTCAAGTCTTACATATATAGGGCCTCGAGGGCCAACACACCAGACTGGACCAATAGCGGGAATATTGGTCGAATGTGTGAACCCATGCCATCAGCCTTAACCTACAGACATTCTGACTGGGAAGCGTCCTAGCTCGCAGGAACGTCCCCAAGTTACTCTTCACCATATCCTGTTCTCTCATACCTGGTCAATGTAATAACCAGTGGCAAACCAATGAGTACTTTGAATGTACTCGCAAACAGCCCATGATATGGATAATGCAGTTGGTGTGATAGCAAGTAATATGCAGTATTGGTGGATAGAAGCTTAACTGTAAATAAACATGATCATGGGTGTGCAGTATAAGCTAGATGGCATTTAGAAGAACAGGTTACACATATCAATATATCTGTCAAGGGCTGAACCTTCTGGGTTCACTCGATATGCCAAGTCAGCAAACTTGGTCATATGAACTCTTCCTCAGATATCACCATTAACCACACACACACTCCCACTTGTTTTATGCGGAAGACGTAGTTTAAGCAGCACTACCCAACTGTCCTTGGCCGTGGACACGACTATTCGAATAGTTTTACACTCTGCAGAGGTTGTACGCTGGACCCATGAGATCCGGGAAACTTCCGTGTCATCCACGACTCGTGGTATACAAAATACCCGAGGTAAGTACCCGATCAATGCCTTTCCCCTGACGATACTAGACAATGAGATCCACTCGATTGGTACCCATCCCACATGATGTACGTCTTATGAGCACCGACTCTGGATAGTATCATCCATGGGGGGACCAACGGTGTGCCTGGAACCTGTAAAAACGGCATAGTCGGCCTACCTGGCACGACCCCATCATGAGAGTGACGACACATCACTCCCGCCACTAGTAATGTGGCTCTTTGCTAGAACCGACTAGAGTAATCAACAAAGCCCCGTCCCATAAAGAGGTAACATGGTCTGACATGTAAGGTTGGGACGGTCGACACATCATAAATCTATTCCCATTTCCGAAACCACACACACACACAAAATACCCGGTGCACCACTTCACCAAAATTGGCCACTTAACTCATCATCACTCTCAGGCATTAGTGGCACCTGACGGGGTTTTCACAAACCTTTGATTTTAACCATCATCATGCTCATGCTTCTACTATTCTTAGTTCTACTTGTCAACATGATATTAGCATCACCCTCATAGGTGGTAGGATCATGCTCAATATGCAAGTGCTCCGGAGGAGCCATCGGTAACATCACTTCAATGGTTTACCGACACTTATGATCATATGCAATGGAAATATTTGCTTTACTAGCATGCAATAGAACATATTCTCATACATGGTCAAAGGGCTACTTGCCTTGCTCACATAAGTCCTCGGGTCTTCGAGGTCTTCCGGTCCAACTCCGAGTACTTCGCCTACCCGTCACTATTGTCGAAAACAACCACGGTAAGCCACACAACAAGTAGAAACAAAGTGCTATAAAATGGAAGTTATATTTTCTTGGACCACTCTAGTCATAAGAAAAATACCTAAAGCTTGCTATAGGAGACTTGGATCATGAGGGAATTTTGAATGGGTGAAAGGAGGAATAGGGGATCCTTTATGAAGCCCACAGAAAATATCATGATAAAAATGAGTGGACGCACTCATCTAAAAGAGCACAATTTTAGAAACATATAGGAAGTTGTTTCACTGGAATTGGAGTTGAAATGATTATACTAGGAATTTTCTCATATGGAATAAATAGAAAAAGGGAGCTATTTATTTACTGCAACAGAAATATGCCAGATAAAAATGTTGAACAAGACTTCAAAACTAGGATATGATATTAGAGGGCTCTTGAAATTGGAATCACTCCATTTGTTTTGATTTGAACCCTATAGGATTTTTGAAAGGTGGGGCTTAATATATTCAAATTTTTATTTGAATAATAACACAACAGAAAAGTTTCTTGGAAAAATGTGCAAAAAAAAAATCTTTGGGTAGGTCTTGAATTTAGGAACCTATAGACATTTCAATCATCGGATTTGGGGCAAGAATGAATTTAATATAGATTTTGGAATTTTGTTGATAAAAATAAAAGCGGGAAGGAGGGCCACCAGAGTTGGGCTACCTTGCGCTCTGGGAGCAAGATAACAACTTGGGCCGGCCCAGTGGTTCGGCTGCCTGTGAGGCCGCTACGCCGAAGGCGCTCTATAGGAATACGCCTTCCACGAGGGGAGGTGCACATGGAGGAACCCGCCTCCACTTAACAGGTTAGCCATGACCCGAGCTTGCTTACAAGCGGGGCCCGCTCGCCAACTACATCCCCTACCTCCCGCATAGGCAGAGGACGACCAGGGGAGGCGGGGTCGAAACTCCGGTGGCTCAGGCTGGCCCTGGAGCCGCTCCGGCCACCGACGCACTTGGGGGAAAGCGCCGCATCGACCTGGGGGTCCTGTTCCCGCAGGGGAACCGTGAGGGCGAGAAGTGACCTTGTCACAATGGAGCCAGCTTCGGCTGTTGTGGAGGAGGGAACCCCGGCCATAGGAGGAGAGGGTGGAGAGGGTGGAGAGGGGGAGGAGATCGCGGAGGTTCAGGTTCCACCGTGGACCAGGGAGAGAGGGAGGAGAAGCTCACGAGTCCAGATTGGGAGCTGTTCCCGGCGAGAGCTTCGGCCATATCCAGCCATGGAGAAGGGAAGAGAGCTTGAGACGAGGAGAGGGGGCTCGGTAGATGGCTGGAAGGGAGAAGGAGTTGAGTTGGAGCGAGAGAGCTCGGGGGAGAGGAGATAAGAGAGGGGTAAGGGTGAGAGAGCTTGGGAGCTCTCTGAAGCTTCGGTGCACGGCTAGAGCACGCGTGCCAGGGGATGTTTGGTTGCTTCTGGGCGGAGGTGGGTGGCTTGGACTGGTCAAGGGGAGTGTCCTGGCACGCTGGAGCACTCTGCAGCTGCGGGACATGAGTTGTAGGACGAAGAAATGGTGCAGAGCACCATTTCTTCATGCAGCCAGCATGGTCACCACGGCCACCCGTGTCCAAAGTGCCCTTATGGCCAGTCAAGGATGTCCTATAGGTAGGGCACACATGCAGGAAAGGGACTCTGGAGTTTGGTAGCTAGTGGAGGTGGTTTGAATTGTTTGGACTCTGATTAAGTTTGCAGCTGCAAACTTGGGGCTGGCATAAGTGGTTTTCCCAGAAGTGGAATTGAGGTGAAACCTGGTCTAACAGTCTTATTCATGGAAGGACTACCACAATGCCAACTTTGAGATCAATCAGAGGACGGTAGCTAGTACTTGTTGTAAAAGGTACATTCCAGCCAGAATTCCACTTGTAGATGTGTTGCTCATTTTCTCCATAGGAGCATACCATATTTTGGTTTGAAACGATGCTTTGGGATGCTAGGGTCCCTCTGGAAAGAGGTGGGGGCTTTGGCTTAAGCAGAGGTGGGGCAACAGGGGTAAAGATGATGATTCCAAGGGTAAAATGAGAGGTAACTACAAGGGGTCTCTCTCCAATAATTAACCAATGGCCATGGGAAAGCTACCGGAGTAAAAAAAGTAACTAGGAGAGGCTAAGGTAGAAAGTTGAGCTCAAGGGTAAAAGTGGAAGGGGTCAAAGTAGCCAATGAAGTGGGTGCACATAAGGTGTTTGATGAGTGTCAGGGCAATCAGATGGACTTAAATGGATATGAAACTTAACAGCCTGAAATAATAGATGAACATAAGCTTGGACACCAAATTTGGGATTTGGTGGAGAAGATATCCATTGTAGACTTAGAAATCCCATGAAATGGGCAGAAATGGCTTTCTGCTTATAAAGCTATTCAAATCAATTCCCACAAATCCAATATTTGGTGTGGGGGCATTATTTGAGCATTAAGGCATGCCCAAAATGTTTCAATTGGAGAAATTTTATAATGTAAAGTTTTTCAAAGTCATAAATCAACAAAGAGGGTTTTATAATCCAAATTTAGGGGCTTGGGACAAGTTCTTCTATTATCCTTGATGCACCACCTGTTGTGGATGCATTATTGGAGTATAAGAACATGTCCACCAAATTTGAGCACAATTGAATACACTTGACAATGTAGAGTTGCTCAAATTTGGATCTGGACAAATAGGGTTTTAGAATAATTGGGGAGTCAAATCAACTTGGATTGATATGAAACTTGGCAAAATCATCAAACATATCATAGGTGACATGCTGGAATTTTACTCGAATTTATTGATAATATTTCTTATATAAATATTCCAAAAGCTTGAAATAGGCAGGAAGGGTTTTGAAGGGGTTTGCCCAATATTTTGAACATGACCATGTGTTGAAACTCATGTATATGGAATATATATGTCCAATGAGTTTCCCTAAATTTTCTTAAAAATTAAGCAATAAAAATAACTTTCCTTCATAAGATACCATTTCTGGCCTCACAGGAAGGCATTTAAATAAAATTGTAAAATAACTTTTTAAAATAATAATATTGTGGTTTTGGGAAGTCATTTAATAATGGGTTTTAAATAAAATATTTTGTGCAAAATAAATTGCCTAATTTGAGGACTTGTAGTACAAATCTCATCTTAGTGGTTTGAAAGCTTAATTCAAAGAAATGCTTTGTGGTGAAAATAATATTTGGTAAAAATAGTTGTTGGTCCTAAACACATGGCATGATCATTAGGCAGGAGTTTTGGGCTAAGGAAGTGATTCTGGAGAATAACAAGAATTATTGAGAATCAAACAGAAGCATACCAGCAAGCAAGTAAACAATAGTCACTTCAAGCATCATAATCATTCACAAAAAATTTAATTGGTCCTAATTTTTTAAATAAGTTAATTAGTTAGGTAAGCTAAACACAGGGTGTTACACACCTTACCCCCTTAAGAAAATCTCATCCCAGAGATTTCTAGGCTAAGGGTTGAAGAGATACAAACTCTTGAGTCGGAGATAGTCTTCATGTCCCCATGTCCTTGCCTGACTAAGCGGGTTCTGGCAATAAGTTTGGCTTGACCGAGGGTCAAGGGCTCGGTGCACTATATCCGTGCATGGCGCTGGTTTGAAAGTGCATTCCAAAGTCGGAATATGTGGCAAGATAACGTGTCTGGGTTCCGGTCCTGGGTTGCTCGTGCCGGTTTGTGACATCTAGATGTCTCGTGTTAGATCATACGGTCAAGGCCTTTGCATAGCTCTCTGCAGATGGGAAAGTCCTTGACTCCCTTAAGACAGGCAAGCTATGGTCGGAGGTGGCCTTCATCCTCGAGGGTGTTGCAGTGGTTTTCGAAGGCTTCTCATGAAAGGGTCTGGGTTGGATCTCACCCATGAGTCTTAAGCTTGGAGACTCAGTATTCAGGACGGGTACTATCATCTCGGAAGGTTTGCGAGGGGTTCTGGATGGTCTGGCTACCCAAGAGTATAGACCAGTCGTCCACTCCCAAGATCTGCGGCTCGGCAAGCGATGAATCACCTTTAGCAAGTTTTCACCATGACCCAATTAGGACTCTCTCCCTTGGTTTGGACCAAGAAGAGGCCCTCTGCTTTCTCTCGCCGTCCAAAGGTTTCATCATCTTGAATCGTCGAGGCTTCTTGATGTCGTTGATGTAGTCGGTGCAGGATCGGTGGTTGACGTCTTCAACTTCTTTGTCATTGTCGTTGTTTCCCGACCATGGTGGTTCTTCGTCTTGTCTTGGGTAGGATAGACTTCCGTTGTCTTGAGGTTGCTTCGAGAAGCCCACCTTCTCGAGATAACACTGTACCCTCAAGAGGCATAGCGATCGGCGTTCTTGGGGCTCATCCAAACAGGACTAAGGTGTTCTTCCTCTTATTGGGTGAATAAGTATGTCATCCATGAGGACAACAACATATTTTCCCAGACATCGCATAAGCACAGTGATCATGAGACACGTGAGGGGAACGGGAACTTGCTATGGGCGGTCATTTGTCGAGGGGGTTCGTTGTCCAACATGATCTAGTCCTTCAGGCCCATGTTCATCATAGACATGATGGATGGTGCTCGGGCGGAGTACTGGCCATATTCCAACGAATTAGAGACGTTTACTATGACCGTAATCCCGAACACCTTATGGCTAAGTGAAGCTTTAGGATCTCAAGGAACTTATGATGTGAGTGAGCAGTTATCATCTTATCTCTAAGCACATTCCTTAGATGCCACTAGTCTGACCTCTTACTCCGGACAAATCACCCTATTTCATCAAAGATACCATTTCACGCAAGTCAACTCCACACCAATCATGCTAGTCAACTCCGAGGTTGAGGGAAGGACTATACCCAAACACCACAAGTATCATACAACATACATTTCACATGCGTCCCTATGCGGGAACCATGGGGAAGCATACAAGCTAGTAAGCTTGAACTGGGATGCTACAAATCCAAATGTCGAACTAGATCATTCTATGGACAGGGTACTGCATTTTTATATTAAGGAAACATGTTGTATTCCAAACCAAGATCGTGTTTCCTTATTACGAATACGATCAAGTGGTCCATCAATCTGGTCGATCACCACTGGACCCATCACTCCTACAAATCCGATATTGATGGGGTTCTACAGGATCACTTATAGTACTCATAATTCACATGTTACCACAAGGATTCCGTCATAGCATATCCACCAACTTCCAATATCATGGCCAACTAATCTCCAAGGCCATGCTTATACAAGTTCGTAAGTTATCCCTACAACTCCAATTACTCCTACTTGTTATCCACCGAGAATCATGGTATCATGATCGAGATCACTGGGCTAAATCCAATTTACTCCGAACCATGTGGTTTGTGTCGTCATTGATACTCTATTGACACTACCTATTTAAATCCAAAACTCAAGTCCAATAAGAACTCTTACTCGATACTCTAAGTCATTATGGTAAAATCGTCAAACCACGTCAATTACTTGCTAAAGTCATTTATACCACCAAGAATTATTTTCTCACGATCATTATTGTCCTACTGAATCCAACTTACTCCTGGAATATGTAGGTTATGCTACTTTGTCAACTTGTTCCGCCAAGTTCACCTACCTTTATAAGGGTCTCACGATCCACCAAGGTAGTCTAGATATATTGTCAAGACAACTATCATCACCACAACCTTAGTCTAATACTATTTTACTTGAGAATAGTCCTTATTATGGCATCAGGGTTATGGTGCTAGCTTAAGAATGAAGGATACTCGTTCGCCGTGATCACTCGTTCCATAAGGAACCTGGTGCTAAGCGGGGGTTTATCGGGCTCGACGGGTGTTCTCGAAAATCCGTGCATTGGAAACATGACCTGAAATTTGAGCCGGAAAGGATTGTGGAGGTTATGCTAGGCTAGGGAGGGTCTCCAATCTTGAGGGAAAACCATAACTCCTACGGGTTGCATGGTTAAACATGTTATAGTTAGTGTCTTCAGTGTCAGTTGCCCGTCGAAGTGGATCCCTAGTGCATCTAGTCTTGTTGGTCTTCAATTGTCGAGAGGGGTGAGGGAGAGAGTAGTAGCACACAGGGGAGTGCCTAAGGGTGCTATAGCGCAAGTGCAATCAAACATGTGTTGGAAAAGTCAACTCAAACATCAAGATGAGGCACGTGATATAACCGCATGCTTGTTGCCTAGAGAAAAAGTGTGACTTATATCAAAGCAAAAGCAACACACAACATGGTTCCATCCGGACCATTCCACGGACTCGACTTCGTATAGGGGATTCACGACTCATCCTTCCTAGGGGTTCTCGGACTCGACGGTCGTGCTTGTTTCATGTCCCGAAGAGGGTCTGCTTAGTCTTCTGGATATTCTAATGGTGTTGCCACGTCTCTTGTTGTTGCTTGCCGAAATGACTCGGGTTGAGTTGAAATAATTCTTGATGACTTCTCGTGTGGTGAGTTGCCGACGAAGGTGGTTCCTCATGGCTCTCGTTGACAGGATCTTCTGTTGTCTTCATAATCTTGCCATTGTCTTCTTGCCTTTCAAGGCATCGGGAGTTCTAAGTGGACGACCTTCATGCAATGATGTCAGCAAGGCATGATAGAGTTGTGACCCGTCAGTCATGTTGATCGTGATATCGACACCTAGAGCGGGGAATGAAGAGAAAAAATTTCCTGCTCACTAGGGTGCGGCGGACCAAATGGCGAGGTTCTCATCCACCTGTGGTAGCCGACACAATCTTGATATTGACAGGGTTGCTCTATTAGAGATGTAGATCATGGACTTGCATATAGGACGTCATGTTTATCGTAGGTGAAGGTGGCATCACCCCAGAACTGTGTCGAGGGTGTCACCATCTTCGGGGCATCGATATCCTCGTTCGTCATGGAGGTACTCGTGTCGGTGTCATCTGGTCGTAGCATTGTCATCCTTCTCCTTCTGTTCATGGGTGGTCGCTTGGAAACATTGCTTGTTTCCGAGTTTCCCAAGAGGATTTTAAGTAATCTCGTGGTCAGGCATAAGGGTGCTAGCGGCCATTTGCAGGTTTTGAAGAAGAAGACAAGGAGTGTCAAGAAAATAAGAGTGGGACTGCTAAGGCAAAAACATTACTTCCTTTGAAAATTTAGGAGAGGTGAGAAAGATACAAATTTGTAAGTACTTATGAAGAGTCTGAAAATCAGTTTTGTCCTAACTAACGTCCATGCTAACTAAGGGCTTCCTACAGTTAGGATGGCTTTGATACCAGCTCTGTGGGGACCCCGGCTTACGAGTCGAGATCGTCGATTTAACGTTCTCAGTGATCCCAGAGATCAATGCTCACCGAACACACAGAAACTGAATAACAGGAGTCTTACATCCATACATACCGTTTGATACAATAAATGACCATTGCAGTCAAGTATTACATATATAGGGCCTCGAGGGCCAACACACCAGACTCGACCAATAGCGGGAATATTGGTCGAACGCGTGAACCCATGCCATCAGCCTTAACCTACAGGCATTCTGACTGGGAAGCATCCTAGCTCGCAGGAACATCACGAAGTTACTCTTCACCATATCATGTTCTCTGATACCTGGCCAATAAAATAACCAGTGGCAAGCCAATGAGTATTTTGAATGTACTAGCAAACAACTCGTGATATGGATAATGCAGTTGGTGTGATAACAAGTAATATGCAGTATTGGTGGATAGCAGCTTAACTGTAAATAAACATGATCATGGGTGTGTGATGACCCACAAGTATAGGGGACCCATCGTAGTCCTTTCGATAAGTAAGAGTGTTGAACCCAACGAGGAGCAAAAGGCTCTGATAAACGGATTTCAGCAAGGTAATAACTGCAAGCACTTTAAGTAGCGGTAACAAGTGATTGTGTAGCGAGGTGAAACATAGCAAGCAAAGAGTAACATGTAACAAGTATTAGCAACGGTGCAACAAGTGGCCCAATCCCTTTTGGGGCAAGGGACAAGCCTGAACAAAGTCTTATAGGAGGAAAAACGGTCCCGAGGACACACGGGAATTTCTGTCATGCTAGTTTCATCATGTTCATATGATTCACGTTCGTTACTTTGATAGTTTGATATGTGGGTAGACCGGCGCTTGGGTACTGCCCTTACTTGGACAAGCATCCCACTTATGATTAACCTCTCTCGCAAGCATCCGCAACTTCAAAAGAAGATAATACAAAGTCTAACCATAGCATTAAACTAGTGGATCCAAATCAGCCCCTCACGAAGCTGCGCATAAACTGGGGTTTAAGCTTCTGTCACTCCAGCAACCCATCATCTACTTACTACTTCCCAATGCCTTTCTATAGGCCCAAATATGGTGAAGTGTTATGTAGTAGATGTTCACATAACACCACTAGAGGAAAAACAACATACATCATATAAAAATACCGAACGAATATCAAATTCACATGACTATTATCAGCATGACTTATCCCATGTCCACAGGAACAAAAGTAACTACTCACAAGACATAATCATAATCATGACCAGAGGTGTAATGAATAGCATCAAGGATCTGAACATAAACTCTTCCACCAAGTAATCCAACAAGCATCAACTACAAAGAGTAATCAACACTACTAGCAACCTTACAAGTACCAATCGGAGTCGCGAGACGAAGATTGATTACAAGAGATGAACTAGGGATTGGAGAGGAGATGGTGCTGATGAAGATGTTGATGAAGACGCCTCCCCTCCGATGAGAGGAGTGTTGGTGATGACGATGGCGACGATTTCCCCCTCCGGGAGGGAAATTTCCATGGCAGGATCGTCCTGCCGGAGCTCTAGATTGGATCTACTCAAGTTCCGCCCCGTGGCGGCGGCGAAACCACGAAAAAGCTCCCGTATGATTTTTACTAGGTCAGGACGCATCATATAGCAAAAGAGGGGGGCTAGTGGGCCAGTGGGCTGCCCACAAGCCTGCCCTGCGCCACCAGGGGGTGGTGGCGGTGGGCAAGCTTGTGGGGCCCTGGTGGCCCCCCTCCGGTAGTTCTTTCGCCCAGTATTTTTAATATATTCCAGAAAAAATCCACGTAATTTTTCTGGGCATTTGGAGATGTGCAGAATAGTGGACTAGGATTTGCTCCTTTTCTAGTCTAGAATTCTAGCTGCCTGAATTCTCCCTCTTCAAATAATCCTTGCAAAATAAGAGAGAAAAGGCATAAATATGGTACCACAAGTAATATAACAGCCCAAAAAGCAATAAATATCAACATGAAAGCGTGATGCAAAATGGACGTATCAACTCCCCCAAGCTTAGACCTCAGTTGTCCTCAAGCGAAAACCAAGTTCCATAAACATATCCACATGTTTGGGGACGAAGGTGTCAAAAAAACATAATACGGACATGAGGGCATCATGATCACACATAGAACAACAATATATCATAAAGATTCTTATGGGAAAGTAACAATTCCTTCACAAAGTAAAGCATGAAGCAAAAACCTTATCGAGAAGTAACCAACAATAGTCCATAGTCATTGAAACAATTGCAATTTATCACAACATCAGAAAGAGTCAATTAAGAGCTTGTAAGGCAAACCCACATACTCAATCATGTCTTTGTTTGCTACAATTGTTATAACTCATGTGGTACTCATGGTGTCAAAGTTTTAGCTGAACACAGAGGAAGATAGGGGCTTATAGTTTTGCCTCCCAACAGTTTACCTCAAGGGTAAAGTCAACAATAATAAAGCATGAATACTCAACTCCAAGTTGATATATGAATATAGATCTTTCCCAAGCATGTGACGGTAGCCAAGACAAAGGCAAAAAGGGAATTGGTGATGATCACCATGACTCTTACAAGGGTAAAAAGTAAAGGTACAAGATAGGACCTTCGCAGAGGGAAGCATAGGTTGTCATGCGCTTTTGAGGTTTGGATGTGTGTCCTCTTAGTGCGGAGGAACGTCACTTTATATTGCCTCCTGTGATAAAGAACTTTATTATGCAGTCTGTCGCTTTTATGTCTTCCTCATCACAGGTTCGTACAAAGCTTATTTTCCACACACTAATAGATCATACATATTAGAGAGCATTTTTTATTGCTTGCACCGATGACAACTTACTTGAAGGATCTTATTCAATCCATAGGTAGGTATGGTGGACTCTCATGGAAAAACTGGTTGGAGGTTTATGGATGCACAAGTAGTATCTCTACTTGGTGCGGGAGTTTTGGCTAATATGAGGTGGAAGCAATCGTCACATGCTAAGGGATCTCTAATCATATAACATTGTTTGGAACCAAGCAAACACAATTCATTATGTTGTCTTCCTTGTCCAACATCTACTCGTAAGCATGTAATAGTTTGGTGAGTGCTCACAATTGTAAAAAGTGTCTAAGATGATATATTTATATGTGAACCACTCTTTCCTTATTACTTCTTATTAATTGCAACAATGACTGAGGTCTATGTTAATTTATTCTCAACAAGTTTCAATCATCATACGTGTCATAAGTGAAGTTATCAGTTTCCATAAGATCGTCTCATGATCTTTCATGCTATCGTTCTTTTCATACTTTTGATCATGGCGCAAAGCAAAGCCCTTGACTAAGACACTCTTTATTATATAGCTTGTAAGCTCGAATACATCGGGGGAGAGACAAAAGCAAAAGACTCAAACTAAAAACTAAAGACTTGTTCCTCTCAAAGAAGAAATAAAAACTGAAAAGGAAAGAACTGAAACAAAGGTAAAAGCACAAGATATAAAGGTGATACGATACCTGGGCAACTCCCCCAAGCTTGGCAGAAGCCAAGGGGATTGCCCATACCAATGCTTAGTTGTATTCCTTTGGTGGTGATGGTGGTGTTGTTGTCGCCTTTGATTCCAAGACAGCTATCAACCTTTGATTTATACCTCTGAGAGATGTCACATGGTTTTCCATCAAAACAACTTCATGAGAAAGAGAAATATTGCGAGGAGGAGTTGTTTCACAAAACCTCAAGACTTCAATCAAGGATGGAGACAGCATGTGGAGGAAGGGTTGGAGAAAGTCTATTCCTTCAACGTCTTCAACATTGCACATAGGTTGAACTTCCTCCTTAGCTTGGGTTTTCTCCTTAGCTTGGTCCCTGGCTTCCCAACTTCTACTCTTTTCAGATCGGCATCTACTTCCTCATGAACTTGGTGAAGATCATTCTCCCCAACAGATTCCTGAGACATCTTTGCTCTAAATCTGCGGCACACAACAAGCTCGAAACGAAAACAGAGGAAAACTATGTGATACGGGGGTCAAAACCTTCAGGCGACTATATATTGATTTTTTCTGGGCCAGAAGGAGTCCTCCGCAAGAAAACGGAGTCCGGAAGGCACACGAGGTGCCCAAAATCTTCCCCACCGCCACGAGGGGGGTGGTGGCGGAGTGGGCCCTTGTGGCTTCCTCGTTTGCTCTCCGGACTGCTTTTTATTTTTCTAATTTTCCAAAAATTCCAAAACTGAGGAAATTTCCTATTGGAAAAGTATCGGAGTCCAATTTCTTGCCGAAACAGATACATCTTCATTTTCAAGGTCTGAAAAAGGCTGATAAACATCCCTTATGTAGTCCTCTGGAGTTATGACTTTGATGATATTGGTCTCAACATTTATGGGAGTACCAGAGATGTAATGCTTGATTCTTTACCCATTTACCACTCTAGGAAAATTTCCTTCCGTGTTATTGATTTTGATGGCACCGGAACTATATACTTCCTCGACAACATAGGGACCTCCCGATTTAGAGAGAAGCTTGCGTGGAAAGAATCTCAAACGAGAATTGTATAGCAAGACATAGTCACCTACATTGAACTCTCGTTTCTGTATTCGTTTGCCGTGCCATCTCTTAACCTTTTCCTTGAACAACTTGACATTCTCGTATGCCTGAGCTCTCCATTCATCTAACGAGCTGATATCAAACAACCACTTCTCACAGGAAAGTTTGAAATCAAAGTTGAGCTCTTTGATTGCCCAATAAGCTTTGTGTTCCAGCTCAAGAGGTAAATGACAAGCCTTACCGTAAACCATTTTATACGGTGACATGCCCATGGGATTTTTATAAGCAGTCCTATAAGCCCATAGTGCATCGTCAAGTTTGCTAGACCAGTTCTTTCGAGATCTATTGATGGTCTTTTGTAGGATCAACTTGATCTCCCTATTACTCAACTCAACTTGACCACTAGACTGAGGATGATAAGGAGATGCAACTCTATGGTTGACATCACACTTAGCTAGCATCTTGCGGAAAACACCATGAATGAAGTGTGAACCGCCATCAGTCATCAAGTATCTAGGGACTCCAAATCTTGGGAATATGACTTCTTTAAGCATCTTAATAGAGGTGTGGTGATCAGCATTTTTAGTGGGGATAGCTTCTACCCACTTAGTAACGTAATCCACGGCAACTAAGATGTGAGTGTACCCATTGGAACTCGGGAAGGGTCCCATATAATCAAAGCCCCACACATCAAATGGTTCAATGACAAGTGAATAGTTCATAGGCATCTCTTGACGATTACTGATGTTCCCTATCCTTTGGCATTCGTCACAAGACAAGACAAACTTACGGGCGTCCTTGAAGAGAGTGGGCCAATAGAAACCTGATTGCAATACCTTATGGGCAGTTCTATCTCCAGCATGGTGTCCTCCTTAGGCTTCGGAATGACACTTCTATAGGATCTGTGCCTGTTCAAGTTCAGGCACACAACGTCTAATAACACCATCTACTCCTTCCTTATAAAGGTGAGGATCATCCCAAAAGTAGTTTTTCAAATTAAAGAAGAATTTCCTCTTTTGTTGATAGGTGAAACTGGGTGGTATGTATTTGGCTACGATATAGTTTGCATAATCGCCATACCACGGTGCACTAAGTGAAGTGCGGATGACATTTAATTGCTCATCAGGAAAGCTGTCATCAATTGGTAGTGGGTCATCAAGGACATTCTCTAGCCTAGACAAGTTATCTGCTACAGGGTTATCAGCACCCTTTCGGTCAACGACGTGCAAATCAAATTCCTGTAGCAGGAGAACCCATCTGATCAGCCTAGGCTTAGCGTCCTTCTTCTGCATAAGGTACTTAATAGCAGCATGATCAGAGTGAATAGTGACTTTGGAGTCAACTATGTAAGATCTGAACTTTTCACATGCAAACACGACTGCTAAAAATTCCTTCTCCGTAGTGGCATAGTTTCTTTGGGCACTGTCTAGAGTTTTACTAGCGTAGTGAATGACATTCAACTTCTTCTCAACTCTTTGTCCTAGAACAGCACCAACAGCATAATCACTAGCGTCGCACATGATTTCAAAGGGAATGTTCTAGTTAGGTGGTTGAACAATAGGTGCGGTTATCAAAGCCTTCTTAAGTATTTCAAAGGCTTCCTCACAATCCTCATCAATAACAAAATGAAAATCCTTTTGCAAGAGGTTGGTAAGAGGCCTAGAAATCTTAGAGAAGTCTTTAACGAACCTTCTATAGAAACCAACATGACCTAGGAAACTTCGTATACCTCTGATATCTATGGGGCAAGGCATTTTCTCAATTGCATCAACATTCGCCTTATCAACTTCAATGCCTCTTTCAGAGATTTTGTGTCCTAAGACAATACCTTCATTAACCATAAAGTGGCACTTCTCCCAATTCAAGACGAGGTTGGTTTCTTCGCATCTTTGTAAGACTCGATCAAGGTTGCTGAGGAAATCATAAAAGAAGACCCGTAAACAGAGAAGTCGTCCATGAAAACCTCGACAATCTTTTCACAAAAGTCAGAGAATATAGCCATCATAAATATTTGGAAGGTGGCAGGTGCATTACATAAGCCAAAAGGCATACATCTATAGGCAACGGTACCGAAAGGGCACGTGAAAGTGGTTTTCTCTTGATCAGCTTGTGCAACAGGTATTTGCGAGAAACCTGAATAACCGTCTAGAAAGCAGAAGTGTGTGTGCTTTGATAGCCTTTCTAGCATTTGGTCTATGAACGGCAAAGGATAATGATCTTTCCTGGTTGCCTTGTTCAGTTTCCGGAAGTCTATCACCATTCTATAGCCGGTAATAATCCTTTGTGGGATTAGTTCATCCTTATCATTGGGAACGACGGTGATACCTCCCTTCTTAGGTACCCAATGTACTGGACTTACCCAATCACTATGAGCAACAGGATAAATGATTCCTGCTTCCAGAAGCTTTCATATTTCTTTTTTAACGACCTCTTTCATCTTAGGATTTAATCTCCTTTGATGATCAGCAACTGGTTTAAAGTCAGGATCGGTTTTAATCTTGTGCTGAAATAGAGTAGGACTAATACCCTTAATATCATCAAGAGTATATCCAATCGCAGCGTGGTGCTTCCTCAGAGTTTTTAGTAACTTCTTCTCTTCGCGCTCTGAGAGGAGAGCACTAATAATGACAGGATATATCTCCTTCTCATCAAGATAGGCATACTTAAGAGTATCAGCCAACTGTTTAAGCTCGAACAGAGGATCACCCTTTGGTGGGGGAGGATCCCCAAGCAGTTCAACAGGCAGATTGGTCTTGAGAATAGGATGTTGTTCTAAGACAATTCTATCTATCTCATCTCTCTCCTCCATATGCATATCATTTTCATGCTCAAGCAGATATTGCTCTAAAGGATCTGTAGGAGGTACGGCAATAGAGGCAAGAGCAATGATGTCATCCCTACCAGACGACTCTCTTTCATGGGGTTGTCTTCCAAACTTGGAGAAGTTAAATTCATGAGAAACACCATCGAAACTTACTGTGACAGTCTGCTTAATGCAATCAATGTGAGCATTGACAGTGTTGAGGAAGGGTCTACCAAATATGATGGGACAAAAGCTATCTTGTGCAGTACCAAGGACAAGGAAATCAGTAGGATACTTCGTCTTACCACACAGGACTTCTACGTCTCTCACAATTCCGAGAGGGCAAATAGTGTATGTATTAGCTAGCGTAATAGTGACATCAATGGGTTCTATCTCAGCAGGCGCAATCTAATCTTTGATTTCATCAAAGAGAGAATGGGGTATTGCACTAACACTAGCTCCCATATCACATAAACCATGGTAACAGTGATCTCCTATCTTAACAGAAACAACGGGCAGGCCAACTACAGGTCCATGCTTGTCTTTCGCGTGAGGTTTAGCAATTCTAGCAGAGTCCTCACAGAATTTAATAACTTGCCCGTCTATGTCTTCGGCTAAGAGATCTTTGATAATAGCAACACTAGGTTCAACTCTAATCTCCTCAGGGGGTGCAAGTGGTCTAATGTAACCCCTACGTATCACAGTTGGAGCTTTAGAATAATCCTTCATTCTAGCTGGGTATGGTGGTTTCTTAGTGTAAGCACAAGGAATAACAGGATCACTAAAAGCTATGATTTTCTCCTCAACTAGATTGGTTTTGGCTATGTTTCTTTCTACAGGAGGATGATATTTAAACCACTTCTCTTTGGGAATTTCAACATGAGCAGTAAAATATTCACATAGAGAAGCTACTATCTCAGAGTCAAGTCCATACTTAGCGCCAAAATCTCTAGAAGTGTTTGTCTCAACAAAAGATTTAATGCAATCAAACCCGAAATTATACCTGAGTCCTTACCTTCCTCCAGCTCCCAATATTCAGAGTTGCATTTGATTCTCTCCAATAAATTCCACTTGTGATCAATATCCTTCTTCATAAAAGAACCGACACAAGAAGTTTCAAGCATGGTACGATCTTCATGAGAAAGCCGAGCATAAAAGTTTTGAGTGATGATTTCTCTCGAGAGCTCATGATTGGGGCATGAATATAGCATTGATTTAAGCCTCCCCAAGCTTGAGCTATGCTTTCCGTGTCACAAGGCCAAAAGGTATAAATAAAGTTCCGATTACAATGTACTAAATGCATAGGATATAACTTTTAATCAAATTCCAATTTCAACCGATTGTAGCCCCATGATCCAGCATCATCACATAGCCTATACCATGTCAACGCCTTATCCTTCAAAGATAAAGGAAAGACTTTCTTCTTTACCTCATCCTCGGGAAAACCTGCAAGCTTAAATAAACCACAAACTTCATCTACATAGATTAGATGAAAGTATGGATGTGAAGATCTATCTCCTATAAAAGGATTAGCCAGCAGTTTCTCAAGCATACCCAAAGGAATTTCATTAAAGATATTTTCAGAATGTACCTCAGGTTGAGGAGCAAATCCTCGTGCTTCTGTTCGTGGTGAAGATACCCCGAACAAACTCCTCAAAGGAAGAGTTTCCATAGTGACAAGTGACAGTAAATTTCAGCACAGTATAAAAATGTTTCCTTACCAATTTCCACTTACCAAAGGCGCTTCACTCCGTGGCAACGGCGCCGGGAAAGATTCTTGATGACCCACCAGTATAGGGGATCAATCATACTCCTTTCGATAAGTAAGAGTGTCGAACCCAATGAGGAGCAGAAGGCTCTGATAAACGGATTTCAGCAAGGTAATAACTGCATGCACTGAAAGTAGCGGTAACAAGTGATTGTGTAGCAAGGTGAAATGTAGCAAGCAAAGAGTAACAAGTAAAAAGTAGTAGCAACGGTGCAGCAAGTGGCCCAATCCCTTTTGCAGCAAGGGACAAGCCTGAACAAAGTCTTATAGGAGGAAAAATGCTCCCGAGGACACACGGGAATTTCTGTCATGCTAGTTTCATCATGTTCATATGATTCACGTTCGTTACTTTAATAGTTTGATATGTGGGTGGACCGGGACTTGGGTACTGCCCTTACTTGGACAAGCATCCCACTTATGATTAACCTCTCTCCCAAGCATCCGCAACTACAAAATAAGAATTAAGACAAAGTCTAACATAGCATTAAACTAGTGGATCCAAATCAGCCCCTCACGAAGCAGCGCATAATATGGGGTTTTAGCTTGTGTCACTCCAGCAACCCATCATCTACTTACTACTTCCCAATGCCTTCCTCTAGGCCCAAATATGGTGAAGTGTTATGTAGTCGACATTCACATAACACCACTAGAGGAAAAACAACATACAACATATCAAAATACCGAACGAATATCAAATTCACATGACTATTATCAGCATGACTTATCCCATGTCCTCAGGAATAAATGTAACTACTCACAAGACATAATCATAATCATGACCAGAGGTGTAATGAATAGCATCAAGGATCTGAACATAAACTCTTCCACCAAGTAATCCAACAAGCATCAACTACAAAGAGTAATCAACACTACCAGCAACCTTACAAGTACCAATCGGAGTCGCGAGACGAAGATTGATTACAAGAGATGAACTAGGGATTGGAGAGGAGATGGTGCTGATGAAGATGTTGATGAAGATGCCTCCCCTCCGACGACAGGAGTTTTGGTGATGACAATGGCGACGATTTCCCCATCCGAGAGGGAAATTTCCCCGGCAGGATCGTCCTGCCAGAGCTCTAGATTGGATCTACTCAAGTTCCGCCACGTGGCGGCAGCGAAACCACGAAAAATCTCATGTATGATTTTTTCCAGGTCAGGACGCATCATATAGCAAAAGAGGGGGGCTAGTGGGCCAGTGGACTGCCCACAAGCCTGCCCTGCGCCACCAGGGGGGTGGTGGCGGTGGGCAAGCTTGTGGGGTCCTGGTGCCCCCCCTCCGGTAGTTCTTTCGCCCAGTATTATTAATATATTCTGGAAAACATCCACGTAAATTTGCAGGGCATTTGGAGATGTGCAGAATAGTGGACTAGGATTTGCTCCTTTTCCAGTCCGGAATTCCAACTGCCTGAATTCTCCCTCTTCAAATAATCCTTGCAAAATAAGAGAGAAAAGGCATAGATATGGTACCACAAGTAATATAACAGCCCAAAAAGAAATAAATATCAACATGAAAGCATGATACAAAATGGACGTATCAGTGTGCAACATAAGCTATGTGGTATTTTGAAGAATAGGTTACAGATATCAATATATCTGTCAAGGCATGCATGAACACTCCGGGTTCACCCGATATGCCAAGTCACCAAACTTGGTCATATTAACTCTTTCTGAGATATCACCATTAAACACAGACAAACTCACACTTGGTTTATGTGGAAACGGCTAGACGTAGTTTAAGCAGCACCACCAAACAGTCCTTGACCATGGACACGGCTATTCGAATAGTTTTACACTCCGCAGAAGTAGTACGATGGACCCACAATATCCGAGAAACTTCCTTGTCATTCATGACTCGCGGTATATAACATACCCGAAGTAAGTACCCGATCAATGCCTTTCCTGTGACGATACTAGACAAAGAGGTCGACTCGATTGGTACCCAACCCACATGATGTATGTCTTACGAGCACCGACTCTCGATAGTATCATCCATGCGGGGACCAACGGTGTGCCTGGAACACATAAAAACGGCATAGTCTCCCTACCTGGAATGACCCCATCACGAGAGTGACCACACATCACTCCCGCCACTAGTAATGTGGCTCTTTGCTAGCACCGACCAGAGTAATCAACAAAGCCCCGTCCCATAAATGGGTAACGTGGTCGTACATGTAAGGTTGGGACGGTCGATACATCATAAATCTATTCCCATTTTCGAAACCATACAGACACAAAATACCCAGTGCACCACTTCACCAAAAGTGGCCACCTAACTCATCATCACCCTTGGGCATTAGTGGCACCCGAGGGAGTTTTCATAAACCTTTGATTTTAACCATCATCATGGTCATGCTTGTACTATGATTAGCTCTAGTTGGCAACATGATATTAGCATGACCCTCATAGGTGGTAGGATCATGCTCAATATGCAAGTGCTCCGGAGGAGCCATCGGTAACATCACTTCAATGATTTACCGTTACTTATGATAACATGCAACAGAAGTATTTGCTTTACTAGCATGCAATATAACATATGGTCAGACATGGTCAAAGGGCTGCTTGCCTTGCTCACATAAGTCCTCGGGTCTTCGAGGTCTTCCGGTCCAACTCCGAGTACTCCGTCTACCCGTCACTATTGTCGAAAACAACCACAGTAAGCCACACAGAAAGTAGAAACAGAGTGCTATAAAAATGGAAGTTATATTTTTCTTGGAACTCTCTGTTCATAAGAAAAATACCTGAAGCTTGCTATAGGAGATTCGGATCATCAGGGAATTTTGAATGGGTGAAAGGAGGAATAGGGGATCCTTTATGAAGCCCACTGAAAATATCATGATAAAAATGAGTGGAGGCTCTCATTTAAAAGAGCACAATTTTAGAAACATCTAGGAACTTGTTTCAGTGGATTTGGAGTTGAAATGATTATACTAGAAATTTTCTAATATGGGATAAATAGAAAAAGGGAGCTATTTATTTATTGCAACAGAAATATGCTAGATAAAAATGTTGAACAAGGCTTCAAAAATAGGATATGATATTAGAGGGCTCTGGAAATTGGAATCACTCCATTTGGAGTTGATTTGAACCCTATAGGATTTTTGGAAGGTGGGGACAAATATATTCAAATCTGTATTTGAATAATAACACAACAAAAAATTTGCTTGAAAAAATGTGTAAAGGACATCTTTGGATAGGTGTTCAATTTAGGAACCTGTAGAAATTTGAATCATCAGATTTGGAGCAAGAATGAATTTAATATGGATTTCGGAATTTTTTTGGTAAAAATAAAAGAGGGAAGGAGGGCCTCCAGAGTTGGGCTACCTTGCGCACTAGGTGCAAGATAACAACCTAGGCCGGCCCAGTGGCTCGGCTGCGTGTGAGGTCGCTACGCCGAAGGCGCCTTACGGGAATCCGCCTTCCGCAAGGGGAGGCGCACATGGAGGAACCCGCCTCCACTTAATAGGTGGGCCTCGGCCCTAGCTCGCTTACAAGTGGGGTCCGCTCGCCAAGTGCATCCCCTACCTCCCACGTAGGCAGAGGATGACCAGGGGAGGCGGGGCCGAAGCTCCGGCGGCTCAGAATGGCCCTGCAGCCGCTCTGGCCACCGGTGCACTTGGGGGAAAGCGTCGCGTCGACCTGAGGGTCACGTTCCCGCAGGGGAACCGCGGGGGCGAGCAGTGACTTGGCCGTGGCGGAACCAGCTTCGGCTGTTGCGGAGGAGGGCACCCTAGCCTTAGCAGGAGAGGGGATAGAGGGAGAGGAGACCGCGGAGGTTCAGGGTCCACCGTGGACCAGTGAGAGAGGGAGGAGAAGCTCGTGAGCCTAGATTTGGAGCTGTTCCCGCCGAGAGCTTCGGCCATAGCTGGCAATGGAGGAGGGAAGAGAGCTGGAGAGGAGGAGAGGGGGCTCGGGAGATTGCTGGAAGGGAGGAGGAGTTGAGTGGGAGCCACAGAGCTTGGGGAAGAGAAGATAAGAGAGGGGGAGGGTTAGAGATCTCGGGAGCTCTTTGGAGATTCGGTGCACGGCGAGAGCACACGTGCCAGGGGATATTTAGCCTTATGGGCGTCGGGGGGTGGCTTGGACTGGTCAAGGGGAGCGTCCTGGCGTGCTGGGGCACTCTACAGCTGCGGGACAGGAGCTGTAGGATGAAGAAATGGTGCACAACACCATTTCTGCATGCTACCAGTGTGGTCACCATGGCCACGCGTGTCCAAATTGCCCTTATGGCCAGTCAAGGATGTCCTACAGGTAGGGCACACATGCAGGAAAGGGACTCTGGAGTTTGGTAGCTAGTGGAGGTGGCTTGAATGGTTTGGACTCTGATTAAGTTTGCAGCAGCAAACTTGGGGCTGGCATAAGTGGTTTTCCCAGAAGAGTAATTGAGGTGAAACCTTTTCTACAAGTCTTATCCATGGAAGAACTACCACAATGCGAACTTTGAGATCAATCAGAGGAGGGTAGCTAGTACTTTCTGTACAAGGCTACATTTCAGCCAGAATTCCACTTGTAGATATGTTGCTCATTTTCTCCATATGAGCATGTCATCTTTTGGTTTGAAACAATGCTTTGGGATGCTAGGGTCCCTCTGGAAAGAGGTGAGGGCTTTGGCTTAAGCATAGGTGGGGCAAGAGGGTAAAGATGATTATTCCAAGGGTAAAATGAGAAGTAACAATACGGGGTCTTTCTCCAATAATTGACAAGTGGCCATGACAAAGCTACTGGAGTAAAAAGGTAACTAGGAGAGGCTGAGGTAGAAAGTTGAGATCAAGGGTAAAAGTGGAAGGGGTCAAAGTAGCCAATAAAGTGGGTGCACACAAGGTGTTTGATGAGTGTCAGGGCAATCAAATGGACTTTAATGGATATGAAACTTAACAACATCAAATAATAGATGAAAATAAGCAAGGACACCAAATTTGGGATTTGGTGAAGAAGATTTCCAATGTAGACTTGGAAAACCCATGAAATGGGCAAAAATGGCTTTTTCTTACAAAGTTATTCAAATCAATTCCCACAAATCCAATATTTGGTGTGGGGCATTATTTGAGCATTAAGGCATGACCAAAAAGTTTGGGGTCAATTGGAGGAACTTTATAATGTAAAGTTTCCCAAAGTCAGAAATCACCAGAGAGGATTCTGAGGAGCCTGGGACAAGTTCTTCTATTATCCTTGATGCACCACTTGGTGTGGATGCATTATTGGAGTATAAGAATATGTCCACCAAATTTGAGCACAACTGAAGACACTTGACAATGTAGAGTTGCTCAAATTTGGATCTGCACAAATAGGGTTTTAGAATAATTGGGGAGTTAAATCAACTTGGATTGAGATGAAAACTGGCAAGATGATCAAACATATCATAGGTGACATGCTGGAATTTTACTAGAATTTATTGAGAATATTTCTTATAGAAATATTCCAAAAGCTTGAAATAGGCAGGAAGGGTTTTGAAGGGGTTTGCCCAATATTTTGAACATGGCCATGTGTTGAAACTCAAATATATGGAATATATATGTCCACTGAGTTTCCCTAAATTTTCATAAATATTTCGAAAGAAATAAAATAACTTTCCTTCATAAGAGACCATTTTTGGCCTCACCGGAAGGCATTTAAATAAAATAGCCATATAACTTTTAAAAATAATAATATTGTGGTTTTGGGAATTCATTTTGATAATAGGTTTTAAATAAAATAATTTGTGCAAAATATATTGCCTAATTTGAGGACTTGTAATAAAATCTCATCTCACGGGTTTTAAAGCTTAATTCAAATAAATGCGTTTTGGTGAAAATAATATTTGGTAAAAATAGTTGCTGGTCCTAAACACATGGCATGATTATTAGGTAGAAGTTTTGGGCTAAAGAGGTGAGTCCAGAGAATAACAAGAATTATTGAGTATCAAACACAAGCATACCAGCAAGCAAGCAAACAACAGTCACTTCAAGCATCATAATCATTCACAAAAAATTTAATTGGTCCTAATTTTTGAAATAAGTTAATTAGTCAGGTAAGCTAAACACAGGGTGTTACACCTACTTGGCACGACCCCATATCGAGAGTGACCACATCACTACCGCCACTAGTAATAGGGGCTCTCTACTAGCATCGACCAGAGTAATCACCAAAGCACAATCCCATAAAGGGGTATCATGTTTACACATGTATGGTTGGATTAACGGCCGCAACTTAAACCAGTACGTTTTCAAGAACAACACACTCACTTACCTTGGTACACCACTTCTTTCTCAAGTTGTCACCTTGCTCAATATCATATCCCTCGGGAATTAGTGGCACCAGATGGGGTTTTTGAGAAGTCTTTGAAATCATTTCCTTTCACACACCATGATATTTCCATCCCACTTGAGTAGCAACTACTTTAGCATCCTAACTACTTCCCACCCGCACAACCCCCATAAGAAGGGGGGGTCATGCTTAGTGCAAATGTCAACGCGGAAACATCGGAGACAACCCACCAAGGTGGTCACCGATTCAACATGATTCAGGTGCAACAACATGATTCACATGCATAAAATGGTTTCATAGTCATGGTCAAAGGGTTGCTTGCCTGTACTGCAATATCTTCAAGGTCTTCACAAGTTTCTATTACAACTCCGACCACCTCATCTACTTCGTCAACTATCGCCGGAAACGACCAGAATAATCCACATAACAAGACAACAACCAAACGAGTTCAAAAACAGAATCTTTATTTTTCTAGGATGACTATGGTCATAATAAAAATATCTAACATTGCTCTAATGGATTTGGATCATCAGATATTTTTAAATGGTGGAAACACAAGAATTGATGATCCTATATGAAGTCTACAGATTTTTCTTATAAAAATGAGTGAACGCACCTATTAAATAGGGCATGATTTTATAAGAATTTTGTAAGTGGCCTTAGTGGATTTGGAGTTGGGATGGATTTCCTAGGGGTTTCTTAAGATGGAATAAATGGTAAAGGGGGCATTTATTATATCTAGCAGAAACAATGCATGGTTAAAATTTTAACTAAGGCTAGAAAAATAGGTTATGATTTTATAGACACCTAGGAACTTGAATCACTCCATTTGGAGTTAATTTGGACCCTCTAGGAATTTTACGAGTGGTCCCCTAGTAGTTCAAATTTAACATTAAATTTGAAGACGGCAAAATATTGTGGTGAAAAATTATGGAAGTTGTACCAAATTATAGGTGGCATTTTTAGGAAAATATAGAAATTTGAATCATCATATTTGCACTTGGAATGAATTTTCTAAAAATTATTTGCTTCAATCAAAGAAAAATAAAAAGAAAATAGATTTTCACCCACAACTAAAATGCACCCTGGGCGCTGAATAACCACTAGGCCGACCCAGCGGCTCGGGTGCGCCACGAAGGGTGCCACGCCAATGGCGTACCCGTGGGAGTGCTCTCCCGTAGAGGAAAGCGGGGAAGGTGATACCGCCTCCCCTTGAATCATCGGGCTCGACCGGCTGGTCACTGACGGGTGGGGCCCTCCTATCAGGTTCATCCCCCACCTCCTGCTAGATCAGGGGAGAGCGAGGAAGGCAAGGCCAACGCGTGCTAGCGCTCGTCCCTGTGGCTCCGGCCACCTCCGACTTTGTTCCACCCAACAGCGTGCTCGAGGTGACGAAACGCAGGTTCCTGGGGGGTTAGGAGCCTTGGGGAAGTCAAGGCCGAGCACACATGCACCAGAGCGGAAGACGGCAGCGGTCCAAATGAGCATGGTGCTATGGACACCGGGAGTGGCAAATGGAGCACGAGGGAGGTTCACACTATGGTGGAGATGCTCATGTGAGGGTCAAAGAGGGAGAGGTCGACCACCATGCTCGAATTTGAGGAGAAGTTGTCGGCCGGGTTTCGGCCATGGAAATGGAAGGAGGGCACGAGAGGCTAAATTGGGGGCTCCAGGAAGTTTGCTTGAGGGTGAGAGTGGCAAGGGAGAGCGGAGGGAAGCCTGGAGTTAGCTTATATGGCTGGGGATGTGGGTCATCATGGACAGCGTCCATGGCCACGACACCGGCACAGCTAGGGGCCATGGGGGAGCTCCAGGGCATGTCTACAGGGCTTGTGGACATAGCTTACGTCAAGCTAACAAGAGAGGGGGAGCGGGGCGAGGCCAGAGGCGCGCGTGTGTGATATCTGTGATTTGAGCTCTTGATTGGTTTGGTGCGCGTGCGAGGGAGGTCATTTGAGGGAGAGAGAGGAGGGGGACAGGACCGTGGCATGTTCCAGACATCGAGGGGCAATGGCAGGCATGCGGGGGGCGGCCCGAGGTGGTCGTGAGCGCACTCTAGTGCGCTCGGAGTGCCCATATTGCATGCCACTTCATGCATGCGTGCTCTAGGCGTGTTCCGCCTTGTCCACTAGTCCTAGGAGGGAGTAAACAAATTTTGCATGGCCTTCAATGCCCTGGGGGTCCCTTGGTTGAGAAGGAAGGCTAAGAGGGAGAGAAAAGAGTGATGTCAAGGGGTACAAGTGGGGGGTTCCACCCCCCTCAATCATGGAGGTGGGTGCTGATTGAGGTAAATGGGGACTAGTAGAAGGTCTACTAAACCCCTCAATCATGGAGGTGGGTGTTGATTGAGGTAAAGGGGGACTAGTAAAAGGTCTACTAAAAATTTGGGCTCAAGGAGAGCACTTGTGGTCCTCCAATCAATGAGCAAGAAAAATGAGGAGATGGTGTTTTATGGGTGTCTGGGTTTGATTCCCCTTGCTATGAAACTTAACACGATCAAATAGTTGTGATAAATAATCCTCGTTACCAATTTTGATATTATTTAGAGAAAGTTTCCAACGTAGAGATGGTAAACCTTAGAAATGGATGGAAATTGTTTTCCCTAGATCCATCGATGCAAATTAATTCCTCCTAATGCACCACTTGGTGTGGTGGCATTATTTGAGGATTGGAGCATGCCCAAAAAGTTTGGGTCCAATTGGAGAAACTTGACAATCCAAATATTCCCAATTCTAGAAATCAACAAGAGTGGTTTTGAGGGTATTAGGACGAGTGTATCTGTTCTCCATGATGCACCACTTGGTGTGGATGTATTATTAGGGTATTAGAACATGTCCACAAAGTTTGAGAATAATTGGAGACACTTTGCAATGTAAAGTTGCTCAAGATTAGATCTAGACATAGAAGGTTTTGGAATATTTTGGTGAATCAAATCAATTTGGAGCAAAACATCTTCCACAATTTGAGGACTTGTAGTACAAACCTCAATTGAGGGGTATTTGAAAGCTTAAATTAAATAAATTCTTTTTGGTAAAAATAATATTTTATAAAAATAGTTTTTGGTCCTATACACATGGTATGGTCATCAAGAAAATATTTGGAGCAAGGAGGCGAGTCTTGAGAGAATGAGATTTTTTCTTAACTAAAACACAATCAAACAAGCAAGCAATCACAATCAAGTCAAACATCACAAGCACACACAAAAGTTTTAAGTGGTCCTAATTTTTCAGCTATGTTAACTTAGTTAGGCGAGTCAAAACATAAGGTGTGTCAGAGAGAGAGAGAGAGGGAGGGAGTGAGGGAGGGAGGGAGGGAGATCAATTATATTTGTGAATAGACCCGCATGCCATAGTTTTCACTAGACGCTTCTCTATCGTAGAAAACATACTGTGGGTAAACAAATTATTGTTGGTCAATGATCACACAAATAGGCATCACGTCCGTAAGCAAGTACATCGACTCCTGTCTACATCTACTACTGTTACTCCCTCGCTATCCAGCATGCATCTAGAGTATTAAGTAAAAACATAGTAACGCTTGGAGGATGATGACTTGTTGTAGAGAAAGTAAATCCAATTAATATGAATGAAACCTTCCATTTTACCCCTAGTGCCAGCAATACAGTATGTGTCATGTCCCTTTCTGTCAGTGGGATTGAACACCGCAAGATTGAAGCAACTTCAATGCACCTCTCCCCCTGAAGATAAATCAATTTATTCGCCAAACCAAATCAATAGATCAGAGAGAATTACGAAGGTATCATAATAATGCATATATAAGAAAGACCAGCAAGGAACTCAATATAATCTCATTAATAATTTGGAAATAAGCCCACAATTCACGGGATTCCAACAAACACACCTCAAAAGAGTGATTGCATAAGATAGATCACCATGGAAATCATGGTGATCATGGCAACAAAGAACATAGAGAGAGAGAGAGAGTTAACCATCTAGGTACTAACTACAGACCCATAGGTTTGTGGTGAACTACTCAGACAACACCACGGGAGCAACAAGTTTTATGTAGAGACATTTCGTGATTGATCCCCCCTTCGACAGGGCACCGGAATAGGGCTCCAGATGGGCACATGACAGAACAGAGACTTACGGTGGTGGAAAATGTGTTTCGAGTGGCTCTCTAGGTGTTTTCAGAATGTATGTGAATGTATAGGCCAGAGGACGAGGCTAAAGGAGCTTGGAGGTGGGCCCAAGCCATCAGGGCAATGCCACCCCCTAGGCACTCCCTATTTGTTTAGGGCCACCCCATGTGCCCTCTGGTCTTCCTCTAAAGCTTCCATTTCTTTATTTTGTCCAAAAAAATCATCAAAAAGCTTCAATACATATGCACTTCGTTTGGTATAATATTCCTGAAAAACAAAGAACATGCAAAAACAACAACTGACACTTGAGTTAATAGGCTAGTGCTCAAAAATTATATAAATCGACAAGTAAATGCTTAAAAAGTATCCTAGAATGATAATATATAAGCATGGAACAATAAAAAATTATAGATACATTGGAGACGTATCAGCATCCCCAAGCTTAATTCCTGCTCGTCATTGGGTAAGTAAATGATAAAAATGGAATTTTTTATGTGACATGCACCCAACATGTAATCTTTTGCAGGTATGATCATTGAGAAATGATGAATTAACAAACATAAACATAGTAATATCCATGCACATAAGTGACACAATCATCAACTTTCAAAATATACGATCCTTAAAGAATGTTTACCCCTCATTCATTTTATCATATTAGCATGGCATGGATTCATCTTGACCACATAAATACAGATGTCAAGCCCCATGGTGTTAAGCCAAGCAATTAGATCATACCTTTTAACACGCTTCAACTTTTTATACGTCACTCCATGAGCGTGAACCATGGACATAACATATAAGTGGAATAGGATATGGTGGTTGGTTGATATGTCCATTTTACATCATGATTTCCTATTGATTAATATAGTATTCTTGGTCATTATTCCACATTATGACAATACACCACAACACTTAATTGGGGGCAGTTGATTACCGTGAGAAATAGCTAAACAAGGGCAAATGAATTGCCGCGACAACTAAGTAAGGGCATAGAAACTGCCGTTAGAACTTAAGAAGCAAGGGTACAAAGTATGTCGGTACATTTTGAGGCACATTATCTTCCATGACAACTCAAACCTGGCGCATTTACTGTCGGGTACTCTCTTAGGCGCGAGGTCGAAAGAATATTGGGCATGAGCTCACGCTAACAAGAGAAAGTGTGTTAGAGATGAAATTTTGGGTGTAAGCGCGCCCTAGCGAGGGAAAGCGCACGAGAGATGAAATTTTATCGCGCGTCGGCCCTCCACCCAAGCCGTAGTTGCCCACAAATCGACCTCCCACTCCTACCCTAGCCAGATAGCATCCTTTGCTGACCACCCTCCATGCAACCACTTCCGTCGTCGCCCTACAACCACAACACTACCGCCGCGCCCCACCCCGACCACGGCCAACGACCGCCCTCCATGCGACCACTTCCACTATCGCCCCCAGCACCACAGCCATGTCATTGGCGCTCCACCGCGATCACTACCGTTGTCGCCACCAACCACCCACGCTAGCGTCGGCAAGCACCGCCGCCCCAACCATCGCACTGCTGCCGGCTGTCCTCCACCCATCCACAGCCGTCGTTTCCCCCATCCACCCCATCACCGCTGACCACCCTCTACCCTGACCACTTCCTGTTAGTGACTAACTAATATACTCCCAAGGTAGCAGCGGCTTACAGTTAAAGATTACAGATCGAGGATACATGAATCGAGCTAGGGTTCGGGAGGAAGAAGAAAGGGGAAAAGTGCCGCCACCGCCTGATCCTTTGGATGCTGAGCTCCACGCGCGCGCGCAGTATGTGGTTGTCTCTCCCCTGGGTCGGGCCTAGCGAACCAAGGATGGGCCTTGCACCTCGAGGTTGGGCCTCTTCAGCCGAACGGGCGTTGCACTGGTGTCGCTGGCCTGTGGGTCACTTGTCAGCGAGGCCCCCCTGAGCAGGTATGCTAACAACCCCTCTTGTTGCGTTGAGGTTTGACCCCAAGCCTCTGCATGCGGGAACCGAACGATGAGACTCGCCTTGTTCTCCCAGGTATCTCCCAGCGCATCCGAGTTCGACCATTTGATCTTCACTTGTTCGCGCATGCCTCCATTCTTCTTGCGCTAGCATTTTTGAAGAACTGCGACTGGGACAATGAGATCATCACAGGAGTGTGGAAGATGGGTTTCAACATGCGTATCGGGGATGAGTGTGCGTCGTAACAGAGAGACGTGAAAAACCGGGTGCACTGTTGCTTGAGGTGGTTGCTGAAGTTTGAATGCCACTTCGTTGATCTTTGAGATGTTAGGAAAAGGCCCATAGTACTTGTATGCAAGCTTGTGATTTGCCCTTGGTGCCACCAAAGTTTGTATATACGGTTGGATTTTAAGATAGACCTTATCACCCACCTGGAAAGTGTGGTAGGAGAGTTTCATGATAGCTTGGTATTTCATCACTTGCTTTGCTCGGTTGAGATGCTATTGAAGGAGTTGTTGCACCGTATCCCGTTCTTCAATCCACGACATGAGTGGTGGTACTGAGGAGGCGGTATCCGCTGAAATGCCCCAATGTCGTGGCTCGTATCCAAACATGTCTTTGGTGTCATGCGAATGGCCGAGTGATGATCGTTGTTGTACCAGAATTGTGCCACAGGTAACCAGAAACTCCAGCGACGAGGGCAGGCTTGAGTAAAGCAACGTAGAAAAGTTTCCACACATTGGTTGACCCTCCCTGTCTGACCGCCAGTCTGCGGATGGTTAGCGGTGTTGAGCCTCAACTCCATGCCTCATGCTTTGAACAGTTCCTCCCAGAAGTGACTCGTGAAGACCGGATCTCGGTCATATATGATAGCAGCTGGGAGGCTGTGGATTTTGTATATTTGTTGCATGTACAACTGGGCCACTGCCTCTGCCGTGCAGGGGTGTGCCAAAGGTATAAAGTAACTGAAATTTGTGCTAGTATCCACAATGACCCAGAGGAAGTTGATCTTACTGGATTGAGGCAAACCGTCCACGAAATCCATGGAAATCAGCTCCCAAGGTTGAGATGGAATCGGCAGAGGCTGGAGAAATCCAGGTGATGCTGTGCGGTCCGGCTTTGCTTCCTGACAGACTCTGCAAGACTGCACATAGTGTTGAATGCGAGCCTTCATTTTTGGCCAAGCAAACAGTTTACGAACGCGCTTGTAGGTGATGGGGAACCCCGACTGACCTCCGATGGGGCTGTCGCGGAAAGCCTAGATGATTCTGTGTTGAATGCTGGTGCCTCCGCCCAGCCGAATTCTGCCTCGAAATCGAAGGAGCCCTTTGTTGGAAACATGCCCGAGAGGGAATAATAAAATGGTTATTATTATATTTCCTTGTTCATGATAATTGTCTATTTTTCATGCTATAATTGTATTAACCGGAAACCGTAATACATGTGTGAATACAAAGACCACACCATGTGCCTAGTGAGCCTCTAGTTGACTAGCTCGTTGATCAATAGATGGTCATGGTTTCCTGACCATGGACATTGGATGTCGTTGATAACAGGATCACATCATTAGGAGAATGATGTGAAGGACAAGACCCAATCCTAAGTGTAGCACAAGATCGTGTAGTTCATGTGCTAGCGCTTTTCTAATGTCAAGTATCATTTCCTTAGACTACGAGATTGTACAACTTCCGGATACCGTAGGAATGCTTTGGTTGTATCAAACGTCACAATGTATCTGGGTGACTATAAAGGTGCACTACATGTATCTCTGAAAGAGTCTATTCGGTTGGTATTAATCGAGACTAGGATTTGTCACTCCGTGTAACGGAGAGGTATCTCTGGGCCCACTCGGTAATACGTCATCATAATGAGCTCAATGTGACTAAGGAGTTAGTCCCGGGATCATGTGTTGCAGAACAATTAAAGAGACTTGCTGGTAACGAGATTGAACAAGGTATAGGGATACCGACGATCGAATCTCGGGCAAGTAATAGAGCGATGGACAAAGGGAACTGTATACGGGAATTAATTGATCCCCGACATCATGGTTCATCCGATGAGATCATCGTGGAACATGTGGGAGCCAATATGAGTATCCAGATCCCGCTATTTGTTATTGGCCGCAGAGGTGTATCGGTCATGTCTGCATGGTTCCCGAACCCGTAGGGTCTACACACTTAAGGTTCAGTGACGCTAGAATTGTAATGGGAATTGTATGTGGTTACCAAAAGTTATTCGGAGTCCCAGATGAGATCCCAGACGTCACGAGGAGTTCCGGAATGGTCTGGAGGTAAAGCTTTATATATGGGAAGTCCTATTTTGGCCACCGGCAATTGTTCGGGATTTTTTGGTATTGTACCGAGAAGGTTTTAGAAGGCTCTGGAGTGGGTCCCACCTGCATGCGGAGACGCACATGAACGTGGTGAGTGGGGGCAAGGCCCCTCCCCCCTAGTCAAGGCACACCAAGACCCCCCTCAGAACGAATAAGATCATATCCCGAAGGGATAAGATCAAGATCCCTAAAAAGGGGGGATAACAATCGGTGGGGAAGGGAAAGGATGGGATTTCTTTCCTCCCACCTTTGCCAACTCCCCAATGGACTTCGAGGGCAAGAAACTAGGCCCCTGCACCCCTATATATAGTGGGGAGGCGCATGGGAGCCTCAACCCTTGCCCCTGGTGCAGCCCTTCCCCCTCCTACATCTCCTCTTGCTCTGTAGTGCTTAGCGAAGCCCTGCCGGAGAACCACGAGCTTCACCGCCACCACTCTGTTGTGCTGCTGGAGCTCTCCCTCAACTTCTCCTCCCCTTGCTGGATCAAGAAGGAGGAGACGTCCCCGGGCTGTACGTGTGTTGAACACAGAGTCGCCGTTCGTTCGGCGCTTGGATCGGATATTCCGCGATTTGAATCACCGCGAGTACGACTCCATCAACCGCATTCTTTGTAACGCTTCTGCTTAGCGATCTTCGATGGTATGAAGATGCAATCCCTCTCTCTCATTGCTAGCTTCTCCTAGATTGATGTTGGTGACACGTAGATTTTTTTTGAATTATTACTACGTTCCCCAACAGTGGCATCAGAGCTAGGTCTATGTGTAGATTTTATGCACGAGTAGAACACAAGTAAGATGTGCGCGATGATTTGGTCAATTTGCTTACCGTTACTAATCCTATCTTGATTCGGCAGCATTGTGGGATGAAGCGGCCCGGACTGAGCTTACACGTACGCTTACGTGAGACTGGTTCCACCGCTTGACATGCACTTGTTGCATAAGGTGGCTAGCGGGTGTTTGTCTCTTCCACTTTAGTCCGATCAGATTCATCGAAGAGGGTCCTTATGAAGGGTAAATAGCAATTTGCATATCACCATTGTGGCTGTAACGTAGGCGAGAAACGTTCTTGCTAGAAACCCATACCATCCACGTAAAACATGCAACAATAGTTAGAGGACGTCTAACTTCTTTTGCAGGGTATGCTATGTGACGTGATATAGCCTAATGGATGTGATGAAATATATGTGATGTATGAGATTCTTCATGTTCTTGTAATAGCAATCACGACTTGCATGTTGATAGGTATGACAACCGGTAGGAGCCATATGAGTTGTCTTAATTTATTGTATGACGTGTGGGTCAATCAAAAACGCCATATAATTACATTACTTTATTGCTAACCGGTAGCCATAGTAGTAGAAGTAACAGTTGGCAAGACAACTTCATGAAGACACGATGATGGAGATCATGATGATGGAGATCATGATGATGGAGATCATGGTGTCATGCGGTGAAAATGGTGATCATGTCGCGCCCCGAAGATGGAGATCAAAGGCGCAAGATGATATTGGCCATATCATGTCACTTTATGATTTGCATGTGATGTTTATCATACTTGTACATCTTGTTTTCTTAGAACGACAGAAGTAAATAAGATGACCCCTCACTAAAATTTCAAGAAATGTGTTCCCCCTAAGTATGCACCGTTGTGAAGGATTGTTGTTTCGAAGCACCACGTGATGATCGAGTGTGATAGATTCTAATGTTCGAATGCAACGGTGTAAGCCAGATTTACACACGCATGTACAGACATGACCCAAAACATGAGAAACCAAAAGGTCGAACATGAGTCGTATAATAGATGCGATCAACTTGGAGATGTTCACCATTGATGACTAGTCCATCTCCCATGATGATCGGACACGGCCTAGTCGATATGGATCATGTATCACTCGAATGACTAGAGGGATGTCAATTTGAGTGGGGGTTGTTAAGTAATATGATTAGTTGAACTCATTATCACGAACATAGTCAAAAAGTCTTTGCAAATGATGTTGTAGCTTGTGCTATAGCTCTACTATTTTTTATATGTTCCTAGAAAAAAACTTAGTTGAAAGATGACAGTAGCAATTACGCGGACTGGGTCCGTAAACTGAGGATTGTCCTCATTGTTGCACAGAAGCCTTATGACCTTAATGCATCGCTCGGTGTGGTGAACCCCAGACATCGTTTGTGGATGTTGCAAACATCTGACACACACGTTTTTTTATGACTACGTGATAGTTCAGTACGTAATGCTTAACGACTTAGAATTGAGGCGCCGAAGACGTTTTGAATGTCACAGGACATATGAGATGTTCCAAGAGCCAAAATTGGCATTTCAGGCTCATGCCCACGTTAAGAGGTATGATTTGCATTTTAGGCTCTTACTTCATAAAACAGCAAACCAGTTGCTGCTCTAGTGAAGAGACCAAAGGTTAAACCCAAACCCGAGACTAAGTGCTTCTGTAATGAGGGGAACAGCCACTGAAGAGGAACTACCCTAGATACTTGGTAGATGAGAAGGCTAGCAAAGTTGACAAAAAGTATATTGGATATACATGATATTGATCTGTACTTTACTAGTACTCCTAGTAGCACCAGGGTATTAGATATCGGTTCAGTAACTAAGTGTTAGTAACTCGAAGTAAAAGCTACGGAATAAAAGTAGACTGGCTAAAGGCGAAGTATTGCAATACGGTTATTCATTTAAAGAGAATAATGGTTATTTTGTTTACTTGAATCATACCTTCAACGGTGTTGCACCCAAAATGATTGGTTTATTGAATCTCGATCGTAGTGATACACTTTTTCATAATATTGATGCCAAAAGAAATAAAGTAGTAATGATAGTACCACTTACTTGTGGCACTGCCACTTGAGTCATATTAGTATAAAACACATGAAGAAGCTCCATGCTGGTGGATCTTTGGACTCACTCATTTTTGGAATGTTTGAGACAAGCGAACTATGTCTATTCGTACAAACGCATGAAGAAACTCCATGCAGATTTGGACTCACTTGATTTTGAATCACTTGAGACATGCAAATCATACCACTTGGACAAGATGACTGAAGGCCTCGTTTTCAAGTGAGATGGAACAAAAAGGTAACTTGTTGGAAGTAATACATTTTGATGTGTGCAATCCAATGAGTGCTGATGCACGCAGTGGATATCGTTATGTTCTTACTTCAGAGATGATTTGAGTAGATAATACTATATTTAATTGATGAAACACAAGTCCGAATTGTTGAAAGGTTCAAGTAATTACAGAGTGAAGTTGAAGATCGTCGTGATAGGAGGATAAAATGTCTAAGATATGATCATAGAGATGAATATCTGAGTTACGAATTTGGTACACAATTAAGACATTGTGGAAAGTGTTTCACAACAAATGCCACCTGGAACACGATAGTGTGATGGTGTGTCCGAACGTCCTAGCCGCACCCTATTGGATGTGTTGCATACTATGATGTGTCTTATGAAATTACCACTATCATTTTTGGGTTAGGCATTAGAGACAACCAGATTCACTTTAATTAGGGCACCACGTAATTTGGTTGAGATGACACCGTATGAACTATGGTTTGGAGAAACCTAAGTTTTCATTTCTTCGAAAGTTGGGGGCTCCAATGCTTACGTGAAAAAGTTTCTACCTAATAAGCTCGAACCCAAAGCGGAGCCAAAAGGACTCAGCATACTCATTTCCAAAGGTATCAAGACTAGCAAAGCTTAATGGGCGATGTATGGTTAAGTGGTGAGGCTGCAGCAAGGATCTTAGCATTTATTTGAGTGGCTAACTTGCAAGTACAAGAATAGAGGGATTGATCTATGCATAAACAGATGTGAACTAATAATGATCAAGAAATTATCGTGGACACCTACTTACGAGTCAAACATAACCCCATCGTGTCCCCTTTCAAATCAAAGACTCACGAGAAGAGATAGTCACGGTTACGCATATAGTTAGCATATTTTATTTGAGTCTACTTCAAGTTTGCTATGACCGGGTGTTAAACAAAGTTTCCAAGTTGCCACATAACGGCGGGCATGGCTTTCCGAAAGATTTAATACTGCAGGCGTGCTCCAACTAGTCCATCACAAACTACCACAAGATGCCCTGGTGAGAAAACCTCAACCTTGAGATAGCCCGAGGTATCCTCGATATCCGAGTGGACAAGACCTTTGATTAGAGTAAAACGAATCCACCAAGACCGTCCGGCAGGCTAGATCCCAGTAAGAGACGTGCATATCTCTCTCTTTGGGCACTATCGGATGAGCTACACATACAATGGCTTGATAGAAATTCCCCAAGTTGCCTTGTGGTGGCCCTCCACAATGCTCTATTTAGGAACAACACCATCAACACTGGCTTTCCCTGTATTAGGTTGAATAACAAACCTCGGGTAGTTCTAAATCCCTATGCATCAAATGAATTATTAGTATTATTATGTTGGGCAAATGTAGTACCAATGTTGGGTCTTGCCGGAAGAGTTTTATCCCAAAAAACCAAGGAGGACCCCATAACAACCCCAAGCATGTTAGGAGCGCTCAATATGGAACATAAGACCGGTACACAAGTAACTAGGGCAACCAGGATGGAACAAGTCACCAAGCTAGAATGCCAAGCCTTTCACCTTTTACCAAGTATATAGGTGCATTAAATTAAATAGCAATAATATGGTGATATATCAAGGAACCCGTGTTTTCACCTGGAAGCATCTGCACCTGCAACTAGCAACGCTATAATAAGGCCGAGCAAGTGGTAATGTAGCCAAACAAAGTTTTGCTGGGATGTGGACGTGTTAGAGGCTTTTATGGCTATGCTGGGAAGCTTGACATAGCAGGAGGTAGGAAGCGAGACATAGCGATAGAAACATGACAACTAGCATAGTAATCATAGTAGTGGTATTTCGGAAATGATCATCTTGTTTGTGATCCCGTTGGAAGAAGAACGAATCTGTGAAGCAGACGAACCAACATAGCCGAAGGAATCCTCACACTCCGAAGCGGTTCCCAACTCTATCGAGAAGAAACAATTCGGAAACAACAATCAACACACGATAACACCACACATATTCATGACAAGATGCACAATCAAATATGATGCATGTCCATTTTAGTTATGCAAGGCATGTCAAAGCACAACAATTATTACTACACATTAAATGAAACTCAATATGCAACGAGTTGCATATTGATGAAACTCCACATTTTAATTGCTTAGTTCACTCCCGTTTAGGTACACGACAATATTAAATGATGTTAAACATGGCAAGAGGTGAACCATAAATAAACTACACTATCTAGGCATTTTAATGAGGTTGGAAGCAACTTATAGTATTTCTGACACGACCCCACATGCTAATTTAGAAATTGGTCCAGATCTGAACTAAACGTGTTTTATATTTGTTGAACACGAAAGTAACATGTACAATCTGATTGTGAAGTGAACGACAAGACGGAGAGAACCGACAACTCATAACGGATGGAGGTTTTGAAAAATGACAACAACGGAGTGCCGCTGCAATGCGGATGATGCGCATTATGCGATGATGAATGCGACAACCAAATAAATCACACAGCAACAATGGAGTAAAAGGGAAATCTTCTAGAGCATCGGTTCTGGGTTGTTACAACTCAACTCCACTAACAAGAGATCTCAACGTGATATCTTAGAATACAAGGGGAAGAGGAAGAATAAAGAGAAAGAGGTAATACTTAGTTGCTTCTTGACAAATGAGTGAATCCAATGAATCTTGAAGGTTGCAAAGAGATGAAGAATTATATGAAGAACAAGGAAGAATTCAAAAGAAATGTCGGCAGTACTTCGATATGAAAATGAGGCAGAAGTTGATAAGATCGAAGAACTTGACAAGAGGACACAACACTCGGGTTAAATGAACTAACAAGGAAAGAACATGATCTTGACAAACCGAGATGAAGTTCGAAGAGAACAACTCCACAACAACTTCAGAACAAGAGAATATAAGCTAGATCACTAGAAAGAAAAGAACGAATAAGAAAATGACTAGTTCAATCATTTGAATTGAAGAGCATCCTTACAAGAAGAATTGGATGGAGTTGTCGGAACATCAACAACAAAAATAACAAGCTTGTTGTCGACTTCTTTCACCGAGATGGAGTTGTTGGAAAACCATCTCAAATAATGAGGTGAAAACCGGCCACTAACAGAAACAAAGATTGCTTGGGAGCAACAAGATATGCAGAACTTCTTTCACCGAGAGAATAAGAGAATACTTGGGTCATTGGTAAACACCATAATAGCAACAATCCTTAGGAAAAGCTTTAAGTGAAATCCAATCCAAAATAACTCAAAGGTAGAAATCATGGGTTGAAAATATCTCATGATCGAATAAATTGATGTGTTTAAATATCTCATTCTTGAAGAAAATTCCTTTGTGACTCCTTGTGAGTCAACAGTGTGATGACATCACCTCGAAGGATAATGGAGGGAGAGTTGCACTTAGGAATGCAAGAGAAGGAGTACTTGAGCCTCTCCAACAAGAATCTTGAAGAATACTTCGAGAATTAATTAAATCCTTAAGGGACCACCATGAAGAGCCTCCGGAACAAAAGAATGATGAAAGAAATGAAGGATGAAAAAGAATAAGACTATGACCTTGCAAAGATTTAGATGAAGCTTCACGAAGAGATACTTTAGAAAACTTAAAACTCAATAAAGAAAAGATGAAGCACTTGGGATAAAGAATTGATATGCTGAAGCATTTCAGAAGAAGAATTGAAATCACCATGAGGGAACAAGAATAATAATTAAGTTATGCTTAACCTTCATCAAGTTAAATTGATGACAAGGAACGGATTTAGCATACTACATATTCTTTAAAAAAAGATAGAACAGAAATGTATTGCACAAACTTGAAAATGTATTCCACGAAACAACGGTAAGAATTAGAAGGAATGAGAATAATTTGAATGAATGGAGATACATGAGAATAAAGAGACCATGATACACCTAGCAAGTAACTTGAACGAAGCATCCAAAAAATAGAGATGCGAATGAAGAGACAACAATTAAAAGGAATTTGAAAACGAAAGCTGAAAGCTGAGAACGAAGAAATCTTCTGAAAGGGATGCCTTCGGAGGATTGAGAAATGAAAACAATTCTGAAATGCAGCAGAAAGATATGGAAGGCATACTCATGATTGAACACACTTAGAGAGGATAGCACGAAGCTGAGATGACAGTCATCAAAGAATGGACAAAGATTAAAGAGAAACACTCCTTCTGTCTTCATTGCAGAGAATGATGAGAAGGAACACCACCAAAAGTTTTGAGATAATCTGAATAAAGAAAAGTTGAGGCATTGGACAAATTAGTTGAAGCGATCTTGGAGAAGAAATATGACCGATGAAGTCATTCTAACGTCACATACTGAAAGAGGTTGAGATCTTGGTAAAACATTAGAAAAGCCAGTTAAGATTCCGGGGAAACCTATAGGATATGGGCCCACTGAAAGAGAACACCATTGAATCGATTGATTAGGAAGAGAGAGATTGCACAGGTATAAATGAAAACTTGATGAGGAGAGACCCTCGAAATAATTGAAAGGATTTGAATGAAAATATGAATCTTCAAAGATATCTACAACACTCCAGATAGGATAGAGAGAGGTGAAAACACAAGAGAGACTTGGCAAAGAATTTCCAACATGGGAAGTATTTAACAAATGAAAGGATATGATGAACACGAGGAGGTTGAACTGAATCCAACGGAGAAGAACATGGAGACGAAGAAATGATGAAGTTAGGACTGAGCATCTTCACAATGAATCACCAGATACAAACCGAAAGAAAAGATAGCAGAAGCATCAAGGAAAATAAAGACACTTGGATGATAATCTAATCATTGAAGAAAAGGGTCGGAGGGTGGGGAAAAAACAAAGACAACTTGGGACAGATGAGAAGAACTTCGAAAAAAAGTGAGAGATTGATCCTATAAATATTGAAAAGGATTGATTATCTTGAAGAAAAGCACTCCGGATGGAAAGAATTTCATGACAACTCTGGTTGATCAAAAGGAGTAGCATCCCCATATGAATGCGAGATCACCACTTAGCAAAGATATCAAGACTTTCCTCTGTAAGAAAGACCGTGAACAAACGAATCCACTGGATGTCGAACCCCAACCTCACATTATGCATTTGTTGGAAGATAATCCTAGGTAACTAAGTGAATTACCACCTAAGAATTTCTGAAATCTTTCTTGGTTATGCTATCAGGTTGCGGGTCCGGGAACCAACTCAATGTAATCAGCTACAAACCTTTCCCGTAACTATCAACACATATCCAAGAAGTTTCGCAAATTCATCTACCTCACACCTTGTAATCACAATGATACCAATATGGAAGTACATCTGGATGCTCTCCCCAGTATTGGGTGATGCCAAACTCCTCTCACCACAAACAGTGTTGAAGCAATTTCGAACATCGTCCGTCCCAAGATACTAAGGAATGTAACACCCTGTTTTTAACTCTCCTCACTGATTTGACATTTCTCAAAAATTAGGACCAATTAAAATTTTTGTGAATGCTTGTGATGCTTGATGTGATGTTTGCTTGCTTTCCTATTGCTTGTGTTTTAATCCAATCCTCCTGCTACTCTCCAAACTCAGCTCCTTGGCTCAAACCCTTGCCTAATGATCATGCCATGTGTGTAGGACCAAAACCTATTTTTACGAAACGTTATTTTCACCAAAAGCATTTCCTTGATTTAAGCCTTCAAAACCCCATAAGTTAAGATTTGTACTACAAGTCCTCAAATTAGGGAAGATATTTTTCACCAATGGCTTCCCAAAACCACAAAAACATTATTTTAAAAGTTATTTTACTATTTTATTTAAATGCCTTCCGGTGAGGCCAGAAATTGTCTCTTGTGAAGGAAAGTTATTTTTATTGCTTTCGAAATATTTGAGAAAATTTAGGGAGCCTCATTGGTCATATATATTCCATATATATGAGTTCCAACACATGGTCATGTTCAAAATATTGGGCAAAACCCTTCAAAACCTTTCGTGCCTATTTCAAGCTTTTGGAATATTTCTATAAGAAATGTTATCCATAAATTCCTACAAAATTCTATCATGTCACATATGATATATGTGATGATCTTGCCAAGTTTAATCACAATCCAAGTTGATTTAATTCCCCTAATTATTCTAAAACCCAATCTGTCCAGACACAAATATGAGCAACTCTACATTGCCAAGTGTCTTCAAATGTGCTCAAATTTGGTGGACATGTTCTGATACTTCAATAATGCATCCACACCAAGTGGTGCATCAAGGAGAATAGAAGAACTTGTCCCAAGACCCTCAAAACCATCTCTGTTGATTTCTGACTATGGGAAAATCTACATTATAAAGTTTCTCCAATTGACCCAAACCTTTTGGGCATGCTTTAATGCTAAAATAATGCCCCCACACCAAATATTGGATTTGTGGGAATTGATTTGAATAGATTTGTAAGAAGAAGGCCATTTGTGCCCATTTCAAGGGTTTTCCAAGTCTACATTGGAAACCTTCTCCACCAAATCCCAAATTTGGTGTCCAAGCTATTATTCATCTATTAATTGATCATGTAAAGTTTCATATCAATTGAAGTCCATCTGGTAGCCCTGACACTCATCAAACACCTTGTGTGCACTCAGCAAAGTGGCTACTTTGGCCCCTTCCACTATTACCCTTGAGTTTAAATTTTTACCACACCCACCCCTAGTTACCTTTTACCTCCAGTATCTTTGCCATGGCCTCTGGTCAACTATTGGAGGGAGACTCCTTGTAGCTACCCTTCATTTTCACCATGGCAGCACCATTTTTACCCCTCTTGCCCCACTTCTCCTTAATCCCAATCCTCCACATTCTTCCAGGGCATCTCTAATAAGTCAATGCATCATTTCAAACCAAGAGATGGCATGCTCATGTATGAAAAACAAGCAACACATCGACAAGTTGATTTCTGGCTGAATAATAGCTTTGTACAGCAAGTACTAGCTACCCTCCTTTGCTTGAGCTCAAACTTGGCAGTGTCCCACTTTTCTTAGCTCTAAGACTCCCCATTTGAGACCCCACTTTTCTTAGCTCTAAGTTTGAGACCCACTTTTCTTAGCTACCAGACATTGATTTTCCCTAAGACTCCTCATTTGAGACCCACTTTTCTTAGCAAACTTAACCTTAGTCAAAACCCATTCGAACCAACTCCACTAGAAACCAAACTCCTGAGTCACACGCATCTAGCATGCCCCACACCCCATATATCCTTGACTGGTCCAAATGGCACACTGGGCACAGGTGGTCGTGGTGACCACCACCCTGGCATGTAATATGGGTATTCTATACCTTGTTTCCTTCCTTCGGGCCCTTTCTAGCCAATCTCAACATGCCACAACTCCTCCTTTTGACCATTCCAATCAATCCCCAACACCATCTAGCCTTCAAACTTCATCTGGAGCGCGTGGCCGCCATGCACATGGAGCAACCGAGAGCTCCCGAGCTCTCTCTCTCCCTCCCCTTCTCTTATGTCCTCTGCCTCGAGCATCTCTTGGTCCCTTCTCCCTTGTGCACCTCCGGGGCTCCCCCTTTCGAGCCCCTGCTCTCCTCCCAAGCATCCTCCTCCTCCGACCCCTCCAATGGTCGAAGCCTATCGACGGCCTCCGCTCGATCTAGACCAACCAGGGGCTCCCTCCTCTCTCTAGCCTCCCCTAGGATCCCTCCTAGCCAGCGCGAGTCCTCCCCTCTCTCCCTCCTGCCTATCACGTGGCCAGAGCGTCGTCCCCACGGCCACCGTTGCCGCCCTCCATCGAGGCCAGCACCACAGCCAGCTCCGGCCTCTCTGAGGGCTGGGACCCCTCCAGGGAGGTGGAGCTCCCCTCCTCGATCTTACAGCTAGCCGGAGCACTGCAAGACGCGGCCGGAGCGGGCTTTGGCACGCTCACCAGCCTCCCCAACCACCTCAGGTGTGAGGTAGGAGACGGGCCTGTCAGTGGGGCTGGCGACCCCACTGGTCAGCCTCCAAGGGGCCATCTGGCCGGGCCGAGGTGGATAAGTGGAGGCGGCTTCCTCCAGGTGTGGTTCCCTGCAAAGGAAGCATACTCTATGGATTATGCCTATGGCGCAGCTGCTCCCTGGCGAGGCCGAGCCAACGGGTCGGCCCAACTCCTCCCCAGCTCTGATGGGCGCTGGATAGCCCCTCAGGTTGAGCCCTTTTATTTATTTTTTCCTTTTGGCAGAAACTTCAAAAATCTATAGTAAAATTGTATGAGCTCCAACATTGATGGTTCAAAATCCTGCAGGTTCCTAAAATCAAGGGCTATCGAAAGATGTGATTTGCACATTTTTTCAAACAACGTTTCTGTTGTATCATTATTAAAATACATATTTGAATACTCCTAGCCTCACCTTTCAAAAATCCTAGAGGATTCAAATCAACTCCAAATGAAGTGATTCCAAATTCTAAAGCCTTATAATATCATACCCTATTTTTGAAGCTTTGGTCAACATTTTTATCTGGCATGATTCTGTTGCATTAAATAAATAGCTTCCTTTTGCTATTTAACCAATATTATAAAATCTCTAGGATATGCATGCCAACTCCAAATCCAGCGAAACAACTTCCTAAATGTTTCTAAAATCATGCTCTGTTTAATGAGTGCCTCCACTCATTTTTATCATAATATTTTCTTTAGGCTTATTTAAGGATCACCTATTCCTCCTTTCATCCATTCAAAATTCCTTGATGACCCCACACCTCCTATAGCAAGCTTCTTGTACTTTTTTATGACGAGAGAGGTCCAAGAAAAATAAAACTCCTATTCATTTAGCACTATTGTTTTTTCTTGTTTTGTGGCTTCTGTGGTTGTTTCCGGCTATAGCTTAAGGGTAGACAAAGTACTCGGAGTTGGACCGGAAGACCTCGAAGACCCCGAGAGCTTATGTGAGCAAAGGCAAGCAACCCTTTGACCATGTTTGAGCAAAATATTATTTGCATGCTAAGTAGAGAAATTATTCTCGTTCATATGATCATTATTATTCGGCAAATCATCGATATGGTGTTACCGATGTCTCCTCCGGAACACTTGCATTTGAGCATGATCCTACCACCTATGAGGGTCACACTAATATTATGTTGACAAGTAGACAGTAGTGCTACGCATTATAGAAGCATGAGCATGATGATGGGAAATATCAAAGGTTTTATCAAAACCCCGTCGGGTGCCACTAATGCCCGAGGATGATGATGAGTTAGGTGGCCACTTATGAATAAGTGGTGCACCGGGTACATTTTCGTGTGAGTGATTTGGAAACAGGATTAGATTTATGATATGTTGACCATCCCAACCTTACATGTACGACCATGATACCCCTTTATGGGACAAAGCTTTGTTGATTACTTTGGTCGGTGCTAGCAAAGAGGCCACATTACTAGTGGCGGGAGTGATATGTGGTCACTCTCGTGATGGGGTCGTAACAGATAGGTCGACTATGCCGTTTTTACATGTTCCGGGCACACCGTTGGTCCCTTCATGGATGATATTGTCCAGAGTCAGTGCTTGTAAGACGTACATCATGTGGGCTGGGTACCAATCGCACTACTAGGAAAAGGCCTGCTAGTGGCACACCTGTTTTAGCTACTAATGGCGCACTATAGGTGCGCCACTAGCATCACGCCATTAGTATTTTTTACTAATGGCGCACCATAGGTGCGCCATTAGTATAGTATAGCTCATGGTGCGCCATTAGTATGCCTCCCAGGTGCGCCATTAGTATGCCTCCCAGGTGCGCCATTAGTATGCCTCCCAGGTGCGCCATTAGTATGCCTCCCAGGTGTGCCATTAGTATGCCTCCCAGGTGCGCCATTAGTATGCCTCCCAGGTGCGTCATTAGTATGCCTCCCAGGTGCGCCATTAGTATGCCCCCAGGTGCGCCATTAGTATGCCTCCGAGGTATGCCATTAGTATAGCTCATGGTGCACCACAGGTTATACTACCAGCTCTAAAAATATTCAATTATTATCCTCACACCCACAAGAAGGTTCAATATAAACACATATTACACCACAATGAAAATATGTTTATAAACATGCACATACATTGAACGCAAGTTGACAAACAAATTAACCTAGAGGAAGCATAGTTTTGACCATCTTAACAATCATCTAACACAAGTCACAAAAAGATAAGGACTATTGGTTACTATGAGAGACTTCAGATGGTCCAGAACACACAAGTTTGTATCTACATGCACAAAGTGCAAGCTCCAAAACACTCGAAACACCAAATGGTCTACAAGACAATAAGGTCCATAATTACAGGTTGGTTGGTCCATAAACGCTAGAGAGTCATCATGTCCATGTGCATCAATAGGTTGAGTACCTGAAAACATTTTGCACAAATTTGTGAAGAAAGTGGAACCATATCAAGTTGTTCAAATCTCATATGCGTATTAAAAATATTCGATCAAAAGATTATCATGATATCATAGTTAACAATATAGTTTCGATAAAAGTTACCCACTTGTTATAGCAGAAGTTTTGTCACTTTATATTAAACAATCTTAAAAGTGATATCATATACACTCTAACCCATCTATTAGGATTTTTGGAGGAACCCTAAATGATCTACTTAGTCTTTTGCCAAAATTCCAACATAAACTATGGGTAATTTTTTACGAAAAAAGATCATTCTTAACAATTACTTTAGCTGCACTATGGTTACCATGCCACCTCGCACCCTTCTAATTACTTAAACATGTCAAACTAAGTAACTATATACGTATTCATCATGACGAAATATTAGGAATTGGGCCACTAATTCTTCTTCATAAAATATAGATCCACTCTGAGAAGAAATACCTTAAGTCCTTTCTCAGAAGAATCGGTTGTTAGATCGACGACGCTGATGATAGCCCTGCGGCCATTCTGGAGGCATGGATGCAGTTCCTACATTGAGAGAAAAGATCAATCTGACTTCACGTGGGCAAAGGGTCATTGTGCAACAGAAAGATAATGTGCAACAGAATTTCAATGCGGAGATGACTCGTATCATAATGGCATTAATTTTCATACCAGTAGTTCAGGGTCTATGAAGCACATCACCTAATATATCAAGACATTCACATTTAATTTCAGCACTCTTTCCGTGTCAACAAAAGAAGAAATGTATCAAGCAAATTGCATTTAATTTTAGAAAAACTAATGAGCCATGAAACAAGTACTGAACATTTTTTATGTTACAAACCCTTGAAACCTAGAAATGTATTTACAAGTTTCATTTTCATAAGCATATGGTACGTCTGTCGAACAATTATGCTTCCAGATAATAGAACAAGAGGCAATAGATAATGGTAAGAAGAAATGAAAGTAAACCAAATGCTACCAATCAGCCCTAATTAAAGGATATATTGAACATTCACAATAAATTCATGCAAACTATGTACGTAATTTATTAAGACATCAAGAACACAAACAATGGATTAAGTAAGCAAGTATTTTATAGGAAAGGTACCATTTCACAGCTAAACCAGAAACATCTCCTGAAGCATCTTCAAGTTGTTGAAGAACAATGTTAGTCAACTTTGATTCAAGGTCTTGGTCTGCTTTGAAACTCTCTTTGTTCAACTCATTAAGCAGATCAGATGTGGCCATATATCTGTAGTCTTTATCTTTCCCTGTCATCTGAAGGCACATATACAAGGAAAAAATGTTACCGAGCAAAAACTGAGGATTCCTTATCAAGAAATGTGAATTGGTGTAGTTGATACCTTCTCCAAGATGCGAGTTATGTTCATATTCGCCATTGCACCAAACCTGTGTTCAAGTCCTGTTCACGAAGATATTTGGTAGTCTAAAAAGCAAATTAAGCAATGAGAAATGTTCAATTGCTGACAGCCTAACAACATCTGTGTTGCTAAGTGCATAGATAGATTTTAAAGCTGTGCCAAACCAAACAGAATCGGTACAGGATGCATTCTGTTGGGAGTAGGACAAGTACGCTAGATGGAGAAAAAACAGGCAGAAAAATATTTATAAACAATCTAATGTGTAGATCAAACACCTGACGACTCGCTTCATAGTTCATACCTATGTGCCTACCATATGCGCTACGTGTATGTTGTGTTACTAATGAAAATATATTAATTACTTATGTGTAGATCAAACACCGGACGACTCGCTTCATTTTCCTAACGAGAAGAATGTTTGTAACTCCGAGCCACGCTTGACAGAAAAGAAAGCATTCTACATCATGTTACTGTTTTCACCCTAAACAACTAATTAAACTAATTTGTAAACAAGATTAAAAAAGGCATAAATCTATGTGTCAAGAAATTTAATACTTCGAACAAGACAAATATGAACGACATTAACACTTGTTCATTTCTATACTTCTAACACCACCAACAAACCAAAATTAGCACAACATAAAGTCCCCTGTGCAATTACATACATCGCATAAACCGTATGCAAATCCCCCGTGCTAAACATGAGTTTTGAGTACACAACAATGACGCTATTAGTACGGTAACAGAGGAAATTTCAAACCAAAATCGCTCACACAAATGGTTCTCTCGACCTGATACATGAAAAATCACCGTAATAAAAGTTAAGCCATCAGAGAGCATTGACGTGTCGTGCAGGCCACGACTCATGACTAACCATGCTGACCCATACCATCGGCCCCGACTCCCAGACCACTTCAGCATCAAACCGAGAGAAACAACAAGCCTAAGCTTAACCCAGTAAACCCAGGTCAAGCACACCAGAAGAACAACATCGGTTGAATTACACACCTATTTATATAATTACATCCATATAAATGAACCAAGCTGTTTATACACCGTCATCTAAGATAAACATCACGTGAGTCTCTAACAATTTAGTATAGAAAGGTATGGCATCAGACTTAGTATCACATAAACATATAAACATCGTTTGCGTCAGATTTGGCATGGCATCAAATTTAGTCGTCATTTGCGTCAGTTTTAGCATCAGATCAGCCCTATTAGCAGTTTCCAGATCAAAATAGCTTTAGAGTAAGCAAATCAAACCAAAAAGAGTGCTCATACAGGGGAGGAGGACTTTGGGGAACGGGAGATTCACCCCCCACAACCACCAATGATGTGCAACTAATACGAGAGGGAGTTGATAGGAGGAGGGGGAGAGAACGATGGGAGAAGGATGAGGGGGAGGGGAGGGCGGCAGAGCAGTCCCTGCTCTCCCGAGCGCGCGGGGGGGGGGGGGGGGGGAGGAAGCGCTGAACGTTCGCAGCAACGACTAAACGCGCCGGCGACGAGTCGGTGAGATCCGCAGGGCGTTGAGAGTCGCACGAGAGAGAGCGAGGGGTGGGGAGAGCGGACGAAGATGGGCAGCGTGTAGCCAACGGGGAGGAGAAGCCTACCTCTTCAGCGCAGGCGCGGGCGCGGGGGCGGAGGACGGGGTCGATCTACCGCCGAGAGCTCCGAGGGCGGCGGGACGAGGGTTGCGCGGCGACCCCTGAAGGCGAGGGAGGCGCCTGCGAGGGCGGCGGGGTGAGGGCTGGGCCCGACGACGCCTGGTCACTAGTGCGGCGGGACACGGCGCAGCGGCGTGGGAAGGGGAGGTGGCGTTGGAGCCGCGAGCGCCGAGGCCGCCCAGATCCAGAGATCCCTCGGCGGGTGGGGGGCGAGGCCGCGCGGCGGGGATGTGGCTGGCTGACGGCACGGGGGAGGGGGTGGGGGTGGAGAGAGATAGTGGGCACGGGAGAGAGAGTGGCCGGTTGGATTTGGGAGAGGAGAGGCACTGCCGGTTAGCAATGGCGCACCCCCGAGCGGTGCGCCATCAGAATTTTTTTTTGATAGCAATGGCACATCCCCATGCAGTGCGCCATTAGTAATCTTTTTTTTATATAGCAATGGCGCATCCTAGAGAGGTGCGCCATTAGTAATCTTTTTTGGATAACAATGGCGCACCCCAGAAAGGTGCGCCATTAGTAATGTTATTATTTTTGGATAGCAATGGCGCTCGGGGGGGGGAGGGAGGGGGTGGGTGGTGCGCTCGACCGATTCCGTTCGGGGGAACCGAGCGAGGAGACAGGGGAGTGTGCGGGGGGTCGTCGGCAGCGGTGGAGCGGGGGAGGGTGCGGGGGGTCGGCAGCGGCGGTGGAGCGGGGGAGGGTGCGGGGGGTCGGCGGCGGCGGTGGAGCGGGGGAGGGTGTGGGGGGTCGGCGGCGGCGGTGGAGCGGGGGAGGGTGCGGGGGGTCGGCGGTGGCGGTGAAGCGGGGAGGGTGCGGGGGGTCGTCGTCGGCGGTGGAGCGGTGGCCATTAGTAGTTTTGCAAAAAAAAATATAGTAGTGGCGCACCACCTACAAGTGCGCCATTAGTAACCCTGGTTACTAACGGCGCACCTTCTATTGTGCACCATTAGTAGTTTTGCAAAAAAAAACAAAAACAATTTTTTTTATAGTAGTGGCGCACCACCAACAGATGCGCCATTAGTAACCCTGGTTACTAATGGCGCACCAGCTGTGGTGCGCCATTAGTAGTTTTGCCAAAAAAAACAAAAAAAATTATAGTAGTGGCGCATCACCAACAGATGCGCCATTAGTAACCCTGGTTACTAATGGCGCACCAGCTCCTTGTGCACCATTAGTAGTTTTGCAAAAAATAATAATAAAAAAATATAGTAGTGGCGCACCGAGTGTGTGGTGCGCCATTAGTGTCCATCACACTAATGGCACACCTGCACATGGTGCGCCACTAATACATAGTAGTGGCGCACTACTTGTCTGGTGCGCCATTAGTGTCTATATCATCTATAGCCATTTTCCTAGTAGTGTCGAGCGGAACTCTTTGTCTAGTATCGTCAGGGGAAAGGCATTGATCGGGTACTTACCTCCGGTATGTTATATACCGCGAGTCATGGATGACACGGAAGTTTCCCGGATCTCGTGGGTACAGCGTACAAACTCTGCAGAGTGTAAACTATTCGAATAGCCGTGACCACGGTCAAGGACAGTTGGGTAGTGCTGCTTAAACTACGTCCACTTCGACAGACAGCTTGACACTAAAGACACTAACTATACCATGCTTAAGCACGCAATCCGTAGGAGATATGCTTTCCCTCAAGATCGGAAACCCTCCTTGGCCCATCCTAACCCCCACAAGACTTTCCGGCTCAAATATCTGGTCACATGTCTGATACACGGGTTTGCCGCAGCACCCGTCGAGCCCCAATAAAACCCCACTTAGCACCAGGTTCCTTATGGAACGAGTGATCATAGTGAACAAGTATCCTTCAATCTTAAGCCATCAGCAAAACCATGATGCAATAAGAAGGACCATTCTCGCATATGAGAATATTAGACTAAGGATTGTTGTGATGATAATAGGTGTCTTGAGGATATAGCTAGACTATCTTGGTAGATCGTAAGACCCTTATAAAGGTCGGTGAACTTGGTGGAACAAGTTGATAGAGTAGCATAACCTACATGTTCCTGGAGTAGGTTTGGATTCAATTGGACGATTATGATCTCGAGAAATAATTCCTGGTGATATAATTGACTTTATCGAGTAGTGGCATGGATTGAAGATTTTACCATAAATACTTGGAGTAACGAGTAAAAGTTCTTATTGGACTTGAGTTTTGGATTTAATAGGTACTCTCAATAGAGTATCGATGATGACAGAGACCACATGGTTCAGACCAAATTGGATTAAGCCCTATGATCTCGATCATGATACCATGTTTCTCGGTGGATAACGAGTAGAAGTAATTGGAGCTGTAGGAATAACTTACGAACCTGTATAAGCATGACCTTAGAGATTGGTTGGCCATTATATTGGAAGTTGGTGGATAGACTACGACGTAATCCTTGAGGTAATATGTGAATTATGAGTACTCTATGTGATCCTGTAGAACCCCATCAATATTAGATTTGTAGGAGTGATAGGTCCAGTGATGATCGACCGGATTGATGGACCACTTGATCGGATTCGTAGAAAGGGAACAAGATCTTGGATTGGAATGCTACGTGTTTCCTTAATATAGAAATGCAGTACCCTGTCCATTGAATGATCTAGCTGGACATTTGGATTTCTAGCATCTCAGTTCAAGCATAGCAGCTTGTATGTTTACCCGAGGTTCTTGCAAAGGGATGCATGTGCAATGTAGCTACACCATACTTGTGGTGTTTGGGTTTAGTCCCTCCCTCAACCCTGGAGTTGACCAGCATGAGTGGTATGGAGTCGACTTACGTAAGATGTTACCTTTGATAAATAGGGTGATTTTTGTCCAGAGTGAGAGGTTCGACTATTGAGTGTGCATGAGATAAGATGATAGGTGTTCACTTATGTCCTAAGTTCCTTGAAACCCCAAAGCATCACCGAGCCATAAGATGACCGGATTATGACCATAAGAGACGACTCTAAGTCGTTGTAATATGGTTAGTACCACACCCGACCACCACCACCGTGTCCATGACAAACATGGGCATGAAGAACTAGATCGTGCTGGACCACAAACCCCTCCGCTAATGACCGCCCATAGCGAGTTTCCGTTCCCCTCACCTGTCTCATGAGCATTGTGCTTATGTTATGCTTGGGGAAGTATGTTGTTATCCTCATGAATGACATACTTAATTACCCAATAAGAGAAAGAACACCTTTGTCCTGTTTGGACGATCCCAAGGAACGCCGATGGTTATGCCCCTCAAGAGAAGGTGTTATCTTGAGAAGGTGGGCATCTCGAAGCAACCTCAAGGCAGCGAAAGTATATCCTACCCGAGACAAGATGAAGAACTGCCATGGTTGGGAAACCACGACAATGAAGAAGAAGCAGAAGAAGTCAACCACCGATCCTGCATCGACTACATCAACGATGTCAAGAAGCCTCGACGATTCATGACGATGAAAGCTTTGGACAACGAGGGAAATGAGAGAGCCTCTTATTGGTACAAATCAAGGACTAGAGTCCTAAGAGGATCATGGTGAAAACCTGCTAAAGGTGATTCACCCGCCTGCCGAGTCCAAGACCTTAGGTACTGGATGACCGGCATGTACCCTTGGGTAGCAGATCATCGAGAACCCCCCACGAAACTACCGAGATGATAGGACATGATCTGGGCTCAGATTCTCCGAGCCTAGGCTCATGGGCGAGATGCAACCAAGAACCTTTCACAACAAGTCTTCGAAGACCCACTACAACACGCTCGAGGATGAAGACAACCTGTGACCATAACTTGCCTGCCCTAAGGGACTTGTCGGTGCACTAAAGACTGGGGTCTCGAGTGCCCCGGACTAGTGTGCGGACACCGGCAGCCCCCACCACAGCGGCAAGGCGCGTCGCTGGAGCATAGGGCGGAAGCAAGGCTCGGAAGCCCACCAAGTGCAGACTACAAGCCCCGGCAAGTGCCCGCTTGTTGGGAATGAAGAAGAGACCTTGGCAGGAGCTCCCCGCCGGGAAGATAGACATTACCAAGGCGAACCCTCCCGCCAAGGAAGAAGGACTGAGCCCCGACAAGCTATCCTTGCCAGGAAGATTGACAAGGCCTAGGCAGGCCATCACCTCCCTGCCGAGAGGAACCCCCGGCAAGGTAACCTTGTCGGGGAGGAAAAGAAGGCCCGAAGAGAGGCGCGGGCCCAGGGCGCCTTCACGTCCTAGGATCGCCTCCACCGACGAACACGCCACCGCTCATGCATCGACCACGCATCCGCCCACACGCCAGCGCAACAACCCGACGTTGCCACGTGGGGGCATGTGTCCAATTCCCCCTGAAAAGGTCAGGAAGCCCATCGAAGCATTTAATGCACCGCAGTAACTCTGTGGCGGCAGTCGCCGCTGTTCCTATCATGAACCCACTGTTCACCCTATGAGCTACTATGGTGACCCCTTCGCCTATAAAAGGAGGCCCGAGGCTAAGTAGAAAGGAATTTTGGCTTTTTAACAAATCGAAAGGCCGTAAGAGGGACAGATCTACAGTAAACTAAAACAATAACTAAACACATGCAGAGGAGTAGGGTTTTACTCAGAACGCGACCGAACCTGGGTAAAAACGATCTTGTCGGGCCCTGACTGTTGGTTCTGCTCTTGCCGCGACCCCACTCCCCGCCAAACTAGCAAAAGGGGACCGTTGAGGCCCCCATAGGTGTCGATCCTTGCACTGACATCTTTGGTGTGCCACGTAGGGGGATCGCCGAAAGCAGGCCGGCATCAACACCTTCCCGATCCGACGAGCCGTTCGACGGATCCACGGATCTCAGTTTGCCGCAGCATCCTCCCGGAGCAGGATGAGGCAGTGGCTGCCCTGCCCGCGTGCGAGGGCACATATCACCTCCATAAGTGCTATGCGAGCGCGGGTGGAAGGAGTGGAAGCCCCGAGCTCTACATTGCCTGGCCGACACACCTCGTTGGAACGCCCGCGCTGCTGTCGAGGGCGTGACAGGGGGCTTCGGCCAGGCCTCCGACGCTTACTCCGGCCGTCGCACATCTCTAGAGTGTTGCATGGCCTAGAACCGCCCCTTAAAGCGCCCTCCGGCTCGCATTTCTCCTTGGAGCATTGTGACACCGGAAAGATGCGCTCGGGGGCTCCGCCAGCAAGCCTCTTGCAAAAGAGATGATAAAGTGTTGCGCCCCGGTGCGCCTCTTTCCTTTAATGTGGCCAAAAGGCACCAGCGAGAACCTCGTAAGCGAGGAGGCCGCTGGGGGCAACGTCAGCTTGCCAGGGGTGCAAGATATTCCTCCTGGGCAGCACCTCCAGACATTGCGGCTAAGAATGCCGCGATGCGCGAGATAAGTACAGAAGCAAACCTCTTGCCAGACTTTTGGTAGACTAGTTTTATCGTTTTGAAGCATCGACATCTGTATGGAAATCTTGCATGTAGATGGACCTTGGTAAGATCAGTGCACTCTGACTTCGTTTCGAGCCTGTTCAATGACTTGAGCGGCCACAGAGCACCCTCATCTCATTTAGAACTCGTTCAACGTTTCGGAAGGCTACGTAGCACTGTATTTCGCCTAGAGCCGCGCTCGACGATTTACATGGTTGCACTGAGTGCGGCAATGAGTATTGCCGGTGACGGCCTCCTCTGTTGAGTTTTCTGAGGATCCGCTCTGCTAAGAACTCACGGCAGGATAAGTCAAGCCGGCAAGCATCTGAAAAGTGCAAGAGAATAATCATACAAGATGAGAGTCGAATAAAGGACGCACCTATTCATTCATTTGTATGGATACATTTGATTCCACTTACAAAGCGTTGTTATCCTAACCTCAAGACTTTGTCTTCTAAAAAACGAGGATCGACCTACGCAGAGGAATTGGACTTCAGAAACCAAGACGCAACAAGGCCCGAGGTACATCCATGCTGGCTCCTCCGGGACCAGCACTGTACCGACGGGAGCAGGTTCGGCCTCGTCAAGTCACGGGAAGGGGGCGACGGATCCAGTTGAGATCCCCCCTCGAGGGAGACGGGGGTGTGACCGGGCCGCGCCAATGAAGGAAGCACTCAGTCCCAGCTAGGGGAATCGTCCTCCGGTTCGATTCCCGCGGGCTTCAGACTAGGCCCAGCACCGTCACCACGGCCGCCCTCCCCGCCGCTGTCGCTCGAAGCGGAGCATTCAATGCCGCTCGAGCCTTCTTCGTAGCAGTCGAGACGCACACCAGAGCACCCGTAGAACTTGGCGACAAGCATACAGGCCTCCGTCAGCTTAAAACGGAGGACGTAGCCATCCTCGAGTCCATGAGCATGAGCGAAGGCCTTCCAGCCGCGCCCAAGTAGCATGGAATGGGGCTTCGGATACTCCGCGTACACCTGCATGGCGCCATGAGAGTATTCGTGCGCTCGCAGCCAGAAGACGGGAGGCCGCTCGACCTCCATCACCATGATGAGGATACGAGGGAGATGCAAGTGACCCCGAAGGGGGCCCCAAAGCTCCACGATGAACTCGAATGGCGTCGCCTCCGAGTGGCCACCCAAAGAAGAGGGCACGAGAAGGGAGACCGAGGTAGAACTCCGCCTCCCTCGACCACGTCCCCGGCGTCCTCGGCCCCTTGAGCCTCTCCCTCTACGGTCGACGGGGCAGTCGCTGGCTGCGTCCCCAGAAGTTGTGGCATGATCCGAGCGGGATCCCCTTCCCGCCCTTGCGGTCAATGGGGGCCGGCCCGTCCCCTAACCATGGTTAGGGACAGGTGCCACCGACAAAGTTGAAAAGAAGGAAGAGAGACAAGGAGGCAGGCATTGAAGGCTTCGAGAGTGAGATGGATGGGCAAAACCTGCGCGCAAACACCCCAATTTAGAGGTCAAAGCTCGGAGGCCACCCTCCTCACTCCAAAAGTCGCTGCCCCTCTCGCCCAATCGCCCTCAAGTCACGAGCGGAACATGGAACCGCCCTGATGTGCCAATCCATGCAGGGGCGGGCCCATCCACGCCCGCGGCTTTTGAGGCCATGAACGCCACTTGCCCGACCGCCGCCTCGCATGCTCTACGCGTGCCAGAAGCGTTTCCAGGGAATAAAGGGGCCATCATGCGCACGCCGCGCACCCACCCACTTCGCGCGTTCAATGCACGACGTGGGGAAAGAAAACCTTCAATGGCTCGATTCCGATAAGCCCGACGCCTGCGAGTCCGTGCACCGATTTGGGCCTGGCCCAACAATGCCTCGCATGCGTGTGTGGCCCAGGCCCGAGGGCTCCTGTCGGTGCACTAAAGACTGGTGTCTCCAGTGCCCCGGACTAGTGCGCGGACACCGGCAGCCCCCTCCACAGCGGCAAGGCGCCTCGTTGGAGCATAGGGCGGAAGAAAGGCTCGGAAGCCCACCAACTGCAGACTACAAGCCCCCGGCAAGCGCCCGCTTGTTGGGAATGATGAAGAGACCCCGGCAGGAGCTCCCCGTTGGGAAGATAGACACTGCCAAGGCGAGACCCTCCCGCCAAGGAAGAAGGACCGAGCCCCTGCAAGCTATCCTTGCCGGGAAGATTGAAAAGTCCTCGGCAGGCCATCACCTCCCTGCCGAGAGGAAGGAGAAGAACCCCCAGCAAGGTAACCCTGTTGGGGAGGAAAAGAAGGCCCGAAGAGAGGCGTGGGCCCAGGGCGCCTTCGCGTCCTATGATCGCCTCCACCGATGAACACGCCACCGTTGATGCATGGACCATGCGTCCGCCCACACGACAGCGCAAGACCCCGACGTTGCCACGTGTGGGTACGTGTCCAACTCCCCCTGACAAGGTCAGGAAGCCTGTCGAAGCATTTAATGCACCGCAGTAACACTGTGGCGGGCAGTCTCCGCTGTTCCGCTCTTGAACCCACCGTTCACCCTCTGAGCCACAATGGTGACCCCTTCGCCTATAAAAGGAGGCCCAAAGCTCAGTAGAAAGGACTTTTGGATTTTTGACCAATCAAAAGGCCATAAGAAGGACAAATATACAGTAAACTAAAACAAATAACTAAACAAGTGCAGGAGTAGTGTTTTACGCACAACGCGGCCTGAACCTGGGTAAAAACGATCTTGCCGGGCCCTGACTGTTGGTTCTGCTCTTGTCGCGACCCCTCTCCCCGCCAAACTAGCAAAAGGGGACCGTTGAGGCCCCCATAGGTGTCGATCCTTTCACTGACAGGAGTTATGGACTTCCGTGTTAGCAGGGAGCTACGCGAAGGCTGTGACCCTTATGTTCTAACCCGGGACATCTTTATGTCACTAACCGACATGAGCAGCCCGAGACAAAAACCTAGACGCATTATCTTGCCACGTATTCCGACTTTGGAATGCATTTGCAAGCTAGAACCTTGCATGAATATAGTGCACCAAGTCCTTGACCCTCGGTCAATCCTAACTTATTGCCAGAACGCGCTCATGGTCAGGCAAGGACGTGCACAACATTCAAAGTTGTATCATCAAGAACTTCAAGACCCACACGAGCAACGTGTGGACATGAAGACCACCTCTGACTCAAGATTTTGTATCTCTCCAACACCTAGCCTAGAAATCTCATGGACGACATTTTCTTAAGGGGGTAAGGTCTGTAACACCCTGTTTTTATCTCTTGTGACTGATTTGACATTTCTCAAAATTAGGACCAATTAAATATTTTGTGAATGCTTGTGATGCTTGATGTGATGTTTGCTTGCTTGGCTATTGCTTGTGTTTGAATCCAATGCTCCTGCTACTCTCCAAACTCAGATCCTTGACCCAAACCCTTGCCTAATGATCATGCCATGAGTCTAGGACCAAACCAATTTTTACCAAACCTTATTTTCACCAAAAGGATTTCCTTGATTTAAGCCTTAAAAAACCCATGAGTTGGGATTTGTACTACAAGTCCTCAAATTAGGGAAGATATCTTTCAACAAGTGTTTTATATAAAACCCATTATCAAAATGGCTTCTCAAAACCATAATATTATAATTTTAAAAGTTATCTTACTATTTTATTTAAATGCCTTCCTGTGACACCAGAAATGGTCTCTTGTGAAGGAAAGTTATTTTTATTGCTTTGTAAATATTTGAGAAAACATAGGGAGACTCATTGGGCATATATATTCATATATATGAGTTCCAACACATGGTCATGTTCAAAATATTGGGCACAACCCTTCAAAACACTTCCTGCCTATTTCAAGCTTTTGGAATATTGCTATAATAAATATTCTCCATAAATTCCTGTAAAATTCTAGCATGTCACATATGATATATGTGATGATCTTGCCAAGTTTGGTCTCAATCCAAGTTGATTTGATTCCCCTAATTATTCAAAAACCCTATCTATCCAGATCCAAATTTGAGCAACTCTAGATTGCCAAGTGTCTCCAATTGTGCTCAAATTTGGTGGACAGGTTCTAATACTTCAATAATGCATCCACACCAAGTGGTCCATCAAGGAGAATAGAAGAACTTGTCCCAAGCCCCTCAAAACCCTCTGTGTTGATTTTTGACTTTGGGAAACTCTACATTATGAAGTTTCTCCAATTGATCCCAAACTTTTTGGGCATGCTTTAATGCTCAAATAATGCCCCCGCACCAGATATTGGATTTGTGGGAATCGATTTGAATAGATTTGTAAGAAGAAGGCCATTTCTGCCCATTTCTTGGGTTTTACAAGTCTACATTGGAAACCTTCTCCACCAAATCAAAAATTTGGTGTCCACGCTTATTTTAATCTATTAATTGATCCTGTTAAGTTTCATATCGATTGAAGTCCATCTGGTAGCCGTGACACTCATCAAACACCTTGTGTGCGTTCACCAAAGTGGCTACTTTGGCCCCTTCCAGTATACCCTTGAGCTTAAATTTTTACCACAACCTCCCCTAGTTACCTTTTACCTCTAGTAGCTTTGCCATGGCCTCTGGTCAATTATTGCAGGAGACTCCTTGTAGCTACCCTTCATTTTCACCATGGCAGCACCATTTTTACCCCTCTTGCCCCACTTCTGCTTAATCTCAAGCCCCCACATTCTTCGAGGGCATCTCTAATAAGTCAATGCATCATTTCAAACCAAGAGATGTCATGCTCATGTAGGAAAAATGAGGAGCACATCTACAAGTTGATTTCTGGCTGAATTATAGCTTTGCACAGCAAGTACTAGCTACCATCCTTTGCTTGAGCTCAAACTTGGCAGTGTTGTAGTCCTTGCAGAGGTAACACTGTCAGACATTGATTTTCCCCAAGACTGCCCATTTGAGACCCACTTTTCTTTGCTCTAAGTTTGTTGTTGAAAACTTAACCTCAGTCAAAAGCCATTCAAACGAACTCTACTAGAGACCAAACTCCTCAGTCACACCCCAGCTAGCATGCCCCACACCCAGAGAAATCTTTGAGTGGTCAAAATGGCACCCGGGGCATAGGTGGCCATGGTGACCAACACCCTTGCCTGCAATATGGGTGCTCTGCACCTTGTTTCCTTCCTCCAAGCCATTTCTAGTCGATGCAACTTGTATCAGCATGCCACAGCTCCTCCTTTTGAACATTCCAATCACTCCCCAACACCAGCTAGCCTCCAAGCTGTGTAGCCTCCAATCACTCCCAGCTAGCATGCCACAGCTCCTCCTTTTGAACTTTTGACGCGTGTGGCCGTCATGCATAGGGAGCAACCGAGAGCTCCCGAGCTCTCTCTCTCCCTCCCCCTCTCTTATCTCCTCTCCCCGAGCCTCTCTTGCTCCCTTCTCCCTTGTGCACCTCCAGGGCCCCCCCTTTCGAGCCCCTGCTCTCCTCCCAAGCATCCTCCTCCTCCTACCCCTCCAATGGTTGAAGCCCATCGGTGGCCTCTGCTCGAGCCGGACCAACCAGGGGCTCCCCCCTCTCCTCTAGCCCCCCTGGGATCCCTCCTATACGGCTCAAGTCCTCCCCTCTCTCCATCCTTCCTCTCAGGTGGCCGGAGCACCGTCCCCACGGCCACCGTCGCCACCCTCCGTCGAGGCCAGCACCGCAGCCAGCTCCGGCCTCTCCGAGGTCTGGGACCCCTACAGGGAGGTGGAGCTCCCCTTCCCGAGCTCGCAACTAGCCGAAGAACCGTGAGACGCGTCCGGAGCGCCGGAGCGGGCTCTGGCACGCTCGCCAGCCACCCCAGCCACCTCTGGCGTGACGTGGGAGACGGGCGGGCTAGTGGGACCGGCGACCCCACTGGTCAGCCTCCAAGGGGCCATCTGGCCGGGCCCAGGTGGATAAGTGGAGGTGGCTTCCTCCAGGCGCGCTTCCCCACAGAGGAAGCGTACTTTAGGGAGTACGCCTTCGGTGCAGCTGCTCGCTGGCCAGGCCGAGCCAACGGGCCGGCCCAACTCCTCCCGAGCGCCGATGGGCGCAGGATAGCCCCTGAGGTTGAGCCCTTTCATTTTTTTCCTTTTGGCAGAAACTTCAAAAATCTATAGTATAATCATATGAGCTCCAAAATTGATGGTTCATAATCCTGCAGGTTCCTGAAATCAAGGGCTATCCAAAGATGTTCTTTGCACATTTTCCAAAAAACTTTTCTGTTGTATCACTATTCTTATACAGATTTGAATACTCCTAGCCTCACCTTTCAAAAATCCTAGACGATTCAAATCAACTCCAAGTGGAGTGATTCCAAATCCCAAAGCCTTCTAATATCATAACCTATTTTTGAAGCTTTGGTCAACATTTTTATCTGGCATGATGCTATTGCGTTAAGTAAATAGCTTCCTTTTGCTATTTATCCAATAATAGAAAATCTCTAGGATATGCATGACAACTCCAAATCCAGTGAAACAACTTCCAAAATGTTTCTAAAATCATGCTATGTTTAATGAGCGCCTCCACTCATTTTTATCGTAATATTTTCTGTAGGTTTCGTTAAGGATCACCTATTCCTCCTTTCATCCATTCAAAATTCACTGATGATCACAAACCTCCTATAGCAAGCTTCAGGTACTTTTCTTATGACCAGGGAGGTCCAAGAAAAATAAAACTCCTATTCATTTCGCACTTTTGTTTCTGCTTGCTGTGTGGCTTACTGTGATTGTTTCCGATGATAGTTGAAGGGTAGACGGAGTACTCGGAGTTGACCGGAAGACCTCGAAGAACCCAAGAACTTATGTGAGTAAAAGAAAGCAGCCATTTCAGCATGATCCTACCACCTATGAGGGTCACGCTAATATTATGTTGACAAGCACACAGTACTGCTACGCATTATAGAAGCATGAGCATGATGATGGTAAATATCAAAGGTTTTATGAAAACCCCGCAGGTGCCACTAATGCCCAAGGGTGATGATGAGTTAGATGGCCGCTTATTAAAAAGTGGTGCACCGGGTACATTTTGGTGTGAGTGGTTTCGGAAACAGGATTAGATGTACCCAACCTTACATGTACGACCATGATACCCCTTTATGGGACGGAAATTTGTTGATTACTTTGGTCGGTGCTAGCAAACATGCCACATTACTAGTGGCGGGAGTGATATATGGTCACTCTCATGACGGGGTCATACCAGGTAGGTCGACTATGCCGTTTTTACGTGTTCCAGGCGAACCGTTGGTCCCCACGTGGATGATACTGTCAAGAGTTGGTGCTCGTAAGACATACGTCATGTGGGTTGGGTACCAATATTGTGGAAATCTTTGTCTAGTGTCGTCAGGGGAAAGGCATTGATCGGGTACTTACATCGGGTATGTTATATACCGCGAGTCTTGGATGACACGGATGTTTCCTGGATCTCGTGGGTATATCATACAACCTCTGCAGAGTGTAAAACTATTTGAATAGCCATGTTCACGGTCAAGGATAGTTGGGTGGTGCTTCTTACACTACATCCAGTCATTTTCGCGTAAACCAAGACTGTGTGTGTGTGTGTGTGTGTGTGTGTTCAACGTGTTATCTGAAGAGTTGATATGACCAAGTTTGGTGACTTGGCATATCAGGTGAACCTGAAGTGTTCAACCCTCAACAGATATGTTGACATCTATAACTTGTTCTTCTGAATACCATCTAGCTTATGATGCATATCCATACCCTCTATGATCATGTTGATTTACCTTCAAAGCTTGCTTTCCGCAAATGCTGCATATCACTTATTTTGTACCAACTGCATTATCCGCATCATTGGCTGTTTGCGAGTAAATTCAAGGTACTCATTGGCTTGCCACTGCGAGGTAGGACACTTCCCAGTCAGAATGCCTGTAGGTTAAGGCCGATGGCATGGGTTCATGCTTTCGACCAATATTTCCACTATTGGTCCAGTTTGGTGTGCTGGCCTTCACGACCCAATATATATGTAAGACTTGACCGCAAAGGTCATTTATTGTATCGAACGGTATGTATGGATGTAAGACTCTTGTTATTCAGTTTCTTGGTGTTCGGTGAGCATTGATCTCTGGGATCACTGAGCACGTTCATTCGGCGATCTCGACTCATAAGTCGGTGTCCCCACAAGGAAACTGAACGATAGCGATGTGTGTCAAGAACCCCTTGGAGCTCTATTCCTCAATAATAGGAGGCACCAAGTCAGAATTCTGCCACATAGACAACATAGAGGCTCCAAAATACCCGTGTGATCCTATTTTTTTTTGAGTAAGCATAGGATTAGAATTAAAATTCCTACATCAAGATTCCGCTCCAAAGGATAGAAGACTATTAAAAAGAGCCGTACTCTCTGATATATAACTAGACTCAAAGTAGTTTTTTCACTAGACTTTACTCAGACAAGTTCGATCAATCAAGCGGGATCCTAGGTCGGTAGTGCTTTGATACAAAATTGTAACGCCCAAGATGCGATCATATCCTTATTTTGACATGAGGGATTTGATAGGGATAGAAGTGCATCTCTTTGTTTCACAAGAATGGATATCTTTAGAAATACATGTACGAAAGAGATGAGTATATGGAATTGGCTTACACTCGCCAGAAGCTACATCATGAACATCATAATATAGAAATACAATCAATCACTATGTAGAAGAGTAGGGTCCGACTACACACGAAATCAAATGATAAAACGACGTCCATCCTTGCCATCCGAGGCTGCCGGCCTGGAACCCATCCTGGATCGTTGAAGAAGTAGTAGAAGAAACTCCAAATAGAACAATCATCGCGCTCACGTCAAACTATCGCTTTACCTGTACCTGCAACTGTTGTTTTACTAATCTCTGAACCATGGGGACTCAATAATCCCATTTCCAAAGGTATCAAGACTAGCAAAGCTTAATGGGCAAGGTATGGTTAAGTGGTGAGGCTACAACAATCAACTAAGCATTTATTTGAGTCGCTAACTTACGAGTACAATAATAGAGGGTTTGATCTACGCATAAATGGACGTGAACTAATAATGATCAAGAAATGATCCTAAACACCTACTTACAAGTCAAACATAACCCCACTGTGTCCTCTTTCGGATGAGAGACTCATGAGAAGAGATAGTCACGGTTACGCACATAGTTGGCACATTTTAATTGAGTTTACTTCAAGTTAGCTATGATCGGGTGTTAAACAAAGTTTCCAAGTTTCCACATAACCGCGGGCATGGCTTTCCGAAAGATTTAACCGTGTAGTGGTGCTCCAACTAGTCCATCACAAACTACCTCAAGCTGTCGTGGAGAGAAAACCTCAACCTCGAGGTAGCCCGAGGTATCCTCTATATCCCACTGCACAAGACCTTCAACAAGAGTAAAACAAATCCAGCAAGACCGCCTGGCAGGCCATATCTGAATAGGAGCCACACATATCTCTGTCTCGGGGTACTATCGAATGAGCTACGCGTACGGTGGCGTGATAGAAATCCCCTGAGTTGCCCCGGGGTGGCCCTGTACAATGCTCTCTTTAGGACTAGCACCATCAGCACTTGCCATCCTTATATTAGGTTGAATGACGAACCTGAGACCGACGTTCCAAAAGATTCCGCCTTTATTACGTTTTCGTCGTGTGATTATTTTATTTGTCGCATCATCATCGCATCATGCGCATCATCTGCATTGCATCGGCATCCTGTTGCCACCAGTTTTCGAAACTTGCATCCGTTATTAGTTGCCGGTTCTCTCAGTTTTTGTCGTTGACTGTTTTGACTCCGACCACACATGCACACACCCGAGGCATCAATCAAACCCTTGTTTTTAAAAGTGTGTTCAAAATATTCTCTGATTGGGCTGAAACTTGGCGTGCGGTCTTATATAGTTTTTGGTAGGCCGCCTGCCAAATTTCGTCGCAATCGGAGTTCGCCTGGTACCAGAACGGACGGCAGTAGCGGCACCGTCTTCGGTTATCCGACGGACATGTCTCGGCATTTTAAAACTCGTTGCCGGGTCGCCCGTTTTCCCTCTTGATTCCGGCTAGCCACTCTACACAGTCACTGTGACAGCCCGAGATCGACATTCCAGAAGATTCCCCTTTTATTCCGTTTTCGCCATGTGGCTTATTTTAGTTGTCGCATCATCATCACATCATGCGCATCATCTGCATCGCATCGGCATCCCGTTGCTGCCAGTTTTCAAAAGTTGCATCCGTTATTAGTTGCCGGTTCTCTCCGTGTTCGTCGTTGCTTGTTCTGAGCCCGACCACACTCTCACGCGCCCGCGGCAGCGTTCAAAACTTGTTTTTAAAAGTGTGCGTAGAAATTTCTCTGATTGGGTAGAAACCTGATGTGCGGTCTTATTTAGACGTAGGTAGGCCGCCTGCCAAATTTCGTCGCAATCGGAGTTCGTCTGGTACCCGAACGGTCGACCGTAGCGGCACCGTATTCGGTCTATTGTCGGACGTTTATTCAGTGTTTTAAAATCACGTTGCCGGGTGCCGTTTCCCTCCCTTCCCCGGCTAGCCTACTCTACACGGCCACTTAAATCGTCCCCGCGTGCGAGTCCGTCCGATTTAGATCGCGCGATTGAAACCAGGGTGAAAAACTGCTAAACCTAGCCCCCCATTGTTATAAATAGACCCCATGCCATTTTTAGACAGCCTCTCTCTCCTCCTCGAATCCCATGCAAACCCTAGCCGCCACCCTGAGCCTCTCTTCCACCTCCAGCCGCCGGGCCCGCCCGAGCCCGCGCGCGGCCCGCCCGAGCCCATCTGGACCCGAGGCAGCCAGCCCGTGCAGCGGCAGCCGAGCTACCCCACGCCCTAGCGCGCCGCCTCACCGCCCCTCGTCCCTCGCACCGTCCCCGCCCGCCTCCCACCGCCGGCCGTACCCGCTGCCGCCGGCGAGCACCTCCCAAGGCCGGCGCCGCCGCGAACCCCCCTCTCTCTCTTTCCCCGTCGGCTCCCTCTTCCTCTAATCCTTCTTCCTCCTTGCTTTTCCCCGCAGATCCCGCCGCTAGCCACCGGAATGGAGCCTTGCCGCCCTGATCCGCCCGTAGGCCGCCGGGATCTGGTCTCCTTCGGCCTCCCCGCGTCAGATCTCTGCACGCCGGGCAATCGTCAGCAGCCGCTGCTCCCTCGATCCAATCGGGAACGGAAGGGAGGAGACGATGCGCCCAACGTGCGCTAGCGCCTGGGACGGCCGAGGCGCGCGGCCCAGGCAGCGCCAGCGCCAACGCCACGTCGGCCCAGCTTCGGTTTGACCGAGTCGGCCTCGTGCCTCCCCTCTGCACCTACGAGGCCCACCTCCCTCCCCAGATCCGGCCCAGGTGCCTGGATGAGTCTCAGTTATTCCCCTCCCCCGACGATGCTATTAAGTTGCGCTCATGCCAGATTCAGCCTAGTTTTCAAATTCGGCCCTATAGTTTTTTTAATGATTTAGGGTTTAATTCTTTTTCAGGAAATATAGATATTTTAAAATGCCTGTAGTTTTTAAACCGTGTGTCGGATCAAAACGAATTATATATGAAACTTGTGTAGTTTTCCGCATAGATTAATATTTTACAACTTGCATCACGTTTGAAGTAGTTTGACTTTCCGTTTGCGTGCTGTCCTAATAGGTTGCTTATCCCGTATTTATTTTTGTGCCTGTCCGGATTGTCAAATCCCGTAGTTTAAATGCTCATGTTTTTAGGGAACTTTTGCCATGTATTTTAGAGTAGTTGTTTGCATTTTTTGCATGTAAGTTCCGTCACTAGATTGTTATATCGTGATTAGGACATAATCTTGCATATTTGTGTGGCCTAGCTTTATTTTTCGATCCCCTCATGTTATATATGTTTTCGGGGTAGAAAAATCCATAGAATTTAACTATGCACTTAGTTTTAGCTTTTGAGCAAGTTCGTGCACGTGATATTTTGCCATGTTGCCCTTTTGTGTGATTTAATACGTGGATGATATGAAGGAGTTGTCAACTAGAGATTTTTCCTTGGATATGCATGCTAGCCCCTGGTAATCTTGGATGCAATAGAAATCCATGTTCAGGTATTGATTGCTTGTTCTCAACATGCTAGAAAAATAGTGCTGATTTGGAGATGCTGAAATATTTCTAAGTCTGAAATCTGTTATATTTTGTTGCTGTCTTGTCATGAGTTTAGCTGGTGATCTGTAGCTCTTTTGAGGTTGGTGCAATGGAGTTAGTCGTAGTCCTTAATATTCTCTAGCATTCTGTCAATTTTCATGTCATTCGGAGCCCTGTATCTTATAGTTTGCTGCTATCAATATATGCCTTGAAATTGAAAACTGCACTGTCTAAAACCGATATTTTCACTAAGTCTGAAACTATGCGTGAGATGCCATTTTGTGAGTTCTTTTCCAAGTGATCCATGCTTCCATGCTAATTTTTATTAGTAGTATGTTGTATTGCATCTTGCCCTGTACTGTCTCGTGCCTTGGTTGAGCATTTTGGATTTGTGTAGCTAGTTGTTCGAGGGTGTAGAAAACACTATGTGGTTGATTCTGGCATATTGTAGTGAATTCTTGTTTAGCTCGTAGTTGCTGAACCGTTGCTCCGTTTTAATCGTGTCCTATATGAAACTTTCTTAGAATCTTTTGTAGTTTCGTATTATATTTCTGGTTTTATGTTTTGAAATGCTTGTGACTGTCGTTGCACACATATTGCGTTCATGCCATCATATCTTGCGGTGTTCGTATCTTTTGAACCGTAGATCCGTTTGAGATGTTCTCTAGGTGTAAATTGATCGGAACGACGCGTAGAATCACGTGAACCTATTTATTTGGCTGTTTAGCAACTATTTAAAAGTGTTCGTTCAGATCTGGACAGAATTATAAATTAACGTATGAGGTCATCTCGGAGATGCTATACGTCGTTTCCGACCTCATTTAAAATGCCTAGATAGTTAGCTTAATGACACTTCACCTCTTGCCATGTTTAAGAAAAATTTAATATTGACGTGTACCTAATCGGAATAGAACTAAATAATCCGTATGTGGAGTTTCATCGATATGCAACTCGTTGCATATCGACCTTCACTTCATGTGTAGTGACTAATTGTTGTGAATTGACATGCCATGTCTTGCATATATTCAACTGATCATGCATCATATGTGGATTGCATTTTGTCGTGCATGTGCCGTGGTGAATATCTGTGTTGATGCTTGTTTCCGGTTTGCTTCGTCTCGAATAGAGTTCCGCAATGACCCGTTCGACTACATCGGTTCATCTGCTTCACGGAGTCGTTCTTCTTCCAAGCGGGATCTCAGGCATTACTATCATTTCCATGCTAGTTTTTACCGTTTCTATCCTAATGTCTCGCTGCCTACCACCTGTTATATATCAGCCTCTCAACATTGGCATGAAAACCTTCAACCTAATTACAACCTAGCAAACCACTGATTGGCTATGTTACCGCTTGCTTAACCATGTGTTAGCGTCGCTAGTTGCAGGTGCAATTGCTTCCATGTGATAACATGGGTTCCTTGTTACATCATCATATTAAATGCTAATTAATCTAATGCACCTATATACTTGGTAAAAGGTGGAAGGCTCGGCCTTTCTAGCCTGGTGTTTTGCTCCACCTTTGCCTCCTTAGTTTTCGGCTACCGGTGTTATGTTCCATAATTGAGCGCTCCTAACACGATCGGGGTTGTTATGGGGACCCCCTTGATAATTCGTTTTAGATTAAAACTGGTGTGGGAAGGCCCAACATTGGTTCTATATTTGCCCAACATAATAATTTTGTTAATACTGAAATGCATAGGGAGTTAGCGCTACCCGAGGAGTAACTCTACATAATACAGGGGGGCCAATGTTGATGGTGTTGGTCCCAAACAGAGCAGCTTATTAACGCTACCCAGGGCAACTTGACGTTTGGCGTGGTAACCATCGCTCATCCGGTGTGCCCTGAGAACGAGATACGTGGCTCCTATCGGGATTGTCGGCACGTCGGGCGGCCTTGCTGGATTAGTTTTACCTTTTACGAAATATCTTGTGCATCGGGATTCCGGTGATGCTTTGGGTAATCTCATAGTTGAGGTTTTCCACTAAGGAGTCCGATGAAATCACGAGTTTCTTGATCGAAGATTTCTATACGGATTGTGGTAATTTGTGATAGACTAGTTGAAGCACCCCTACAGGGTTAAATCTTTCAGAAAGTCGTGCCCGCGGTTATGTGGCAACGTGGAAACTTTGTTTAACACTGGTTCTAGACAACTTGAAGTTAACTTAATTTAAATATGCCAACTGAGTGCGTAACCGTGACTATCTCTTTCGCGGGCTCCTTCTCCAATAGAGGACAAGGTGCGGTTATATCTGATGTAGGTAGGTGTTCAGGATCATTCATTAGATCATCAGTAGTTCATGTCCGCTATGCGTAGATCATCCCCCTCTTATTCTTATACTCGTAAGTTAGCCACCTCATATATTGCTTAGTCGCTTGGTGCAGCATCACCACTTAACCATACCTCACCTATTAGGCTTTGCTAGTCTTGATACCTTTGGAAATTAGATTGCTGAGTCCCCTGTGGCTCACAGATTTCTACAACACCAGTTGCAGGTACATGTAAAGGTTACCTGAAGCGAGCGTGTTGATTGTTCATTTGGAGTTGCTTCTTCTTCTTCTTCACCGATCTAGGATGGGTTCCAGGCCGACAGCCTGGGATAGCAAGGATGGACGTTGCTCTCTTTTCTCGTTTGTTTTCGTCCGTAGTAGGACCCTGCTCTTTTTCTTGATATTTATGTATTGTCCTGATGTGACTCTGACGTAGCTTGTGGCGAGTGTAAGCCAATTCCATATAACTCATCTTTTTAGTACATGTACTTGTAACGATATCCATTCTTGCGAAACGACGAGATGCGCTTTTATCCCTGTCGAGGCCCTCGCGCCTAAGTAAGGATAGGATCGCATCTTGGGCGTTACTAGTTGGTATCAGAGCAGTACCGACCTAGGAGCCCCCTTGATTAATGGAACTTGGCCGAGTCGAGTCTAGAGAAAAAATATTTTTAGCCTTAGTTATACCGGATAGTAGGATTCTTTTTCTCCTCTTCTATGCTATGGTGAGGAATCTCGACTTAGGAATTTTAATTCTACTCCTCTTCTCACTCAAAAAAGTTTTAGGATCACGCGGATATTTTTGGAATCTATATGATGTCGACGTGATGGAGTTCTGTCTTGGTGCCTCCTGTCTGACTTGATTTCTTCTGGGGAGTTGAGCTCCAGGGGATTCTCGAGCACATCATTATCATTCAGATTTCTTAGTATCTCAGGAAAAAGGATGTTTGAAATTGCTTCTTTAATAGTAGTGGCGAGAGGAGTCTGGCTTCCCCAGTACTGGTGCAGAGAGTTCCGGATGTATCGCCATATTTAGTATCGTTGTGATTACGAGTGTCTAAAATAGATGAGGTTCCGAGATTCTGGTTATGTGTTGACGGATGTGATACACTGGATGGGTTAGTATAGGATTTGAGTGATATACTACTCCTTGTATCCGTAGACCAGATTGCATGACCAGAAATTTCGGGAGTTCTTAGGTGGGAATTCAAGTAGTTACTTATAGGACGATCTTCCAACAACTGCATGATGTTAGGTTGGGGTTCGCCATCTAGTGGATTTGTTTGTTTACGGTCGACTTACAGCGGTTCTTGTTGTGTCTTAAAGAGTCCTTGTAGATTTCTACGACTCGGGGACGCTTCGTATGTCGTGTGCACTACCTTGCACTTCATGGCTACTGCAAGGATCGAGCCCCTGCGACCCTGTCCACGAAAATATCGAGCAGAATCTCTCTCATGAGTTTGTTCTGGCTAATTTGTAAGCGTCACCCTTTGTTTTGTAGGAATATGGTAATTCGAGTTGCTTCAATATCAAATGGTGAATTCATATCTTTTCCAAGAGGTGTTCTGATATTTTTATGAGAGTGCAATTTCCTTGCTCCATCAAGTGTCTTTTCAATTCTTGTCAACCGGAGTCGTCATATCAATTCTTTTTCAACCGGTGTGCTTCTCTTTAGTGAATTCAATCCTCTCCAATATTGCAAGATCATTCTGATATTTCTTTCCGGAGTTTTTCTCATCCATCCCAAGTTGTCTTTGTTTTCCCCGCCCTCCCACCCTTTTCTTCAGTGATTAGTTTATCATCCTAGTGCCTTCCTTTTCATTGTTGCTTCCGCTATCTTTTCTTCCGTGTCCTATCTGGTGATTCATTGTGACGATTCTCAGGAACTTCGTGTCCATCTTTATTCATTCTTGTGGTCTTTTCCGGTGAATTCAATTCATTTATCCGTGTTCATCATATCCTATTCATCCTTGTAATTCTTTCCTATGTTGGAAATTCTTATCAAGTCTTCTTGTTGTCAAACCTCTCTTTTCTATCTAGAGTGTTGAAGATATCTCAGAAGTTTCTTGTTTTCAATTCTTTCAATTATTTTGAGGTGCTAACCTCATCAAGCTTTCTTTATACCGGTGAAATATCTCTCTTTCTGAGCAATTCTTTCAACGGTGGTTTCTTTGAGTGGGCCCATAACCCAGAGGTTCTTTCCAGGATCTTTTCTCGCTCTTGTAATCCTTTCCGGAGATCTCTATGCTTTCAACTATGACGTAAGTATGAATTTCATCGGTCATATTCCTTCTTCAAGATCACTTCAAATTTATTTTCGTCATTGGCTCAACTTTTCCTTATTATTATTGCAGAGTGTCTCATTAATTCTTGATGGTGCTCTTGCCATGTTTTCAAGGAGTGTTCCTCTTAAAGTTTGGTCCATTCTCTTGGAGATTCATCATTTCAGCTTTGGGGCATCATCTTGGATTGTTCTCAATAATGAGAATCCCTTTCTTGCTATCCGGTTCTTTTATGAGTTGTTTTCATTCTTGATCCTCCGAAGGCCATCACTGAAGAAGATTTCTTCGTTCTCAGCTTTTAGCTTTCATCCTCAATTCTTCTGAATTGTTGTCCCTTCGTTCATCTCTCAATTATTTCGGTTCCTTGTTCTAGTTTTCTCTCAGGTGGCTCAATATCTCTTAATTCTCAAGATGTTCTCCAAGGTTCTTGTGGTAGTAGTTCCCAATTTCTTCTTCGTTCTTTTCTTGACAAGAGCTAATTTCTATTCTTTCTAACGGAGGCCTTGTGACGTTGCTCTCTTCAATCTATCATTTTGTCTTTTCAAGATCTTATTGTTTACTTGCTTATTAATTTAGTTTGTTTGTTGTGTATCTTGTCGAGTTCTCCTATCTTATCGAATTTTTGTTCCCCTTTTCCTACCGAAGTGTTGTCGAAATTTTCTGTGAATTCTTGCTTGTTCCTCATGTCATTCTTCATTTCTTTGCAACCTTGAAGATCCATTGCTTTTACTCGTTTGTCAAAAAAGCAACTAAGTTTTACCTCTTGTTCTTTCTCATCTTCTTCCCCTTTCGTTCTTGGATCTTGGGTCGACATCCTCTTGAAGTGTAGGAGAGTTGTGACAGTCCGAGACCAACGTTGCAGAAGATTCCCCTTTTATTCCGTTTTCGTCGTGTGGCTTATTTTAGTTGTCGCATCATCATCGCATCATGCGCATCATCTGCATCGCATCGGCATCCCGTTGCCGCCAGTTTTCAAAAGTTGCATCTCTTATTAGTTGCCGGTTCTCTCCGTGTTCGTCGTTGCCCGTTCTGAGCCCGACCACACTCGCACGCGCCCGCGGCAGCGTTTAAATCTTGTTTTAAAAGTGTGTGTAAAACTTTCTCTGATTGGGTTGAAACTTCACGTGTGGTCTTATTTAGACATAGGTAGGCCGCTTGCCAAATTTTGTCGCAATCGGAGTCCGTCTCGTACCCGAACGGTCAACCGTAGCGGCACCGTATTCGGTCTATCGTCGGACGTTTTTTTGGTGTTGTAAAATCACGTTACCGGGTGCCGTTTCCCTCTCTTCCCGGGCTAGCCTACTATATAAGGCCACTTAACCCGTCCCCGCGTGTGAGACCGTCTGATTTAGATCGCGCGGTTGAAACCGGGGAGAAAAACTGCTAAACCTAGCCCCCCATTGTTATAAATAGAGCCCCATGCCATTTTTAGACATCCTCTCTCTCCACCTTGAATCCTAGCCGCCACCCTCAGCCTCTCTTCTACCTCCAGCCGTCGGGCCTGCCCGAGCCCACGCGTGGCCCGCCCCGAGCCCATCTGGACCCGAGGCACCAAGCCCCTGCAGCGGCAGCCGAGCTGCCCCTCGCCCTAGAGCACCGCCTCGCCGCCCCTTCATCCCTTTCACCGTCCTGGGCCGCCTCCCGCCGCCGGCCGTACCCGCTGACGCCAGCAAGCACCTCCCAAGGTCGGCGCAGCCGCGAACCCCCCTCTCTCTCTTTCCCCGCCGGTTCCCTCTTCCTCTAATCCCTCTTCCTCCTTGCTTTACCCCGCAGATCCCGCCGCTAGCCGCCGGAATTGAGCCTTGTCGCCCAGATCCGCCCGTAGGCCACCGGGATTTGGTCTCCTTCGGCCTTCCCACGCAAGATGTCTGCGCGTCGGGCAACCGTCTGCAGCCGCCGCTCCCTCGATCCAATCGGGATCGGGAGGGAGGAGACGACGCGCCCGACATGCACCAGCGCCAGCGCCCTGTCGGCCCAGCTTCGGCTTGACTGAGCCGGCCTCGTGCCCAGGCCCAGCGCCTCCCCTCTGCACCGACCACGCCCACCTCCCTTCCCAGATACGACCCTGGTGCCTGCGTGAGGCCCAGTTATTCCCCTCCCCCGGCGATGCATATTAAGTTGCGCTCATGCCAGATTCAGCCCAGTTTTCGAATTCGGCCCGATAGTGTTCTTTTATGATTTATGATTTAATTCTTTTTTCATGAAATATATATATTTTAAAATTCTCGTAGTTTTTAAACCTGTGTCGGATTGGAACGAATTATATATGAAACTTGTGTAGTTTTCCGCGTAGATTAATATTTTACAACTTGCATGCATGTTCGAAGTAGTTTGACTTGCCATATGCCCAGTTTCACGTGTTTTCCTAATAGGTTGTTTACCCCGTATTTATTTTCGTGCGTGCCCAGATTGCTCACATCCCGTAGTTTAAATGCTCATGTTTTTAGGGACCTTTTGGCATGTATTTTAGAGTAGTTGTTTGCATTTTATGCATGTAAGTTCCGTCACTAGATTGTTATATCGCGATTAGGACATAATCTCGCATATTTGTGTGGCGTAGTTTTATTTTTTGATCCCCTAATATTATATATGTTTTCGGGGTAGACAAATCCATAGGATTTAAATGTGCACTTAGTTTTCGCTTTTGAGCAAGTTTGTGCGCGTGATACTTTGCCATGTTGCCCTTTTGTTTATTTTGTGTGATTTAATCCGTGCATGATATGAAGGAGTTGTCAACTAGAGATTTGTCCTTGGATATGTATGCTAGCCCCTGGTAATTTTGGTTGCAATCGGAATCCATGTTTAGGTGTTGATTTCTTGTGCTCAACATGCTAGAAAAATAGTGCTGATTTGGAGATACTGAAATATTTCTAAGTCTGAAATCTGTTATATTTTGTTGTTGTCTTGTCATGAGTTTATCTGGTGATCTGTAGCTCTTTTGAGGTTGGTGCAATGGAGTTAGATGTAGTCCTTAAGATTCTCTAGCATGCTGTCAATTTGCATGTCATTCGGAGCCCTGTAGCTTACAGTTTTGCTGCTGTCAATATTCCTTCAGATCGAAAACTACACTGTCTAAAACTGATATTTTAACTAAGTCTGAAACTGTGTGTGAGATGCCATTTTGTGAGTTCTTTTCCTAGTGATCCATGCTTCCATGCTAAATGTTATTAGTAGTATGTTGTAGTGCACCTTCCCCTCTACTGTCTCGTGCCTTGGTTGAGCATTTTGGATTTATGTAGCTAGTTGTTCGAGGGTGTAGAAAATACTATGTGGCTCATTTTGGCAGATTGTAGTAAATTCTTGTTTAGCTCGTGGTTGTTGAACTGCTGCTCCATTTTAATCATGTCCGCTATTCGTAGGTCATCCCCCTCTTAGTCTTGTACTCGTAAGTTAGCCACCTCATATATTGCTTAGTCGCTTGCTGCAGCCTCACCACTTAACCATACCTCACCTATTAAGCTTTGCTAGTCGTGATACCTTTGGAAATGAGATTGCTGAGTCCCCTGTGGCTCATAGATTTCTACAACACCAGTTGCCGGTACAGGTAAAGGTTACCTGAAGCGAGCGCGTTGATTGTTCATTTGGAGTTGCTTCTTCTTCTTCTTCACCAATCTAGGATGGGTTCTAGGCCGGCAACCTGGGATAGCAAGGATGGACGTCGTTCTCTTTTCTCGTTTGTTTTCGTCTGTAGTCGGACCCTGCTCTTCTTCTTGATATTTATGTATGGTCCTGATGTGACTCTGATGTAGCTTGTGGCGAGTGTAAGCCAATTCCATATAACTCATATTTTCAGTACATGTACTTGTAACAATTTCCATTCTTGCGAAACGACGAGATGAGCTTCTATTCTTGTTGAGGCCCTCGCTCCTAAGTAAGGATAGGATCACATCTTGGGCGTTAGAGCCACTTAGCCGTCCCCGCGTTCGAGATCGTCCGATTTAGATCGCGCGGTTGAAACTGGGGCAAAAAACTGCTAAACCTAGCCCCCATTGTTATAAATAGACCCCCATGCCATTTTAGGCAGCGAACCCTCTCTCTCCCTCGTTTTCCGCGCCCACCTAACCCTAGCCGCCACCTCCCACCTCTCACTCCTCAGCCCAGCCGACCGGGGCCCGCTCCAGCCCGCGTGAGGCCTGCCCGGGCCCGTAGCCGCCGCCACAACCGTGCCCCTCGTGCCCGAGCTCAAGATCGGGGAGGAGCCCCGATCCAGAGCCCCTTCGGCAGCACCCGCGAAGCCCGCGAGCCGCCGCATCCCGCTGGTCGGAGCCCCTGCCGGAAACTACCCTGCTGCTGCACCCCCACCATGGCCGCTGAGCTGCTTGCGCCGCCGCCTGCGCCTGCCATGGCAGTTGCCCCGCCGCGTTGGACGTCCGCCACCGGCCGCGCAACTCGCCGGAATCTGCCGCCCCGGTCATCCCTCGTCGGATCCGGCAGCCGCCGCCCTCGCCCCGCCAGATCCGCCCTTCCTGCCGGCCTCTATGCCCCGCTGGAGCGGTGCCATGGCCTTGCAGTGACGGGAGGTGGGAGACGATGACAGGCCCCGTGGCCTCCTGCTCGCGAGGAGACGAGCGCCCTAGGTAACCCGTTGACCCGCTGCTAGGCCACGGCCCCGCGCCGGCCCAGTCGCGCGTCGGCCTGCCACCTCCCCCAAGTCTGCCTATTCTGATCCATGGGCCGAGCCCACGAGGTGAGCACCCCCCCGAGCCACTATTATGTGCCCGTGGCGTGCTTTAGCTAATAGCGCTCGCTACCATTTTCGGCCCAGTGGATTTTAGGAATTTTCTATGAATTGCTATTTTCAGGATAATATAGATAATTCAAACGCCCGTAGTTTTTAAACCGTGCATCGGATCATAGCGAGTAAAATATGAAACTTGTGTAGTTTTTCATGTAGAATAATATTTTGCAACTTGCATGCATGTTTGGAGTAGTTTGACTTGTCATATGCCTAGATTTGTGTGCTGTCCTAGTATGTTAATTGTCCCGTATTAATTTTTGTGCGTGTCCGGATTGCTCAAACCCCATAGTCTAAATGCTCATCTTTTTTGGGACCTTTTGCCATGTTTTTTAGAGTAGTTTCTTGTATTATTCCATGTAGGTTTCATTACTAGTTTGCCATGTCATGTTTAGGACATATTCTCGCATATACGTGTGGCGATATTTTTATTTTGCAACCCCTACTCTTATATATGTTTTCGTGGTAGAAAAATACATATAATTTAACTGGCATTTATTTTTAGCTTTTGAGCAAGTTAGTGCGCGTGATATTTTTCCGTGTTACCCTTTTGTTTATTTTGTGGGATTTATTCCGTGCATGATATGAAGGAGTTGTCAACTAGAGATATGCCCTTGGATATGAAGTCTAGCCCCTGGTAATTTTCATTGCAATTGAAATCCATTTTTAGGTGTTGTTTGTTTGCTCTCAACATGCTAGAAAATAGTGCTGATTTGGAGATGCTGAAATATTTCCAAGTCTGAAATCTGTTATATTTTCTTGCTGTCTTTCCATGAGTTTATCTGGTGATCTATACCTATTTTGAGGTTGGTGCAATGGAGTTAGTTGTAGCCCTTAAGATTCTCCTGTATGCTGTCAATTTTCAAGTCATTTGGTGCCCTGTAGAATATAATTTTGCTGCTATCAATATGCCTTCAGATCAAAGACTGCACTATCAAAAACTGATATTTTCACTAAGTCTGAAACTGTGTGTGAGATGCCATTTTGTGAGGTCTTTTCCTAGTTATCCATGCTTCCATGCTAGATGTTATCAGTAGTATGTTGTATTGCATCTTGACCTCTACTGTATGATGCCTTGTTTGAGCATTTTGGGTTTGTGTAGCTAGTTGTTCGAGGGTGTAGAATGTGCTATGTGGCTGATTTTGGAAGATTGTAGTGATTTCTTGTTTAGCTCATAGTTGTTCAACCGTTGCTCCATTTTGAACTTTATCAGAATCTCGTGTAGTTTCATATTATCTTGATGGTTGTATGTTTTGAAAGGCTTGTGACTGTCGTTGCACACATATTGCATTCATGCCATCATATCTTGCGGTGTTTGTATCTTTTGAACCGTAGCTCCGTTGGAGATGTTCTCTATGTGTAAATTGATTGGAACGACGCGTAGAATCACATGAACTTATTTATTTTGCTGTTTAACAAATATTTAAAAGTGTTAGTTCAAATCTGGATAGAAATATAAATTAACATATGAGGTCATCTTGGAGATGCTATATGTCGTTTCTGACCTCATTTAAAATGCCTAGATAGATAGTTTAGTTACGATTCACCTCTTTCGATGTTAACCAACATTTAATATTTTTGTGTACCTAATTAGGATAGAACTAAATAATTCGCATGTGAAGTTTCGTCAAAAGGCAACTCGCTACACATTGAACTTCACTTAATGTGTAGTAGTTGATTGTTGTGAATTGACATGCCACGTCTTGCATATATCCAATCGGTCATGCATCCTACGTGTTGTGCATTGTGTGGTGAATATCGTGTGTTGATTCATGTTTCCGGTTTCCTCCATCTCGATAGAGTTTCGCAAGTGTGTCGGAAAGTGAGGACCCGTTCGACTACATCGATTCGTCTGCTTCACGGAGTCATTCTTCTTCCAAGCGGGATCTCAGGCAAGATGACCATTTCCCCAGATACAATTACTATCATTGCCAAGCTAGTTTTACCATTTTTATCGTTATGTCTCTTTGCTTACCACCTGTTAACTATCAACCTCTCAACATTGTCATGAAAACCTTCAACCAGTTCACCACCTAGCAAACCACTGATTGGCTATGTTACCGCTTGCTTAACCATGTGTTAGCGTTGCTAGTTGTAGGTGTAGTTGCTTCCATGTGATAACATGGGTTCCTTGTCATATCACAATATTATTGCTAATTAAGTTAATGCACCTATATACTTGGTAAAAGGTGGAAGGCTCGACCTTTCTAGCCTGGTCTTTTGTTCCACCTTTGTCGCCTTAGTTTTCGGTTACCGGTGTTATGTTCCATAGATGAGCGCTCCTAACATTCTTGGGGTTGTTAGGCTGGTTGTAATGGGTAGTATCATATACTAGTATCATGCATATGATACTAGTGTATGATATCACATCCGTAATGCATATTATCATATGTTAGTATCATATTATAGTTTATTTATTACCATGGAAGACACATAGTAGCACATCATTTAATATGATACAGTATCATAATATGATACTCAACCCTCTCTTTCTTAATTTAATTCTATGCCACCTCATCGAAATTGCTTAGTTGGCATGCATGATACTAGTTATGATACTCACATTACGGGCAGCCTTATGGGGACCAGCTAGATTCTCGTTTTAGGATAAAGCTTGTCTAGCAAGGCCCAACATTGGTACTATATTTGCCCAACATAATAATTCTGTTAATGCTGAAAAGCTTAGGGCGTCATGAACCCGAGGAGTAATTCTACAAAATACAGGGAGGGCCAGTGCTGATGGTGCTGGTCCAAAACAGAGAAGCTTATTAACGCTACCCAGGCCAACTCGGCGTTTGGCGTGGTAACCATCGCTCATTCGTCGTGTCCTGAGAACGAGATAGGCGACTCATATCGGGATCGTCGACACGTCGGGCGGCCTTGCTGGACTTGTTTTACCTTTATCAAGTGTCTCGTGCGAGGGATTCCAAGGATGCTTTGAGCTAAACTCGAGGTTGAGGTTTTCTAATAGGGATACGAGGAGATCACGGGTTCCCTGATCGAGGTCATTCTGTCGCAGCGTGTGGAAGTTTGTGATGGACTAGTTGGAGCACCCCTGCAGGGTAAAATCTTTCGGAAAGCCGTGCCCGCGGTTATGTGGCAATGTGGAAACTTTGTTTAACACTGGTTCTAGACAACTTGAAGTTAACTTAATTAAAATATGCCAACTGAGTGCGTAACCGTGATTGTCTCTTTCGCGAGTTCCTTATCCGATCGAGGACACGGTGGGGTTATCATTGACGTAAGTAGGTGTTCAGGATCATTCACTGCTGCAACCTCACCACTTAACCATGCCTCACCCATTAAGCTTTGCTAGTCTTGATACCTTTGGGAATGAGATTGTTGAGTCCCATATGGCTCACAGATTACTGCAACACCCATTGCAGGTACAGGTAAAGGTTACTAGACGCGAGTGTGTTGATTGTTCATTTGGAGTTTCTTCTTCTTCTTCATCATCGATCTAGGATGGGTTCCAGGTCGGCAGCCTGGGATAGCAAGGATGGATGTCGTTTTTTCTTTTCTCGTTTGTTTTCATCCGTAGTCAGACCCTGCTCTTCTTCATGATGTTTATGTATTGTAGTGATGTGACTCTGATGTAGCTTGTGGCAAGTGTAAGACAATTCCATATATCTCATCTTTTCAGTACATGTACTTGTAGTGATATCCATTCTTGCGAAACGACGAGATGCGCTTCTATCCCTGACGATGCCCTCGTGCCAAATTAAGGATGGGATCGCATCTTGGGCGTTACACTTAGGTGGCGCTAACTCCCTATGCATCAAATTAATTATCAGTATTATTATGTTGGGAAAATATAGTACCAATGTTGGGCATTGCCTGAAGAGTTTTATCCCAGAAAAATTAATGGGGTCCCCATAACTACCCCAAGCATGTTAGGAGCGCTCAATATCGAACTTAACACCGATACACAAGTAACTAGGGCAGCAAAGATGGAACAAAACACCGATACCAATGTTGGGCATTGCCTGAAGAGTTTTATTCCAACTTTTACCAAGTATATAGGTGCATTATATTAAATAGAAATAATATGGTGATATATCAAGGAACTCATGTTTTCACATGGAAGCATTTGCACCTGCAACAAGCAATGCTATAATAAGGTTGATTAAGCGGTAACATAGCCAAAGAAATGTTTGCTGGGATGTTGAGGGGTTAGAGGCTTTCATGGCAATGTTGGGAGGCTTGACATAACAGGTGACACACAACGAGATATAGCAATAGAAACGAGAAAACTAGCATAGCAATGATAGTAGTGGTATGTGGGGGAAATGATCATCTTGCATGTGATCCCGCTTGTAAGAGTAACGAATCAGTGAAGTAGACGAATCTATGTAGTCGAACGAATCCTCACACATTGAAGTGATTCAGAACTCTATCATGAAGAAATAATTCGGAAACAACAATCAACACACGATAACACCACACATATTCATGACAAGATGCACAATCAAATATGATGCATGTCCATTAATTATGAAAGGCATGGGAAAGCACAACAATTAATACTACACGTTAAATGAAGCTCAATATGCAAAGAGTTTCATATTGATGAAACTCCACATTTTAATTGATTAATTTACTCCCGTTTAGGTACACAACAATATTAAATGTTTTAAACATGGCAAGAGGTGAAGTATAAATAAACAATACTATTTAGGCATTTTAAATGAGATCGGAAACAACCTATAGTATTTCCGAAACGACCCACGTGTTAATTTTGCAATTGGTCTAGATTTGTACTAAACATGTTTTATATTTGTTGGACAACAAACTAACTTGGACCATGTGATTCTACATGTCATTCTAACCGATTTACATACTTAGATCATTTAAAACACAACTACGGTTTAAAAGATATGACCAACACAAGATAATATGTCATGAATGCGAAATGTATGCAAGCGACATCCACAACCATGATAATCATGGATGCAACAAGATATTATGAAACTAAAAGAAATTTTTAAAAAGTTTAAATGAGGTGGTAACAACGAATAACAATTTCGGAAAGTCCCATATGCAAATTGAGGTTTCGGTATTGTTCTTCCTATAACACAATTTTAGAGTTGTTAAACAGCAAAATAAATACCACCATGTTATTCTACATAATTTTGTAGGAAAGTTACATATGTGGATCATATTATTCGGAACTACGGTTAATTAGTTATGAAATAAATCATTTTAGCAAGGCATACATGCAACTTAAATGAAAACAACAAGTTAAATTTTTTAAACATGTATGAAAGTTTGATATTCTGAAACTACACAAAATTGTAAGAATTTTTCATGTATAAAGTTTTTAATTCCGGTGGATGGTTAATTTGATATGAATTAAATTACTTTAATATGGCATCATGCAAAACATCGCAAATAACAAGTTTAAATATTTTTAACACGTGTGAAGTTTGAACTTATTAATCTACACAAAATTCTACACATTTACATATCTAAATTATTTTAATTTGATGCCCGATTAAAGAGTTATTAGCATTTTAAAATGATGTATTTTTCCGTAATTAAATATGTCCTGGTTAAATGGAAAATCGTCCTATGAAAAAAAACATTGTGATGGGCCGAATCTGAAACAGGGCCCAATATGAGATGAGCGCTGCATAGCAAAATTACACACGGTGGAGGAATAATTAAGGCCGGGCACTCTTCACCCTGCTGGGCCTGGCTCAGTCGGAGAAGAGGTCGTGGAAGTCCACATGTGCGTTGCTGGGCCGGCATGGTCGAGGTCGGGGCTGGCAGGCCATGGCGTTGATGGGCATGAGGCGCTGGTGGCCGGCCCATGGGAGATGCTCGGTCAACGGGGGCTCCCGCTCCCTGCCCGCACACGCAGGAGGCAGGGGCAACCACGGCTACATGCCTGGGACCTATGGGTGAGGCGGCAAGGCGCCGATGACGCAGGACGACAATGATGGGAACAGGGCGAAGGTCGGCATGTGCGGGACGCTGGCGAGGTGGGGGGTCGTGGCTGGCGCGGGCGGCGCGAGATGAGACCCATGGGGCTGCTGGATGCTCGGGGACGAACGACGTGACCAAACATGCTGGGTGCTCGAGGGACTCAATGACCATGGGAGGAGTGACGAAGAGCTCGGGGAAGGGTGTGCGAGTGATCGTGGTGAGAAGCAAGGCGTGACGAGGCTGGTTTGGTGGGGGTCATCGGCAGTGGCGGCTGTTACTCCGATGGCTCGGCTCGCCAGCCCGCCTGGGAGCTGGGCGAGAGGCGCGGGGGACGACGCGTGGCATCCGTCTACATACACGGTATCTCAGGAGATCGAGCGCACGTTTGGTGAGGCATGGGCGTCGCGGGCATAGTGGAAGGCGAGGACGAGGTTGGCTGGATCGAGGGGATTGGTAGGAGCAGGGCAGGTTGGTCGGGCACATACACAGAGGAGAGACGTGGGGGTGGCGGCGGCTTCATGATTGGGGAGGAATGAATGGGACAACCTAGGTTTAGGGTTTGTTTGCTTAAATATGTAGGTGGGTTAGAGGGTTAGGATCATTCGCTCCCTTCGATCGTAAGCGGACGGTCGGGAAATATAGGTTAGGGAATCCAATTGCGAAACCAAAGATGTTTCGGGTATTACGGGGTTGATCCGGACCCAACAGTCATGACCGTATGATTCGGCTTCCCAGAGGTTTTCAGAATTCGTTGCACGCATGTCGATGCACTGTGCATTGGGTCTAGGGAGAGATGAGAGCCAACATGTTTTAACGTTTCTGATTTGACTAGCTGTAGTGCCGCTATAGGTTTATCCGATGGGGTATCAAACGACCTCCGATTGTGACGAAATTTGGCATGCGGTCTACCTACACGATAATAAGACCGCATGCCAAATATCAACCCAATCCGAGAAAGTTTTATACCCACTTTCAAAACAATATTTTAAGCGCTCCCGCGGGCACGTGCGTGTGTGCTTTCTCTACAGACGATCAACAACGAATCTAAGAGAAGCGGCAACTAATAACAGATGCAGGTTCTGAAAAATGACAACAAAAGAGTGTCGATGCAATGCGGATGATGCACGTGATGTGATGATGAATGAGACAACCAAAGAAATCACACGACGACAACAGAGTAACAGGAAAATATTTTAGAGCGTCGGTTCCGGGCTGTTACACACAACTCTATGACAAACATGTACACACCAATCCCCAATGAATAAATGAGGACTCACAAGCTTGGTTGTGGCTACTTTCTGCATGCTGGTCTTCCTGCCTCCAACATAATACTGATGCACACCTTGGTGCCAAAATCTGGAGATGACAAGATGATTCGAGGCTATTCCATCAACATGTTGAATCATATGGATAGCCACAACAGGATTAGAGTGATGGATCTGATTGTTCAGACCATCAAGAGAACACCTGCTGATCAGAATAGATCTTGTTGATATGCTCCCTACATTCAGATGCTCATCAACTCCAAAGTTGGAAAGAGGTAATATATACTTGATACAAAATTTTCAGAATCGCGACTCACGTATTAGAATCTTACGATCTTACGATCCAAACTATCCTTTCCGATTTCATGTCACACCCTGTTTTTACCTTACTTCAACTGTAGTCTCTTCAAAAACCTCAGTTTATTAAAACTTTTTAAGCAAGTGCGATGAGTGCCATGATTGCCATTGTTTTTATGTATGCTTGACTGAGTGGATCCAAAAACAATATTTTATAACCTGATATTTCGAAAAAGATCACTTTTCTCATTTTTGACTATTTCAAAACCTTGATTTGGCTTTGCACATAAAGTCCCTCATTGCAAGGGAGTGCCTCCACCCAAAGATTGTATTCTGATTTTGGCACTATTATAACTCTCTCCAAAATCATAAAATAATTATTTTATAAAATATTTTTCTATTTTATTTTCATGTCCTTTTCTAAGGCGAGAAATGATATTTCTGAATGGAAAATAATTTTTCTGCCTTAGAAAAATCTAAGAAAATTTGGAGATAATCAGAGGACATATATTTTCCATACATAAGATTTTTAACCCCTATTTTTGTTCAAAATATTTGAGTAAATCCTTGAAAACCTATTATGTCTCTTTTGGCCTTTTAAAATATTTTCTAAATTCCCAGAAAATTCTAGCATGCTTCCCAAGCTATATTTGGTGGTCATGCCAAGTTTCACCTCATTCCAAGGTGGTTTGGATCACCAAGTATTCCTAAAACCTTCCCTGTCCAGAATCAAGTTGAAGCAACTCTACATACCAAAGTTTGTACAAATGGCCTGAAACTTTGCAAGAGTGCTCAACACCCCAAATGTGGGGACCCAGCCAAAAATTGGATTTGTGGGGATTAATTTACCCACATTCCCTTTTAAAAGGACATAACTGCCCATTTGGGGGTGATTTCAAGTTTGCACTGTCAAACTTGTCCAATGGAGCTCAAATTTGGTGGAGCATCCTACTTTTGCATAAAACCCAATCCTGATAACTTTCAACATCAGTGGTGAAGGTTAACTACCCCAAACACCTATCGAACACCTTCTGCCAGCACGGTCAAAAGGTACTTAACAACCCCTACAACCACTCCCTTTCCACCAAACTCTTTGAGAAAGCTGCCAGCACCACTCCTCAACTGCAGACGAGTGGCCCCTCTCTGCTTCCAAGCAAGTAAGCCAAAATCTCCATTTGAGTTTTTGAATCAAGGCTGAGTTCTCCTCTCCAAGCTCGTCCTTTGACCAGCAGTGAGACCCTCGGCTCCCAAACGGCTAATGGGCATCTAAGCCAACCCCCGGACACACCTCATAGGGCCAAAGTGCCCTAGAGCACGCCAACATGTCGTGGCATGCAAAATCTACATTCTGGGCGCGGTACAGGGCGCACCCGAGGCAAAGGAAGCCAGCCGTGGCCGGTTCTCACCTCCCCTCGATGTCTCTCCGACAAACCTCGTGACTCAAGGAAGGCTCAGGGCCCTTCCCCTCTCTGTTGACGAGGGCAACGCGTGCCCGTGCGCGCCAGATTCGACCAGAAGAGCGTGGCCCCGTAGCACGCGCGCACTGAACCTCCTCTCTCTCTCTCTCGTTGAGTCACTCGGTCCTAAACCACTTCTGTGAAACTGTGGTATCAACCCCGAGCCCTCTCTCCCTCTCTAGCAGCCATGGAGAAACCACCGGCGCTCCCCCACTCGGTGCACCGTTGCTGGCCTATAAATAGGCCCCCCTTCACTCCAGCACCTCACACCACTCGTCGAGTACCTCAAATGATGCCCTAGCCACCCCATTCGAGCACAGAGAGCTCCGGTGCTCGAGATCGACCGAGTCCCTGCCACATCGAAGCTTCGTCCATGTCGGGCTACATTCCAGCTCTCGCTCTCCTCTCACCTCCTCCGTGACCGTAGTGAGCTCGGGAAGCTTCTCCACCTCTTTCCCAAGCGTTTCCCTGCCCGTAGGACCCAACTCCACCACCACCCCAAGAACCTTCGCCGCAGCCATCTCGTCGCTAGTGACCCAGAGCCTCTCCCCGTTGTTCATTCGACCACCAGCGGGTAGGTGATGATGCCACGGTGTCATTCCTGCCGTCACCTGGCTTCGAGGGATCGGAATCGCCGCCGGCGTGCCTCCGCTCCCTCTGTCCATAGGAGGAACACGACCCCGACAGGCATGCCCCACTTGTTGGTGGCCAGTATCTCCCCCTCTCTCCTCTCTCTGCCGCTGACTGCACGGGCCCGTGCGTTAGGTTTAAACCCGACGACACGCGTGCACCTGGGCTGCTGGCTGGCTAGCTGGCTTGTTGTCCAGTTGGGCCGGCCCAGCCACTGGCCGAGCTAGGCCAGGGTTAAGTCCATTTTTCTTTTTTATTTTTGTTTTTTATTCTCAATAATTTTTGTAGAACTAAATATTTAATTGAATTTAAATATTTTTGGACCACAATTCTTATAAATATGTGTAGAATTTATTAGTGTTGTTGCACTAATTTTTGTAAAGACTTTTACACATAGCTTTCATTAAAATGACTAGTTTAAGTATTTTAGCCCGTGTTATTTAGGTTTTAAAAATACCATTTTGCATAAAAACTAGAGACAAATATTTTTAAAACTATAATAAAGATTTATCAGAATAGGATAACATATTTGAAGTAAGTTTCTGGTTTGTTTTTGAGTGAGCTTCTTATTTTATTACTATTATTACGACGATATATTCTGCGTTCGACGAAGGAGTTGGACTCGACGACCCCGGATACATAGTTGATCAAGGCAATCAGCCCTTTGACCATGTGTGAGAAAATAATTTCATACATGTCAAGTTGAATACTTTATTCTGATGCATATAGTTAAGGTTATTCGGTACACCCAGCATGGTGTTAGCGATGGCTCCTTCGAAGCACTTGCATTGAGCACGACAAGTAGAGAGTAGTGCTACACATAGTTAGAGCATGTGCATAATGATGGTAACACAGAGTTGATATCAAAGGTTTTACGAAAACCCTGTCGGGTGCCACTAATTCCTGGGCGTGAGGATGTTGAGTTAGGTGACCACTTGTGAAAGAAGTGGTGCACCACGAATGTTTTGTGTGAGTGGTTTCGAAAATGGGATTAGATTTATGATGTGTCGACCGTCCCAACCCTACATGTGCGACCACGATACCCCTTTATGGGACGGGGCTTTTTTGATTACTTTGGTCGGTGCTAGCAAAGAGGCCACATTACTTGTGGCGGGAGTGATATGTGGTCACTCTCGTGATGGGGTCGTACCAGGTAGGTCGACTATGCTGTTTTTACGTGTTCCGGGCACATCGTTGGTCCCTGCATGGATGATATGGTCTAGAGTCGATGCTCGTAAGACGTACATCATGTGGGCTGGTTACCAATCGAGTGGATTCTATGTCTAGTGTCCTCTGGGGAAAGGTAATGATCGGGTACTTACCTCGGGTATGTTATATACCACGAGTCGTGGATGACACCGAATTTTCCTGGATCTCGCGGTTACAACGTACAACCTTTGCTGAGTGTAAAACTATTTGAATAGCCGTGTCGGCGGTCAAGGACAGTTGGGTGCTGCTGCTTAAACTACGTCCAGTCGTTTCCGCATAAACCAAGTGTGTGTGTGTGTGTGTGTTCATAATGTGCTATCAGGAAGTTGATATGTCAAGTTTGGTGACTTGACGTATCGAGTGAACCCGAAGTTGTTCAGCCCTCAGCAGATATGTTGATATCTGAATCCTGTTCCTATGACTACCATCTTGTTTATGATGCATATCTACACTAGTAATTGACCATGCATTTTCCTTAGTGTTGACTTGCTTTCCGCGAAGGCTGGATATTACTTTATTATTGTACCCACTGCAATATCCATATCATAGACTGTTTACGAGTACATTCAAAGTACTCACTAGCTTGCCACTAGTTATGTTATTGACCAGACGTGTCGGAACCGGAGTTTGGAGAAGAATTTGTCACCGGACACGGACACGCGAACTAGGACGCTTCCTAGTGAGAATGCGTGTTGGTGAAGGCTGACGGCATGGGCTCCTGTTTATTACAAAGATTTCCGCTAGTAGATGTATAGGTGTGATTGGCCTTATAGGCCCTATCTATGTGACACTTGACTATGATGGTCATTTGTTGTACCAAATGGTATGTTGGATGTAAAACTCTTAATATTCAGTATCTGTGTGTTCGGTCAGCATTGATCTCTGGGATCACTGAGCACGTTCATTCGGCGATATCGACTCCTAATTCGGGGTCCCCACATTCTACGATTTTGCTCATAGAATCTAAGTTTCTACGTTTACGATAGTTATGATTCTATGATTCACAATCCTAGCAACGGAGCTCTGATCCGATTCAGAATCTCCATTCTGACAACTTTGACTTGATCAACTACACCTGCCCCTCTAGCCAGATTATGAGGATATTGTTGTGTTGATGGATCTTTCCCACCCCACTTCATTGATTGCACATGCTGACATTGAGACTGAGGCCCACGCAGAGGCAGCTAAAGCGGCTAGTGCTCTCGTATTGAAGATAAAAGGTGATCAATTAGACTATCGAGTCAGTTCCATTCAAGGAATGGAGAAGAGCCTGAACGAGTTGCTGCTGAACCAAAAGAGACCCGAGAGGATAGTGGAGACGAAGTTTCATGACCTTGATAACAAGGTGACTGAGTTGACCACCATGATCAATTAGCTAAAGCAAGAGGTAGATGTAGTTCCATTGCCCAGCTTACATGATGAGGCTGAGAGACCCACATTGCCAATCAAGACTTAGTTCACGACTGAGGCTGGATCTGCTAACGTGCGTGCTCAGGATGTGATACGCTCCATGTCTGCACCGGCTCCTACTTCTACTGTGCCTCCATCGACAGCTCAGTGTCAACTCCACCGGCCTAGAGGACTTCCGCTAAAGCATTCGCGGACGCTCTCTTATCGACTGAAAGAACATATGCACCCTTGGTGATTTTGCTAATTCATGACAACATACATTATCTCTTGGATGGCTACTTGTCACCTGCCTTTTCTTAAGGACGGGTTTGACGGGAGCTCGAGAGTCAACCCATCCCCAGAGGACGGGATGCCACTCAGGTTTCATACCTACTACAACCTCTCCGTCGATACCCTGACTCCTCTTCTAATCAAGGAATCTGTGACACTTCGCCAAGAACTACACCAAGTCAAGGACCTACTTCTCCTGGAAAAGATGAAGACCCGCAAGGTCAAGAACGAAGGATCACCTGGAGGGCAACCTACCATTGCCTTCCGAGGAGGAATACCACCGCTCCAGGCCACTCCTATACAGAGTCGCCATCTGACAACGGAGGAATACAATGAGATCCTCACCACTTCACCAATAAAGCGATGTCGTTATGTACCTCTTCCATCCCCCACACTTCTGAAGGAAGAAGACGCCAACGAGGAGGAAGAAGAAGACACTGTAGAACTTGCATACGAGACCGGGCAGTCCACCGCTTAGAGGGACGTCTTAGGTAAGATAGGAGTCTCCCTTGCGAAGTTGAGTCTGTGTGTCGGTTCATGAGAACCATGAGTGTTGTGTGCTTCCTGTTCATGTTTTCATGCAAGCCACATTTCTGCCTTAGGCAGCTTGTAAGCGACTGCATCATGTGTTTTAATTGAGTATTTGCATTAAGTTCCTCAAAACCTTTTCATTTGTCTCACACACTTGAACAGTACCAAACCCCTTATATAGGAGCGTCATCCCTTATGATTCCCCAACCACTTCGAAATATTGACCTGTCTGCTCCCGAACAGGATGGTGATTTCTACTCGCACCAGCACCTTCGACAACCGCAACACTGGTGCTTCTAGCAAGCAGGCGGGAATCGGTGGGTCTGCCCAAGCTGGAGATCACCCCGAGCAGCAGCAAGGCGACATTCCCCCGCCACCACCTCCTCCGGAGAGCATGACCATGGCTCAGTTCCTCCAGGCTCTCTGAGAGGAACGTCAAACCAACAATGCCGCCATCTAGCAGTTGTCTCATGTCTTACTGAACAATCCACCACAAAACTGAAATGGCAACGGTCGCACCACTCTGTCTTCGTTTATGACGACTACGCCTCCCATATTCACGGAGACAACTGAACCGTTGGATGCTGATGACTGGACCCGCACCATCGAAGACCTCCTCGCGCTGGTTAAATGCACCGACGACCGCAAGAAAGTCCTTTATGCTTCTCACTGTTTTCGAGGCACGTCCAGGGCTTGGTGGGATGGGTTCCAGATCATGCGGGAAGGACAGGCTATCTCTTGGGCTATCTTCAAGGAAGTATTCCGTGCGGCTCCTATTGCCCCTGGAATGATGACCATTAAGAACTGGGAATTCCGAGCTTTGAGGCAAGGCAGCGGGATAGTAAAGGAGTACCTGCAGAAGTTTAACCTTTTGTCAAGGTATGCACCAGAAGACGTCAACACTGAAGATGCGAAGGTGGAACGCTTCATGGAAGGACTCCATTAGTCGCTTCAGTATCAACTTGTTTCTGTGAATGTCGGACCTTCTGTGATCTGGTAAACAAGGCGCTCATGCTGGAAGATAAGGGTCGTGTGATGGATGACACCCGCAAGCATAAGTTGATGGGCAATGGAGGTTCGAGTAATCAGAAGGCATGTCCGTCGCAATCCGCCCCGGCAAAACCGAGCTATCAACAACAATAGTGTAAGGCACCAACGTTCCACCACAACAACCAGCCTCAGCAGCATGTCAACCCCAAGCCAGCAATCAATCCGGCCAACAGTGGTGGATTCAAGCCCAACATTCCAGGGTAAATTACCTGCTTTGGATGTGGTCAGACTGGGCACTACTCCAAGAAGTGCTCCAACAAGAAGCCTGATGTTCCACTTACAGTATATGCTATCCATGTTCCACTTACCTCTCTCTGAACAAGCTTACCAAGAGCCGGATACTGTAAACACTCTCCTTCAAGACATTCATATAAACCAGAATGCTGATCATATATGGCTCTGGAGTAAAGACTTTAAACCATACACTACCAAGAAGTATTATCTCCATATTCATCGACCCATCACACGAAACCCCTTGCTTAGCTGGATCTAGAAGAGCTGCTGCACAATGAAAATTAAGATGTTTGCCTGGTTGTTGATCATGGACAGACTCAATGCTGCTGCAACAAAAGACCTTCCAATGGCGCCAGAAACACGTGCTGATGGGAGACTATTCTTGTCTTGATACTCCTCAGCAACGGCACTAGGAATCCTTCTGCTATGGATGCGCCTTTAGGGACTTCCTAGGCAAATATGCAAAGGATTTTCCCCCGTGGCCTTGGAGTCTTGTGTTGGTGTTCCCTCGAAGCGGAAAGGGTGATGTAGCACAGCGGCGGTAAGTATTTCCCTCAGTTTTGAGAACCAAGGTATCGATCCAGTGAAGGAGTATCACAAGTACCTGCACAAACACAAAAAGCTTGCTCCCAACGCTATGAAGGGGTTGTCAATCCCTTATAGATAGTTTGCCAAGTGAGAACTGAAAGCAACAAAGTAACAAAGCAAAGTAAAAACGAAAGTGGAAACAATAGGTGTGAATAGACCCGGGGGCCGTAGTGTTCACTAGTGGCTTCTCTCATGAAAGCAAGTAGACGGTGGGTGAACAAATTACTGTCGAGCAATTGATATAACCGCGCAAAGTCGTGAGTTATCTATGGCAATGATTATATCTATCCGCATCACGTCCAAAACAAGTAGATCGATACTTTCTGCATCTACTACTATTACTCCACACGTCGACCGCTATCCAGCATGCATCTAGTGTATTAAGTCCAAAAGAACAGAGTAACGCCTTAAGTAAGATGACATGATGTAGATGGACAATCTCATATCTACGACAAAGCCCATCTTGTTACCCTTGATGACAACAACACGATGCTTGCCATGCCGCCCCTTCTGTCACTTGGAAAGGTCACCACACGGTATGAACCCAAAACCAAGAACTTCTCCCATTGCAAGAATCATAGATCTTGTTGGCCAAACAAAACCCAATACTCAGAGAGACTTACAAGGATATCAAATCATACATATAAGAAATCAGCAAAGACTCAAATATATATCATAGATAATCTGATCACAAATCCACAATTCATCAGATTTCGACAAACACACCGCCAAAGAGGATTACATCGGATAGATGTCCATGAAGATCATGGAGAACTTTGTATTGAAGATCCAAGAGAGAGAAGAAGCCATCTAGCTACTATCTACGGACCCGTAGGTCTGAAGTGAACTACTCACGAGTCATTGGAGGGGCGATGATGTTGATGTAGAAGCCCTCCAACTCCAAAGTCCCCTCCGGCAGGGCACCGGGAAGGGTCTCCAGATGAGATCTCGCGGAAATGGAAGCTTGCGGCGGCGGAAAAGTGTTTTTGTGGATTCCCCTATTTTTTCTGTATTTCAGGGAATATATAGGCGAAGGAGCTAGGTCAGGGAGCGCCAGGGAGGCCACAAGCCTGCTAGCCGCCGCCCCCTGGTGGCGGCTACAGGGCTTGTGGCCCCCCTATAGCTCTCCTGCCTTGGCCCTCAAGCCCCCTGATCTTCTTCCGTTCCGGAAATATTTATTTCTGGGATTTTATTCCGTTTGGACTCCATTCCAAAATCAGATCTGAAAAGAGCCAAAAACACAGAAAAACAGGAACTGGCACTTGGCACTGAATTAATAAGTTAGTCCCAAAAAAGATATAAAAGGTACACAAAACATCCAAAGATGACAAGATAACAGCATGAAACCATCAAAAATAATAGATACGTTTGAGACGTATCAAGCATCCCCAAGCTTAACTCCTGCTCGTCCTCGAGTAGGGAAGTGATAAAGAATGAATTTTTGATGCTTTCATGCTACCTAGCATAGATGTCCTTTGGAACTCCTCTTATGTGATGTGAATGTTCAGATCCTTTAGAGTCGAAACAATACTTTTCTATTGACGTGGAAACAATAATAATTCAAGCAAACTAGCAAGGTAATCACGAACTTTCAAAATAACAAGGCCAAAAGAAAGTTATCCCTACAAAAGCATATAGTCTGGCTATGCTCTATCATCATTGCACAACGAATTTAAATCATGCACAACCCCGGTATTGGCCAAGTAATTGTGTTCACACCTTTACTTTCTCAAACCTTTTCAACTCTCACGCAATACATGAGCGTGAGCCATGGTTTTAGCACTATAAGTGGTGTGGAGTGTGGTGGAGGTTGCAAGATAAACAAGGAGAAGATGATCACATTAACTAGGCATATCAATGAGCTGTGGAGATGCTCATCAATAGATATCAATGTGAATGAGTAGGATTGCCATACAAATGATGCACTACAGCTAAGAGTATGTGAAAGCTCTTAAAGAAAACTAGTGGGTGTGCATCCAACTTGCTTGCTCACGAAGACCTAAGGCAAATTTGAGGAAGCCTATCATTGGAATATACAAGCCAAGTTATGTAATGAAAATATCCCACTAGCTATATGGTCGTGACAAAACGAGAGACTCTCAATCATGAAGATCATGGTGCTTAATACGCACAAGTGTGGAAGGATAGTAGCATTGTCCCTTCTCTATTTTTCTCTCATCATTTTTTTTGGTGGGTTCTTTGGCCTATTTTTTATTTTTTTTATTTTGGTGGGAATCTTTGGCCTCTTTTTGTATATGGGCTTTGCTGGCCTCATTTATTTCCTCACATGGGACAATGCTCCATCAATGATGATCATCACACTTTCAACTCAAAACTTAGAGCAACAATGACTCTATATGGAATGCCTTCGGTAGTGTACCATGACAATGATCTAGCATGGCATAGACATTAATGGAAACATCATGCTAGCTATCTTACGATCATGCAATGGCAATGTAGACGTGGTGGCACATGTCATGGTGCTAGTTGCATGGCAATATATCTCGGAATGACTTTGAAAATGCAATAGTAGGTAGGTATGGTGGCTGTTTTGAGGGAGGCTAATGGTGAGTTTTGTGCACCGGCGAAAGTTGCACGACACTAAAGAAGATAGTGATGGTGGAAGGTGAAAGTGCATCTAAACCATGGACTCAACATTAGTCATGAAGAACTCATAAACTTGTTGCAAAAGTTTTGTTAGTAATCGAAACAAAGCATTCAACGCATACTCCTAGGGGAATGGTTGGTAGGTATAAACCATCGCGCGATCCCGACCGCCACGCAAAGGATGACAATCAATAGACTAATCATGCTCAGATTTCATCACATAGCGGTTCACCATACGTGCATGCTACGGAAATCACTAACTTCAACGCAAGTATTTCTAGATCCACAACACCTTACTACCATAACTTCAATATTACCACAACCACAACTCAAAACTAATTGAGATGAATCGATCTTCTCTAACTATTCAATGCACATGAAGGTGGAAGTTTTCATATCCCTTTGGATAACTACCCCTTTTGAGACTACTTTAAAAGCGTAGATCAACTACCAAGCCACGCACCGCCATGCTCTAAAAGATATAAGTGAAGCACATGTGAGTTGAATTGTCTACCAAAGGATATAAGTGAAGCTCGACAAAATCACGGTGAGTGCATGTATCTCTCTCTAGGTGTGCAGCAAGGATGATTGTGACACGAAAAAATAAAAGACTCCTACGATACAAGACACTCTAAGCAAAACACATAACATGTGGTGAATAAAAATATAGCCCCAAGTAACCATACCGATGGACTGAAGACGAAAAGAGGGGATGCCTTCCTGGGGCATCCCTAAGCTTAGGCTTTTACGACATCCTTGAATTTCTTGGGGTGCCTTGGGCATCCCCAAGCTTGAGATCTTGCCACTCTTTATCTTTTTTTCAATAAGAACTTCACCCAAAACTTGAAAACTTCATAACACGAAACTAAAACAGAAACTCGTGATAACATTAGTATAAGAAAGCAAACCATCACTTCCTTAGGTACTGTAGAAAACTTAAATTCTACTTATGTTGATGTTGGGTTACTGTATTTTCAATCTTCCATGGCTAATACCCCCCGATACTATCCATAGTTTCATCAAAATAAGCAACCAACTCAAGAAAAACAGAATTTGTTAACAGCAGACCGGTGTGTAGAAATCTGTACACTTCGTATACTTCTGTTACTTAAAAACATCTGAACAATTACGAAAGTCTTAAGAATTTGCGTAGCAATCAGCGTAAAAAAGAATCAACTCAAAAGCTCTTACAGAAAAAAATGAAAATTATTTTCGTGAGCAGAAAGTTTCTGTCTTTTCCAGCATGACCAAACGATCATCCCCAAGACTAATCATAACGGTTTTGCTTGGCGCAAAACACAAAAAGAAACACAAAAAACACAATCATAAAAGAATTATGAAAGTGTGGAAAACACAAAACAGAAAGAAAAAGGATAGATTTGTTGGGTTGCCTCCCAACAAGCGCTTTTGTTTAACGCCCTTAGCTAGGTAAAAGGTGATGGAATCACGTATAGTCATCTTTGGTGCTCAAACCATAAGTAGCCCGCATCATAGATTCATAAGGAAATCTTATTTTATTTCTAGGAAATTGCTCCATGCCCTTCTTTAAAGGAAATTGAAATCTAATATTCCCTTCCTTCATATCGATGATAGCACCAATAGTCGTTAGGAAAGGTCTACCAAGAATAATGGGACATGAAGGATTGCAATCTATGTCAAGTACAATGAAATCCACGGGTACATAGTTGTTATTTGCAACAATAAGAACATCATCGATCCTTCCCATGGGTTTCTTGGCAGTAGAGTCCGCAAGATGCAAATTAAGAGAACACTCTTGAATCTCATGAAAGCCAAGAATATCACATAAAGACTTTGGAATCGTGGACAGACTAGCACCCAAATCACACAAAGCATTGCACTCATAGTTTTTGATCTTGATTTTGATAGTAGGTTCCCACTCATCATGAAGTTTTCTAGGTATAGAGACTTCTAGTTCGAGCTTCTCTTCAAGAGATTTCATCATAGCATATACGATATGCGCGGTAAAGGCTTTGCTTTGGCTATAATCATGTGGAGAGTTTGCCATGGATTGCATCAAAGAAATGCATTCAAACAAGGAGCAATTATCATAACTGAATTCCTTGAAATCTAAAGTGGGAGTTTTGTTACTACCCAAAATTTTGATTTCTTCTACTCCACTCTCCACACCTTTATCATCAAGATGGGTGGACTCCGAATCATTGGGGCGTTTTTCAACCAAAGTGGATTCATATCCAGCACCTTTATCAATAGGTTTGACACGCGAAAACAAAGATTCAAGAGGAGTCACACCAAGCACTCTATGATCTTCGTGATTTGCATCACTAGAACGCACCCTTTTAAACCATTCATGCCTAGCGCGAATTTGGGCGGTTCTTCCTTTGCTCTCATTCATGGAGACACGCATAGATTTTAAAGTTTCATCCAAGTTGACCTTGGGAGGAGCACATCTAACTTTCAAAGCATCAATATCACAAGACAACCTATCAACTCTCTTAGCCAAATCGTCAATTTTGAGTAGTTTTTCCTCTATGGACGCATTGAAAATCTTCTGAGAGTTGATGAACTCTTTGATATTACTCTCTAAATCAGAGGGTAATTTGTTGTGATTTCCATAAGTGTTGTTGTAGGAATTGCCATAATTGTTATAGGAGTTACTAGGAAAATGCCTAGGAACGTAGTTTTCTCTAAAAGCATTGTTGTTGCCAATATTATTCCTACCAACAAAATTCACGTCCAAACTAGCGTTGCTACTCTCAATCAAGGAAGATAGTGGCATGTCATTAGGATCTAAAGGAGCGTTTCTACTAGCAACCAAATTCATCAACTCGTCCATCTTAGCACTAAGCGAGTTAATTTCTTCTATAGCGTGTACCTTTTTGCTAGCAAGCGACCTTTCAGTGTGCCACTGAGAGTAGTTGGTCATGATATTATCTAGGAGTTTTCTAGCGTCTCCTAATGTGATTTCCATGAATGTTCCACCTGAAGCGGAGTCCAAGATATTGCGATATGCAAACTTCAGGCCAACGTAAAAGATTTGTATAATCATCCACAAACTCAAGCCATGAGCGGGACAGTTTCTAATCATAAGCTTCATCATCTCCCAAGATTGTGCAACATGTTCATGATTAAGTTGCTTGAAATTCATGATATCGTTACGTAAGGAGATGAAGAAAACCAAGTTTTTACGCGATCTAGCAACGAGAAAGGGAAAAGCTTCAATTTAATCACGTCATTATCCACATCTCTTTTCTTTTGCATATCGCAAACCTCAATGAAGGCATTGAGATGGGATGCGGCATCTTCACTAGGAAGGCCAGAGAATTGCTCTTTCATAACAAGATTCAGCAAAGCTGCGTTGATTTCATACGATTTCGCACTAGTGGCGGGAGCAATCGGAGTCCTAATAAAATCATTATTATTGGTACTTGAGAAGTCGCAAAGTTTGGTGTTTTCAGCCATGATTACTTCAACAAACAAACAAGAACACAAGCAAGCAAGAAAACCGGCAAAGGAAAACGACAAAAAGGCAAAATGCAAAAGAAAACGGCAAAGGAGAAAGGCAAATGAAAATGGCAAATGTGAAGTGGGGGAGAGGAAAACAAGAGGCAAGTGGAAAAAAAGTAAATGCAAGAGATGAGTTTGTGAGACCTACTTGGATAGATCTCTCCTTCCCCGGCAACAGCGCCAGAAATACTTCTGCTACTGCAACAAAAGACCTTCCAATGGCACTGGAAACACGTGCTGACGGGAGACTATTCTTGTCTTGATACTCCCGAGCAACGGCACCAGGAATCCTTCTGCTACGGCTACGCCTTTAGGGACTTCCTATGCAAATATGCAAAGGATTTTCCCTTGTGACCTTGGAGCCTTACGTTGGTGTTCCCTCGAAGCGGAAAGGGTGATGTACCACAGCGGCAGTAAGTATTTCCCTTAGTTTTGGAACCAAGGTATCGATGCAGTGAAGGAGTATCACAAGTACCTCCACAAACACAAAAAGCTTTCTCCCAATGCTATGAACGGTTTGTCAATCCCTAATAGATTGTTTTCCAAGTGAGAACTGAAAGCAACAAAGTAACAAAGCAAAGTAAAAGCGAAAGTGGAATGATAGGTGTGAATAGACCCGGGGAGCGTAGTGTTCACTAGTGGCTTCTCTCATGAAAGCAATTAGATGATGGGTGAACAAATTACTGTCGAGGAATTGATAGAACCGTGCAAAGTCGTGATGTCATCTATGTCAATAATTATATCTATAGGCATCACGTCCAAAACAAGTAGACTGATACTTTCTGCATCTACTGCAATTACTCCACACGTCGACCGCTATCCAGCATGCATCTAGTGTATTAAGTACAAAAGAACAGAGTAACGCCTTAAGCAAGATGACATGATGTAGATGGACAATCTCATATCTACGACAAAGCCCATCTTGTTACCCTTGATGGCGATAACATGATGCGTGCCTTGCTGCCCCTTCTATCACTGGGAAAGGTCACCACACGGTATGAACCCAAAACCAAGCACTTCTCCCATTGCAAGAATCATAGATCTAGTTGGCCAAACATAACCCAAGACTCGAAGAGACTTACAAGGATATCAAATGATGCATATAAGAAATCAGAAAAGAGTCAAATATATATCATAGATAATCTGATCACAAATCCACAATTCATCAAATCTAGACAAACACACCGCCAAAGAGGATTACATCGGATAGATCTCCATGAAGATCATGGAGAACTTTGTATTGAAGATCCAAGAGAGAGAAGAAGCCATCTAGATACTAACTACGGAGCCGTAGGTCTGAAGTGAACTACTCATGAGTCATTGGAGGGGCAATGATGTTGATGTAGAAGCCCTCCAACTCCAAAGTCCCCTTCGGCAGGGCACCGGGAAGGGTCTCCAGATGAAATCTCGCGGAATCGGAAGCTTGCGGCGGCGGAAAAGTGTTTTCGTGGATTCCCTTATTTGTTTTCTGTATTTTAGGGAATATATAGGCGAAGGGGCTAGGTGAGGGGGGGTTCCAGGGAGGCCACAAGCCTGCTAGCCGCCGCCCCCTGGTGTCGGCTACAGGGCTTGTGGGCCCCCTGTAGCTCTCCTGCCTTGGCCCTCAAGCCCCCTAATCTTCTTCTGGTCGGGAAAAATTTAATTCGGGGATTTTATTCCGTTTGGACTCCGTGCCAAAATCAGATCTGAAAAGAGCGAAAAACACAGAAAAACAGGAGGTGGCCCTTGGCACTGAATTAATAAGTTAGTCCCAAAAAAGACATAAAAGGTACATAAAACATCCAAAGATGACAAGATAACAGCATGAAACCATAAAAAATTATAGATACGTTTGAGACGTATCACTCAATACTCAAGATATGCTAGAAATGCGTCACTGGAATGTGTCTGATTCAAATCTATGTGTTCTTTGCCATGCCACGATCAAGGAGGATAGAGATCATTTGTTTTTTAACTGCCTTTTTAGTACCAGGATTTGGAATTATCTTCAGATATCATGGCAGGGAAGTTCTATGTGGACTACTTCTCTAGCTGCAAGAAGATATTTTCATCACCCATTGTTCGCTGAGGTGGTCTTCATTGCTTGCTGGAACATCTAGACTATGAGAAATGCCAAAGTTTTTCATCATCAGCAACCCAGGTTCAGAAAATGGAGGGCTAGCTTTATTCAGGATATTTCACTCCTAGCTCACAGGATTAAACCTAGTTTTAGGGATGATCTCCTTAGATGGATAGCATTTTTACCTCCTTGAGGTATGTATCTCCCCTCACCTTTGTCTCTTTGTATATTCTTTACCCTACTTTGTACATATAAACTCTTCATAGTATCAATAGAAAAGACTGTGGGGTGTTTCCCTACAGTAGCCGGTCAAAAAAAGAAGAAGCGTGATGCACCGCGCCCCAATGCGCTTAGTCAAGGACAAGGTCATGGACCACCAAGAAGGAACCAAGCTCCCCGCAACCAACAGTGCCACAGCAGGGGACGTGTGAATCACATCTCCGTAGAAGAAGCCCACGAGGACCCGGACAACATTGTGGGTATGTTCCTCATCAACTCCACCCCGACAACAATATTCTTTGATTGTGGTGCTTCGCATTCTTTTGTCACCCAAAAGTTTGTGGAAAATGTGGCTTGAAGCCTACCCTCCTTAATGGACAAATGGCAGTACATACCCTAGGAGCAGTGCTAAGGACCAACCTAGGATGGAGAGGAGTTGGGATCAACATTAATGGGATAAGCTTCATAGCAGTTCTCATCTTCCTTAAGTCGGTAGGCTTGGAAGTGATCCTTGGTATCGATTGGTTGGCAAGATACCAAAGCATACTGGACTACGCGGAAAGGGCTATTACCATGACAAGTGACCAAGGGGTCAAAGTCAAGTATGTCCCTGAACCTACCGCCACTCAAGTTCCATAGGTTAATTGCCTTTCGAAAAAGAGTTGGATCGAGTACCAATAGTCTGCGAGTACACGGACGTCTTTCCTGATGAGCTGCCTGGGATGCCTCCTCACCGAGACATCGAGTTCATCATTGAGCTCATGCCTGGATCAACGCCTATCTATAAGAAGCCTTATAGGATGGGATCCAAAGAGCTACTAGAGTTGAAGAAGAAGTTGGATGAGCAACTCAGGAAGAGATTCATCCGTCCGAATGCATCACCTTGGGGATCACCTGTTCTATTCGTGTCCAAGAAGGATAGGACTATGAGGCTCTGCGTCGATTACCGTTAATTCAATGAAGTCACGACAAAGAACAAGTACCCACTCCCCAAGATTGAAGATATATTTGACGTGTTAAATGGTGTCAATGTATTTTCCAAGATCGACCTGCCATATGGATATTACGAGCTGAAGATCCGACCCGAGGACATACCTAAGACGGCTTTCTGGACCCGTACGGTCTATACGAGTGCACATTTATGTAATTTGAATTGACCAATGCCCCAACATACTTCATGTAGCTCATGACCAAAGTCTTCATGGAATACATGGATAAGTTTGTCGTCGTCTTCATCGATGACATATTAATCTTCTCCAAGTCTGAAGAAGAACATGAACAACACTTGAGGCTAGTGTTGGAAAAGCTTTGAGAGCACCAACTTTATGCCAAGTTTAGCAAATGCAAATTCTCGCTGCACGAAGTTGGATTCTTGGGTCATACCATGATGACAAACGGATTGGCAGTCAATCCTTCCAAGATTACCATGGTAACCAACTGGGAGTCGCCAATCGATGTGAAGGAAGTGAGAAGCTTCCTCGGACTCGCGGGATACTACCGCAAGTTCGTGGAAGGATTCTCCCGCATTACCCGACCAATGACTCAGCTCTCGAAGAAGGGCAAGAAGTTCGAATGGACGCCGGAGTTTGAAGAAAGCTTCCGGGAACTGAAGAAGAGATTGACTACCACCCCGGTACTGGCTACTCCATATATCAATAAGGAGTTTGTGATATATTGTGATGCCTCTAGAATCAGGCTCGGTGGTGTCCTAATGCAAGACGGCAGGGTCGTGGCTTACCTGTCACGGCAACTGCGCCCGCATCAGGAGAACTACGCCACGCCTGACCTTGAGTTGGTAGCAGTAGTGCATGCCCCGAAGACATGGCAACATTACCTTCTGGGAAGCGATGTGAAATATACACCGACCACAAGAGTCTTAAGTATATTTTTACTCAAAGGGAGTTGAATATGAGGCAGCGAAGATGGTTGGAGCTGATCAAAGACTACGACCTGAGCATTCAATACCTCCCCGGTAACCAATGTGGTGGCCGATGCGTTGAGCCAGAAGGCCTGCACCTTGAATGCTATACTCAAGGAAAGCCTACCCTCCCTATATGATGAGCTGGAGAGCTTCAGGTTGGATCTAGTTGAACCAGGAATCCTAGCTAACCTCGAAGTCAAAACCACTCTGGCAGACGACATCAAAGAGGCCCAGAAGGGACACAAGAGCATTCAAGGCATCAAGAAGAAGATCGAGGAATGCAAGGCCCCAGAATTCTCGATGGATGAACAAGGAGTCATGTGGTTTGGGGAACGTTTATGCATACCCAACAAGGCTGAAGTCAAGAATTTAATCTTGCAAGAAGCCCACAACACACCCTACTCGATTCACACCAAGATGTATCAAGACCTCCGATAAAGGTTCTGGTGGCATGACATGAAGAGCGAAATAGCTTCCTATATCGACAAGTGCGATGTATACCAGCGTGTGAAGGCTGAGCACCAGCGACCTGCTGGCCTACTACAACCTTTCTAGGTGCCCGAACAGAAGTGGAATAGAGTCGGCATGGACTTCATCACCGGTCTGCCCAAATCGGGCAAGGGACACAACTCCATACGGGTCATTGTCGACCACCTAACCAAGGTGGCCCATTTTATTCTGGTCAACACCACTTATGATGGTAGCCAATTGGCCAGCCTATATATCCATCATATTGTGAGCCTCCATGGACTTCCCAAGGAGATTGTATCCGACCAAGGCACGCAGTTCACCTCAAGATTCTGGACAAAGTTCCAAGAAGCTCTGGGAACCAAGCTCTCTTTCAGTACCGCCTTTCACCCACAAACGGGCGGACAGATGGAGCGAGTGAATCAGATACTTGAGGATATGCTTCGCGCTTGTGTCTTAGCACATGGGAGAAAATGGGAAGACTATCTACCATTTCCTGAGTTCTCATACAGCAACAGCTAACAGTCCAGTCTCCAGATGGACCCATTTGAAGTGCTATAAGGACGAAAGTGCCGCACCGCGCTCAACTGGTCCGAAACTGGTGAAGGATTAATTTTCCGTCCAGACGTTCTTCATGAAGCACAAGACAAGGTGCAACTTGTCAGGGAACTCCTGAAAGCAGCCAAGTCGCGACAGAAGAGCTATGCGGATTCTCACCGTTCAACCCCGGAGACCAGGTGTACCTTCGTGTCACACCTCTCAAGGGAACTAAGCATTTCCACATCAAGGGGAAGCTTGATCCAAGGTTCATTGGAACTTTTAATATCATGACAAGACGTGGAGAAGTTGCCTACCAGTAGGAGCTACCTCCGGAACATTCGGGTGTGCACAACGTCTTCCACGTGTCACAATTCTGGAAGTGCCTTCCAGCGCCAAACCGTCGAGATCTTTATAAGGACATAGACCATCAAGCCATTGACCTTCAACCCGACCTCACTTATCGCGAGAGGCCGATCCGCATCCTGGATGTAGCCGTGCGTTATACCAGAAGCCACACCATCTAGTACTTCGAGGTTTAGTGGAGCAACCACACCGAAGCAGAAGCAACATGGGGGCGTGAAGACTATCTCCGATCCGAATTTTCGTACCTTTTTAGCACCTAGCTTAGGAATCTTCGGGACGAGATTCTTGTAAGGGTGATAGGTCTCTCACACCTTGTTTTTAGCAACTGTAGTCTCTTCAAAAACCTGAGTTTATTAAAACTTTTTAAGCAAGTGCTATGAGTGCCATGATTGCCATTGTTTTTATGTATGCCTAAGTGAGTGGATCCAAAAACAATATTTTTATAACCTGATATTTCCAAAAAGATCCTTTTCTCATTTTTGAATATTTCAAAACCTTGCTTTGGATTTGCACTGCAAGCCCCTAATTCCAAGGGAGTGCCTCCACCCAAGGATTATATTCTGATTTTGGCACTATTATAACTCTCAAAAATCATAAAATAATTTTTTTATAATTTTTTTTCTATTTTATTTGCATGTCCTTTTCTCAGGCCAGAAATGATATTTCTGAATGGAAAATGATTTTTCTACCTTAGAAAAATCTGAGAAAGTTTCGAGATAATCGGAGGACATATATTATCCATACATCAGATTTTTAACCCCTATTTTTGTTCAAAATATTTGAGTAAATCCTTGAAAACCTACTCTGTCTCTTTTGTCCTTTTGAAATATTTCCAATGGAAATATTTGCAATAAATTCCCAGAAAATTCTATCATTCTTCCCAAGCTATATTTGGTGGTCATGCCAAGTTTCACCTCATTCCAAGGTGTTTTAGTTAACCAAATATTCCTAAAACCTTCAGTGTCCAAAATCAATTTGAAGCAACTCTACATAACAAACTTTGGCCAAATGGCCTGAAACTTTGCATGAGTGCTCAACACCCCAAATGAGGAGATCCTGGCACAAATTAGATTTGTGGGGATTAATTTACCCACATTTATTTTTAAAAGGATAGAACTGCCCATTTGGGGGTGATTTCAAGTTTGCACTGTCAAACTTGTCCAATTGGACATCAAATTCGGTGGAGCATCCTACTTTTGCATAAAACCCAATCTTGTTAACTTTCAGCATCAGTGGTGAAGGTTAACTACCCCAAACATGTGTCGAACACCTTCTGCCAGCATGGTCAAATAACATTTAATACCCTCTACACCCACTCCCTTTCCACTAAACTCTTAGAGCAAGTTGCCAGCACCACTCCTCAACTGTAGACGAGTGGCGCCTCTATGGTTCCAAGCAAGTAAGCCAAAATCTCCATTTTAGTTTCTGGATCAAGGCTGGCAGCTCCTCTCCAAGCTCTTCCTTTGACCAGCAGTGAGACCCTCGGCTCCCAAACGGCTAAGGAGCATCTAAGCCAACATCCGGACACGCTAGACAGGGCCAAAGCACTCCAGAGCATGCTACCATGCCGTGGCATGCCAAATCTGCGCTCTGGCCGTTGCTACAGGGTGCACCCGAGGCAAAGGAGGCCAGCCCCGATAGGTTCTCACCTCCGCTCGGTGTCTCTCCGCGTCTCCGACAAACCTCCTGACTCAGGGCAGCCTCAGGGCCCTCTGTTGTCCAGGGCGAGCCTGCCCGCGCGCGCCAGTTTTGGCCAGAAGAGGGCAGCCCACAGTACGCGCGCATTGAGCCTCCTCTCTCTCTCTCTCTCTCGTTGAGTCACTAGGGTCCTGAACCACGTCCGCGAATCCGTGGTATCGACCCCGAGCCCTCTCTCCCTCTCCAGCAGCCACAGTGAAACCACCGGCCCTCCCCCGCTTGGTGCATCGTTGCTAGCCTATAATAAGCCCCCCTTCACTCCAGCACCTCACACCACTCCTCCAGTACCTCAATCGAGGCCCTAGCCACCCCATTCGATCACAGAGAACTCCGGTGCTCGAGATCGACCGAGGCCCCGCCACTTTGGAGCTCCGTCGATCGGTATATTTGGGTACAAGCCAGCTCTCGCGCTCCTGTTGCCTCCTCCGTTACCGTAGTGAGATCGGGAAGCTTCTCCACCTGTTCCCTGAGTGTTTTCCTGCCCGCAGCACCCAACTCCACCACCATCCGAAGCACCTTTGCCGAAGCCACCTAGTCACTGGTGTCCCAGAGATTCCCTGTCGTTCATTCGACCACCGGCAGGTAGGCGACGATGCCACGGTGTTGTTCCTGCCGTCACTTGGCCTCGAGGGCGTCGCTATCGCCGCCGGCGTGCCTCCCCTCCCTCTGTCCAGAGGAGGAAGACGACCCCGACAGGCATGCCCCACCTGTCGGTGGCAAGTGTCTCCCCTCTCTCTTCTCTCTGCCGCTGACCAGAGGGGCCCGCACATCAGGTTTAAACCTGACAGCGCGTGCGCACCTGGGCTCGTGGCTGGTTAGTTGGCCGGTTGGCCACATAGGCCGGCCCAGCCACTGGCCGAGCCAGGCCAGGGTTAAGCCCCTTTTTCTTTATCTTTTTGTTTTGATTCTAAATGATTTTGTAGAATTAAATATTTAATCAAATTTTAATAATTTTCCACCACAATTCTTATAAAAATGTGTAGAATTTATTAGTGCTCTTGCACTAATTTTTGTAAAGACTTTTACACATAGCTTTGATTAAAATGACTAGTTTAAATATTTTAGCCCGTGTTATTTCAGCTATGGTTTTAAAAATACCTTTTTGCATAAAAACCAGAGACACATATTTTTAAAATTATAATAAATATTTATCAGAATAGGATAACATTTTTAAAGTAAGTTTGTGCTCTCTTTTTGAGTGAGCTTCTTATTTTATTACTATTATTACGATGATAGATTCCGCGTTCGACGAAGGAGTTGGACTCGAAGACCCCGGATACATAGCTGATCAAGGCAAGCAACCCTTTGACCATGTATGAGAAAATATTTTCATGCTTGCCAAGTTGAATACTTTATTCTGATGCATATAGTTAAGGTTATTCGGTGCACCCAGCATGGTGTTACCGATGGCTCCTACCACCTATGAGAGTCACGCTGATAATATGTTGAAAAGTAGATAGTAGTGCTACGCATAGTAAGAGCATGTGCATCATGATGGTAACACAGAGTTAATATCAAAGGTTTAACGAAAAACCCGCCGGGTGCCACTAATGCCCGAGGGTGATGATGTTGAGTTAGGTGACCACTTGTGAAAAAATGGTGCACCGGGAATGTTTTGTGTGAGTTGTTTCGGAAATGGTATAAGATTTATGATGTGTCGACCGTCCCAACCTTACATGTGCGACCACGATACCCCTTTATGGGATAGGGCTTTGTTGATTACTTTGGTCGATGCTAGCTGCTACTGCAACAAAAGACCTTCCAATGGCACCAGAAACAAGCGTGCTGACGGGAGACTATTCTTGTCTTGATACTCCTCAACAACGGCACCAGGAAAATATGCAAAGGATCCCCCCCGTGGCCTTGGAGACTTGCGTTGGTGTTCCCTCGAAGCAGAAAGGGTGATGTAGCGCAGCGGTGGTAAGTATTTCCCTCAGTTTTGAGAACCAAGGTATCGATACAGTGAAGGAATATCACAAGTACCTGTACAAACACAAAGAGCTTGCTCCCAACTCTATGAAGGGGTTGTCAATCCCTTATAGATTGTTTGCCAAGTGAGAACTAAAAGCAACAAATAAACGAAGCAAAGTAAAAGCGAAAGTGGAAACGATAGGTGTGAATAGACCCGGGGGCCGTAGTGTTAACTAGTGGCTTCTCTCATGAAAGCAAGTCGACGGTGGGTGAACGAATTACTGTCGAGCAATTGATAGAACCGCGCAAAGTCGTGACGTTATCTATGCCAATGATTATATCTATAGGCATCACGTCCAAAACAAGTAGACCGATACTTTCGGCATCTACTACTATTACTCCACACGTTGACCGCTATCCAGCATGCATCTAGTGTATTAAGTTCATGAGAACAGAGTAACGCCTTAAGAAAGATGACATGATGTAGCTGGACAATCTCAAACCTATGATAAAATCCCATCTTGTTACCCTTGATGGCAACAACACGATGCGTGCCTTGCTGCCCGTTCTGTCACTGGGAAAGGTCACCACACGGTATGAACCCAAAACGAAGCACTTCTCCCATTGCAAGAATCATAGATCTAGTTGGCCAAACAAAACCCAAGACTCGGAGGGACTTACAAGGATATCAAATCATGCATAAAAGAAATCAGCAAAGACTCAAATATATATCATAGATAATATGATGACAAATCCACAATTCATCGGATCTCGACAAACACACCGCCATAGAGGATTACATCGGATAGATCTCCATGAAGAACTTTGTATTGAAGATCCAAGAGAGAGAAGAAGCCATCTAGCTACTAACTATGGACCCGTAGGTTTGAAGTGAACTACTCACGAGTCATTGGAGGGGCGATGATGTTGATGAAGAAGCCCTCCAACTCCAAAGTCCCCTCTGAGAGGGCACCGGGAAGGGTCTCTAGATGAGATCTCGCAGAAACAGAAGCTTGCGGCGGCGGAAAAGTGTTTTCATGGATTACCTGATTTTTTTCTGGATTTTTAGGGATATTATAGGCCAAAGACCTAGGGCAGGGGAGCGCCAGGGGGGCCACAAGCTTGGTTGCCGCGGCCTCCACCCTGGCCGCGGCAACAGGGCTTGTTGGCCCTCTATGGGCCCACTTGCTTGGCCCTCAAACCTCCCGATCTTCTTCCGTTCTGGAAAAATTCATTTCAGGGATTTTATTCCGTTTGGAGTCCGTTGCAAAATCAGATATGAAAAGAGTCAAAAACACAAAAAAAACAGGAACTGGCACTTGGCACTGAGTTAAAAAGTTAGTCCCAAAAAAGATATAAATGGTAAACAAAACATCCAAAGTTAACAAGATAACAACGTGAAACCATCAAATATTATAGATACGTTTGAGACGTATCAAGCATCCCCAACCTTAACTCCTGTTCGTCCTCGAGTAGGGAAGTGATAAAGAATGAAATTTTGATGCTTTCATGCTGTCTAACATAGATGTCCTTTGTAACTCCTCTTATGTGACGTGAATGTTCAGATCCATTAGATTCAAAACAATAGTTTGCTATTGACGTGGAGACAATAATAATTCAAGCAAACTAGCAAGGTAATCATGAACTTTCAAAATAAAAAGGCCAAAAGAAAGTTATCCCTACAAAATCATATAGTCTGGCTATGCTCTATCTGTCGTGGGTATAAGTTTGACAGTAGAAAGGGGGTAAGATAACGGAGCATGATCTATCAAGATGCACATGGGTGACACGGTGGTTTTAGCGAGTTCAGGCCTCTCACAGTGGAGATAACAACCCTACGTCTCGTGCCCCGGAGAGGCTTTGTTTTATCCGTCATGGACATGAGTTACATGGTATAGAGAGAGCCAGAGCTCTAGGGAAGGAATGAGCCCGCCAGGGGAGAAGAAGAAGATCCCTAGCTATGTGGAGGGGGGTGGCTTATATAGAGTGTGCCACCTCCTCACCTCTTATGTTACAAGATGGGGCATGGATGCCGTAATGTCTGCCCAGTACAGATGTCTTGCCGACTGTTGGTATTTGCATGACCGAGTGAGTCATACGGCCGAGTGGTTGACTGTCATCCGAGTGGATGGAATGTACTTGTCTGAGTGGATCCGTACCGAGTGGATTAGATGTTGTCACGATCCAGTAGGAATTTCCCTTGTAGTCCTTAAACTAATAATGAGGTGCCCTTGGGTAGGACGTATTGGTCAGACCTATGACCCTACCCTAGGGCTATATCCCCGTCATTAGCCCCCGAATGGATCAGGGTTCGAGTGGTGAAGGTGTCGATGTAAATCTTCTAGCAGAAGACCGTACTTGAACGTGCTTCAGGGCCTTGCAAAATTATGCGTTGATTGAAGTCTTCATCATTCGCCCTGATCGATTCCGCTAAGTAGTACGTCCGAGTGAACTTAAGAATTGAAGTAGATCCGAGTGACCAACAAGATCTTGAGACTCTGACTGACTGCTGGTAGTCGGTTGGAATCTGTTGAATCTGTTGAACTTGGATGTTGTTGGTGGACCTGACCAAGCAGAATGTTTCTTTTTTGTATTTCTCTTCCTGTGGGGGCACGCTCAGTGCACCCACTGGGTGTAGTCCCCGAGCCTCTGTCGGACTAGATGAGTCTGGTAGAGGGTTTAAGACTTCCAGTGCTTGTCATGTTGAATGTTTGTTGAATCTGCATTATATGATTTCTGGATCAAAGTCAAGTCTCCGAGTGTATTTTTTAACGTAGGCGATACGGGGTCGCAGCTGAGTCCCCGAGTGTGCACCGTGTCTGTACTCGGAGTAGTTTTAACTTAGGCGATACATAGTCGCAGCTAGGCCTCCGAGTGCGGAGCATGTCCGTACTCAGAGTTGTTTTTAACTTAGGCGATACGGAGTCGCAGCTAAGTCCCCGAGTGTGTAGCATGTCCGCACTCGGAGTTGGTTTTAACTTAGGCGATACGGAGTCGCAGCTAAGTCCCCGAGTGTGTAGCATGTCCGCACTCGGAGTTGTTTTTAACTTAGGCGATACGGAGTCGCAGCTAAGCCCCCGTGTGTGGAGCATGTCCGCACTCGGAGTTGTTTCTAACTTAGGCGATGCGGAGTCGCAGCTAAGTCCCCAAGTGTGGAGCATGTCCGCACTCGGAGTTGTTTTTAACTTAGGCGATACGGAGTCGCAGCTAAGTCCCCGAGTGTGGAACATGTCCGCACTCGGAGTTATTTTTAACTTAGGCGATACGGAGTCGCAGCTAAGCCCCCGAGCGTGGAGCATGTCCGTAGTCCGAGTTGTTTTTAACTTAGGCGATACAGAGTCGCAGCTAAGTCCCCAAGTGTGGAACATGTCCGCACTCGGAGTTGTTTTTAACTTAGGCGATACGGAGTCGCAGCTAAGACCCCGAGCGTGGAGCATGTCCGCACTCGGAGTTGTTCTTAACTTAGGTGATACGGAGTCGCAGCTAAGCCCCCGAGCGTGGAGAATGTACGCACTCGGAGTTGTTTTTAACTTAGGCGATACGGAGTCGCAGCTAAGTCCCCGATTCTGGAACATGTCCGCACTCGGAGTTGTTTTTAACTTAGGCGATACGGAGTCGCAGCTAAGCCCCCGAGCGTGGAGCATGTCCGCACTCGGAGTTGTTTTTAACTTAGGCGATACGGAGTCGCAGCTAAGTCCCCGAGTGTGGAACATGTCCGCACTCGGAGTTGTTTTTAACTTAGGCGATACGGAGTCGCAGCTAAGCCCCCGAGCGTGGAGCATGTCCGCACTCAGAGTTGTTTCTAACTTAGGCGATACGGAGTCGCAACTAAGTCCCCAAGTGCGGATAATGTCCGCACTCAGAGTTGTTTTTAACTTAGGCGATATGGAGTCGCAGGTAAGTCCCCGAGTGTGGAACATGTCCGCACTCGAAGTAGTTTTAACTTAGGCGATACTGAATCGCAGCTAAGCGGAGCGGTGGTGCGCGGGGCGTCCGAGTGATGAAGACGTGCCACAAGGAGTGGCGATGCGCATGGCATCCGAGTGAGGTAGACGATTCTGGCTGAGTGGCAACGCGCGGGGCGGCCAAGTGATGTATGTCGAGGAGGCGTCCGACCCACCGACAACACGCGGGGCGGCCGTGTCCACTACGTCATTGAAAGGGCTTCCGAACACATGAAAATGCATGAATGATCGTTGCGGCGACTGAGCCTGAGTAGCGACGAGGTGTCGCACGGATGCTTCGAGTAACCTTTGTATGAAAAATAGCACAAGCCAGCATAAAAAATTATCAAAGTAATATGATCTTTTCTGAAATAGTTTGTGTAAATTACACCCATAGACACCCGCTGGGTGTGCCACGTGATTGCTAGTTCAGAACCAGCAAGAGTCTAAAAGAGTGAAGGATCCGGCTGAACTCGTTTGAGTACTGGACCCAAACGCAGCGGAAGTGAAGTGCTCCCACATAAAAATAAACAACCGAGTGCAGAGGTACACTCAGTGGCATGGCCTCTGAGTGAACGTCATGTGCGACTTCCTCGACACTCGCTAATGTAGAAACGATTATTTAATAGAATGCCGTCTGTGAAAAAATGACTTAGCTGCCTGACGACGCGCGGGGCGGTCGAGCGAAATAGACACGTCCGGCTGAGTGGCGACGTGTTGGGAGGTCAAGCGATAAAGACGCGTCTAGCTGAGTGGTGACACGCGAGGCGGCCGAGTGACGATGCGCAGAGCAACCAGGTGACGAAGGAGCCTCCAGCCGAGTGACGACACGCGAACCTACCGACTGACAACACGCAGGGCGGCCGAGCGCTGACGACGCGTCCGACTGAGTGACAGCATGCAGGGCGGCCGAGTGATGATGACGCGTGTTGGAGCAAGCGCCAACGCGCAGAGCGGTCGAGAGATGACGATGCGTCTAGTAGAGTGACCGTGCACGGAGCGGCCGAGTGAGGATGGAGCGTCCGACTGAGTGGCGATGCACGGAGCTGCCGAGTGATGACGACGCGTCCAGTAGAGTGATGGCGCGCGGAGTGGCCGAGTGACGATGGAGCGTCTGGCTGATAGGCGATGCGCGGAGCTGCCGAGTGATGACGGCGCACGTCTAACTCAGCGACGATGTGCAGGGGGGCCGAGTGATGATGACGCGTGTCCGACCGAGCAACGACGCGCGTCCGACCGAGTGACGACGCGCAGAGCGGCCGAGTGATGATGATGCTTTCGACCGAGTGATGATGTCGCGTCCTGTTGTGTAGCGACGCGCGGTGCTGCGGAGTGCCTGCACATTAGTCATCTGGATGAAAATACTACCAAACTAAACCTGAACGTTTTACTTGTCATGTGGACGTTTTGTTGTCCGAGTGACGAGTCTCTTAGTTATAGGGATAATCTAGTTTTCACCTAGCCGAGTGACCCTGCAAGTTAGCAAGTATAGCCACTTTTCTTTGTGCCGAACAAAAACGACCGTGTATTGATGCTAATTAGCCGGATTAAACGATGGGTGGTAATATATGCATGCATGTACAAATTAATTGGCGCGAAAGGAGCATGCTTGTTAACGCTACAATAAATAGGTAATTGACGTTAGGAATACTCACCAATTAGCCACATAATGAGGCGATTATACCTTAATGAAACGGTCCACCCATGCAATTAGCCACATAATGAGGCGATTATACCTTAATGAAACGGTCCACCCATGCTTCAAGGAATTGGGAGACCCACGTTAGGCATGCAATTAATGATTGCTAGTGGAGTTGCCTACGGGTGTGCATGGTAGCTCTGCTTCCGTTCCTTTTTTCTGTGCATGCAGTCAATTAATCAAGGAAGATGCCAATGTAACAGCATTGAACGGTCATCGGTTGCAGCTTGCAAGCCGAGGCTGATTCCTAAGGCGTCGTTGCTGCGTGCCTCGGCCAGGAGGCCTCGCCGGCAACCAACGACGGAGAAAGTAGCGCTACGCGCCCGAGTCGCACGGCGTCGGCGCTTCCACCGCGGAGGTCGCCCCCGAGTGGCCGAGAAGACGAGGCTAGAGTTGATGACGAGGCGAACGGTGTCGGAAGTCGTGCATGCGGGCTCAACGACCTGGTTGAGGACGAGGCGGCCGCGCATCACGATGATGAGACGGGTGGTGCCTATTGTCGTGCGTGGATGCTCAACGACGACGTCGCACATGATGTGCAGTCGGTTGTGCCGATGTCGATGATGACGACAGTGCGGACGACATCGATGGCCGTTGTGCCCATGTCGATGATGACGACAATGAGATGGACGACACCGACAGCCACACGTAACGACAACGGGACACCGGTGGACGCCCGTGACGACGATGAGGCGAAGGACGCTGGTGGCCGCGCATGACGACGACGAGCCGGACGATGCCAGCGGCCGCGCATGACGACCATGAGGCTCACGACGATGAAAAATAACCATATGCATCATGGCTTTATAGACGCCATGCCCCATGGTGGGCGCCAACTGTCGTGGGTATAAGTCTGAGAGTAGAAAGGGGGTAAGATAACGGAGCATGATCTATCAAGATGCACATGGGTGACACGGTGGTTTTAGCGAGTTCAGGCCTCTCACAGTGGAGATAACAACCCTACGTCTCGTGCTCCGGAGAGGCTTTGTTTTATCCGTCATGGACATGAGTTACATGGTATAGAGAGAGCCAGAGCTCCAGGGAAGGAATGAGCCCGCCAGGGGAGAAGAAGAAGATCCCTAGCTATGTTGAGGGGGGTGGCTTATATAGAGTGCGCCACCTCCTCACCTCTTATGTTACAAGATGGGGCATTGATGCCATAATGTCTGCCCACTACAGATGTCTTGCCGACTGTTGGTATTTGCATGACCGAGTGAGTCATACGGCCGAGTGGTTGACTGTCATCCGAGTGGATGGAATGTACTTGTCTGAGTGGATCCGTACCGAGTGGATTAGATGTTGTCACGATCCAGTAGGAATTTCCCTTGTAGTCCTTAAACTAATAATGAGGTGCCCTTGGGTAGGACGTATTGGTCAGACCTATGACCCTACCCTAGGGCTATATCCCCATCACTATCATCATTGCACAACAAATTGAAATCATGCACAACCCTAGTATTGGCCAAGTAATTGTTTTCACACCTTTGCTTTCTTAAACCTTTTCAACTCTCACACAATACATGAGCGTGAGCCATGGTTTTAGCACTATAAGTGGTGTGGGGTGTGCTGGAGGTTGCAAGACAAAACAAGGAGAAGATGATCACAATGACTAGGCATATCAATGAGCTATGGAGATGCTCATCAATAGATATTAACGTGAATGAGTAGGGATTTCCATAGAAATGATGCACTAGAGCTAAGAGTATGTTAAAGCTCTTAAATAAATCTAGTGGGCGTGCATCCAACTTGCTTGCTCACGAAGACGTAAGGCAAATTTGAGGAAGCCTATTATTGGAATATACAAGCCAAGTTATATAACGAAAATTTCCCACTAGCTATATGGTGGTGACAAAACGAGAGTCTCAATCATGAAGATCATGGTGCTTAATATGCACAAGTGTGGATAGGTGGTAGCATTGTCCCTTCTATCTTTTTCTCTCATTTTTTTGGATGGGCTCTTTGGGCTCTCTTTTTTTTAATTTTATTTTGGTGGGCATCTTTGGCCTCTTTTATTTCCTCACATGGGACAATGCTCCATCAATGATGATCATCACACTTACAACTCAAAACTTAGAGCAATGATGACTCTATATGGAATGCCTTCGGTAGTGTACCGTGACAATGATCTAGCATGGCATGGACATTAATGGAAACATCATGCTAGCTATCTTACGATCATGCAATGGCAATGTAGACGTGGTGGCACATGTCATGATGGTAGTTGCATGGCAATATATCTCGGAATGACTTTCAAAAAGCCATAGTAGGTAGGTATGGTGGCTGTTTTGAGGGAGGCTAATGGTGGGTTTTGTGCACCGGCGGAAGTTGCACGGCACTAAAGAAGATAGTGATGGTGGAAGGTGAAAGTGCATCGAAACCATGGACTCAACATTAGTCATGAAGAACTCATGTACTTGTTGCAAAAGTTTTATTAGTAATCGAAACAAAGCATTCAACGCATACTCCTAGGGGAAGGGTTGGTAGGTATAAACTATCGCGTGATCCCGACCGCCACACAAAGGATGACAATCAATAGACTAATCATGCTCAGACTTCATCACATAGCGGTTCACCATACGTGCATGCTACGGGAATCACTAACTTCAACACAAGTATTTCTAGATCCACAACACCTTACTAATATAACTTCAATATTACCATAACCACACTCAAAACTAGTTGAGATGAATCAAACTTCTCTAACTATTCAATGCACATGAAGGTGGAAGTTTTCGTATCCCTTTGGATAACTACCCCTTTTGAGACTACTTTCATAGCATAGATCAACTACCAAGCTACGCACCACCGTGCTTTAAAAGATATAAGTGAAGCACATGTGAGCTGAATTGTCTAACCAAAGGATATAAGTGAAGCTCGATAAAATCATGGTGAGTGCATGTCTCTCTCTCTAGGTGGGCAGCAAGGATGATTGTGACAAAAAAAAGAATCCTATGATACAAGACGCTCCAAGAAAAACACATAACATGTGGTGAATAAAAATATAGCCCCAAGTAACTTTACCGATGGATTGAAGACGAAAGAGGGGATGCCTTCCCGGGGCATCCCCAAGCTTAGGCTTTTACGGCATCCTTGAATCATCTTGGGATGCCTTGGGCATCCCCAAGCTTGAGCTCTTGCCACTCTTTATCTTTTTGTCCATAAGAACTTCACCCAAAACATGAAAACTTCACAACACGAAACTTAAACAGAAACTCGTGATAACATTAGTATAAGAAAGAAAACCACCACTTCCTTAGGTACTGTAGCAAACTTAAATTCTACTTATGTTGATGTTGGGTTACTGTATTTTCAATATTCCATGGCTAATACCCCCCGATACTATCCATAGTTTCATCAAAATAAGCAACCAACACAACAAAAACAAAATCTATTAACAGCAGACCAGTCTATAGCAATCTGTATACTTCATATACTTCTCGTACTTCACAAATTCTGAAAAATTACGACAGCCTGAAGACTTTTCGTAGTAATCAGAAACAAAAAGAATCAACTCAAAAGCTCTTACAGAAAAAAATGAAAATTCTTTTCATGAGCAAAAAGTTTTTGTCTTTTCCACCATGACCAAACGATCATCCCCAAGACTAATCATAAAGGTTTTGCTTGGCAAAAATGCAAAAAGAAACACAAAAAACACAATCATAACAGAATTATGAAAGTGTGGAGAACACAAAACAGAAAGAAAAATGATAGATTCGTTTGGTTTCCTCCCAACAAGCGCCATTGTTTAACGCCCTTAGCTAGGCATAAGGTGATGGAATCACGTATAGTCATCCTTGGTGCTCAAACCATAAGTAGCCCTCATCATAGATTCATAAGGCAATCTTATTTTCTTTCTAGGAAAATTCTCCATGCCCTTCTTTGGGGGAAATTGAAATCTAATATTCCCTTCCTTCATATTGATGATAACACCAATAGTCCTTGGGAAGGGGCTACCAAGAATAATGGGACATGAAGGATTGCAATCTATGTCAAGTACAATGAAATCCACGGGTACATAGTTCTTATTTGCAACAATAAGAACATAATCGATCCTTACCATGGGTTTCTTAACAGTAGAATCCGCAAGATGAAAATTAAGAGAACACTCTTCAATCTCATGAAAACTAAGAATATCACATAAAGACTTTGGAATCGCGGAAACACTAGCACCCAAATCACACAAAGCATTGCATTCATAGTTTTTGATCTTGATTTTGATAGTAGGTTCCTACTCATCATGAAGTTTTCTAGGTATAGACACTTCTAGTTCGAGCTTCTCGTCAAGAGATTTCATCATAGCATCTACGATATGCACGGTAAAGGCTTTGCTTTGGCTATAAGCATGTGGAGAGTTTGCAATGGATTGCATCAAAGAAATGCATTCAAACAAGGAGCAACTATCATAATTGAATTCCTTGAAATCCAAAGTGGGAGTTTCATTACTACCCAAATTTTTTATTTCTTCTACTCCACTCTCCACACCTTTATCATCAAGATAGGTGGACTCCGAATCATTGGGGCGTTTTCAACCAAAGTGGATTCATATCCAGCCCCTTCATCAATAGGTTTGACACGTGAAAACAAAGATTCAAGAGGAGTCACACCAAGCACTTTAAGATCTTCGTGATTTGCATGACTAGAACGCACCCTTTTAAACCATTCATGCCTAGTGCGAATTTGGGCGGTTCTTTATTTGCTCTCATTCATGGAGACACGCATAGCTTTCAAAGTTTCATCCAAGTTGACCCTGGGAGGAGCACATCTAACTTTCAAAGCATCAATATCACAAGACATCCTATCAACGCTCTTAGCCAAATCGTCAATTTTGAGTAGTTTTTCCTCTATGGACGCACTGAAAATCTTTTGAGAGTTGATGAACTCTTTGATATTACTCTATAAATCAGAGGTCAATTTGTTGTGATTTCCATAAGTGTTGTTGTAGGAATTGCCATAATTGTTAGAGGAGTTACTAGGAAAAGGCCTAGGAACATAGTTTCCTATAAAAGCATTATTGTTGCCAAAATTGTTCCTACCAACAAAATTAACGTCCAAACTACCATTGCTACTCTCAATCAAGGAAGATAGTGGCATGTCATTAGGATCTAAAGGAGCATTTCTACTAACAACCAAATTCATCAACTCGTCCATCTTAGCACTAAGCGAGTTAATTTCTTCTATAGCTTGTACCTTTTTGCTAGCAGGTGACCTTTTAGTGTGCCACTGAGAGTAGTTGGTCATGATATTGTCTAGGAGTTTTGTAGCGTCTCCTAACGTGATTTCCTTGAACGTTCCACCTGAGGCGGAGTCCAAGATATTGCAAGAGGCAAAATTCAAGCCAGCGTAAAATATTTCTATAATCATCCACAAACTCAAGCCATGAGCGGGACAATTTCTAATCATTAACTTCATCCTCTCCCAAGATTGTGCAACGTGTTCATGATCAAGTTGCTTGAAATTCATGATATCGTTACGTAAGGAGATAATCTTAGCCGACGGAAAATACTTGGATATGTAAGCATCGTTGCACTTATCCCAAGAATTGATACTATTTTGAGGCAAAGAAGAAAACCAAGTTTTTGCCCGATCTCAGAACGAGAAAGGAAAAAACTTCAACTTAATCACGTCGCTTTCCATATCTCTTTTCTTTTGCATATCGCGAAGCTCAATGAAGGTATTGAGATCGGATGCGGCATCTTCACTAGGAAGGCCAGAGAATTGCTCTTTCATAACAAGATTCAGCAAAGCTGCGTTGATTTCATACGATTCCGCTCTAGTGGCGGGAGCAATCGGAGTACTAATAAAATCATTATTATTGGTACTCGAGAAGTCGAAAAGTTTGGTGTTTTCATCCATGATGACTTCAACAAACAAACAAGCACACAAGCAAGCAAGAAAACCGGCAAAGGAAAACAACAAAAAGGCAAAAGAAAAAGGCAAAGGAGAAAGGCAAATGAAAACGACAAATGTGAAGTGGGGGAGAGGAAAACGAGAGGAAACTGGCAAAAAAGTAATGCAAGAGATGAGTTTGTGAGACCTACTTGGATAGATCTCTCCTTCCCCGGCAACGGCGCTAGAAATACTTCTGCTACTGCAACAAAAGACCTTCCAACGGCGCCAGAAACAAGCGTGCAGATGGGATACTATTCTTGTCTTGATACTCCTCAGCAACGGCACCAGGAATCGTTCTGCGATGGCTAGGCCTTCAGGGACTTCCTAGGAAAATATGCAAAGGATTCCCCCGTGGCCTTGGACCCTTGCGTTGGTGTTCCTCGAAGCGGAAAGGGTGATGTAGCACAGCGGTGGTAAGTATTTCCCTCAGTTTTGAGAACCAAGGTATCGATCCAGTGAAGGAATATCACAAGTACCTGCACAAACACAAAGAGCTTGCTCCCAACGCTATGAAGTGGTTGTCAATCCCTTATAGATTGTTTGCCAAGTGAGAACTGAAATCAACAAAGAAACAAAGCAAAGTAAAAGCAAAAGTGGAAACGATAGGTGTGAATAGACCCCGGGGCCGTAGTGTTCAGTAGTGGCTTCTCTCATGAAAGCAAGTAGACGGTGGGTGAACGAATTACTGTCGAGCAATTTATAGAACCACACAAAGTCTTGACGTTATCTATGGCAATGATTATATCTATAGGCATCACGTCGAAAACATGTAGACCGATACTTTCTGCATCTACTACTATTACTCCACACGTCGACCGCTATCCAGCATGCATCTAGTGTATTAAGTTCATGAGAACAGAGTAACGCCTTAAGCAAGATGACATGATGTAGATGGACAATCTCATATCTACGATAAAAACGCATCTTGTTACCCTTGATGGAAACAACACGAGGTGTGCCTTACTGCCCCTTCTGTCACTGGGAAAGGTCACCACATGGTATGAACCCAAAACCAAGCACTTCTCCCGTTGCAAGAATCATAAATCTAGTGGGCCAAACAAAACCCAAGACTCGGAGGGACTTACAAGGATATCAAATCATGCATAAAAGAAATCAGCAAAAACTCAAATATATATCATAGATAATCTGATCACAAATCCACAATTCATCGGATCTCGACAAACACACCACCAAAGAGTATTATATCGGATAGATCTCCATGAAGATCATGGAGAACTTTGTATTGAAGATCTAAGAGAGAGAAGAAGCCATCTAGCTACTAACTATGGACCCGTAGGTCTGAAGTGAACTACTCACGAGTCATTGGAGGGGCAATGATGTTGATGAAGAGGCCCTCCAACTCCAAAGTCCCCTCCGGCAGGGCACCTGGAAGGGTCTCCAGATGAGATCTCGCGGAAACGGAAGCTTGCCGCGGCGGAAAAGTGTTTTCGTGGACGCCCTGATTTTTTCTGGATTTTTAGGGAATTTATAGGCCAAAGACCTAGGGCAGGGGAGCGCCAGGGGGGCCACAAGCTTGGTTGCCGCGGCCTCCCCCCTGGCCGTGGAAACAGGGCTTGTGGGCCCCCTGTGGGCCCACTTGCTTGGCCCTCAAGCCTCCCGATCTTCTTCCGTTATGGAAAAAGTCATTTCGGGGATTTTATTCCGTCTGGACTCCGTTCCAAAATCAGATCTGAAAAGAGTCAAAAACACAGAAAAAACAGGAACTAGCACTTGGCACTGAGTTAATAAGTTAGTCCCAAAAAAGATATAAAAGGTAAACAAAACATCCAAAGTTAACAAGATAACAGCTTGAAACCATCAAAAATTATAGATACGTTTGAGACGTATCACTAGCAAAGAGGCCACTCTCATGATGGGGTCGTACCAGCTAGGTCAACTATGCCATTTTTACATGTTCCGGGCACACCGTTGGTCCCCACATGTATGATATGATCTAGAGTCGGTGCTCGTAAGCCGTACATCATGTAGATTGGGTACCAATCGAGTGGACTCTTTGTCTAGTGTCGTTAGGGAAAAGGAAATGATCGGGTACTTACCTTGGGTATGTTTTATACCGCGAGTCGTGGATGACATGGAAGTTTCCCGGATATTGTGGGTACAGCTTACAACCTTTGCAGAGTGTAAAACTATTCGAATAGTCATGTCCACGGTCAAGGACAGTTGGGTGGTGCTGCTTAAACTATGTCCAGTCGCTTTCGCATAAACCAAGTGTGTGTGTTTTCATAATGTGTTATGACGAAATTGATATGGTCAAGTTTGGTGATTTGACGTATCGGGTGAACCCGAAGTGTTCAACCCTTAGCAGATATGTTGATATAGGTAACCTGTTCCTATGATTACCATCTAGTTTATGATGCATATCTACATGAGTAATTGACTTTATTTCTACAAAGGCTGCATATTACTTTATTATCGTACCCACTAGATTATCCGTATCATGGGTTGTTTGTGAGTACATTCAAAGTACTCATTGGGTTCCCACTAGTTATGTTATTGACCAGACATGGAGGAACCGGAGTTTGGAGAAGAATTCGTCATCGGAAACGGACACGCGAACTAGGAAGGTTCCATGTCCGAATGCCTGTTGGTGAAGGCTGATGGCATGGGCTCCCGTTTATTACCAAGATTTCCGCTAGTAGATGTATCAGTGAGATTGGACTTATAGGCCCTATCTATGTGAGAATTGAGCATGATGGTCATTTGTTGTACCAAATGGTATGTTGGATGTAAGACTCTTAATATTCAATATATGTGTGTTCGGTGAGCACTGATCTCTCAGATCACTGAGCACGTTCATTCAGCGATCTCGACTCGTAAATTGGGGTCCCCACATTCTATGATTTTGCTCATAGAATCAAAGTTTCTACGATCCAGATAGTTATGATTCTAAGATTCACGATCCTAGAAACGGAGATCCGATCCGATTCGGAATCACGATTCTGACAACTTTGACTTGATCGAGCACACCTTCCCCTCGAGCCAGATTATGAGGATATTGTTGTGGTGATGGATCCTTCCCATCCCACATCATCGACCGCACATGCTGACATTGAGGATGAGGCCCACGCAGAGGCAGCTAGAGTTGCCAGTGCTCCTGTATTGACGTATCATTCAAGGAATGGAGAAGAGCCTAAACGAGTTGCTTCTGAACCAGAAGAGCTTCGAGAGTATAGTGGAGATGAAGTTTCATGACCTTCATAATAATGTGACTGAGTTCACCACCACGGTTAACCAGCTAAAGCAAGAGGTAGATGCAGTTCCATTGCCCAGCTCACATGATGAGGCTGAGAGACCCACACTGCCAATCAAATCTTAGTTCAGGACTGAGGCTGGATCTGCTGATGTGCATGCTCAAGATCTGATATGCTCCATGTTTGCACCGGCTCCTACTTCTACCGTGCCTCCATCAAGAGCTCTAGTGTCAACTCCACAAGCCTAGAGGACTTCCGCTGAAGCATTCGCGCACGCTCTCTTATCGACTGAAAGCACATATGCCCCCTTGGTGATTTTGATAATTCATGACAACATACATTGCCTCTTAGACTAACACTTTTACCTAGATATTTCGAAACAGTCCATGGAGATGCCGTGGCTAAAGGTTTAAGTGGAGATGCCCCTTGATGCAAGAATGGAATAGTATTGGCTCAAGCTTCAAGCTAGAAGACTCTTCATTTTCCATTTGTGAGAAATCATATTTGAGTCCATAGGAAAGTCAATACTGTTAAAAGGGGGTAAGGTAGTAAAATGAAATGATTGCTCAAAGTTCTTTAAGTTAGCCACCAAAATGCTCAGTCATTATCCCTAGAAAACCATTCTGTCAAATTCCACATACACAAATTCAGTGTCACCAACTTTCATATTTTGGACCCACCGAGTTTGACCTATAACGGAAACCCTAGCCACTACCACCAAATCGGTGCAAACAAATCCATATTGGTGCTACCGAGTTAGGGCGACTAACTTTCAGGTGCCTCGATACACAAAATCGGAATTTTGGAGTTTGAGTATCGGTGCCACTGAGTTTGGCCATCTGACCATTAGCCACCTTTTCGGTGCCACCGAGTTTTAGATATCGGTCTCACCGAGATTCAAAAGTTCACACCTTTGTGCTAATCGATACCACCGAGTTTTCAACTTTGGTGTCACTAAGTTTGCCACTTTATGTGTAACGGTTGGATTTTGGCTGCTGCCTATATATACCCCTTCACCTACCTCTCATTCGTGGGAGAAGCACTCAGAACACACACTTCATATCCAGATCCATTTTCTAAGAGAGAACGACCTACTCATGTGTTGAGACCAAGATATTGCACTCAATTCATTTGAATCTTGATCTCTTGCCTCCCCCCAAACTGTTTTCCACCAAATCAACCTCTCCTAACCATTCCTATGTTGTGAGAGAGTGATTTTGTGTTGAGTAGATTATCTTTAGAAGCACAAGAACAAGGTGTTCTTTGATCTACCACATCTATTACCTTTTGGAGGGTGGTGCCTCCTAGATTGGTTAGGTGTTGCTTGGGAGCCTCCTACTTCGTGTTGTGCAGTTGAACCAAGATTTTTGTAAGGGAAAGGATATCACCTACTTCGTGAAGATCTACCGTGAGTAAGGCTAGTCCTTCGTGGACGGAAGCCATGGTGGAATATTCAAGGCCGCTTCTTTGTGGACCCTCCGTGGGTGGAGCCCTTTGTGGACTCTCGCACTCATTACCCTCCTCGGGTTGAAGTATCCACTAACATGGACGTACGATAGCGCCACCTATCGGAACCATGCCAAAAATTGTCATGCCAACTTCTTCGCGTTTGATCTTCCTAACCTCTACTCCTTCACATGTGCAAAGTCTTTACTTTTCAGCTCCCATATATGTTGACTAGCATGTGTAGGGTGTACTAGACTTGTTAGTATTGCTAAAATTGTGCCCTCTATCAAAGTTGGTAAGGCTAGAATTTTTATCGTGACAAGTAGTCTATTCACCCCCCTCTAGACACATCTTCTATCGATCCCTTAATTGGTATCAGAGCAAGGTCTCCAAAACCTTGGTTTAATCACCATTGGGGGGAGATGAATGTGACTATTTTAGGGAGTTCTAGTTGTAGAGTGCCCATCCTCAATGGTGAGTATTTTAGACAATGAAAAGATCGAATGATTGACATATTCGATGAGTTCCATTTGCGCAAGTATGTTGAATATCCCTATGCGCCTCCCATTGACCCCATTCATCCTTCTCATGATGATGAAATTGATATGCTTGGTAATCTTAACTCTGTCAATCTAATCATTGGAGGATTACCAAGAACTGTGCTTAATTAGTTGAAAAACTTTGAGTGTGCCTATACCTTGTGGAAAGACTTAGAGGAAAGATTTCCAAATTAGTCTTTGAAGAATCTTGATATCATTGTCCACAAATACATTGCTTTTCACAAAATGAAGCCAACCGATCCTAATTTTGATAAATGCCTATTTGAGCTTCATGACCTCATGCATGCAAAGGAGATGTCATTACTATTAACAACATCATTGTTGAAGCCAGTTGAATGCATAAACATGAACATTGTCATAGTCAAAATTCTGATGAAACTCGTGTCTCTTATGAGGGAACTTCATCTGATGATGGTTATGTGGAGCATATCTACGATGATGAAGATCAGGACATTGACATCGAGTATGAGAAGAGCATGAGGAACCTTAATCTTATGGCGAACCATAGAGACTACATGACCGGTGGTAACGAGTGGGTTCTCCACAGTAGATGCACCAATCATACGATCGGAGATAAAGACATGTTCCATGAGATCACACCAAACCGTGGACCTTAAAAATATGTGACTTTTGGAGGTAACTCCAAGGGTAAGGTGGTCGTATCTCATGATAGTTCCATTCAGAATGTCATGCTTGTTGAATCTCTTGGCTGCAATCTTCTTTCTGTATCTAGACTAGCAAACTTTGGTTTAGATGTGTGATACGTATCCAACATATCTACTTTTCCAAACTCTTTTGCCCTTGTTTTGGACTATAATTTACATGATTTGAATGGAACTAACCCGGACTGCCGCTGTTTTCATCAGAATTGCCTTGGTGTTATTTTTGTGCAGAAATAAAATTTCTCGGATTGACCTGAAAATTTACGGAGAATATTATTTGAATTAATAAAAAATATTGGTTAAAGAATCAACTGAAGAGGGGCCACCACCTGGCCACAAGCCTGTATGGTGCACCCCTGGCTTGTGGGGCCCCAAGGGATCTTCTGACCTCGTTTCCACTTCTGTATATTCCTATTCGGGGAGGAAAAAATCAAGGAGAAGAGTTCATCGCGTATTACGATATGGAGCTACCGCCACCTCTTGTTCTTCCTGGAGAGGATAGATCTGGAGTGTGATTTGGGCACCTGAGAGGGGAAATCAATGCCCTTGTCATCACCAACCATCCTTCATCACTAATTTCATGATCCTCTCCACCGTTTGTGAGTAATCCCATCGTAGGCCTACTGTACGGTGATGATTTGGATGAGATCTAACATGTAATCGAGTTAATTTTGTTAGGGTTTGATCCCTAGTGTCCAACATGTTCTGAGATTGATGTTGCTTTGACTTTGCTATGCTTAATGCTTATCACTAGGGCCCGAGTTCCAAGATTTTAGATCTAAGCTTATTATGTTTTCATGAAGACATATGTGTTCTTGATCCTATTTTGCAAGTTGCAGACACCTATTACGTGTTATGATCCACGTCCCTGAGGGTCACAATAACTGGGATTCTTTCCGGTGATTATCGTAGTTTGAGGAGTTCATGTGTTCACTAATTGCTAATGCTTTGGTCCGGTTCTCTATTAAAAGGAGGCCTTAATATCCCTTAGTTTCCATTAGGACCCCGCTGCCATGGGAGGGTAGGGCAAAAGATTTCATGCAAGTTCTTTTCCATAAGCATGTATGACTATATCCGGAATACATGCCTACATTACATAGATGAATTGGAGCTAGTTCTGTATGACCCTATACTATGACGGTTGCATGATGAATGCCATCTGACATAATTATCCATCACTGATCTGTTGCCTACGAACTTTCCACATATTGACCTTTGCTAAGTTACTCTTCCGTTGTAATTGTTACAATCACTACAGAACTGCTACTGTCATGTTTGCCACCGTTACCGTTACTTCCATACCACTTTGCTACTAAATACTTTGCTGCAGATATTAAGTCTTTCTCGTGTGGTTGAATTGACAACTCAGCTGCTAATACTCGAGAATATTCTTTGGCTCCCCTTGAGTCGAATAAATAAATTTGGGTTGAATGCTCTACCCTCGAAAACTGTTGCGATCCCCTATACTTGTGGTTTATCAATATGCTATTTACAAAAGTTGAATGCTGAGTGTTTCGTAGAGACAACCATAAAATTGCCTTTACTGGTTTTTCGTAGAGGTGATTTTTACATTGTTGATTTCCCTAAAATATCCAAACCCCGTACATATCTTATTGCAAAATCTTCTAAAGGTTGGTTACATCATAGAAGGTTAGGACATGTAGGAATGCGTAATCTTGACAAACTTATCAAAGGTGGTCATATTCTTGGTGTTAAAGATGTTATCTTTGAGAAAGTTAGACTTTGTAGTGCTTGTCAAGCAGGAAAGCAAGTTGGTGGAAGTCATCCCGTGAAGAACATCATGGCTACAAGAAGACCCCTCGAGTTGCTTCACATGGATCTCTTTGGTCCCAATGCTTACAAGAGCCTTGGTGGAAGTTATTATGGTTTAGTCATTGTTGATGATTTTTCCAGATTTACACGGCTATTCTTTCTTAATGATTAGTCGCAGGTACAAATGATCTTCAAGAACTTTGCTCGAAAATATCAAAATCAGTTTGAAGTGAAGACCAAGAAGGTTCGAGCGGCAACGGTACGGAGTTCAAGAACAACAATGTGGTTACTTTTCTTGACGAAGAAGGTATCTCACATGAGATCTCGTCGACCTACACACCTCAACAAAATGGAGTTGTTGAGAGGAAGAACCAGACTCTCATAGAGATGGCAAGAAAGATGATTGATGAATACAAGACTCCAAGACACTTTTGGGCAGAAGCCGTGGAAACAGCTTGCCATGCCATAAGACGACTCTACCTGCACAAGCTTCTCGGTAAAACAACATACGAGCTACTCATTGGTAACAAACCCCAAGTTTGATACTTCCGGGTATACGGTTCTAACTGCTATATTCTTGATAAGCATCGTCGATCTAAATTTTCACCTAAATCTTATGAAGGTTTCCTACTCAGTTATGGATCGAACTCTCACACTTACCGTCTCTACAATAACTTCACTCAAAAAGTTGAAAAGCCGGTAGATGTGAAGTTTGATGAGACTAACAATCTGCAAGTAGAACAACTGCCAATTGATGTAGGACATAAGGAACCTTTGGAATATATCAAAGATTTTTCCATTGTCATGATTCGTCCCATGGAGGTGAAGGAAAGTACTTCATCAACTCAAGTATAAGCTCCTACTTCGCGTCAAGGTGAACCACAAAACAACATGGAAGCATCCACAAGCGGTTCACGACATGATGAAGAAAAGGAAGAAGGACATCATGATGACACACCTGAACCTTCCTCACCACCACCTCAAGCAAATGATGACGTCAACGACAACATGCAAGATGATGATGATGATGATGTTGATGAAGAAGCTCCACCATCCAACAAGAAGAAGCTGTCAAGAGTTCGACCAAGAGTAAACACATATCATCCGTTGAATCAAATCTATGGAGATATAAAAACGGGAGAATCACTCACTCTAAATCTTGTTTAGCTAAATTTTGTGAGTATTATTATTTCATCTCTAGCGTTGAACCTTTGAATGTTGAAGAAGCCATTCAAGACCCGGATTGGGTGAATGCCATGCACGAAGAACTACACAACTTCGAGAGAAACGAAGTGTGGACACTTATTGAAAAGACCGAAGGAAAGTAGAACAGCATTGGTACAAGATGGGTGTTTCAGAACAAGCAAGATGAAGATGGACAAGTTGTACACAACAAGGCACGTCTCGTAGCCCAAGAATACATGCAAGTGGAATGTATGGACTACAGTGAGACTTATGCACCTATCGGTAGACTTGAGGCCATTCGTATTATTCTCCCTTATGCCAATCACCATGATATTACTCTTTACCAAATAGATATCAAAAGTGCTTTTCTCAGTGGCGAAATTGAGGAGGAAGTTTATGTTAAAGAACCTCCTGGTTTTGTTAACCCTAAGAAACCTAATCATGTTTATAAAATTTGAAAAGATTTATATGGTCTTAAACAAGCCCCTAGAGCTTGGTACAAATGCCTAATGAAGTTTCTCATTGAAAAGGGTTTTGAGATTGGTAAAATAGATGCAACCTTATTCACTAAAAGAGTTAATGGCGAATTATTTGTTTGTCAAATCTATTTGGGTGACATTAGCTTTGGTTCTACTAACCCACATTTTAGTGAAAAGTTTGCAAAGTTAATGTTAGAGAAATATGAGAAGTCCATGATGTGTGAACGGAAGTTTTTCCTTGGATTGCAAATCAAACCATTGAGAGAGGGTATGTTTATATCTCAAACCAAGTACACCAAGGACTTGATCAGGAAGTTCAACATGCAAGAATGCAAAGGTATGAGAACCCCCATGCCAACTAGTGGACATATTGACCTCACTAAGGAGGACATACGAGTTGAACAAAAGGTTTATCGATCCGTGATTGGTTCATTGCTATATTTATGTGCCTCCCGTCGTGACATCATGTTGAGTGTTTGCATGTTTGCCCGATACCAAGCGACACCTAAAGAGTGTCATCTATTGGCTGTGAAAAGGATAGTGAGATACCTCATACATACACCAAACTTTGGAATAAGGTATCCCAAGGGATCTTCTTTTAATGTTGTTGGCTATCTCGTTTCGGACTATGCCGGAGACAAGGTAGACAAAAAATCCACCTCGGGTACATGTCAATTTCTTGGGAGATCCCTTGCATCTTGGTCATCCAAGAAACAAAACTCGGTATCCTTATCAACTACCGAAGCTGAATACATTGATGATGGATCATCTTGTGCACTATTACTTTGGATGACTCAAACTCTTAAGTATTATGGCATTCATTTTAGAAAAGTCCCATTGTTATGTGACAATGAAAGTGCTATTAAGATTGCCTATAATCCTGTGCAACATTCCCGAATAAAACATATTCAAGTGCGGCATCACTTCATTCATGATCATGTTGCCAAAGGAGATATCGATCTCAAGCATGTTTGTACTAACAAACAACTAGCTGATATCTTTACCAAACCACTTAATGAGAAAGTGTTTTGTCATTTGAGGAGTGAGTTGAACATCATTGATGCTTCAAACTTGAGCTAGACTCACTCGGATGCATGCAAGGGCATGAGCTTGACTGACTATTCCTTGATGCCATTGATATGACCATCTTATATCTTGGAAACTATGCTCCCTTGTATAGAATATAATCCTTTTGTAGGTACTTGGAAGAAATACACCTCACAAGATTACGACCAACTCACATCAAAAGCACTCTTGATATGGACAAGTATCAACAACCCCTACTTCGAGGATGAAGGAACAAGGCAACAAATCCTATACTTGACAATCACTTGATGAAGTAATTCACTCATGTCATTTGGATATATTATGCTCTTCCTTGCATGACTAACCATGGAACGTGATAATTGAGCCAAAACGACATGGATAACTCCCAATCAAGATGGTCTTCTCAACATTGAGCATCCACAAGAAGTTCACCTACATGCCATGTCATCGACATCATTCGGAGGTATGTACTCATATTCTTGATAAAGCTTTACAGCTACTCATGAGGTAAAGAAATTCAAGTGATATGAATACATTGAAATGCTTAATAGAAAAATGGTAACCCCATTTCATGCTTAACGATGAATATGACCTATGATCAAGCAATATTGCTTGACTCCTCAAGTCAAATACTCTAATATATGTGACCTAGTCACCGCCCCACATCTAGATGAAGTTTCTTATATGGTTCACATTTGTCATTGCATACATTCTTGGAACCATTCAACTCTCATCTACATGTATGTAATTTTTCAAAAAAAATTATTATTTTGTTTTCTCTTCCTTTCGTTCTCAATAGGTATTCTTTACCATTGGTATATGATTTTCTTGTATTTCAAATGTTTGTGAAAGCTTTCTGTTCATTTATGTTAAGGAATTGAATTTGTTTGCAATTAGGTTTCACCGATTTGGGAAACTGAGTCCAACCAATTTCTCCCAAAGGCCTGAATCTCATTCTCGGTTCTACCGAACCACTTTGCCTCGGTGACTCCGACATTTTCATTACCACTGTTTTTCTTCTATTTTATGGCCATTTGCCTTACGAGGAGAAAGATTGTCTATGTTGCCATGTTTCATTTCTCCATATGTGTTACTAAATCTTTCTTGAAACAAAATCAGACTTAGCATTGTTTTCTCGGGGATAAAAATTCTCTAGGGAGAGAAATCCTCATTGATCCCATACATTATAAGAGGGAGAATTATCCAGGATTCCTATTATAGGAGGATATAGTTCAAGGAACTCTTACTTATACATAAGGGGAGAACCTTCAATGAACCCTTACCTACTATTAAGGGGGAGAAAAGATAAATTCAAGGAACCCTTCTCAAAGAGAGAAGTATCAAGGATCCCTTTCTCTCAATGAGACCTTACCCTCTGACCTTTTTGGCAATTAAAGTCAAAGGGGCAGAAATATAAAAGTTTCCAATTAACCTATTTATAGGGGAGAAATATCACCAATAAGCTTACTTAAAGAGGGAGAACTATCTCTAAGGGGAGATCTACCTATGGGAGATGTATCAAACCTTACATATTAAGGGGGAGAGAGATAAAATTGTTTCAGATATCTTTATTATCCCTCTATTGAACTTGTCTTGCCCTACCTACTACCAATATCAACATGCTATAATTCTGGGGGATAAGTATGTTGTAAATATGCCCTAGAGGCAATAATAAATTGGTTATTATTATATTTCCTTTTTCATGATAATCGTTTATTATCAATGTTAGAAGTCTATTGATTGGAAACTCAAATACACGTGTGGATACGTAGAAAACACAACATCTGTAGTGAGCCTCTAGTTGACTAGCTCGTTGATCAAAGATAGTCAAGGTTTACTGGCCATAGACAAGTGTTGTCACTTGATCATGGGATCACATCATTAGGAGAATGATGTGATGGACAAGACCCAGACTATGAATTTAGCATATGATCTTGTCAGTTTGTTGCTATTATTTTCTGCATGGTAATGTATCTGTTCCTATGACCATGAGATCATGCAATTCCCAAACACCGGAGGAATACATTGTGTGTATCAAATGTCGCAACATAACTGGGTGACTATAAAGGTGCTCTACAGGTGTCTCCGAAGGTGTATGTTTGGTTGGCGTGACTCAAGACTGAGATTTGTCACTCCGTATGACGGAGTGGTATGTCAGGGCCCACTCAGTAATACAACATCACAATAAGCCTTGCAAGAAATTTGACTAAGGAGTTAGTCAAAGGATCTTGTATTACAAAATGGGTAAAAAGACTTGCCAGTAACAAGATTGAAGTAGGTATAGAGATACTCACGATTGAATCTAGGGCAACTAACATACCGATGGACAAAGGGAACAACATACGGGATTAACTGAGTCCTTGACATAGAGGTTGAACCGATAAAGATATTCGTAGAATATGTAGGAGCCAATATGGGCATCCAGGTCCTGCTATTGGTTATTGACCAGGGAGTGTCTCAGGTCATGTCTACATAGTTCTCGAACCGGCAGGGTGTGCACACTTAAGGTTCTGTGACGTTGCGGTATAGTTGAATCATTGATGTTGGTAACCAAAGGTTATTCATAGTCCCGGCTGAGATCCCGGATGTCACGAGGATTTACGGAATGGTATGGAGATGAAGATGGATATATAGGAAGTATCCATTTGGCTTCCGGAAGGTTTTCGGGCATTACTGGTAAAGTATCGGGAGTGACAAATGGGTTCCTGAGTTCTACCGGGAGGGGCCACCCACTCGGGAGAGAACCAAACAGGCCCAAGGGTGGCGCACCAGCCCTTAGTGGGCTGGTGGCCATCCCAAAGAGGCTTTTTCGGCCAAGGGAGAAAAAGGAAAGGAGGAAGGGTCAAAACCGTATTGGGGAAGAAGGACTCCTCCTTCCAAGTTGTATTGGAGGAGGAATCCTCCTCCTCCTCATGGTTCGGCCAAACCGTAGGGCATTGCCCTAGGGTGCCACCCCTCCCCTCCCTCCTATATAAAGTTGAGGTGAGAGATTGTTTTGTCACCCCAAGCCATAGTGCAGCCTTCTCTCCATCCACCACTTCGTGGCACCCCGTAGCTAGTTCGGTACATCACAGCGAAACCCTGCCGGAATAACTCCACACCCATCACCGCCACACCGTCATGCTGCCACAGAACTCAGCTACCTCTTCATCTCTCTTGCTGGATCAAGAAGGCGGAGATCGTCATCGAGCTATACATGTGCTGAACGAGGAGGATCCATCCGTTCGGTACAAGATCGGGACGGAGTTCGTGGTACGCTTGCAATTTGGATGGCGAAGATGTTCGACCACATGAACCGTGTTTCTTAATGCTTTCCTCTTAGCGATCCACAAGGGTATGTGGATCCGATCTCCCCTCTCGTAGCTGATCATCACCATGATAGGTCTTGCGTGTGCGTAGGAAATTTTTTGTTTCCCATGGGACGTTCCCCTACAGTGGCATCATGAGCTAGGTACATGCGTAGATGATATATCGAGTAGAACACAAAAGAGTATGTGGTCGTTGATGTTCAATTTGCTGCCCTCCTAGGTCTTTTATTGATTAAGTAGTATTGTTGGATTGAAGCGGCCAGACCAACATTACTCGTACGCTTATGAGCGACAGGTTTCGTCGACTAACATGCAGCTTGTTGCATAAAGATGACTGGAGGGTGTCTATTTCTTCAACTTTAGTTGAATCGGATTTGACCGAGGAGGTCCTTGCAGAAGGTTAAATAGCAATATGCATATCACTATTGTGGCTTTGCGTAAGTAAGATGCGATCATAGTAGATACCCATAGCAGCCATGTAAAATTTGCAACAACAAATTAGAGGATGCCAAACTTGTTTTTGTACGGTATGCATGCGATGTGATATGGCAAAAACATGATATGATATATTGGATGTATGAGATGATCATATTGTATTAGTAAAATATCGACTTGCATGTCGATGCTATGGCAACCGGCAGGAGCCATAGGGTTGTCTTTAATTATTTTGCGCTTAGTGATGCTTTGCTTTATCGCTAGTAGTAGCTTTAGTAGTAACAACATAGTTGGCGCAACAACCTCGATGGTAGCACAATGATGGAGATCATGATGATGGAGATCATGGTGCAGTGTCGGTGATGATGGAGATCAAGCCGGTGCTTTGGTGATGGAGATCAAGAAGCACAAATATGGCCATATCATGTCACTTATGATTTGCATGTGATATTAATCCTTTTATGCACCTTGTTTTTCTTAGGACGACGGTAGCATTATAAGGTGATCCCTCACTAAAATTTCAAGATAAAATTGTGTTCTCCCTGACTGTGCACCGTTGCAAAAGTTCATTGTTTCGAGACACCACATGATGATCGGGTGTGATAGACTCTACGTTCACAAACAACGGGTGCAAAACAGTTGCACATGCGGAACACTCGGGTTAAACTTGATGAGCCTAGCATGCACATACATGGCCTGGGAACACAAGATACCAAAAGGTCGAGCATGAGTCATATAGTGTATATTATTAACATGGAGATGTTCACCATTGAAGCTAAACTCAACTCACGTGATGATCGGACTTGTGTTCGTGAATTTGGATCATGTACCACTCGAATAACCAGAGGGATGCCAATTTGAGTGGGAGTTCTTAAGTAATATAATTAATTGCACTCATTATCATGAACATAGTCAAAAGGTCTTTGCAAATTATGTTGTAGCTTGCGCTGTAGCTCTACTGCTTTTTGATATGTCCCTAGAGAAAATTTAGTTGAAAGATGATAGTAGCAATTATGCGGACTAGGTCCGTAAACTGAGGATTGTCTTCATTGCTACATAGAAGGCTTATGTCCTTAATACATTACTAGGTGTGCTAAACCCCGAGCGTCGTTTGTAGACGTTGCGAACATCTAACATACATGTTTCTGATGACTACATGATAGTTCAATGCGTAATGCTTAAACGACTTAGAATTGAGGCGCCTAAGACGTTTCGAACTCACGGGCCACATGAGATGTCCCAAGAGATGAAATTGGTACTTGAGGCTCGTGCACATGTTGAAGAGGTATAAACACTCCGACAAGATTCTTTTTCTACAAAGTAAGGGAGAAAAGCTCAATCATTGAGCATGTGCTCAGATTGTCTGGGTACTACAATTGCTTCAATCGAGTGGGAGTTAATCTTCCAGATAAGAAAGTGATTGACATATGTCGGCGGTGCGAGGTCGACACCTATGGGAATCAACATGAAACCCTTGTGATCGTAGGGCGGGGAGAGGTGACATGAAGAGCAGAGCTAACAATCAGCACCCGACAAGCCTTTTTACCCAGGTTCGGGCCGCTTACGCGTAAAACCCTACGTCCTGCTTGTCTGGTTGTATTAAGCGTTTTCTTGTAGATTGTTACAGTGACCGTTGATGATCGTCTTATGGGTTGATGTCCAAAGAGTCTAACCCCTTCGAAATGAGCTAAGGGCCTCCTTTTATAGGCAAAGGGGTCGCCAACAGTGCTTGGTGGTAGGTTCACGAGGAGTTACAGTGAAGCTAGGGCGGTGCTTATCCATCTACCATTGTCAGGTGCATTTAATGCATGTCTTGTCAGCAATCTGCTAGTGAAGACACGTATCTAGGTGTTTCGCCACCTCGTTGCTACACTCGCGCATGCGGAATGCGCTGGAGCATGCGGAATGCGCTGGCGCATACGGAATGCGGTGGCACTTGGGTGGTGGTGGCACTGTGGCAAGGGCGGTTGCCCACCAGTGGCCAGCCCCGTCATCCCGGCAAGGAGCTTGCCAGAGCCTTGAGTCTTCATCCCGGCAAGGGAGCTTGCTGGGGGCTTCAGTCGTCATCCCGGCAAGGGAACTTGCCGGGAGCTTCAGTCGTCATCCCGATAAGGGAGCTTGCGGGGGTCTTGTACTTGGCGAGTTCATCACGCCCACCAAATGGGCGCGGCCTTGGTCATCTTCCCAGCAAGGCAGGCTTGCCGAGGCCTTGGTAATCTTGGGGGTTGCCTCTTGACTAGGTCCTGACATGCCCTGCTGGCAGGGGCTCTTCACGCCCGTGCACAAGTCTAGGGCTCTAGGGACCCCAGTCTTTAGTGCGCCGACAGGAGCTCCCGGGCCTGGCCACACACGCATGCGGAGCGTTGTTGGGCCAGGCCCAAATAGGTGCACGGGCCTTCGTGGCTGGGTCCGCTGGCGGTTTCTTTTCCCCACGTCACGCCTTGGACACACGAAGTGGGGGGGCGTGCGCGGATTGGCCTTTCCACCTCATGAAATGCCTCTGCCACACGCGTGGCATGCACAGTTATGGATGGACAGGTGGCGGACGTGGCCTTAAAAGGCGTTGTAGTGGCATGTCCCACCCGTGCTTGAATTGGTGCAGCAGGGCGGTTCCCTATTCTCCTGTCAGCAAGAGCGATTGGGCGAGAGGGGTGGTGGCTTCTGGAGCAAGGGAGGCTAGCCCCCGCGCCCCGTCTTATAAATTGTGGGGGTTTGCGAGGGGTTTTGCTCACCCAACTCCTCTTGAATCCACCAACTCCTCAGCCTTGGTCTTCAGAGTTTTCTTTTGTCTGTAGGTGGCGCTCACCCCTAACCTTGGTTAGGGGACGGGGTTGGCCACCGTCATCCGCTAGGGCGGCGAGAGGATCCTGTTCGGATCATGCCACAACTTCTGGGGGTCCTGCGGCGGAAGACAGCCCGAGCGCCCGTGGCGGAGGAAGGGCGAGGGGCTGCGGTCGTCGTGGAGGTCGAGGTCGGGGGACGCGGAACGCTACTCCAGCGCCTCCGCCTTCCCCGAGGCTTCCTCCTGCGGCGGTCCTCCATGCTGCTCGGGCGAGGCCGGAAGGCCTTTTCCTGCGGCCATCTCCTTGAGGATCGCATGTCCTCCGCTTCGAGCTAGTGGAGGCGGACATGCTGTCCGTAAAGTTCTAGGGGCGCCCATGCGTTCTTCTCGGCTATTGCGAAGATCGCTCGAGCGACATTGAGTACTCCGCTTCGAGCGACGGCGACAAGGAGGACGGCGGCGGCAGTGGCGCTCTTAGTAGGTCGGGATCCCAGGGGGTCAAGTGTGAGTACGAGTCCCCGAGCTCCGACTGACTGATGGCCCTGCCGCCGGTGCCCGCAAACGCCTCTCCCCCGCCTTCTCGGAGCCCGCATTGACGCCTCGTCTTCGAGGCGGCGCGTTTATTGGCTCTGTCCCCTTCATCTCATCCAGCGGTGCTCTCCACTAAGCAATGCTAGTCTAGGAGGGGCCAGCCTGGGTTGCACCGGCGGCTGGCCCGCTTTTTTCCTTTTTGAACTTCACTCCTACGCATAGGTCGATCCTCGTCAAAAGATAGAGTCTTTTGGTTAGGATAACAACGCTTTGTAAGTGGAGTCAAATGTATCCTTTCAAATGAATGAAAAGACTGTTTTCCCTTTTTCTGATTCAATTCTTTGTATGTTTCGTCTTTGCATTCTCTGGGAACTTGTTGGCAACTACCGGCAAGGCTCCTTGCCGCGTTCAGTGCAACCATAGAAATCGCCAAGATCAGCTTGGGACGAAATCAGGTGCTATGTAGCCGCTTGCTTTGTTGATCAGGTTCGAAATAGTTTGAAGGCGCTCTATGGCCGTTCAGGTAGTTTGAACGAGTTCGAAACAAAGACAAGGTGCACTGATCTTTGGAAAGGTCCCAGTATGCGCAGACACCTCACACAAATATTGGAAACTTTTAAAGGGAAAAACAAAGAATCTATCTACTTCAGATCTGAATCTCAAACTTAAAACTTATCTGCTCACGCCGTTGTTGCATGGTGCTTGAATCTTTTACCGGGGCGTGGGGGTCCCCGACAAGCAGGAAATTACCGCTCTCGGCAGCTTTTCTCTGGCAAAGACTTCTTGCCGATAGTCCGCGGCTGTCGTTTGGAGAAAAAGTTGGCCAGGGTGTAACCCCTTTACTTTTCTCTTGCAAGGTTGTGCTTGCGGAGCCCCCGAGCGCATCTTGGGCGACGATACGATGCTCTTAGGGGCACAACACTTATGCTGGAGTGCACGCCAGGGCTTCGGGACCGTTTGGCGCATGCTCAACGACTATGCATCACTCCACAGAGGTGCGTCCGCTGGAGTATGCATTGAGGCCTCTGTGAAGCTCCTAGGTACGCACTCGACAGCTGCGCGTTGGCCCCGAGCGACGCATCGGCCTGACGGCGCCGCCCACGGAGCCTCCGCCTCCCTGCATCGCGCTCGCGCAGCAATGCGCTCGCGCAGGCCTTGGGAAGTCATAGCGGAACAGAGCTTCTACCGCGGTACCCCGTTTCCAGGGGAACTAGGGCGCAGCGCCCAAACTTCCAAGAATCTGGTGCTGAGTTTGCTCAGATTTGCCGAAGATGTCGGTGATGCGAGGTTGACACCTATGGGAATCAACGTGAAACCCTTGTGATCGTTGGACGAGGAGACGAGACGTGAAGAGCCGAGCTAACAATCAGCACCCGACAAGCCTTCTTACCCAGGTTCGGGCCGCTTACGCGTAAAACCCTACGTCCTACTTGTCTGGTTGTATTAAGCGTTTTGTTGCCGATTGTTACAGTGACCGTTGATGATCGTCTTATGGGTCAATGTCCAAAGAGTCTAACCCCTTCGAGATGAGCTAAGGGCCTCCTTTTATAGGCAAAGGGGTCGCCTACAATGCTTGGTGGTAGGTTCATGAGGAGTTACAGTGAACCTAGGGCGGTGCTTATCCATCTACCGTTGTCAAGTGCATTTAATACATGTATTGTCCTTGTCAGCGATGTGCTGGTGAAGACACGTATCCAGTGTTTCGACACCTGGATGCTGCTTTGGCGCATGTGGAATGCGCTGGCACTTGGGGGGCGGTGGCACTGTGGCAAGGGCGGTTTCCCACCAATAGCCAGCCCCATCATCCCGACAAGGAGTTGTCGGGGCCTTGAGTCTTCTTCCCGACAAGGGATCTTGCTCACGACTTAAGTTGCCATCCCGGCAAGGGAGCTTGCCCAGGGCTTCAGTCGTCATCCAGGCAAGGGAGCTTGTCGGGGTCTTGTACTTGGCGAGTTCATCACTCCCACCAAATGGGCGCGACCTTGGTCATCTTCCAAGCAAGGCAGGCTTGCCGAGGCCTTGATAATCTTGGAGGTTGCATCTTGACTGGGTCCTGCCATGCCCTGCCTACACGGGCTCTTCGTGCCCGTGCACAAGTCTGGGGCACTAGGGACCCCAGTCTTTAGTGCACCGACAACATAGTTCTCAAAAGTCACTGCCACCAAGCTACAGAGCTTCGTGATGAACTATAATAGATCAGGGATAGAGATGATGATCCTTGAGCTATTCGTGATGTTTGATACTGCGAAGGTAGAAATCAAGTAGGAGCATCAAGTGTTGATGGTTAGGAAAACCACTAGTTCAAGAAGGGCAAGGGTTAGAAGGGACACTTCATAAAATGACAAGCCTGTTGCCACTCTAGTAAAGAAACCCAAGGTTGAACCCAAACGCGAGACTAAGTGCTTCTATTACGAGGGGACTAAAGCCGTGGAATAAATGGAGACTAGCTAAAAGTGAGGAGACGATGTGTGTTGGAAGCATTTCCAAGGTTGATGTGATCACCATCGCACACTCGCTCTACTTTCAAAATTAGTGTTGAACCTAAATGTTTCTTGGTGTTTTCGTTGAGCATAAACATGATTGGATCGTGTTAATTGCAATACGATTATTCATTTAAAGAGAATAATGGTTACACTGTTTACTTGAATAACACCTTCGATGGTCTTGCACCTAAAATGAATGGTTCATTGAATCTCGATCGTAGTGAGACACATGTTCATAATTTTCTTGCCAAAAGATACAATGTAGTAATGATAGTACCACTTACTTGTGGTACTGCCGCTTGAGTCATATTGGGATAAAAACGCATGAAGCTCCACGTTGGTTGATGTTTGGACTCACTGATTTTTGAATCATTTGAGACATGCGAACCATGCCTATTGGTATAAACGCATGAAGAAACATCATGAAGATGATTTTTTAGACTCACTTGATTTTGAATCACTTAAGACATGCAAATCATGCCAAGTGGGCAAGATCACTGAAGGCCTCGATTTCAGTGAGATGGAGCGAGCAAGTGACTTGTTGGAAGGAATACATTTTCATGTATGCAGTCCAATGAGTGCTGAGGCACGCAGTGGATATCGCTACGTTCTTACTTCACTGATGATTTGAGTAGATGCATGTGTATTTGCTTGATGAATCACATGGTTTGAAATATTGATGAAGAGTTCAAGTAATTTCATAGTGAAGTTGAAGATCGTCATGACAAGAGGATAATATGTCTACGATGTGATTGTAGAGGTAAATATATATCTGAGTTGCGAGTTTGGTAAACGTTTAAGACAATCTGAAAATTGTCACAACTCAAGCCACCTAGGACACCATGGTGTGATGGTGTGTCCGAATGTCATAGCTGCGCCCTATTGGTTATGGTGCATACTATGATGAATCTTATTGAATTACCACTATAGTTTTTGGGTTAGGCATTAGAGACAACCGCATTCACTTTAAATAGGGCACAACATAATTCCGTTGAGATGACACCGTATGCACTATGGTTTGGAGAAACCTAAGATGTCGTTTCTTAAAAGTTTGGGGCTGCGACGATTATGTGAAAAAGTTTCAGCCTGATATGCTCGAACCCAAAGAGGATAAATGGATCTTCATAGGATACCCAAAATAGTATGGAATACCTCCTATCTCAGATCCGAAAGCAAAATTTTTGTTTCCAGAAATGGGTCCTTTCTCGAGAAAATGTTTCTCTCGAAAGAATTTAGTGGGAGGATGGTGGAAACTTGATGAGGTTATAGAACCGTCACTTCAACCAATGAGTAGTAGGGCACATGAAGTTGTTCCTGTGGCACCTACACTAGTTGAAGTGGAGAGCTGATGATGGTGATCATGAAGCTTCGGATGAAGTTACTACCAAACCTCGTAGGTCGACAAGGAAACGTACTCCTCCACAGTAATACGGTAATCCTGTCGTGGAGGTCATGTTGCGGGACAACAATGAACCTACGAGCTATGGAGATGCGATGGTGGGCCTGGATTCCAACAAATGGCTGGAGGCCATGAAATCTGAGAGAGGATCCATGTATGAAAAAAAGTGTGGACTTTGGAAGAACTACTATGGTCGTAAGACTATTAAGTATAGATGGATCTTTAAAAGGAAGACAAACGGTGATGGTGAAATGTCAACACTAAGAAAGCTCAACTTGTCGCACAGATATTTCCGACAAGTTCAAAGAGTTTATTATAATGATACTTTCTCACTTGTAGCGATTCTAAAAGTTTGTTGGAATTATGTTAGTATTTGTTGCATTATTTATGAAATATTGCAGATAGGATGTCAAAACATTCTTTCTTCCTTGAGGAAAGAAGGTTTTGTCGATCCTAAAGGATGCTAACAAGTATCCAAGTTCCAACGATCCTTCTAAGGACTGGAGTAAGCAAACATGGAGTTGGAATATGTGCTTTGATAAGATGATCCAAGTTTTTGGATTTATACAAAGTTTATGAGAACCTTATATTTAAAAGGAAGTGAGTGGGAGCACTATAGAATTAATGATAAGTATATGTTGTTGACACATTGTTGATCGGAAGTAATGTAGAACTTCTGGATAACATAAGGGGTTGGTTTAAAGGAATTTTTCAAAGGAAAACCTATATTGAGCTACTTGAACATTGAGCATCAAGATCTATAGAGATAGATCAAAAAGCTTAATAGAACTTTCAAATGAATACATACCGTTACAAGATTTTGAAGGAGTTCAAAATAGATTAGTCAAAGAAAGAGTTCTTGGCTGTGTTATAAGGTGTGAGTATTGAGTAAGACTCAAAACCCAACCATGATCGAAGAAAAAGAAAGGATGAAGGTCGTCCCCTATGCACTAGCCGCAGGCTTGATAGTATGCTATGTTGTGTACCGCACATGATGTGTGCCTTGCCATGAATTTGTCAAGGGGTACGAAAGTGATCCAGGAATGGATTAGTGGATAACGGTTAAAAGTTATCCTTAGTAACTAGTGGACTAAGGATTTTTTTTCTCCATTATGGAGGTGATAAAAGACTTTGTCATAAAGGGTTACATCGATGCAAGCTTTGACACTAATCCGGGTAACTCTGGGTAGTAAACCGGATTCGTATAGTGGAGCAGTCATTTGGAATAGTTCCAAAAGGCGCATGCTAGCAGCATCCATAGGATGACACCTACATTTGTAATGAACACACGGACCTGAAACTTTCGGACCCGTTGAGTGAAAACTTCTCTCACAAGAAAGACATGATCGAACGCCAAAACTATATGGGGGTTAGATTCATTACAGTCACATAGTGAAGTTAACTAGGTTATTGACTCTAGTGCAAGTGGGAGACTGTTGGAAATATGCCCTAGAGGCAATAATAAATTGGTTATTATTATATTTCCTTGTTCATGATAATCGTTTTATTATCCATGCTAGAATTGTATTGATTGGAAACTCAAATACATGTGTGGATACATAGAAAACACACTGTCCCTAGTGAGCCTCTAGTTGACTAGCTCGTTGACCAAAGATGGTCAAGGTTTCCTGGCCATACACAATTGTTTTTACTTGATAACGGGATCACATCATTAGGAGAATGATGTGATGGACAAGACCCAAACTATGAACATAGCATATGATCGTGTCAGTTTATTGCTATTGTTTTATGCATGTCAATGTATCTGTTCCTATGACCATGTTATCATGCAACTCCCGAACACCAGAGGAATACCTTGTGTGTATCAAACACCGAAACGTAACTAGGTGACTATAAAGGTGCTCTACAGGTATATCCGAAGGTGTCTGTTGGGTTGGCGTGAATCGAGAATGGGATTTGTCACTCCGTATGACGGAGAGGTATCTCGGGGCCCACTCGGTAATACAACATCACACTAAGCCTTATAAGAAATGTGACTAAGGAGTTATGGAACGAGTAAAGAGACTTGCAAGTAACGAGATTGAACTAGGTATAGAGATACCAATGATCGAATCTCGGGCAAGTAACATACTGATGGACAAAGGGAACATCATTCGGGATTAACCGAATCCTTGACGATATGGGTATTCAGGTCCCTCTATTTGTTATTGACCAGAGAGTGTCTCAGGTCATGTCTACATAGTTCTCGAACCTGCACGGTCTGCACACTTAAGGTTCGGTGACGTTTCAGTATAGTTGAATTACTGATGTTGGTAACTAAGGTTGTTCGAAGTCCTAGATGATATCCTGGACGTCACTAGGGTTTCTGGAATGGTCCAGGGATGAAGATTGATATAGTATAAGTATCCATTTGGCTTCGGGAAGGTTTTTCGGCATTACCAGTAAAGTACCGGAAGTGACGAATGGGTTCCATAATTCTACCGGGAGGGGCCACCCACCCGGGAGAGAACCAAAGAGGCCCAAGGGTGGCGCACCTACCCTTAGTGGGCTGGTGGCCAGCCCAAAGAGGCTATTTTGGCCAAGGAAGAAAAAGGAAAGGAGGAAGGGCCAAAACCGAATTGGTGACGGAGGACTCCTCGTTCTAATTTGTATCGGAGGGGGACTTCTCCTCCTCCTTTTGGTTCGGCCAAACCCTAGGGAGCCACCCCTCCCCTTCCTCCTATATATAGTGGATGTGAGAGAGGATTTTGGCACACCAAGCCATAGTGCAGCCCTCTCTCCCTCTACCACTTCGTGACACCCTATAGCTAGTTCGGTAAGGCACGACGAAGCCCTCCCAGAGTAACTCCACCACCATCACCGCCACGTTGTCGTGCTGCCAAAGAATTCAAATACCTCTTTGCCTCTCTTGCTAGATCATGAAGCCAGAGATCGTCATCTAGCTGTACGTGTGCTGAACACTGAGGTGTCGTCCATTTTGTACTAGATCAGGACAGAGTTCGTGCGACGCTTGCAATTCGGATCGCGAAGACATTCGACTACATCAACTGTATTTCTTAATGCTTCTCGCTTATCGATCTACAAGGGTATGTGGATCCGATCACCCCTCTCATAGATGATCATCACCATTATAGGTGTTACGCGTGCGTAGGAAATTTTTTGTTTCCCATGCGACGTTCTCCTACAAGGTAATCCTACATATTCATTCTGAGGGAGGAAAGTTCTTATTTCCTTTTGGAGACATATCCATCATTAAATCCTATTAGAAATATGTCTTCAATATCTTGGTATTTTTTAACCTCTTTACATCTTTACAATAGGGTACACTTATGTTATCTAACATTTGTTTTCCCATTTGTACTCCTACGGCTAAGATGCTCAAGATCCTCAAGGTAAGTATATGCATCATATTCATGTTCATGATGATCTCTTGCACATATTGTTTGCAAGAGGGAGTCTTGAACATGGAATCCCTTCATTCACACATGTTTGATGCATATAGCCAAGATCTATATGACTTGTATTGTCCTTCTACCATGTATGTGCCCATGCATTCCAAAGAAACTATCCTTTAAAGAAATTGCACACATTTAGGGGGAGCTTGTACTAGATATATATCTTTCAAAGCTATCATATTCTAATGCCTATCTTTATTTGAAGCTTTGATTATATGTTGTCGTCAATTACCAAAAAGGGGGAGATTGAAAGCACATATGCTCCCTTGGTGATTTTGATAATTCATGACAACATGCATTGTATCTTGGACTAACACTTTTACCTAAATATATCAGAACAGTCCATGGAGATGATGTGGCTAAAGTTTTACGTGGAGATGCCCCTTGATGCAAGAAAGGAATAATATTGGCTCAAGCTTCAAGCTAGAAGACTCTTCATTTTCCATTTGTGAGAAATCACATTTGAGTCCATAGGAAAGCCAATACTATTAAAAGGGGGTGAGGTATTAAAATGAACTGATTGCTCAAAGTTCTCTAAGTTAGCTACCAAAATACTCAGTAATTTATTCCACAAAACCATTCTATCAACTTCCACATACACAAATTCAGTGTCACGAACTTTCATATTTCGGACCCACCGAGTTTGACCTCACATAGAAAACCTAGCCACTACCACCAAATCGGGTCAACCGAATCCATATAGGTGCTACCGAGTTTGGGTGACCAACTTTTGGGTGCTTAGATACACAAAATCGGAATTTCTGAGTTTGAGCATCGGTGCCACAGAGATTGGCCATCTGACCATTAGCCACATTTTCGGTGCCCCTGAGATTCATATATCGGGCTCACCAAGATTCAAAAAGTTCACACCTTTGTGCTAATCGATACCATGGAGTTTTCGACGTCGGTGTCATGAACCTAGCCACTTTTTGTGTAACGGCTGGATTTTGGCTGCTCACTATATATACCACTTCACCCATCTCTCATTCGTGGGAGAAGCACTCAGAACATACACTTCATATCCAGATCCATTTTTTGAGAGGGAACCACCTACTCATGTGTTGAGACAAAGATATTCCACTCAATTCATTTGAATCATGATCTCTAGCCTGCCCAAATTGCTTTCCACCAAATCAACCTCTCCTACCCATTCATATTCTATGAGAGAGTGATTTCGTGTTGAGGAGACTATCTTTAGAAGAACAAGAGAAAGGAGTTATTTGATCTACTACATCTATTACCTTTTGGAGGGTGGTGCCTCCTTGATTGATTAGGTGTCGCTTCGGAGCGTCCTACTTCGTGTTGTGGAGTTGAACCAAGATGTTTGTAAGGGCAAGGAGAACACCTACTTCATGAAAGTCTACCGTGAGTAAGGATAGTCCTCCATGGACGAAAGCCGTGGTGGAATAGACAAGACCATTCCCATAGTGACGCTTAGCTCTATACCTTCGACCTTTTTTGCAAGTTGTTTCCAAAGGGGGAGAAGTTGTATAGATCATAGGGCCTCGAGACAGAGAGAGTTTTGCATTTTGGTTGTTCTTCTCGATTTTCAAACATTTGGCGTATCTTTTTTTCGTCTTAAACTTTGTGGTGTTTCATGATACGCTTCGTGATTGATGTTACTATTTCCTATCTTCTTGATATTCATATAATGATCATTCACTCATGTTTGGTGTTATTTGCATTATAATCCATTCATATGGCTTGGTTCCTCTAGGCTCTCTGAGAGGAACGTCAAGCCAACAATGCCGCCATCCAGCAATTGGCTCAAGTATTAGTGAACAATCGACCGCAAAACGGAAATGGCAACGGTCGCTCCACTTTGTGTGAGTTTATGACGACTACGCCTCCCATTTCACTGAGACAACTGAACCGTTGGATGCCGATGACTGGATCCACACCATCAAAGACCTCCTCGCACTATTTAAATGCACCAAAGACCGCGAGAAAGTCCTTTATGCTTCTCACTGTCTTGGAGGCACGGCCAGCGCTTGGTGGGACGGGTTCCAAATCATGCTGGAAGGTCAGGCTACCTCTTGGACCGTCTTCAAGGAAGGATTCCGCGCCGCTCACATTGCCCATGGAATCACTACTGGAAATCAGTTTTTTGCCATATATGAAATCTTTGCCATCTGCTAGCTGATGGCAAAGAGTGTCTTTGTCATCAGCTGCCACAAAGCAGACGGCAAAGAACTGGCTGATGGCATAGAGTGTATTTGCCAACAGTCACATCTTTGCCGTCCGCTAGCTGACGGCAAAGAGTTGCACAGCAGACGACAAACATGTAGATGGGGCCCACCTGACTGCGGGGGCGTTACGTCAAACTGGAGTCCCTTCTTTGACGTCTGCTACTGGACGACAAAGAGTCCGGAGGCAGACGGCAAAGAGTCTAGAATCTTTGTCGTCCGCCCGCAGACGGCAAAGAGCTAACTCCGTTAACGGCTCTTTGCCCCCACCCCGCCCTCTCTCTCTCTGACCCACTGTGTAATGGCTCACCCCGCCCATCTCTCTCTCTCTCTCCCACTCCTCTCCCCGACGACCACCGCCGCCACCACCGTCGCGCCGCCGCCCCTGTCGCCCCCGCCGCCGCTGCCCCACCGCCCTCGACGCCGCCCCGGTGCCCCATAGCCCCCTAGCACCGCTGCCCCATGTCTCCCCGACGCCCACCTGAGCCAACACCGTCGCGCCGCCGCCCCTGGCACCCCCGGCGCCACCCCACCACCCCGAACACCCCTGCCCCCGCCACGGCCACCCCTCCCGGTGAGCCCCCACACCCCCACCCCACCCCCACCCCCCACCCCCACCCGCACGGGAAAGTTGTTTTTTATTGTTTGGTATTTAGTTTTTTGGAATTAGATTATAACTACCGGCATGATTTTTTAGTGTTGTTGTAGTAGTTGTTCTTGTTATTGTAGTTGTTGTTGTTATTGTAGTTGTTGTGGCATATATAGTTTAATTGGTAGGTTAGTTAATTAGTAGTTCTAGTGGTAGTTTAGTTAGTTGGTAGATTTAGTTAGTTAATTAGTAGATTTAGTAGGTATTTTAGTGGTAGATTTTGTTTTGTTAATTAGTGGTAGCTAGATTCTTTTTTAGTTACTTAGTGGTAGATTCTGTTTTTGTTATTTTTTTGTTGTTTAGTGCTATATAGGTTTAGCGATAGGCTTAGTTAGCTTGGTTAGTTAGGTTAGTTAGTTAGTTAGCTTAATAGAAAGAATAGGAAGAAGAAGAAGAGGAGGAGGAGGAGAAGAGGCGAAGAGGAGGAGGACGACCGAAAATCCACCAAACGTTGTAGTCTTCAGATGTTATTGGTTCCAACCGAAGGAGACTAGAAGGACTCATGAACATATAGGACTAGTCGAAATCAATCCAAACGCCCATTTAGATGTTCCCGATGTCTCTATTACGGCTCAACAGGCGACCCAAGTTTTCTATCTACCGTGGGCATGCCAAACGGATAAGAATCTGGAAGGTTGGTATGTTGTTTATGAAGTGCCGCCACATGTCAGACCACCTCTCCCAAATGAACAGGATTATGAACCTCACATTAATCCAGACACATATGATGGAGAATTATTCCAAGAAACACGTCTTTCCAAGAAACGTTTCAAGAACCGCTGTGCTTCACCCAAGAACATGGAAGTAGACAGCGACAATGAATCTGACTCCACCCCTGAGCTGGAACCAGAAGACCTGCAACTCGTAGAGATTACTGATGTGGATGACCTGTCAATGCTTCAACGATTAAAGAAAGGACTTTCACAACTTCAAGCCGTTGAACCCGACGAGCACGTCATTCATGAATACATGCGTGATAGTGATGATGATGGTGCATTTATTGATGATGCTTCTTGGTTTGTAAGATTCACAACTTAAATTATATATATTTTAATCTTTATTATTCATGTCAGTTATTCAATTTTTTTATGTCATACTAATTTATTTTAATCTTTATCATGGCAGGTCACCAGGTGTTGAAAGATGGCGGGCGCTGGTCCAGAGCGCTCGACGGGTTCTTCCCAGCCGCCCCGCACGGGGGGGTGGTACTTCCCTTCCACCCCTATCTCTCCGTAGAGCCTTGGCAGACAGTGTATCGACACCACCCGTGGGTTCTTCTTCGTTGGTGGCATTGCCCACTAGGAGAGGTGCTGGTCGGGTAGGGAAGAAGGGGAAGGTTACATGGAGAGGTGGTGGCCGCGGAAGATCCAGGAGGACTGTTGAGCCGTCCTCGCCACCACCACCAGCTCATTCACCCGAGCATAGGACTACTATGGTCGACCCGTTTGCGGAGGAGGCTACGGGGACTTCGGTCTAGGAGCTTGGTGTTGACGGGCATTCGTCTCATGAGACTCCGGTCCAGGATCAGCCTCGGGTCGAGGTGCATTCGGCCCACGAGACTACGGTTCCGGAGGCTTCACCCGAAGTGGAGAGGCCCGGATGGGATACCTGGCCGGATCGGACCGAGTTGCCAGATTGGACCGAGGGTCCGGGTGGCACAGGGGGCGAAATAACTCCCGAGCGGCATCGCACGACCCTTCTCCACGTGTTTCTCCTCCTTGATGACCACAACGGTAAGTTTCTCTTCTCCTCTTTCATATTCTTCTTGCCTTAATTTCCCCAAAAATGACATAATTAGCCCATTTAGCTCCAAAATGCCATAATAACCTCAAAATGGCTTAAGAACCTTGGTTAGCTCATTAATATTATATACTAAGCTTGTTTTCCTCTAAAATGGGATAATTAGCCCATATAGCTCCAAAAAGACATAGTTAGCTAATTGATCTCCAAGAAGAGGAGAAGAGGAGAAGAAATAGGAAAAAAGAAAAGAAAGAAGAAGAAGAAGAAGAACAGAAGAATGAGAAGGAGGAGGAGAAGGAGGAGAAGGCCAAGGACCTTCTAGTCCTTCTCCTCCTCCTCCTCCTTCTCCTCCTTCTTCTTGATTTCTTCTTCTCCTCCTCCTCCTCTTTCTTCTCCTCTTTCATATTCTCCTTACCTTAATTTCCCCAACAATGGCATAATTAGCCCATTTAGCTCCAAAATGCCATAATAACCTCAAAATGGCATAAGAACCTTGGTTAGCTCATTAATATTATATACTTAGGTTGTTTTCCTCTAAAATGGGATAATTTGCCCATTTAGCTCCAAAAAGACATAGTTAGCTAATTGAGCTCCAAGAAGAGGACAAGAGGAGAAGAAATAGGAAAAGAAAGAAGAAGAAGAAGAAGAGAAGAAGGAGAAGGAGGAGGAGGAGGAGGAGTAGAAGGAGGAGAAGGCCAAGGACCTTCTAGTCCTTCTCCTCCTCCTCCTCCTTCACCTCCTTCTTCTTTATTTCTTCTTCTTCTCCTCCTCCTCCTCTTTCTTCTCCTCTTTCATATTCTCCTTGCCGTAAATTCCCCAACAATGACATAATTATCCCATTTAGCTCCAAAAAGACATTATAAGCTCAAAATGGCATAAGAACCTTGGTTAGCTCATTAATATTATATACTTAGCTTGTTTTCCTCTAAAATGGGATAATTAGCCCATTTAGCTCCAAAAAGACATAGTTAGCTAATTTAGCTCCAAGAGGAGGAGAAGAGGAGAAATGAAAAGGAAGAACAAAAAGAAGAAGAGAAAGAGAAGAGAAGGAGAACGAGAAGAAGGAGGAGGAGAAGAAGGAGAAGGAGGAGGAGGAGAAGGAGGAGAAGGACAAGGACCTTCTAGTCCTTCTCCTCCTCCTCCTACTTCTCCTCCTTCTTCTTTATTTCTTCTTCTTCTTCTCCTCCTACTCTTTCTTCTCCTCTTTCATATTCTCCTTGACTTAATTTCCCCAACAATGACATAATTAGCTCATTTAGCTCCAAAATGCCATAATAACCTCAAAATGGCATAAGAACCTTGGTTAGCTCATTAATATTATATACTTAGCTTGTTTTCCTCTAAAATGGGATAATTAGCCCATTTAGCTCCAAAAAGACATAGTTAGCTAATTTAGCTCCAAGAAGAGGAGAAGAGGAGAAGAAATATGAAAAATGAAAAGAAAGAAGAAGAAGAAGAAGAGAAGAAGGAGAAGGAGGAGGAGGAGGAGGAGGAGAAGGAGGAGAAGGCCAAGGACCTTCTAGTCCTTCTCCTCCTCCTCGTCCTTCTCCTCCTTCTTTATTTCTTCTTCTTCTCCTCCTCCTCCTCTTTCTTTTCCTCTTTCATATTCTCCTTGCCTTAATTTCCCCAACAATGACATAATTAGCCAATTTATCTCCAAAAAGACAATATAAGCTCAAAATGGCATAAGAACCTTGGTTAGCTCATTAATATTATATACTTAGCTTGTTTTCCTCTATAATGACATAATTAGCCCATTTAGCTCCAAAAAGACATAGTTAGCTAATTTAGCTCCAAGAAGAGGAGAAGAGGAGAAATGAAAAGGAAGAACAAAAAGAAGAAGAGAAAGAGAAGAAAAGGAGAAGGAGAAGAAGGAGGAGGAGGAGAAGAAGAAGAGAAGAAGGAGAAGAAGGAGAAGGAGCCCTCCTTATTCTCCTTCTTCTTCCCTCCTTCATCTCCTCTTCTTCTTAAATTTAGCTTATTTTCCCCAACAAAGACATACTTAGCCAATTATCATCCAAAATGACATAATTATCTTAGTTAGGTAAAAACATCATAAGAACCTTGGTTAGCTCAATAAAATGACTACTTAAGCTCCTAAAAGACATAATAAGCTCAAAATGGCATAAGAACCTTGGTTAGCTCATTAATATTATATACTTACCTTGTTTTCCTCTAGAATGACATAATTAGCCCATTTAGCTGCAAAAAGACATAGTTAGCTAAGTTAGCTCCAAGAAGAGGAGAAGAGGAGAAATGAAAAGAAGGAAGAAGAAGAAGAAGAAGAAGAGAAGAAGAAGAGAAGGAGAAGGAGAAGGAGAACAAGAAGAAGAAGGAGGAGGAGAAGAGAAGAAGAAGCAGAAGAAGGAGAAGGAGCCCTCCTTCTTCTCCTTCTTCTTCTCTTCTTCTTTTTTTCTTCTCCTCCTCCTCCTTCTCCTTCTCCTTCCCCTCCTCCTCCTCCTCCTCGTCCTTCTTGTTTTTCTTCTCCTTGTTATCTTCTTGCTTCTTCTCTTTATTCTTCATTTTAGCTTTTTTGTCATATATATGTTGTTGTTGTTCTTTTTCTAACTTTCTTATTCCCATTTTGCAGATTGGATGTACTATATGCATGGAAGCTGGCATTGATGGAGTGCTTTAGTTCTAGTTGTCATTTGATTTGATGAACAATGTGGAATTATATGTATATGTATATATGGATGAATAATATATGTGGAACTATATGTATATGTATATATATGGATGAAACTTTGTGCTCTGAATATGTGTTGTGACCTATATATGTGCTATGTATATGTATATGTGTTGTGACCTATATATGTGCTATGTATATGTATATGTGTTGTGAAATAAACAAAAAAAACAAAACTGTGACAATATGGGCTCTTTGCCGTCTGCCATCAGATGGCAAAGGCCTTTGCCATCAGCAGACCAACGGCAAAGGTGCCACGTGGCGCCTAGCTGTGCAACCTGGGCAGCAGCAGCTGGCCACATAGTATATTTGCCGTCTGCTTCCTGGGGGGCAGACGGCAAAGAAGAGGGCACAAAGGAGGGGGGGGAGGGGTAGGCAAACGGCAAAGAGTGGAGGGGGGGAGGAGGTGGAGGCCGACGTCAAAGATTGGAGGTGGAGGCAGACGGCAAAGAGTGGGGGGGGGAGGTGGAGGCAGACGGCAATAAAGAGGGGGGGGCAGACGACAAAGCCTCCGTTAGCCCCTAACGGAGGCAACGCCTGCCGGCTGCCATCTCAACATATTGGCCGACTGCTCCTACGAAAACCTGACGAAAAAGCTCTATGCCGTCCGCTTCGGTGAGGCAAACGACAAAGAAGCCACAATGCCGTCGTAGGCTGACGCAGAAATTTTGCCAAGAGTGGGATTCTTTGCCGTCGGAGGTTTACTCTTTGCCGTCTGTGATGGTAGACGAAAAAGAAGCTAATTCTTGTATTGAATAATGACTGTAAGTGCATCTAGTGCCCCTTAGTAATTTTGGTGGTTTGAAGACTTATAGATTAAGTATCTAATGTGTTTATGAGTGTACACATGATCTATAAGTCACTGAGGAGTTTGGGATATTTTATGAATATCGACCCCTAAAAATGTATATCTTCGGTTGAAGAAATTGGTTTGAAGTTGAAGAATTGAATCGCGAAGAATCTGCGATGAAATTTATATTCCTCATGAAAATACTGAAATTGAGGAATTCGGTGTATCGTGAAGAAAATCATTTTGAAGACTTTGAAGCATGAGGATTTACTCTTCCTGTTTTATTTTCTTCACACTTGTGTGATAGGAACACCGTACTGTTAAAGGGGGTCAAAGTTACACTTTGGAATGAATTTCCTCATGATGCTCAACCCAAGCCTAATCCTACCAAAAGCCTCAAGTGAGCAATACGAGTGACATGAGGACTCTCACAGTTGAGGGTTCCGACCGTCTCGATAGCCACGCCACATCATTGGTCTTATCCACACCAACGGTCATATTATTTAAGGGCATTAGTGTCAAATCATGTCGGGATGCTCCCAGGCTCTAAATAGCCGCCCTAACACCATTAGCTGGTTGGCTGCTCCGTTAGAAACTGACACTCGTCATAAGAGCAACCCAATTCCTCAGTGTATTCGAGAGTAATTCATAAGTGAGGAAATACCCCCTACACCGAAACCACAAACCTAGAACCAAGTGATTGAGCATCACTGAAGAAGTTGTTCCTGTGTGGGACTAAAGCCTTTTACCTTTGAGGACTGTGCATCCTCCAGACGGTTAGGCGTCATGGTCTAGAGCTTTCCAGCAGTCAATTGTGGATCGCCGGGTGACCAAGTTTGTGAGGGTTTGGAAGTCTGCCCTGAAGACTTACCACGAGTGTTGGGCGAGGACTGCGTGTTCTTAGCCCAAGGAGAACACGGTAGGGACTGTGTGTCCCAGGACTGTGTGTCCTTTGGTTTCAATACCTAGCCGCTCCAAACCAGATGTACAACTGTCATAGCAGTTGGAACTGGGTCATCAACTACTGTCTTCACTGAGGAACGGGTTCTAATTCCTCAACTCCTTACTTTCCTCAGATTATGTGTTGATGACTTTCACTGTTACTGTTTGAAGAATTTGCTGAAGACTTTCTCTGAAATTCCTCAACCCCAAATTCTTCACGCTAGTTAATCCTCATCTGTTTTCTGCGTGCCTGCTCACTGTGCAATCTGTTTTCACATTCCTCACACTCAAAAACTGTTGTTGTGAAACTTTGCACTTCTGATCCTTTACTGTTTCCGCTGTAAGTTAGTCATCAGTGAGGAATTTCCTCAAAAGGAATTTCCTCAGTGATGAAATTCTAAAAATATCCTATTCACCCCCTCTAGTCGATATTATGCAGTTTCAATTGGTATCAAAGCAAGGTACTCCCTTGTTCGATGTGGTTTTGGTTTAACCACGTGGAGTTTTAGTTATGTCGACTGCAGGCATGTTTAAGGTGACAGCAGCAAGTCCTACTTTTGAAGGAAAGAACTTTCCCTTCTGGAAGAACAAGATGCAAATGCATCTACAAGCTATTGATAATGATCTCTGGTATATTGTGGAACTTGGCGTCCCCATCATCTCTGCTAGTGTCTCTGCTGCTGATGTGAAGAAATTCAAGCAACTTGATCCTCAAGAGAAGAATATCATCTGTGGCCATCTGAGTCCAGGCCAGTTTGGAAGAGTGAGTGCTTTGGGCTCTGCAACACTGATCTGGGAGAGATTGTGCAAGGTAAATGAAGGAGTATCAACCCAGCATGACTCTCGTGTTGATATTCTTCGCAATCTCTTCAATCGCTTCAACAGGCATGACAATGAAAGCTGCCAAGACACCTTTGATTGCCTTACTCACATATCAAATGAACTGCAAGCACTGAGAGCTCGAGACATTATTGATCACGAAGTTGTGAAGAAACTGCTGAGATCTTTGGATTCTTCATTTGATACTTTAGTTCTAATGATTCAAGAAAGACCGGAATACAAGATGCTTGATCCAGCTGATATACTCGAAAGGCTCAATACTCATGAATTCCAGCTAGAAGAAAAGAAAGATCTATATGGACCAAGCTATTCTAGACCACGTGCACTAAAGGCTAGAGCAATTTCCTCATCTAAAGAAGAAGATTCGGATGACAACATTGGTGACCCTGAAGAATTTGGACAGGAGCTTGCAATGCTTTTGAGGAAATTCTAGACGTTTACACGACGTGGCCAGTTCGGTAAATCTTCAAGAAGAGACATGAGGAAATCAGAATCTTCATCCGAGGACTACAAGAAAAGAACCTGCCACAAGTGCAAGAAATCAAGTCATTACATTGCTGACTGTCCCCGTTGGGGTAAGGAATCAAAGAAGAAGAAATACAAGGATGACAGTTCTGATGACTCAAAGAAGAAGAAGAAATCTTCAAAATCCTCATCTTCAAATCCCTCATCGCACAAGAAGACTAGTTTCAGAAAGGCTCGGGCACTTATTGGGAAGGAAATGGATTCCGAGGAAAAATCAGAGGAATGTGATGAAGAAGAGGGTTCTGATGAAGACTCAGAATCCGGACAGGCTAGTCTTGAACTGGCAACCACTTTCGTCAGCAAGTCAATCTTCAACCTTGAAGAAGATGATCACATCATCCACACCGATGACTATGCTGATGACTTCGCTCCAACCTATTGCTTCATGGCAAAAGCTTAAAAGGTACCGAATGATGCTTCCTCCTCTAATTCAAGTGACTGTGAACCTGATGATTATAAAAAACCCAGTTATAGTAAACTTGCTATCATTGCCACTAAACAACAATCTGCCCTGGAAAGGCTTAAGAAACTGCTAGATAGAAGTGATGATCTGTTGAACGATGAAATGAATCATACCCAAATCCTCACTGAAGATGTGAAAAGTCTTCAGTCTGGATTTGATAATCTTCAAGATCATTATGATACACTCCTCGCTGATCATGAGAAACTTTCCTATGAATTTCTTCAAAGGAAGCTTGATCTAGAGAAGATGAGGATTTCTCATGATGATCTTCGTATGGAAAATGATTCCTCCATGTCTTAAATGCATTGAACGCGAAACTGCTAATTCTTCACCAGAATCATCAAATGCTTCTATTGCTACAAATTCTTCAACTGCACCTGTAGTGTTTATTTCCTCACTTGAGGTAAACACAAATGTTACTGATGAAAATGCAGGGTTGAAGGAATTGTATGTGACATGCATATACAAAAGCCTCAAAGGACATCAAACCTTTTGTGACGTGCTCAAAAAGCAGATCTTGAACAGGAACCCGAGGAAAGAAGGAATTGCCTTTGAGAGTAAATTAAATACTGATGGATCTTATTGGAAACCTGAGTAGTATCCCAAAACCTCATGGGTTGCTGCTACTGGGCCTCCGTTTGATCCATCCAATCTAACTGGTTTTTCATGTGAATTATCCTATTCCTCAGATGAGTCATTTGACTCCAACTATAAACTGTTCAAAAATCAACCTGGTGAAGTATTTGCTCGATATGTTGGAACTAACTGCAGGAATGGTCCTCCTTTGAGGAAAATCTGGGTTCCCAAAATCTGTCTTGAAAATCTTCAGGTAAATGTCCTCATGACACCACCGATGAAGAATCTGAACCCCAGATCAAATTCCTCAGGAGGACCAAAGTCTTCAAGAGGATCAAAATCCTCAACAGGTCAAAATTATGCTCGTACCCATGCTAATGCGTCTAACATGCAGGGAAACTACAAGGAATATGAATATGAGTGTTACTCTTCAAATTATTATGTTCATAAATCCTCAAACCAGTTTTCTGCATATTCATATAAGTACTTTAACCCCCCTACTGTTAAGAGAAGTGCATTAGCTTCAATGCCACCTTTCTCATATGGTGCTCGCAGGATGATGAATGCTTTACCAACCCTTCAGATGTGGGTGGTGAAGAAATCAAACTAATCACTTCTGCAGGTCAGGTCTGCAGATGAAAATCATCATCTGAAGAATTTGCTGGAGATCTAAGGAAATGCTTGATAGGATGCAAGCTAATATTGTTGAAATAGAAATATTTCACACGTCCTTATAATTCTGTTGTGATTAAATTCTTATCGGATGAAATTGATATCATATTCTTCAAATCAAAAGCATATGAGATGGTAAGCTGTAGTAATTCATCTGCAGGATGATAAACCCAAGAATACTAAGTGGGTTCTTGATAGTGGCTGCACACATCACATGACTGGTGATAAAAGCTTGCTGATGAATATGCCACTAACTCAATCACCTCTGAAGCAAATCACATATGCTGACAAAGGTAAAAGAAAGGTATTGCAACTTGGCAAAGTGGCTATTTCCAAGGATAGGCATATGGACAAAGTGATGCTTGTTGAATCCCTTGGTTTTAACCTCATGTCAGTCTCGATGCTTTGTGATCTTGATATGACTGTTATCTTTGGTAGATATAGATGTGTAGTCATCATGGAATCTGACAGATCCAAAGTCTTCGAAGGTGTAAGAAGAGGGGATTTGTACATTGTTGATTTCTCTACAGGTCCTCAACCAGCCACTTGCTTACTAGCAAAAACCTCAGAAGGATGGCTGTGGCACCGAAGACTAGTTTATGCAGGCATGAGGAATTTGCACACGCTCGCGAAGAAGAAGCATGTCATCGGCATCGAATCAGTCAAATTCCTCAAAGATAATCTCTGCGGTGCATGTGAATCTGGGAAAATGACCAGATCCAAGCATCCCTCGACGACTATCATGACCACTACTCGTCCATTCGAATTGCTTCATATGGATTTATTTGGACCTACTCACTATGCCACACTAATCAATGCAACATCTTTATATGGCTTCGTCATAGTTGATGATTATTCCAAATATACATGGGTGCATATCATAGTATATAAAACTGAAGTGCAGGAAATCTTCAAATGATTTTCTTCAAGGGCCTCGACGAACTTTGGCATCAAGATCAAACATATCAGGAGTGAAAATGGAACAGAGTTCGAAAAAACTGGTCTTGATGATTATCTTGATGAACTTGGTATTACTCACGAATTATCTGCTCCTTATACTCCTCAGCAGAACGGTGTCGTCGAAAGGAAGAACATGACTCTGTTTGAGATGGCAAGAACTATGCTTCAAGAATATTAGACTCCTCGTCGCATTTGGCCTGAAGCAATCAACACTACATGCCATATCATCAACAGGGTATATCTTCACAAATTCCTGAAGAAAACCTCATATGAACTCCTCACTGATAAGAAACCCAATGTAAGTTATTGAAAGTCTTCGGTGCAAAATGTTGGATTAAGCCAAAATTTGCACCTAAGCCACATGAAGGTTTTATGCTCGGTTATGGAAAGGACTCGCACACCTATAGAGTCTTCAACAACTATCACAACAAAGTTGTTGAGACTTTAGATGTGTGGTTCGATGAAACTAATGGCTCGCAAAGAGAGCAATTGCCTTCTGATCCAGATAAGTTGTCTCCTCAGGAAGCAATAAAGCTCAAACCTACTGAAGACATTGTTCCCACTGAGGAAATTGGTGAAGAAACGATCCCCATCACTGATGAAATTCAAGAAGATGCTCCTGAGGAAATTGCACCAGAACCACTTTCTCAGCCCAGACGAAATCCTCAACCAGCTCATCCATGGATTGCAAAGGAAGTAGAACTTCACAAAATCCTCAATGACATCAACGCGCCAGGTCCTCTCACTCGCTCAAAAGCTTCACACTTAGTTAACTTTTGTGGGCATTTTTCCTTTGTATCTATCACAGAGCCCTAAAAAGTTGTTGAGGCTTTCCTGGAACCGGAGTGGATCCAAGCAATGCAAGACGAACTTCTTCAATTCAAGCTGAATGACGTATGGGAGCTCATCAAACGACCAGATCCTCGCAAGCACAACATCATCGGTACTAAGTGGATTTTCCGAAACAAGCAAGATGAGGACGGACAAGTGGTGAGGAACGAGGCATGACTTGTAGCCCAAGGCTACACCCAGGTTGGAGTAATAGAATTTGATGAAACTTTTGCACCGGATGCTAGAGTTGAAGCTATTCGAATACTACTTAGTTAGGCTAATCATCATAACATCATCTTATATCAAATGGATGTGAAAAGTGCATTCCTCAATGGTAAGCTTGAGGAAGAACTATATGTTCCTCAGCCCCCAGGTTTTGAGGATCCAAAGAATCCAGACAAAGCCTTCAGACTCAAAAAGGTGATCTATGGTCTCAAGCAAGCCCCTCGGGCATGGTATGATACCTTGAAGGACTTCCTCATGAAGAAAGGCTTCAAACCTGGTTCACTCGATCCAACTCTTTTCACTAAATCCTATGATAATGAGCTATTTGTGTGCCAAATATATGTCGATGATATCATATTTGGCTGTACTGACAAACGATACAGTGATGAATTTGCCTACATGTTGAGTGAAGAATATCAGATGTCGATGATGGGGGGGCTGAAATTCTTCTTAGGTCTTCAAATTCGTTAACAATGCAATGGAATCTTCATATCACAGGAGAAATACCTCAAGGATGTTCTGAGGAAATTCGACATGCATGAATGCAAGGGTGCCAAGACTCCAATGCCTACCAACGGCCACCTCGGCACTGATGAAAATGGTAAAGAATTCGATAAGCAGGTATATCGCTCTATGATTTGGTCTTTATTGTATCTATGTGCATCTAGGCCAGATATAATGCTTAGTGTTTGCATGTGTGCATGTTTTCAAGCAAAACCGAAGGAATCACACGATAAGGCTGTGAAGCATATTCTTCGATACTTAGCTCACACACCAACACTAGGATTATGGTATCGCAAGGGCTCAAATCTTCATCTGGTAGGATATTCTGATTCTGACTATGCTGGTGATCGTGTAGATCGCAAGTCAACTTCTGGACATGTCATTTCCTCGGAAGATCACTAGTTTGCTGGTCCTCAAAGAAGCAGAACTGCGTATCACTCTCCACTGCCGAAGCTGAGTACATTGCTGCTGGTTCATGCTGTGCTCAATTACTATGGATGAAGCAAACCCTCAAGGACTATGGCATCAACCTGAAGAATGTGCCTCTCTACTGCGACAATGAGAGTGCAATCAAGATTGCATACAACCCAGTACAACACTCGAAGACTAAGCACATCCAGATCCGTCATAATTTTCTTTGGGACCATGTGAAGACTGATGATCAACTAGACGATATCTTCACTAAGCCCTTTGATGAGAAAAGGTTTTGCAAGTTGCGGTGTGGGCTAAATACCTTAGAATCTTCAAATGTTTTGTAAAAACATGCACAAACCCTAACACTTATGCAAAATTGATGACTTAGATGTGCAACACATGATGAATCGATTTTCTTCAACTCATGAAGAATATCACTCTGAATGTGAAGAAATCAATGAAGAAATTGATTCTCAGGGCCCTACGACAATTGTACGCGACGTCTGTAATCAACATTCTTATATGGTGGGTCACGCCACCGCCCAACGTGAAATTCCTCAAGTTGATTTTCTATAATGTTCCATTTCCTCAAAATGTGTTTTTCTTCAAAACAGTTGTTCTTCATTGTGACGATTTATCACAAAATCTTCAAGCTACTCAAATCTTCAAAAATATTTGATGACTTTCGTTTGACTAGATAGACTGTGATATCAAGTCCTCAACAACATTTACTTATAGCTATTTCTTCAATTTGATATTTCATCTAAGTGATTGTGATCATACCCTACTTTCCCTCTATGCTATTCTCATCCAGTCTATTCGATTCTTCATATGCGTTCTACTTGAAACTTTGTTCAAAATCCTCACCGCGTCCTTGTCAGCTGATGATTATGTAACAAAATCCTCAACTCTTCAAAAATGTTTCTTTAATGCACAGTAACTGAACCCCACTTCCCACGTTCGGATAACCACGATCTCCACTATCTCCACCGCCTTGCTCGGGAACTACACGTGTCCTGCAAAGACGTAGAGGCAGGGGCTGTTTGGTCCAAATTCTTCGCGCCAACAGTAACTGTTTGGCTATAAATATGTCCTTATCCCCCTCGGCAAACACTTCTTCGCCCCATCAATCTCCTGCTACAACAAAAAGCACCGAACCCTAGCACCACCGCTGGAAGTCTCGTCGCCGGCGAAGAAGAGCTTCACTGCCTCGACTTCTCCGTCGCCAGAACCACGCCGGAGTCGGACCATGTTCGTCCGCCGCCGCCGTAGACGCCCTCTACTGCCGGGTTAGGGCGCATTGGACACGCACCGAAGAGCTTCTCTCTACAAATTTTCTTTGTTCTTCGTGCGCGCCTTCAAGGGTAAATAAAAATCCCATTTTTACAACAAGTTAGATCTACTATTTTACATCTCCGATGTGAAATCTGATTTTCCTCAAGAATCGATATGCACTTGATTCCTCAAACACTGCCTATCACCACATCATTGATGAAGTTCACTAAGCATCTAAGATTTTCACGAGATTCGTCAATTGTGCGAATTTTTGGATCTGTACAACTCTGGAACCCAAGAACAGTATGCTTAGGCAAATTCCTCAACAACTGGTTAAATTCCTCAACTGTCAAACTTTTTCATTTTCTTCAAATCTGAGAACGCATATGACCTCTCCAAATTCCTCGCAACTATACTCTGTTCACAGGTACACACCTGTCAGCTGATGAATCTCTCGGTTCTCATCACATTAACTCATTTGCAGCGTTTCTTGAAGAAAATCTTAAAGTATCATTAGAATCCTCTAGAGTTCAATCTCATCAGCAAAATCCTCAGCTGAAGAAAATGGAGGATGACAGGAAATAGAAGGGAGGGAAGAAACTTGAGCAGAACACAGCTTTGGATATCCCTGAGTATATTTACTTTTACTATTGCACACCTGATGAAAATGAATAAATGGCCAAGAGAAAGATTCGGCTGCAGAAGATAGAACACCGAACGCTAAGGAATGGAAGGAATACAGATTTGTAATTGCCAAGTATGCGAAGAAATTCGCCCTGAAGCCTCCTGGCAAACGGGCCCCACTTGAGGCTCATCAAGTAGCATATCCCTCAAGCCTCAAGACCATTAATGACTATCCGGATGAAAAGGACAAGCATTTGTCTAAGCTCAAGAAGCAGGCAGATGCTGCGGTGAGGAAATTCAATGAATCCTCAGCTGCTGTTTCAACTGCAGCTACTTCCTCTGCCGCTGAGACCTCTGGCTCAGCAATTCCTCAACCACAGTCTGTGCCGTCAAAACCAAGGGCTCCAAAGCCTCAAGAGAAATCTGCCCAGGCATCAGTTACCAAACCCTCAGCACCAAAATCCTCAGCGCAAAAATCCTCAGCACCACCACCAAAGCCTTAAGAGAAACCAACACTGAAGCTGGTGATGAAGCCAATGCCCGCTACTTCCAGCTCCTCACTCCCTGCTGCAACCAGCTCAGAGACAAAGTCTTCACCACCTTCTGTGAAGACTCAGGTGTCTACTGAAAGAGCAACACAACCAAGCCCCAGCAAAATCATCACAGTCCCATCTGCATCAGAGGGTAGTGATGAATATGATGATCAAACTCTGCAAGCAATAATCGGAAACAAGAAGGAGAGGGTAGCTCAAGCATATGGTAGCGCCATTCCTCTGGCCATGGACCCCAAGGTCCTCCTAGACTACATAAACATCTGGTATGAGGACCCAAACACTTCGCTTGATGATTTGAAACTTCCCCCTGGCATGAGCCATATGGTGGCCACATTCATCAACGAGGCCAAGTGGAAAGAACAGCAAGCCACGCAGGCCAAGGTTGCTAAGCTTAAAAAGGAGAAATTCCTCAAGCAGAATGTCCTCAACTTGACGCCTGATGCACTGGTGTCAACACAGGCTGAGTTGAAGACATTGACTGATAAGTACTCCAAGCTATACGATCGTCAGAGTCTCAAGAGCAGTTTCATCAAACTTGCCACTAGAGCTGTTGATGACTACAACAAGAAGGCTGCCCCTCCAGCACCAGCTTCTCAGCCCTTGATTGAAGAGCGAGCAGATGAATCTCCTCAAGCAGATGAAACTCCTCAAGCTGAGGAAATACCCCAAGAAAGCCGTGAGGATGTACCGGCTATTGAAGAAATCACCATGGAAAATCCAGCTGATGAATCTGCTGCAGCTGGTGAGACTGCCCCTGACCCAGCTGCTTCATCAAAGCAAGCTGATGACTCTGCTCGAGCTGGTTCCTCAAAGCCAGCCGATGAATCTGTCGAGAGGACCCCTTCACCAAAAGCTTCAAAGGTGAAGAAGATGACTCCGTGTAAGTGCATCTAGTGCCCCTTAGTGATTTTGGTGGTTTGAAGACTTATAGGTTAAGTATCTAATGTGTTTGTGAGTGTACACAGGATCTATAAGTCATTGAGGAGTTTGAGATACTTGAAGAATATCGACCCCTAAAAATGTATATCTTTGGTTGAAGAAATTGGTCTGAAGCTGAAGAAATGAATCGCGAGGAATCTGCGATAAAATTGATATTCCTCATGAAGATACTGATATTGAGGAATCCGGTGTGTCCTGAAGAAAATCACTCTGAAGAATTTGAAGCATGAAGATTTACACTTTCTATTTTATTTTCTTCGCATTTGAGTAATAGGAACACCGTACTATTAAAGTGGGTCGAAGTTACACTTAGGAATGAATTTCCTCATGATGCTCAACCCAAGCCTAATCCTACCAGAAGCCTCAAGTGAGGAATACGAGTGACATGAGGACTCTCACAGTTGAGGATTCCGACCATTTCGATAGCCACGCCAAGTCACTGGTCTTATCCACTCCAACGGTCATATTATTTAAGGGCATTAGTGTAAAATCATGTCGGGATGCTCCCAGGCTATAAATAGCCACCCCCACAACCACTAGATGGTTGGCTGCTCCGTTAGAAACTGACACTTGTCATAAGAGCAACCCAATTCCTCAGAGTCTTCGAGAGTAATTAGTCAGTGAGGAAGTACACGATACACCGAAACCAGAAACCAAACCTAGTGCTTGAGCATCACTTAAGAAGTTGTTCCTGTGTGGGACTGAAGCCTTTTACCTTCGAGGACTATGCATCCTCCAGACGGTTAGGCGTCATGGTCTAGAGCTTTCCAGCAGTCAATTGTGGATCGCCGGGTGACCAAGTTTGTGAGGGTTTGGAAGTCTGCTCTGAAGACTTACCATGAGTGTTGGGCGAGGACTGTGTGTCCTTAGCTCAAGGAGAATACGGTAGGGGCTGTGTGTCTTTTGGTTTCAGTACCAAGCCGCTCAAACCAGATGTACGACTGTCACAACAGTTGGAACTGGGTCATGAACGACTATCTTCACTGAGAAACGGGTTCTAATTCCTCAACTCCTTACTTTCCTCGTATTATGTGTTGATGACTTTCACTGCGACCGTTTGAAGAATTTGCTGAAGACTTTCTCTGAATTTCCTCAACCCCAAATTCTTCACGTCAGTTAATCCTCATCTATATTCTGCGTGCCTGCTCACAGTGCAATATGTTTTCACATTCTTCACTCTGAAAAACTACTGTTGTGAAACTTTGCACTTCTGATCCTTTACTATTTCCGCTGTAAGTTAGTCATCAGTGAGGAATTTCCTCAAAAGGAATTTCCTCAGTGATGAAATTCTAAAAATCTCCTATTCACCCCCTCTAGTCGATATAACGCACTTTCACTGCGTCTGCATCAGATGTGAAGAAAACCAGGGCTGCTGAGAGGGAAGCCAAAAAGAGAAGGGCCTCCTCAGCAGAAGAAGAAACAGAGGCCAATCGCCTCAAAGAGCTTGAAGATAATGCTCCATTGTACCCTGTGCCCCTCAACGTCGCTCCGTCTTATGAAATGGTCATCCTTGCAGACCAAGAGAAAGGGACAGATGAGGAAATGAAGGATACCGCATCTGAGGAACACACTAACGAAGAAATTCGTATTGACGACAGTCCTCAGCCATCCGTTCCTCAGGAAGACACTGCACAAAGATCAGCTGCACCAGCTGATGAAACTGCCTCTGTCACCAAGCCAGCTGAGGAGGAGCAAAGTGAAATTCCTCAAGCTGATGAAACTCAAAGTCCTGAGAAAAATCCTCCAGATGAGGAACAGGTTGACCCAACTCCTCCACCTGAGCGAGATCTTCACACTGAGGCTCAGAATGAACCTATTCCTTCTCCGGAGCAGAACCCTCAACAGGATGCTCCAGTTGATGAAATTCCTCAGCCTGATGCCCAGCCTGAAGCCCAAGCTGATGAAATTCCTCACCCTGAGGACAATGCTGAGGAAAATGAAACAGACCAAGAAAATGCTTTTGTCGTGCTGAACCCAGAGACTGCAATTGTTGTCTCCCCTCCAGTTCCTCAGCAAAATCTTCAGCCAATGCAGCATCACCCATCCTCCAAGCGACGGCAATTTCAAAAGCAGAACTTCTTTGAAGAGCGGATGTACTTCATTGGAGAGAATCCCTATGATAAGCCTCAAATGAGACATCTGAAGTTTTGGACGAGGACACGGCTGAATTACTATGCCTCTGTGCTGTGTGGAAGAAACAAGATATTCCAGCACAGGCATATTCCTCATGTTGAACTTGAAGCAATATCGTGCCTAGCTCGAGTCCTCAATGTCCTCCATGAAGCGGGCCTGCTACCAATGTGCTCAGACATCTCTGATTGGAACAGTGAGCTCATTCTTCAGTTTTATGCCACTCTTCACATATCTGGCGACCCTGAAGACATTAACACCTGGGTGTTTGACTGGATGACACAAAATACTCACTACAAGGCTCCTTCTACTGAGCTCCTCCGTGAACTGCCCGTATCAATTCCCTCAGAGGAGGCTGTGAAGCTTTATGGTGAGCGTGAGCTGCCCAACGGGATGATGGAAGTCCTCATGAAGACTTTGGGTGAAGGGCAATCACCGAGAAAAACCTTCCTCGTCCACGAGCTCAAATATACACCAAGGTCTGTTTACAGAATCCTCTACAGTGTGCTCGCACCGATCAAAGGTCATGATGATGAAGAAGATGTCGTAGGCATCATGAAGAATATCCTCTTCAACATCATCCATGGTATTCCTATAACATACATGATTTCTTCTTGAGGACTTTGGCCGACAATGCTATGTGTCCATTTGATCACAAGATATATGCCCCATGGATCATGAGATTCATCAGGACAAGGACATGCATCAACTTCCACACTGATTTCAACAACCATGTTTGTAATATGCCTCCTATCCGGGTCAACAAGAAGACTTTCGAGCCAGTTGAAGGAAAAGGCAAGTCAGTGATTGATGAAGGCCGTAGGCCCCTTGATGGCCAGTTCAGAGAGCTAGAAGCTTATTCTTCATGGGATGATACTGAGACTCACCCGGCAAGCCCTGTTCCTCCTTGCGTGATGAATACAAGAGAGCTTCTCCTCAGTCTTCACCAGAAGGTGGATCGCAATCACAAGTGGGTCAAATGCTAGTTTGGCGTCATTGTGAAAACCCTCACTGAAACACAGAACTCTGTGAAGCTTAACCATCACTATCTGCATGAGGTTTTTTATCGCACCTGGGCTACACTTGCTCATCTGAAGACTCAGACAGAGCTTAAAGAAATGGACTTTGAGCGAGACTTTGACTAGTCGTGGCCTCCCAAGAAGAAGTTCAGGCCCATTCCAGTTCCAGACCTTGAAGACAGTTCCTTTTCTTCATTCCGCACTTCTGAATCTGATGAAGAACAGCTCGACACTGCAACTAGTCCAAGGAAGAAGACTACTCCCAAGAAGCATCACGCCTCTTCATCAACTGCCAAGAAGTGAAGTCTTCACGGGCGTTAGTCCTCAGTTTGTCCCTTTTTGTGACTTGATGACAAAGGGTTAGAAACTTGAGAGTTAGTCTTCAAGCGGGATATTTTGGGGCTTATGAACTATATTTAAGTTGCAAACTCTTGGCTCTTCTGAAGTTTTTATGTAATGAGTTGTAACTTAATCCCGATGGTACTCTGACGCTTTTGAACGCTTTTCTTCGGATGCTTATTCCTCGTGTTTTTAATGCACGCATGCTGGAATTCGTCAGACACCATTTGTCATCATGCATCTTCATTTTCTTCATACTATATGTTACATGTATGCATGATTTACAAGACTCGGGGGAGATCTCCATGATATAAATCATCAATGTGCATTTGCTGTAGAAAGCAAAATCCTCAAGATATGCACATCTTCAGGGGGAGTCTCTCCGAATCTTGATTTCAAATTCCTCAATTAAGTATTTACACTTCATACTGTTATCCTTGTTGAAGACTTAACCTAATTGTCATCAACCACCAAAAATGGGGAGATTGTAAGTGCATCTAGTGCCCCTCAGTGATTTTGGTAGTTTGAAGACTTATATGTTAAGTATCTAATGTGTTTATGAGTGTACATTGGATCTATAAGTCACTGAGGAGTTTGGGATATTTGATGAATATCGACCCCTAAAAATGTATATCTTCGGTTGAAGGAATTGGTCTGAAGCTGAAGAATTGAATCGCGAAGAATCTGCGATGAAATTGATATTCCTCATGAAGATACTAAAATTGAGGAATTCGGTGTATCCTGAAGAAAATCATTTTGAAGACTTTGAAGCATGAAGATTTACTCTTTCCGTTATATTTTATTCACACTTGAGTAATAGGAACACCGTACTGTTAAAGGGGGTCGAAGTTACACTTTGGAATGAATTTCCTTATGATGCTCAACCCAAGCCTAATCCTACCAAAAGCCTCAAGTGAGGAATACGAGTGACATGAGGACTCTCACAGTTGAGGGTTCCGACCGTCTCGATAGCCACGCGACATCATTGGTCTTATCCACACCAACGGTCATATTATTTAAGGGCATTAGTGTCAAATCACGCCGGGATGCTCCCAGGCTATCAATAGCCGCCCCCACAACCATTAGCTGGTTGGCTGCTCCGTTAGACACTGACACTCGTCATAAGAACAACCCAATTCCTCAGAGTCTTCGAGAGTAATTCATCAGTGAGGAAATACCCCATACACCGAAACCACAAACCTAGAACCAAGTGATTGAGCATCATTGAAGAAGTTGTTCCTGTGTGGGACTGAAGCCTTTCACCTTTGAGGACTGTGCATCCTCCAGACGGTTAGGCGTCATGGTCTAGAGCTTTCCAGCAGTCAATTGTGGATCGCCGGGTGAAAAAGTTTGTGAGGGTTTGGAAGTCTGCCCTGAAGACTTACCACGAGTGTTGGGCGAGGACTGCGTGTTCTTAGCCCAAGGAGAACACGGTAGGGACTGTGTGTCCCGGGATTGTGTGTCCTTTGGTTTCAATACCAAGCCACTCCAAACCATATGTACAACTGTCACAGCAGTTGGAACTGGGTCATCAACTACTGTCTTCGCTGAGAAACGGGTTCTAATTCCTCAACTCCTTACTTTCCTCAGATTATGTGTTGATGACTTTCACTGTTACTGTTTGAAGAATTTGCTGAAGACTTTCTCTGAAATTCCTCAACCCCAAATTCTTCACACTAGTTAATCCTCATCTGTTTTCTGCGTGCCTGCTCACTGTGCAATCTGTTTTCACATTCGTCACACTGAAAAACTGTTGTTGTGAAACTTTGCACTTCTGATCCTTTACTGTTTCCGCTGTAAGTTAGTCATCAGTGAGGAATTTCCTCAAAAGGAATTTCCTCAGTGATGAAATTCTAAAAATCTCCTATTCACCACCCTCTAGTCGATATAACGCACTTTCAATGACCATTAAGAAGTAGGAATTCCGAGCTCCGAGGCAAGGGAGCAGGACAGTCAAGGAGTACGTGCAGAAGTTTAACCTTTTGTCATGGTATGCACCAGAAGACGTCAACAGTGAAGTTGCGAAGGTGGAACGCTTCATGGAAGGACTCCATTAGTCGCTTCAATATCAGCTTGTTGTCTATGAATGCCAAACCTTCTGCGATTTGGTAAACAAGGCCCTTATGCTGGAAGATAAGCCCCGTGTGATGGATGACACCCGCAAGCGTAAGGTGATGGGCAATGGAGGTTCCAGTAATCAGAAGGCACGTTCGTGGCAATCCGCCCCGGCAAAACCCAGTTATCAGCAACAATAGTACAAGGCACCAACATTCTGCCAGAACAACCAGCCTCAGCAGCATGCCAACCAAAAGCCAACGATCAATCCGCCCAACAGTAGTGTATTCAAGCCCAACAGTCCAGGGCAGATTACCTACTTTGGATGTGGTCAGACTGGGCACTACTCCATGTAGTGCTACAGTAAGAATCCCAATGCACCGCGCTCCAATGCGCCCAATCAAGGACAAGGTCATGGAGTACCAAGAAGGAACCAAGTATGTCCCTCAACCTACCTCCACTCAAGTTCCTTAGGTTAATTGCCTTTCGGAGGAAGAGTTGGACTGATTACCAATAGTCTGCGAGTACCCGGACGTCTTTCCTGATGAGCTGCCTAGCATGCCTCCTCACCTAGACATCGAGTTCATCATTGAGCTCATACCCGGATCAAGGCCTATATATAAGAAGCCTTATAAGATGGAATCCAAAGAGCTACTAGAGTTGAAGAAGGAGTTGGATGAGCAACTCAGGAAGAGATTCATCCGTCCGAGTGCATCACCTTGGGGATCACTTGTTCTATTCGTGCCCAAGAAGGATGGGACTATCAGTCTCTGCGTCGATTACCGTTCACTCAATGAAGTCACGATAAATAACAAGTACCCACTCCCCAAGATTTAAGATCTATTTGACTAGTTAAATGGTGTCAATGTATTTTCCAAGATCGACCTATGATCTAGATATTACCAGTTGAAGATCCGACCCGAGGACATACCTAAGACGGCATTCTGGACCCGGTATGGTCTACACGAGTGCACAGTCATGTAATTTGAATTGACTAATGCCCCAGCATACTTCATGTACCTCATGACCAAAGTCTTCATGGAATACGTGGAAAAGTTTGTCATCGTCTTCAATGATGACATATCAATCTTGTCCTAGTGTGGAGAAGAACATGAGCAACACTTGAGGCTAGTGTTGTAAAAGCTTTGAGAGCACCAACTTTATGCCAAGTTTAGAGAATGCAAATTCTAGCTGCACGAAGCTGGATTCTTGGGTCATACCATGACAACAAACGAATTGGCAGTCGATCCTTCCAAGATTACCACGGTAACCAACTGGGAGTCGGCAATCGATGTGAAGGAAGTGAGAATCTTCCTCGGACTCGCGGGATACTACCGCAAGTTCGTGGAAGGATTCTCCCGCATTGCCCGACCAATGACTCAGCTCTCGAAGAAGGGCAAGAAGTTCGAATGGACGCTGGAGTTCGAAGAAAGCTTCTAGGAACTAAAGAAGAGATTGACTACCGCCACGGTACTAGCTACTCCATATATCAACAAGGAGTTTGTGATATACTGTGATGCCTCCAGAATCGGTCTCGGTGGCGTCCTAATGCAAGACGACAGGGTCGTGGCTTATATGTCACTGCAACTGCGCCCGCATGAGGAGAACTACGCCACTCCTGACCTTGAGTTGGCAGTAGTAGTGCGTTCCACGAAGACATGGCAACATTACCTTCTGGGGAAGCGATGTGAAATATACACCGATCACAAGAGTCTTAAGTATATTTTTACTCAAAGGGAGTTGAATATGAGGCAGCGAAGATCGTTGGAACTGATCAAAGACTACGACCTTAACATTCAATACCACCCCGATAAGGCCAATGTGGTGGAGGATGCCTTGAGACAGAAGGCCTGCACCTTGAATGCTATACTCAAGGAAAGGCTACCCGCCCTATATGATGAGTTGGAGAGCTTCAAGTTGAAGCTAGTTGAACTAGGATTCCAAGCTAACCTTGCAGTCAATCCCACTCTAGCAGACGACATCAAAGAGGCCCAAAAGTGACACAAGAGCATTCAAGGCATCAAGAAGAAGATCCAGGAAGGCAAGGCCCCAGAATTCTTAGTGGATGAACAAGGAGTCATGTGGTTTCGGGAATGTTTATGCATACCCAACAAGGCTGAAGTCAAGAATTTAATCTTGCAAGAAGCCCCCGACACACCCTACTCGATTCACACCAAGCTCTCTTTCAGTACCGCCTTCCACCGACACACGGGCGGACAGACAGAGCGAGTGAATCAGATACTTGAGGATATGCTTCGCGCTTGTGTGTTAGCACATGGGAGAAAATGGGAAGACTGTGTGCCATTCGCTTAGTTCTCATACAACAACAGCTATCAGTCCAGTCTCCAGATGGTCCCATTTGAAGTGCAATATGGACGAAAGTGCCGCACACCGCTCAACTGGTCCGAAACTGGTGAAGGATTGTTTTTCGGGCCAGACGTTCTTCATGAAGCATAAGACAAGGTGCAACTTGTCAAGGAACACCCGAAAGCAGCCAAGTCGCGATAGAAGAGCTATGCGGATTCTCACCGCGGAGAAGTGGAGTTCAACCCCGGAGACCAGGTGTACCTTCATGGAACACCTCTCAAGGGAACTAAGCGTTTCCACATCAAGGGGAAGCTTGCTCGAAGGTTCATTGGACCTTTTAAGATCACGACAAGACGTGGAGAAGTTGCCTACCAGTAGGAGCTACCTCCGGAACTTTCCGGTGTGCACAACGTCTTCCATGTGTCACAACTTCGGAAGTGCCTTCAAGCACCAAACCATCCAGATCTTTATAAGGACATAGACCATCAGGCCATTGACCTTCAACCCGACCTCACTTATCGCGAGAGGCCGATCCGCATCCTGGACGAAGCCCTGCGTTGTACCAGAAGCCGCACCATCAAGTACTTCGAGGTTTAGTGGAGCAACCACACCGAAGCAGAAGCAACATGGGAGCGTGAAGACTATCTCCGATCCGAATTTCCTTACCATTTTAGCACCTAGCTTTGGAATCTTGGGGACAATATTCTTGTAAGGGTGATAGGTCTCTCACACCTTGTTTTTAGCAACTGTAGTCTCTTCAAAGACCTGAGTTTACTAAAAAAAATTAAGCAAGTGCTATGACTGCCATGATTGCCATTGTTTGTATGTATGCCTGAGTGAGTGGATACAAAAACAATATTTTTATAACCTGATATTTCCAAAAAGATCCTTTTCTCATTTTTGACTATTTCAAAACCTTGCTTTGGGTTTGTACTGCAAGTCCCTGATTCCAAGGGAGTGCCTCCATCCAACGGTTGTATTCTGATTTTCGCACTATTATAATTCGAAAAAATCATGAAATAGTTATTTTATAAAGTATTTTTCTATTTTTTTGCATGTCCTTTTTTGAGGCCGAAAATGATATTTCTGAATGGAAAATAATTTTTCTGCCTTAGAAAAATCTTAGAAAATTTGGAGATAATAACAGGACATATATTTTCCATACATAAGATTTTTAACCCCTATTTATGTTCAAAATATTTGAGTAAATCCTTGAAAACCTATTATGTATCTTTTGGCCTTTTGAAATATTTACAAAGGAAATATTTTCAATAAATTCCCAGAAAATTCTAGCATGCTTCCCAAGCTATATTTGGTGGTCATGCCACGTTTCACCTCATTCCAAGGTGGTTTGGTTAACCAAATATTCCTAAAACCTTCATTGTCCAAAATCAAGTTGAAGCAACTCTTCTTAGCAAACTTTGTCCAAATGGCCTGAAACTTTGCAAGAGTGCTCAACACCCCAAATGAGGAGACCCTGGCACAAATTGGATCTGTGGGGATTAATTTACCCACATTCCCTTTTAAAAGGAAAGAACTGCCCATTTGGGGGTGATTTCAAGTTTACACTACCAAACTTGTCCAATGGAGCTCAAATATGGTGGAGCATCCTACTTTTTCATAAAACCCAATCCTGTTAACTTTCAGCATCAGTGGTGACGGTTAACTACCCCAAACACCTGTCGAAGACCTTCTGATAGCATGGTCAAATAGCACTTAACACCCTCTACACCCAGACCCTTTCCACTAAACTCTTAGAGAAAGCTGCCAGCACCACTCCTCAACTGCATACATGTGGCGCCTCTCTGGTTCCAAGCAAGTTAGCCAAAATCTCCATTTTAGTTTCTGAATCAAGGCTCACAACTCCTCTCTAAGCTATTCCTTTCACCAGCGGTGAGACCCTCGGCTCCCAAACGGATAAGGGGCATATAAGCCAACCCCCAGACATGCTAGATAGGGCCAAAGCACTCTAGAGCGCCCTAGCATGCCGTGCCACGCCAAATCTACACTCTTGGCATGCTACAGGATGCACCCGAGGCAAAGGAGGCCATCCCCAGCCGTTCTCACCTCTCTTCAGTGTCTCTCCGAGTCTCCGACAAACCTCCTGACTCAGGGCAGCCTCAGGGCCCCTTCTCCCCCTCTCTGTTGACCAGGGCGAAGCATGCCGCGCGCGCCAGTTTTGGCCAGAAGAGTGTGGCCCCGCATCACGCGCGCATTGAGCCTCCTCTCTCTCTTTCTCGTTGAGTCACTTGGGTCTTAAACCACATCCGCAAAACCGTGGTATCGACCCCGAGCCCTCTCTCCCTCTCAAGCAGCCATGGTGAAACCACCAACGCTCTGCCGCTCGGTGCACCATTGATGGCCTATAAATAGGCCCCCTCACTCTAGCACCTCACACCACTCCTCCAGTACCTCAATCGAGGCCCTAGCCATCCCATTCGATCATAGAGAGTTGCGGTGCTCGAGATCGACCGAGGCCCCGCCGCTTCGGAGCTCCGTCAATCTCGGGCTACCAAAGTTGTCAGAATTGAGATTCTAAATTGGATCAGAGGTCTGTTTGTAGGATCGTGAATCGTAGAATCTTAACTACCAGGATCGTAGAAACTTAGACTCTATGAGCAAAATCGTAGAATCGGAGGGGCTAGTTTGGATTGTAAGATTGTAAGATGCTAAGACTTGAGTCACGATACTGACAACTTTGCGGGCTACAAGCTAACTCTCGCAATCCTCTCGCCTCCTCCGTGACCGCAGTGAGCTCGGGAAGCTTCTCCACCTCTTCCCCGAGCGTTTCCCTGCCCGTAGCAGCCAACTCCACCACCACCCGAAGCACCTTCGCCGCAGCCACCTCGTCGCCGGTGTCCCAGAGCCTCCATGTCGTTCATTCGACCACCAGCAGGTAGGCGACGATGCCATGGTGTCGATCCTTTCGTCACCTGGCCTGTAGGGCGTTGGTATCGCCGTCGGCGTGCCTCCCCTCCCTCTGTCCAGAGGAGGAAGACGACCCCAACAGGCATGCCCACCTGCCGGTGGCCAGTCACTCCCGCTCTCTCCTCCCTCTGCCGCTGACCAAAGTGGCCCGCGCGTCAGGTTTAAACCCGACATCTCGTGCGCACCTGGGCTAGTGGCTGGTTAGCTCACTGGTTGGCCAGTTAGGCCGGCCCAGCCACTGCCGAGCAAGCCCAGGGTTAAGCCCCTTTTGCTTTTTCTTTTCGTTTCGGATTTTAAATGATTTTTGTAGAATTAAATATTTAATCAAATTTAAATATTTTTCCACCACAATTTTATAAAAATGTGTAGAATTTATTAGTGTTGTTGCAGTAATTTTTGTAAAGACTTTTACACATAGCTTTGATTAAAATGACTAGTTTAAATATTTTATCCCATGTCATTTAGGTTTTTAAAATACATTTTGCATAAAAACCATAGACACATATTTTTAATACTATCAGAAAGATTTATTAGAATATGATAACATTTTTAAAGTAAGTTTGTGCTCTATTTTTGAACGAGCTTCTTATTTTATTACTATTATTACGATTATAGATTCCGCGTTCGACGAAGGAGTTGGACTCCAAGACCCCGGATACCTAGCTGATTAAGGGAAGCGGCCTTTGCCCATGTGTGAGAAAACATTTTCATGCTTGCCAAGTTGAATACTTTATTCCGATGCATATAGTTAAGGTTATTCGGTGCACCCAGCATGGTGTTACCGATGGCTCCTATACCACCTATGAGGGTCACGCTGATAATATGTTGACAAGTAGACAGTAGTGCTACGCATAGTAAGAGCATGTGCATCATGATGGTAACACAGAGTTGATATCAAAGGTTTAACAAAAACCCCGTCGGGTGCCACTAATGCCCGAGGGTGATGATGTTGAGTTAGGTGACCACTTGTGAAAAATTGGTGCACCGGGAATGTTTTATGTGAGTTGTTTCGGAAATGGTATTAGATTTATGACGTGTTGACCATCCCAACCTTACATGTGAAACCACGATACCCCTTTATGGGACGGGGCTTTGTTGATTACTTTGGTGGTGCTAGCAAATAGGCCACATTACTAGTGGCGGGAGTGATATGTGGTCACTCTTCTGACGGGGTCGTACTAGCTAGGTCAACTAGGCCGTTTTTACATGTTTGGGGCGCACCGTTGGTCCCCGCATGTATGATACGATCTAGAGTCAGTGCTCGTAAGACGTACATCATGTAGGCTGGTACCAATCAAGTTGACTCTTTTGTATAGTGTCGTCAGGGAAAAGGCAATGATCGTGTACTGACCTCGGGTATGTTTTATACCGTGAGTCATGGATGACACGGAAGTTTCCCGGATCTCGTGGGTACATCATACAACCTCTGCAGAGTGTAAAACTATTCGAATAGTCGTGTCCACGGTCAAGGACTCTTGGGTGGTGCTTCTTAAACTATGTCCAGTCCTTTCGGCATAAACCAAGTGTGTCTGTGTGTTCATAATGTGTTACGATGAAGTTGATATGGTCAAGTTTAGTGACTTGACATATCGGGTGAACCCAAAGTTTTCATCCCTCAGCAGATATGTTGATATTTGTAACCTGTTCCTATGATCACCATCTAGTTTATGATGCAGATCTACATGAGTAATTGACCATGCATTTTCTTAAATAGAGACTTGATTTCTGCAAAGGCTGCATATTACTTTATTATTGAACCCACTGCATTATCCATATCATGGGCTGTTTGCGAGTACATTCAAAGTACTCATTGGCTTCCCACTGGTTCTGTTATTGACCAGACATGGAGGAACCGGGGTTTGGAGAAGAATTCGTCATCGGAAACGGACACACGAACTAGGAAGCTTCCACGTCAGAATGCCTCTTGGTGAAGGCTTATGGCATGGGCTCCCGTTTATTACCAAGATTTCCTCTAGTAGATGTATCGGTGTGATTGGCCTTGTGGGCCCTATCTATGTGAGACTTGACTATGATGGTCATTTGTTGTACCAAACGGTATGCTGGATGTCAGACTCTTAATATTCAGTATCCGTGTGTTCTGTGAGCACTGATCTCTCGGATTCTTGAGCACGCTCATTCGGCAATCTCGACTCGTAAGTCGGGGTCCCCACATTCTATGATTTTTCTCATAGAATCTAAGTTTCTATGATCCTGATAGTTATGATTCTATGGTTCTCGATCCTAGAAACGGAGGTCTGATCCGATTCAGAATCACGATTCTGACAACTTTGACTTAATCGACCACACCTGCCCCTCGAGCCAGATTATGAGAATATTGTTGTGGTGGTGGATCCTTCCCATCCCACTTCATCGACCGCACATGCTGACATTGAGGCTGAGGCCCACGTGGAGGCAGTTAGAGCCACTAGTGCTCCTGTATTGACGTACCATTGAAGGAATGGAGAAGAGCCTGAACGAGTTGCTTCTTAACCAGAAGAGTCTCGAGAGGATAGTGGAGACGAAGTTTCATGACCTTGATAACAAGGTGACTGAGTTCACCACCACGGTCAACCAGCTAAAGCAAGAGGTAGATGCAGTTCCATTGCCCAAGTCACATGATGGGGCTGAGAGACCCACACTAACAATCAAGATTTTGTTCAGGACTAAGGCTCGATCTGCGGATGTGCATGCTCAATATGTGATATGCTCCATGTCTGCACCGGATCCTACTTCTACCGTGCCTCCATCAACAGCTCAAGTGTCAACTCCACCAGCCTAGAAGACTTCCACTGAAGCATTCCCGAACACTCTCTTATTGACTGAAAGCACATATGCTCCCTTGGTGATTTTGATAATTCATAACAACATACATTGTCTATTGGACTAACACTTTTACTTAGATATGTCGAAACAGTCCATGGAGGCTAAAGGTTGATGTGGAGATGCCCCTATATGCAAGAAAGGAATAGTATTGGCTCAAGCTTCAAGCTAGAAGACTCTTCATTTTCCATCTGTGAGAAATCATATTTGAGTCCATAAGAAAGTCAATACTATTAAAAGGGCGTGAGGTAGTAAAATGAAATCATTGCTCAAAGTTCTCTAAGTTAGCCACCAAAATACTCAGTCATTTTCCACAGAAAACCATTCTGTCAAATTCCACATACACAAATTCAGTGTCACCAACTTTCATATTTCAGTCCCACCGAGTTTGACCTATAACAGAAACCCTAGCCACTGCCACCAAATCGATGTGAATCCATATCGGTGCTACCGAGTTTGGGTGACTAACTTTCGGGTGCCTCGATACACAAAATCAGAATTTTGGAGTTTGAGTATCGGTGCCACCGAATTTGGCCATCTGACCATTAGCCACCTTTTCGATTCCACCGAATTTTAGATATCAGTCTCACCGAGATTCAAAAGTTCACACCTTTGTGCTAATCGATACCACCGAGTTTTCAACTTTGGTGTCACTGAGTTTGCCACTTTATGTGTAACGGTTGGATTTTGGCTGCTGCCTATATATACCCCTTCACCTACCTCTCATTCGTGGGAGAAGCACTCAGAACACACACTTCATATCCAGATCCATTTTTTGAGAGAGAACCACCTACTCATGTGTTGAGACCAAGATATTGCACTCAATTCATTTGAATCTTGAACTCTAGCCTCCCCAAACTATTTTCCACCAAATCAACCTCTCCTACCCATTCATATTCTATGAGAGAGTGATTTTGTGTTGAGTAGATTATCATTAGAAGCACAAGAGCAAGGTGTTCTTTGATCTACCACATCTATTCCCTTTTGGAGCGTGGTGCCTCCAAGATTGGTTAGGTGTTCCTTGGGAGCCTTGTACTTTGTGTTGTGCAGTTGAACCAAGATGTTTGTAAGGGCTAGGATATCGACTACTTTGTGAATATCTAACGTGACTAAGGCTAGTCCTCCGTGGACGGAACCCATGGTGGAATAGACAAGGCCGCTTCTTCGTGGACATTCCGTGGGTTGAGCCCTCTGTGGACTCTCGCAGTCGTTACCATCTGTGGGTTTAAGTATCCACTAACATGGACGTACGATAGCGCCACCTATCGGAACCATGCCAAAAATTGTCTTGTCAACTTCTTCGCGTTTTATCTTCCTAACTTCTACTCCTTTACATGTGCAAAGTCTTTACTTTTTCGCTCCCATATATGTTGACTAACATGTGTAGGGTGCACTAGACATGTTAGTATTGCTAATATTCTGCCCTCTATCAAAGTTAGTAAGGCTAGATTTATTATCGTGACAAGTAGTCTATAAACCCCCCTCTAGACACATCTTCTATCGATCCCTTAATTGGTATCAGAGCAACGTCTCCAAAACCTTGGTTTAACCACCATTGGGGGAAGATGAATGTGACTAGTTCAGGGATTTTTAGTTGTAGAGTGCCCATCATCAATGTTGAGCATTAGACAATGAAAAGATGAAACGATTGACATATTCGATGAGTTCCATTTGTGCAAGTATGTTTGATATCCCTATGCGCCTCCCATTGACCCCATTCATCCTTCTCACGATGATGAAATTGATATTCATGGTAATCTTAACTTTGTCAATCTAATCATTGGAGGACTACCAAGAAGTGTGCTTAATTAGTTGCAAAACTTTGAGTGTGCCTATACCTTGTAGAATGACTTAGAGGAAAGATATACAAATTCTTATTTGAAGAATCTTGGTATCATTGTCCACAAATACATTACTTTTCACAAAATGAAGTCAACCGATCCTAATTTTGATAAATGCCTATTTGAATATGTCATCACTATTAAGAATATCCTTGTTGAATATCCTATTTAAATGCATAAACATGAACATTGTCAGAGTCAAAATTCTGATGAAATTCTTGTCTCTTATGAGGGAACTTCCTCCGATGATGGTAATGTGGAGCATGGATACTACGATGAAGATGAGGACATTGACAGCGAGTATGAGAAGAGTATGAGGAACCTTAGTCTTATGGCGAACCTTATAGACTACATTGCCGGTGGTAAGGAGTGGGTTCTCGACAGTAGATGCACCAATCATACGATCGGAGATAAAGACATGTTCCATGAGATCACACCAAACCGTGGACCTCGAAGATATGTGACTTCTGGAGGTAACTCCAAGGGTCAGGTACTTGGTGTTGGTAAGGTGGTTGTATCTCACGATAGTTCCATTAAGAATGTCATACTTGTTGAATCTCTTGGCCACAATCTTCTTTCCGTATCTAGACTGGCAAACTTTGGTTTCGATGTGTGATACGTCTCCAACGTATCTACTTTTCCAAACTCTTTTGCCCTTGTTTTGGACTATAATTTGCATGATTTGAATGGATCTAACCCGGACTACCGTTGTTTTCAGCAAAATTGCCTTGGTGTTATTTTTGTGCAGAAATAAGATTTCTCGGATTGACCTGAAAATTTACGAAGAATATTTTTTGAATTAATCAAAAATATTGGTGAAAGAATCAACTGAAGAGGTGCCACCACCTGGCCACAAGCCTACAGCGCGCACCCCTGGCTTGTGGGGCCCCTATGGCTCCTCCGACCTCGTTTCCACTTCTGTATGTTCTTATTCGGGGAGGAAAAAATGGAGAAGAGTTCATCGCGTATTATGATATGGACCTCCGCCACCTCTTGTTCTTCACCGAGAGGGCAGATCTAGAGTCTGGTTTCTGCTCCAGAGAGGGGAAATCGACGCCCTCGTCATCACCAACCATCCTTTGCCACCAATTTCATGATGCTCTCCACCTTTCGTGAGTAATTCCATCGTAGGCCTACTGGACGGTGATTATTTGGATGATATCTACCATGTAATCGAGTTAGTTTTGTCAGGGTTTGATCCCTGGTATCCAATGTGTTCTGAGATTGATGTTGCTATGACTTTGCTATGCTTAATGCTTATCACTAGGGCCCGAGTTCCATGATTTCAGATCTGAGCCTATTATGTTTTCATGAATATCTATGTGTTCTTGATCCTATTTTGCAAGTTGTAGACACCTATTACATGTTATGATCCACATCCCCCAGGGTGAAAATAACTGGGATTCTTTTCGGTGATTACCGTAGTTTGAGGAGTTCATGTATTCACTAATTGCTAATGCTTTTGTACGGTTCTCTATTAAAAGGAGGCCTTAATATCCCTTAGTTTCCATTAGGACCCCTCTTCCATGGGAGGGTAGGACAAAAGATGTCATGCAAGTTCTTTTCCATAAGCACGTATGACTATATCCGGAATACATGCCTACATTACATAGATGAATTTGAGCTAGTTTTGTATTACCCTATTCTATGACTGTTCATGATGAATGCCATCCGACATAATTATCCATCACTGATCCATTGTCTACGATATTTCCACATGTTGACCTTTGCTAAGTTACTCTTCCATTGCTATTGTTACAATCACTACAAAACTGCTACTATCTTGTTTGCCACTGTTACCGTTACTTCCATACTACTTTGCTACTAAATACTTTGCTGTAGATATTAAGTATTTCAGGTGTGGTTTAATTGACAACTCAGCTGCTAATACTCGAGAATATTCTTTGGCTCCCCTTGAGTCGAATAAATAAATTTGGATTCAATGCTCTACCCTCGAAAACTGTTGTGATCCCCGATACTTGTGGGTTATCAATGTGCTATTTATGAAAGTTGAATGTCGAGTGTTTCGTAGAGACAACCATAAAATTGCCTTTACTGGTTTTCATAGAGGTGATTTATACATTGTTGATTTCTCGAAAATATCCAAACCCCGTACATATCTTGTTGCAAAATCTTCTAAAGGTTGGTTACATCATAGAAGGTTAGGACATGTAGGAATGCGTAATCTTGACAAACTTATCAAAGGTGGTCATATTCTTGGTGCTAAAGATGTCATATTTGAGAAAGTTACACATTGTAGTGCTTGGCAAGCAGGAAAGCAAGTTGGTGGAAGTCATCCCGTGAAGAACATCAAGACTACAAGAAAACCCCTCGAGCTGGTTCACATGGATCTCTTTGGTCCCAATGCTTACAAGAGCCTCGGTCAAAATTCTTATGGTTTAGTCATTGTTGATGATTTTTCTAGATTTACATGGCTATTCTTTCTTAATGATAAGTCACAGGTATAAATGATCTTCAAGAACTTTGCTGGGAAAGCTCAAAATCAGTTTGAAGTGAATATAAAAAAGGTTCGACCGACAATGGACGGAGTTCAAGAACACAACTGTGGTTACTTTTCTTGACGAAGAAGGTATCTCACATGAGATCTCGGCGACGTACACACCTCAACAAAATGGAGTTGTTGAGAGGAAGAACCGGACTCTCATAGAGATGGCAAGAAAGATGCTTGAAGAATACAATACTCCAAGACACTTTTGGGCAGAAGACGTGGAAACAGCTTGCCATGCCATAAACCGACTCTACCTGCACAAGCTTCTCGGTAAAACGGCATACAGGCTACTCATCGGTAAAAAACCCCAAGTTGGATACTTTCGGGTATATGGTTCTAAATGCTATATTCTTGATAAGCATCGTCGATCTAAATTTGCACCTAAATCTTATGAAGGTTTCCTACTCGGTTATGGATCGGACTCTCACAATTACCGTCTCTACAACAACTTCACTCGAAAAGTTGAAAAGACGGTAGATGTGAAGTTTGATGAGCATAACAATTTGCAAATAGAACAACTGTCAATTTATGTAGGAGATAAGGAACCTTTGGACTATCAAAGATTTCTCCATTGGCAAGATTCACCCCATGGAGGTGAAGGATTATACTTCATCAACTCAAGTGTAAGCTCCTACTTCACATCAAGGCGAACAACAAAACAACATGGAAGCATCCACAAGCGGTACACGACATGATGAAGAAGAGGAAGAAGTACATCGTGATGACACACATGAACCTTCCTCACCACCACCTCAAGCAGATGATGACGTCACTGACAACAGGCAAGATGATGATGATGGTGATGATAATGAAGAAGCTCCACCATCCAACAAGAAGAAGCTGTCAAGAATTAGAGCAAGAGTGGACACACATCATCCATTGAATCAAATCTACGGAGATATAAAAACGGGAGAATCACTCGCTCTAAATCTTGTTCAGCTAACTTTTGTGAGTATTATTCTTTCATCTCTAGCATTGAACCTTTGAATGTTGAAGAAGCCATTCCAGACCCGGATTAGGTGAATGCCATGCACGAAGAACTACACAACTTCGAGAGAAACGAAGTGTGGACACTTGTTGAAAAGCCCGAGGGAGAGCAGAACATCATTCATACAAGATGGGTGTTTCAGAACAAGCAAGATGAAGATGGACAAGTTGTTCGCAACAGGGCGCGTCTCGTAGCCAAGGATACATGCAAGTGGAATGTATGGACTACGGTGAGACTTATGCACCTATCGCTAGACTTGAAGCCATTCGTATTATTCTCCCTTATGCCAATCACCATGATATTACTCTTTACCAAATACATGTCAAAAGTGCTTTCCTCAATGGAGAAATTGAGGAGGAAGTTTATGTTAAACAACCTCCTGGTTTTGTGAACCCTAACAAACCTAATCATGTTTACAAACTTTGAAAAGATATATATGGTCTTAAACAAGCCCCTAGAGCTTGGTACAAATGCCTAACGAAGTTTCTCATTGAAAAGGGTTTTGAGATTGGTAAAATAGATGCAACCTTATTCACTAAAAGAGTTAATGGTGAACTATTTTTTTGTCAAATCTATTTGGATGATATTAGGTTTGGTTCTACTAACCCACATTTTAGTGAAAAGTTTGGAAAGTTAATGTCAGAGAAATATGTTATGTCCATGATGTGTGAACTGAAGTTATTCCTTGGATTGGAAATCAAACAATCGAGAGAGGGTATGTCTATCTCTCAAACCAAGTACACCCAGGACTTGATGAGGAAGTTCAATATGCAAGAATGCAAAGGTAAGAGAACCCCCATGCCTACTAGTGGACATCTTGACCTTACTATGGAGGACATACGAGTTGATCAAAAGGTTTATCGATCAATGTTTGGTTCATTGCTATATTTATGTGCCTCCTGTCCTGACATCATGTTGAGTGTTTGCATGTGTGCCTGATACCAAGCGACTACTAAAGAGTGTCATCTATTGTCTGTGAAAAGGATAGTGAGATACCTCATACATACACCAAACTGTGGCATAAGGTATCGCAAGGGATCTTATTTTAATCTTGTTGGCTATCCCGTCTCGGACTATGCTGGAGACAAGGTTGACAGAAAATCCACCTCGGGTACATGTCAATTTCGTGGGAGATCCCTTGTGTCTTTGTCATCCAAGAAGCAAAACTCGGTATCCTTATCAACTACCGAAGCTGAATACATTGCTGATGGATCGTGTTGTGCACAATTACTTTGGATGACTCAAACTCTTAAGGATTATGGCATTCATGTTAGAAAAGTCCCATTGTTATGTGACAACGAAAGTGCTATTAAGATTGCCTATAATCATGTGCAACATTCTCAAAGAACACATATTCAAGTGCGACATCACGTCATTCGTGATCATGTTGCTAAAGGAGATATCGATCTCAAGCATGTTTGTACTGACAAACAACAAGCTGATATCTTTACCAAACAACTTAATGAGAAAGTGTTTTGTCATTTGAGGAGTGCGTTGAACATCATCGATGCTTCAAACTTGAGCTAGACTCACTCGGATTCATGGAAGGGCATGAGCTTGAGTGACTATTCCTTGATGCCATTAATATGACCATCTTATATCTTGGAAACTATGCTCCCTTGTATTGAATCTAATCCTTTTGTAGGTACTTGGAAGAAATAAACCTCACAAGATTACAACCAACTCACATCGAAAGCAATCTTCATATGGCCAAGTATCAACAACCCCTACTTCGAGGATGAAGGAACAAGACAACAAATCATCTACTTGACAATCACTTGATGAAGTAATTCACTCATGTCATTTGGATATATTATGCTCTTCCTTGCATGACTAACCATGGAAGGTGAAAATTGAGCCAAAACGACATGGATAACTCCCAATAAATATGGTCTTCATCAGCATTGAGCATCCACAACAAGTTCACCTACATGCCATGTCATCGACATCATTCGAAGGTATGTACTCATATTCTTGATAAAGCTGTACATCAACTCATGAGGTAAAGCAACTCAAGTGATATGAATACATTGGAATGCTTAATAGAGAAATGGTAACCCATTTCGCGCTTAACGATGAGTATGACCTATGATCAAGCAATCTTGCTTGACTCCTCAAGTCAAATACTCTAATATAGGTGACCTATTCACCGCCACACATCTAGATGAAGTTTCTTATATGGTTCACATTTGTCAATGCATACACTCTTGGAACCATTCAACTCTCATCTACATGTATGTAAATTTTTCAAAAATAAAAATAAATATATTATTATTATGTTTTCTCTTCCTTTCGTTCTCAATTGGTATTCTTTACCATTGGTATCTGATTTTCTCCTCTTTCAAATGTTTGTGAAAGCTTTCTGTTCACTTCTGTTAAGGAATTGAATTTCTTTGCAATTAGGTTTCAGCGATTTGGGAAACTCGGTCCAACCGATTTCTCTTAGAGGCCTGAATCTCATTCTCGGTTCTACTGAACCACTTTGCCTCGATGACTCTGACATTTTCATTACCATTGTTTTTCTTCTATTTTATGGCCATTTGCCTTACGAGGAGAAGGATTATCGCTGTTGCCATGTTTCATTGCTCCATATGTGTTACTGAATCTTTTTTGAAACAAAATCAAACTTAGCATTGTTTTCTGGGGGATAAAAATTCTCTAGGGGAGAAATCCTCATTGATCCCATACGTTATAAGAGGGAGAATTATCCAGGATTCCTATTGTAGGAGGATACAGTTCAAGGAACTCTTACTTATACATAAGGGGGAGAACCTTCAATGAACCCTTACCTACTATTAAGGGGGAGAAAAGTCAAATTCAAGGAACCCTTATCAAAGAGAGAAGTATCAAGGATCCCTTTCTCTCAATGAGCCCTTACCCTTTCACCTTTTTGGCAATTAATGTCAAAGGGGGAGAAATATAAAAGTTTCCAATGAACCTATTTATAGGGGAGAAATATCACCAATAAGCTTACTTAAAGAGGGAGAACTATCTCTAAGGGGAGATCTACCTACGGGAGATGTATCAAACCTTACATATTAAGGGGGAGAGAGATAAAATTGTTTCTGATATCTTTACTATCCCTCTACTAAACTTGTCTTGCCCTACCTACTCCGAATATCAACATGCTATGATTCAGGGGGAGAGGTATGTTGGAAATATGCCCTAGAGGAAATAATAAATTGGTTATTATTATATTTCATTTTTCATGATAATCGTTTATTACCAATGCTAGAATTGTATTGATTGGAAACTCAAATACATGTGTGGATGCATAGAAAACACACCATCCCTAGTGAAGCTTTGGTTGACTAGCTCGTTGATCAAAGATGGTCAAGGTTTACTGGCCATACACAAGTGTTGTCACTTGATCGATCACATCATTAGGAGAATGATGTGATGGACAAGATCCAAACGTTGAATGTAGCATATGACCGTGTCAGTTTATTGCCATTGTTTTCTGCAAGGTAATGTATCTGTTCCTATGACCATTTGATCATGCAATTCCTAGACACCGGAGGAATACCTTGTGTGTATCAAATGTCGCAACATAACTGGGTGCTATAAAGGTGCTCTATAGGTGTCTCTGAAGGTGTATGTTGGGTTGGAGTGAATCGAGACTGAGATTTGTCACTCCGTATGACGGAGAGGTATCTCAGGGCCCACTCGGTAATACAACATCACAATAAGCCTTGCAAGAAATTTGACTAAGGAGTTAGTCACAGGATCTTGTATTATGGAACGAGTAAAGAGACTTGCCAGTAACAAGATTGAAGTAGGTATACAGATACTGACGATCGAATCTCGGGCAAGTAACATACTGATGGACAAAGGCAACAACATACGGGATTAACTGAATCCTTCACATAGAGGTTCAACCGATAAAGATCTTCGTAGAATATGTAGGAGCCAATATGGGCATCCAAGTCCTGCTATTGATTGTTGACTAGAGAGTGTCTCAGGTCATGTCTACATAGTTCTTGAATCCGCAGGGTGTGCACAATTAAGGTTCGGTGACGTTTCGGTATAGTTCAATTATTGATGTTGGTAACTAAAGGTTATACGGAGTCCCAGATGAGATCCCAGACGTCACGAGGATTTCCGGAATTGTCTGGAGACGAAGATGGATATATAGGAAGTGTCCATTTGCCTTACGTGAGATTTTTGGGCATTACCGGTAAAGTACCGGAGTGCCAAATGGGTTCCTGAGTTCTACCGGGAGGGGCCACCCACCCGGGAGAGAACCAAAAAGGCCCAAGGGTGGCGCACCAGCCCTTAGTGGGCTGGTGGCCAGCCCAAAGAGGCTATTTCGGCCAAGGGAGAAAAGGGAAAGGAGGAAGGGTCAAAACCGAATTGGGGACGAAGGTCTCCTCCTTCCAAGTTGTATTGGAGGAGGAGTCCTCCTCTTCCTCATGGTTCAGCCGAACCGTAGGGCCTTGTCCTAGGGTGCCAGCCCTCCCCTCCCTCCTATATATATTGGAGGTGAGAGATACTTTTGGCACCCCAAGCCGTAGTGCAGCCCTCTCTCCATCCACCACTTCGCGACACCCTGTAGCTAGTTCGGTACGGCACGGCGAAGCCCTGCCAGAGTAACTCTGCCCCCATCACCGCCACACCGTTGTGCTGCCAGAGAATTCAGCTACCTATTCGTTTCTCTTGCTGAATCAAGAAGGTGGAGATCGGCATCGAGATGTACGTGTTCTCAACGAGGAGGAGCCATCAGTTCGGTACTAGATCGGGACGAAGTTCGTGGGACGCTTGCAATTTGGATGGCAAAGACATTCAACCACATCAACTGTGTTTCTTAATGCTTTCCGCTTAGCGATCCACAATGGTATGTGGATCCGATATCCCCTCTCGTAGCTGATCATCAACATGATAGGTCTTGCGTGTGCGTAGGAAATTTTTTGTTTCCCATGCGACGTTCCCCTACAGTGGCATCATGAGCTAGGTCCATGCGTAGATTATATCTCGAGTAGAACACAAAAGATTTTGTGGTCGTTGATGTTCAATTTGCTGCCCTCCTAAGTCTTTTATTTATTAAGCAGTATTGTTGGATTGAAGTGCCCAGACCAACATTACCCGTACGCTTACGAGAGACCGGTTTCATCGACTAACATGCAACTTTTTGCATAAAGATGACTGGCGGGTGTCTATTTCTTCAACTTTAGTTGAATCGGATTTGACCGAGGCGGTCCTTGGAGAAGGTTAAATAGCAATATGCATATCACTGTAGTGGCTTTGCGTAAGTAAGATGCGATCATACTAGATACCCATAGCAGCCATGTAAAATTTGCAACAACAAATCACATGACGTCTAACTTGTTTTTGCAGGGTATGCATGTGATGTGATATGGCCAAAGACATGATATGATATATTGAATGTATGAGATGATCATGTTGTATTAGTTAAATATCGACTTGCACGTCGATGCTATGGAAACCGGTAGGAGCCATAGGGTTGTATTTAATTATTTTGCGCTTAGTGATGCTTTGCTTTATCTCTAGTAGTAGCTTTAGTAGTAACAACATAGTTGGCGCAATAACCTCGATGGCAGCACAATGATGGAGATCATGGTGTGGTGTTGGTGACGATGGAGATCATGCCGGTGCTTTGGTGATGGAGATCAAGAGGCACAAGTTCACGGCCATATCATGAAACTTATGATTTGCATGTGATGTTAATCCTTTTATGCACCTTGTTTTGCTTAGGACGAGGTAGCATTATAAGGTGATCCCTCTCTAAAATTTCAAGATAAAATTGTGTTCTCCCCGACTGTGCACCATTGCGACAGTTCGTCGTTTCAAGACACCACGTGATGATCGGGTGTGATAGACTCTACGTTCACATACAACGGGCGCAAAACAGTTGCACACGCGGAACACTCGGGATAAACTTGATGAGCCTAGCATGTACAAACATGGCCTGGGAACACAAAATACCGAAAGGTCGAGCATGAGTCATATAGTGGATATCACCAACATGGAGATGTTCACCATTGAAGCTAAACTCAACTCACGTGATGATCGGACTTGATTTAGTTAATTTGGATCATGTACCACTCGAATAACCCGAGGGATGTAAACTTTAGTGGGAGTTCTTAAGTAATATAATTAATTGCAATCATTATCATGAACATAGTCAAATGGTCTTTGCAAAATATGTTGTAGCTTGCGCTGTAGCTCTACTGTTTTTTGATATGTCCCTGGAGAAAATTTAGTTGAAAGATGATAGTACAAATTATGCGGACTAGGTCCATAAACTGAGGATTGTTCTCATTCCTACATAGAAGGCTTATGTCCTTAATGCACTGCTAGGTGTGCTAAACCCCGAGCGTCGTTTGTAGACGTTGCGAACATCTAACATACATGTTTCTTATGACTACATGGTAGTTCAATGCGTAATGCTTAAACGGCTTAGAATTGAGGCACCGAAGACGTTTCGAACTCACCGGGCACATGAGATATTTCAAGAGATGAAATTGGTATTTCAGGCTCATACCCGTGTTGAAGAGGTATAAGACCTCTGACAAGATTCTTTGTCTACAAAGTAAGGGAGAAAAGCTCAATCATTGAGCATGTGCTCAGATTGTTTGCATACTACAATAACTTCAATCGAGTGGGAGTTAATCTTCCAGATAAGATAGTGATTGACATATGTCGGTGGTGCGAGGTCGACATCTATGGGAATCAACGTGAAACCCTTGTGATCGTAGGGCGGGGAGAGGTGAAGTGAAGAGCAGAGCTAACAATCAGCACCCAACAAGCCTTTTTACCTAGGTTCGGGCCGCTTGCCTAAAATCCTACATCCTGCTTGTCTGGTTGTATTAAGCGTTTTGTTGTCGATTGTTACAACGACCGTTGATGATCGTCTTATGGGTTGATGTCCAAAGAGTCTAACCCCTTTGAAATGTGCTAAGGGCCTCCTTTTATAGGCAAAGGGTCACCTACAATGATTGGTTCTTGGTTCACGAGGAGTTACAGTGAACCTAGGGCGGCGCTTATCCATCTACCACTGTCAAGTGCACTTAATGCATGTCTTGTCAGCGATTTGCTGGTGAAGACACGTATCCAGGTGTTTCGACAGTTGGATGTTGCGCTGGCGCACTCAGAATGCAGTGGCACTTGTGGGGCGGTGGCACTATGGCAAGTGCGGTTTCCCACAAGTGGTCAGCCCCGTCACCACGACAAGAAGCTTGTCAGGGCCTTGAGTCTTCGTCCTGGCAAGGGAGCTTGTCGGGGGCTTCAGTCGTCATCCCGGCAAGGGAGCTTGCCAGGGGCTTCAATCGTCATCCCGTCAAGGGAGCTTGCCGGGGTCTTGTACTTGGCGAGTTCATCACGCCCACCAAATGGCCGCGACCTTGGTCATCTTCTCGGCAAGGCAGGCTTGCCGAGGCCTTGATAATCTTGGGGGTTGCATCTTGACTGGGTCCTGCCGTACCCTGTCGGCAGGGGCTCTTCGCACCATTGCACAAGTCTGGGGCACTAGGGACCCCAATATTTAGTGCACCGACAACATGGTTCTCAAAAGTCACTGCCACCAAGCTACAGAGCTTCGTGATGAACTATAATATATCAGGGATAAAGATGATGATCCTTGAGCTATTCGTGATGTTTGACACCGTGAAGGTAGAAATCAAGTAGGAGCATCAAGTGTTGATGGTTAGTAAAACCACTACTTTCGAGAAGGGCAAGGGTTAGAAGGGACACTTCATGAAATGACAAACCTGTTGCCACTCTAGTAAAGAAACCCAAGGTTGAACCCAAACCCGAGACAAAGTGCTTCTATTATGAGGGGACTAAACCGAAACAACCCTAGTTACTTGGTAGATAAGAAGGCTGGCAAAGTTGACAGAAGTATATTGGATATACATGATAATGATGTGTACTTTGCTAGTACTCCTAGTAGCACTAGGGTATTAGATACGAGTGCAGTTGCTAAGTTTATTAACTCGAAATAAAAGCTGTGGAATAAATGGAGACTAGCTAAAAGCAAGGTGACAATGTGTGATCACCATCGCACACTACCTCTACTTTTGAAGTTAGTGTTGAACCTAAATGTTTCTTGGTGTTTGAGTTGAGCATAAACATGATTAGATCGTGTTAATTGCAATATGGTTATTCATTTAAAGAGAATAATGGTTACTCTGTTTACTTGAATAACACCTTCAATGGTCTTGCACCTAAAATGAATGGTTCATTGAATCTCAATCGTAGTGATACACATGTTCATAAATTTGTTGCCAAAAGATACAAAGTAGTAATGATAGTACCACTTACTTGTGGCACTGCCGCTTGAGTCATATTGGGATAAAACGCATGAAGCTCCAGGTTGATGGATCTTTGGACTCAGTCATTTTTGAATCATTTGAGACATCCAAACCATGCCTATTGGTATAAACGCGTGAAGAAACTTCATGAAGATGGATTGTTTGGACTCACTCGATTTTGAATCACTTATGACATGCAAATCATGCCATGTGGGCAAGATGACTGAAGGCCTCATTTTAAGTGAGATGGAGCGAGCAAGTGATTTGTTGGAAGTAATACATTTTGATATATGCAGTCCAATGATTGCTGAGGCACACAGTGGATATCGCCATGTTCTTGCTTCACTAATGATTTGAGTATATTCATGTGTATTTGCTTGATGAATCACATAGTCTGAAATATTGAAAAATTCTAGCAATTTGATAGTGAAGTGGAACATTGTCGTGACAAGAGGATAATATGTCTACGATGTGATCGTAGAGGTAAATATATATCTGAGTTGTGAGTTTGGTAAACGTTTAAGACAATCTGAAAATTGTGTCACAACTCATGCCACCTGGAACACCATGGTGTGATGGTGTGTCTGAACTTCATAGCTGCGCCTATTGGATATGGTCCATACTATGATGTCTCTTATCGAATTACCACTATAGTTTTTGGGTTAGGCATTAGAGACAACCGCATTCACTTTAAATAGGGCACCACGTAATTCCATTGATATGACACCGTATGCACTATGGTTTGGAGAAACCTAAGATGTCATTTCTTGAAAGTTTGGGGCTGCGACGATTATGTGAAAAAGTTTCAGCCTGATAAGCTCAAACCCAAAGCGGATAACTGCATCTTCGTAGGACACCCTAAATAGTTTGGAATATCTCCTATCTCGGATCCGAAAGCAAACATTTTGTTTCCAGAAACTTGTCCTTTCTCGAGAAAACGTTTCTCTCGAAAGAATTTAGTGGGAGGATGGTTGAAACTTGATGAGTTCATAGAACCGTCACTTCAACCAATGAGTAGCAGGGCACAGGAAGATGTTCCTATGGAACCTAGACTAGTTGAAGTGGAAAGCTGATGATGGTGATCATGAAGCTTCAGATGAAGTTACTACCAAACCTCGTAGGTCGACAAGGAAACGTACTACTCCATAGTGATACGCTAATCCTGTCGTGGAGGTCATGTTGCTGGACAACAATGAACCTACGAGCTATGGAGAAGCGATGGTGGGCCTGGATTCCGACAAATGGCTAAAGGCCATGAAATCCGAGAGAGGATCCATGTATGAAAAAAAGTGTGGACTTTGGAAGAACTACTATGGTCGTAAGACTGTTAAGTACATATGGATCTTTAAAGGGAAGACACACGATGATGGTGAAAACTGAACACTAAGAAAGCTAGACTTTCTCACTCATAGCAATGCTAAAAGTCTGTTGGGATTATGTTTATAGAAAGTTTATGAGAAACTTATATTTCCAAGGAAGCGAGTGGGAGCACTATAGAAGTAATGATAAGTATATATGGTTGACATATTGTTGATAGAAAGTTTCTGGATAGCATAATGGATTGTTTTAAAGGAATTTTTCAAAGGAAAACCTAGATTGGGATACTTGAACATTGAGCATCAAGATTTATAGAGATAGATCAAAATGCTAAATAGAACTTTCAAATGAATACACACTGTTACAAGAGATTGAAGGAGTTCAAAATAGATCAGTCAAAGAAAGAGTTCTTGGCTGTGTTATAAGGTGTGAGTATTGAGTAAGACTCATAACCCGACCACGACGGAAGAAAAATAAAGGATGAAGGTCTTCCCCTATGCATTAGCCATAGGCTTTATAGTATGCTATGTTGTGTACCGCACGTGATGTGTGCCTTGCCATGAATTTGTCAAGGGGTACGAAAGTGATCCAGGAATGGATTAGTGGACAACGGTCAAAAGTTATCCTCGGTAACTAGTGCACTAAGGATTTTTTTCTCCATTATGGAGGTGATAAACCGTTTGTCATCAAGGTTTACATCGGTGCAATCTTTCACACTAATTCGGATAACTCTGAGTAGTAAACCGGATTCGTATAGTGGAGTAGTCATTTGGAATAGTTCCAAATGGCGCATGGTAGCCCCATCTATAGGATGACACAGAGATTTCTTAAGCACACACGGATCTGAAAGGTTCAGACCCGTTGACTAGAAACCTATCTCAAAAGCAAGACATGATCGAACCCCAAAACTATATGGGGGTTAGATTCATTATAGTCACATAGAGATGTGAGCTAGATTGATAACTCTAGTGCAAGTGGGAGACTGTTGGAAATATGCCCTAGAGGCAATAATAAATTGGTTATTATTATATATCCTTGTTCCTGATAATCGTTTATTATCCATGCTAGAATTGTATTGATTGGAAACTCAAATACATGTGTGGATACATAGAAAAAACATTGTCCCTAGTAATCCTCTAGTAGACTAGCTCGTTCATCAAAGATGGTCAAGGTTTCCTGGCCATACACAATTGTTTTTACTTGATAACGGGACCACATCATTAGGAGAATGATGTGATGGACAAGACCCAAACTATGAACATAGCATATGATCGTGTCAATTTATTGCTACTGTTTTCTGCATGTCAATGTATTTGTTCCTATGACCATGAGATCATGCAACTCCCGGACACCAGAGGAATACCTTGTCTGTATCAAACGTCGAAACATAACTGGGTGACTATAAAGGTGTTCTACAGGTACCTCCGAAGGTGTCTGTTGGGTTGGCGTGAATCGGGACTGGGATTTGTCACTCCATATGGCGGAGAGGTATCTCGGGGCCCACTCGGTAATACAACATCACAATAAGCCTTATAAGCAATCTGACTAAGGAGTTAGTCACAGGATCTTGTATTACGGAACGAGTAAAGAGACTTGCCATTAACAAGATTGTACTAGGTATAGAGATAACGACGATCGAATCTCGGGCAAGTAACATACTGATGGACAAAGGGATCATCATACGGGATTAACTAAATCCTTAACATAGAGGTTCAACCGATCAAGATCTTCGTAGAATATGTAGGAGCCAATAAGGGTATACAGGTCCCGCTATTTGTTATTGACCGGAGACTGTCTCAGGTCATGTCTACATAGTTCTCGAACCCGCACGGTCTACCACACTTAAGGTTCGGTGACGTTTCGGTATAGTTGAATTATTGATGTTGGTAACGAAGGTTGTTCGGAGTCCCAGATGAGATCTCCGACATCACTAGGGTTTCCGAAATGGTCCAGGGACGAAGATTGATATATAGTAAGTATCCATTTGGCTTCCAGAAGGTTTTTGGCATTACCGGTAAAGTACCGGGAGTGACGAATGGGTTCCAGAATTCTACCGGGAGGGGCCACCCACCCGGGAGAGAACCAAACAGGCCCAAGGGTGGCGCACCTACCCTTAGTGGGCTGGTGGCCATCCCAAAGAGGCTATTTAGGCCAAGGGAGAAAAAGGAAAGGAGGAAGGGCCAAAACCGAATTGGGGACGCAGGACTCCTCCTTCCAATTTGTATCGAAGGAGGACTTATCCTCCTATTCTTGGTTCGGTCAAACCCTAGGGCCTTGCCCTAGGGCGCCACCCTCCCCTTCCTCCTATATATAGTGGATGTGAGAGAGGATTTTGGCACCCCAAGCCATAGTGCAACCCTCTCTCCCTCCACCACTTCGTGACACCTTGTAGCTAGTTTGGTACGGCACGACGAAGCTCTGCCGGAGTAACTCCACCACCATCATCACCACGCCATCGTCCTACCAGAGAATTCAGCTACCTATTTGCCTCTCTTGCTGGATCATGAAGGCGGAGATCGTCATCTAGCTGTACGTGTGCTGAACACTGAGGTGTCGTCCATTTTGTACTAGATCAAGACAGAGTTTGTGTGATGCTTGCGATTCGGGTCGCGAAGACATTCGACTACATCAACCACGTTTCTTAAAGCTTCTCGCTTAGCGATCTACAAGGGTATGTGGATTCGATCTCCCCTCTCATAGATGGTCATCACCATTATAGGTGTTACTCGTGAGTAGGCATTGTTTTTGTTTCCCATGTGACGTTCCCCTACAAGGTAATCCTACATATTCAGTCTGAGGGAGGAAAGTTCTTATTTCCTTTTGGAGACATATCCATTATCAAATCCTATTAGAAATATGTCTTCAATATCTTGGTATTTTTGAACCTCTCTACATCATTACAATAGGGAACTATTGTGTTATCTAACATTTGTTTTCCCATTTGTACTCCTACTGCTAAGATTCTCAAGATCCTCAAGGTAAGTATATGCATCATATTCATGTTCATGATGATCTCTTGCACATATTGTTTGCAAGAGGGAGTCTTGAACATGGAAGCCCTTCATTCACACATGTTTGATGGATATAGCCAAGATATATATGACTTGTCTTGTGCTTCTACCATGTGCGTGCCCATGCATTCCAAAGGAACTATCCTTTAAAGGAATTGCACACATTTAGGGGGAGCTTGTACTAGATATATATCTTTCAAAGCTATCATATTCTAATGCCTATCTTTATTTGAAGCTTTGATTGAATGTTTTCACCAATTACGAAAAAGGGGGAGATTGAAAGCACATATGCTCCCTTCGTGATTTTGATAATTCATGACAACATGCATTGTATCTTGGACTAACACTTTTACCTAAATATATCAGAATAGTCCATGGAGATCATGTGGCTAATGTTTTACGTGGAGATGCCCCTTGATGCAAGAAAGGAATAATATTGGCTCAAGCTTCAAGCTAGAAGACTCTTCATTTTCCATTTGTGAGAAATCACATTTGAGTCCATAGGAAAGCCAATACTATTAAAAGGGGGTGAGGTATTAAAATGAACTGATTGCTCAAAGTTCTCTAAGTTAGCTACCAGAATACTCAGTAATTTTTCCCAAAAAAGCATTCTATCAACTTCCACATACACAAATTCAGTGTCACGAACTTTCATATTTCGGACCCACCGAGTTTGACCTCACATAGAAAACCTAGCCACTACCACTAAATCGGGTCAACCGAATCCATATAGGTGCTACCGAGTTTGGGTGACCAACTTTTGGGTGCCTCGATACACAAAATCAGAATTTCTGAGTTTGAGTATCGGTGCCACAGAGTTTGGCCATCTGACCGTTAGCCACCTTTTCGGTGCCACCGAGTATCATATATCGGGCTTACCAACATTCAAAAGTTCATACCTTTGTGCTAATCGGTACCACCGAGTTTTCGACTTGGGTGTCACCGAGTTTGCCACTTTGTGTGTAACGGCTGGATTTTGGCTGCTGCCTATATATACCCTTTCACCCACCTCTCATTCGTGGGAGAAGCACTCAGAACATACACTTCATATCCAGATCCATTTTTGAGAGGGAACCACCTACTCATGTGTTGAGACAAAGATATTCCACTCAATTCATTTGAATCATGATCTCTAGCCTGCCCAAATTGCTTTCCACCAAATCAACCTCTCCTACCCATTCATATTCTATGAGAGAGTGATTTTGTGTTGAGGAGACTATCTTTAGAAGAACAAGAGCAAGGAGTTATTTGATCTACTACATCTATTACCTTTTGGAGGGTGGTGCCTCCTTGATTGATTAGGTGTCGCTTCGGAGCGTCCTACTTCATGTTGTGGAGTTGAACCAAGATGTTTGTAAGGGCAAGGAGAACACCTACTTCATGAAAGTCTACCGTGAGTAAGGATAGTCCTCCATGGACGGAAGCCGTGGTGGAATAGACAAGACCATTCCCATAGTGACGTTTAGCTCTATACCTTCGACCTTTTTTGCAAGTTGTTTCCAAAGGGGGAGAAGTTGTATAGATCATAGGGCCTCGAGACAGAGAGAGTTTTGCATTTTGGTTGTTCTTCTCGATTTTCAAACATTTGGCGTATCTTTTTTCGTCTTAAACTTTGTGGTGTTTCATGATACGCTTCGTGATTGATGTTACTATTTCCTATCTTCTTGATATTCATATAATGATCATTCACTCATGTTTGGTGTTATTTGCATTATAATCCATTCATATGGCTTGGTTCCTCTAGGCTCTCTGAGAGGAACGTCAAGCCAACAATGCCGCCATCCAGCAATTGGCTCAAGTATTAGTGAACAATCGACCGCAAAACGGAAATGGCAACGGTCGCTCAAGTTCTCAAGTGCTTAGAGATAGCCACCAAAAATACTCAACATTTCTCTCACAAAAATCTCTGTCCCAAGCCAAAACAGCAAAATCGGTGCCACTAAGTTTTCCCACTCGGCCCTACCGATTTTCCGAGTGACAAGTCCTTTGCCGAAACCTAATTTCTTGGTACCACCAAGTTACATATGAGTGCCACCGAAAGGGAGTGACCAACTCGCTGGTCTCTCTATTTCAAGAATCAGACTTTCCGAGATTGAAATTGGTACCACCGAGATTTGGAAACTACCCTAGGTCATCGTATCGGTACCACCGGGATTCACATATAATTCTCACCGATCATTCAAAAGTTGCCACATTTAGTGCAACTCGACACCACTGAGATTCATTTCGGTGTTACCGATTTGGCCAATAATGTTGTTATCGTTGGATTTCGGGTGATGCCTATGTATACCCCTCCACCTCCTCTCGTTCGCAGAGCAAGCACTCAGAACACACACACACAGACACACACACACACACTTGGGAGATCCATTTTTCTGGGAGAGAGCCACCTACTCATGTGTTGAGATCAAGAGATTCTAATCCATCCATTTGAAACTTGATCTCTAGCCTCCCCAAGTTGCTTTCCACAAAAGCAATAACTCCTACCCATGCCCAATCTGTGAGAGCATGATTGAGTGTTGAGAAGACTATCTTTTGAAGCACAAGAGCAAGGAATTCATTATTCTATTGCGTCTATTACATTTTGGGGGTGGTGCCTCCTAGATTGGTTAGGTCTTGCTTGGGAGCCTCCTACCAACTTCATGTTATGGAGTAGAACCAAGAAGTTTGTACAGGCAAGGAGATCGCCTACTTCGTGAAGATCTACTAAGAGTAAGGCTAGTCATGTGTAGACGTAAGGCATGGTGGAATAGACAAGGCCGTTTCTTCGTGGGTGGATCCCTCCATGGACTCCCACAACCATTACCCTTCGTGGGTTGATGTCTCCACTAACGTGGATGTATGATAGGGCCCCTAACGGAACCATGCCAAAAATTGTCATGTCAACCTTTGCCTTTGATCTTCCTTCCCTACTATCTACATTACATTTGCATTTTTTTAAATCCGTTGCTATACCCTTAGATATGCATGTGTAGGGTGAACTTGACTAGTCATAATTGCTAAACCTGGACCACAACTAAAATTGGGAAAAGGCTAAGTTTTTATTTGGTCAAGTAGCCTAATCAACCCCATCTAGACATACTTCGGATCCTACAAGTGGTATCAGAGTTGTGCTCTCCATTACATTGCTTTCAAAACCTAGGATGGGATGGGGTTTAGTGAGGGAGATTACCACCATAGAAGTCCATATTTTGATGGTACAAACTTTGCTAGTTGGAAGCATAAGATGAAATGTATATTCTTGTTCACAACCTTGCCATTTGGGCTGTTGTTCGTGTTGGTGTGCAAGGTGATTTCTTCAAATAAGGAAGAGAACCGGTTCGCGATGCGAGAGTGGGATAATTGAAGATGTTGCAATACAATGCTCAAACCTGCGACATTCTGCACGACTACTTGTGCCACGAAGAATCCAACAAAATCAGCCACCTTGAGAATGCAAAGGAGATTTGGGATATTTCGGTTAATATGCACGAAGGTAGTGAATCTATGAGGGAATCTAAGTTGTGTGTGCTACAAAGTCAGCTTGATAAGTTCAAGATGAAGAATGGTGAAGGACTCGCTGAGATGTACTCTAGGCTAGTTCTCATCACAAATGAGATTGTGATTTCCTTCGTCTTCCCCACCAGCGTGGGATGGACCCCTTCCGCGTCCTCGGGGGGCCTAGGCATATACAACCTTGGCTAGTTATTATGTGAGAGTGTCACGGGATCAATTAGATTCCGAAATAATTGAAGGACGATGCAGGGTCGATGCGGAGGCGCTGTGAAGGCACTGCAGGGACGATGCAGAGTCGTCATGGGTATAACTTGTGGTGGTGTGATGTCAGCTGTGCTTCCCTTGCAACGTTGCCAGAAATAGGCGCGTTGTCGGGAAATTATCTTGACTTGCTCTTCCCCGGCAACGGCCCCAGAAATTGTCGTGTCGGCGGCACCAGGAATCCTTCAGCTGCGGCTACGCCTTAAGGGACTTCTAGGCAAGTATGCAAAGGATTTCCCCTGTGGCCTTGGAGCCTTGCGTTGGTGTTCCCTCGAAGCGGAAAGGGTGATGTAGCACAGCGGTGGTAAGTATTTCCCTCAGTTTGAGAACCAAGGTATCAATCCAATGGAGGAGTATCTCAAGATCCTGCACAAACACAAAAGCTTGCTCCCAACGCTATGAAGGGGTTGTCAATCCCTTATAGATTGTTTGCCAAGTGAGAACTGAAAGTAACAAAGTAACAAAGCAAAGTAAAAGCGGAGGTTTAAACGATGGATTTGAATAGACCCGGGGGCCGTAGTGTTTACTAGTGGCTTCTCTCATGAAAGCAAGTAGACGGTGGGTGAACAAATTACTGTCAAGCAATTGATAGAACCGCGCAAAATCGTGACAATATCTATGCAATGATTATATCTATAGGCATCACGTCCAAAACAAGTACACCGATACTGTCTGCATCTACTACTATTACTCCACACGTCGATCGCTATCCAGCATGCATCTAGTGTATTAAGTCCATAAGAACAGAGTAAGGCCTTAAGCAAGACGACATGATGTAGAGGGATAATCTCAAACCATTGATAAAAACCCCATCTTTTTACCCTTGATGGAAACTACTTGATGTGCGCCTTGCTGCCCCTACTGTCACTGGGAAAGGTCACCACATGGTAGAACCCAAAACCAAGCACTTCTCCCATTGCAAGAATCATAGATCTGGTTGGCCAAACAAAACCCAAGACTCGGAGAGACTTACAAGGATATCAAATCATGCATATAAGAAATCAGCAAAGATCAAATATATATCATAGATAATATGATCAAAAATCCACAATTCATCGGATCTCGACAAACACACCGCTAAAGAAGATTACATTGGATAGATCTCCATGAAGATCATGGAGAACTTTGTATTAAAGATCCAAGAGAGAGAAGAAGCCATCTAACTACTAACTACGGACCCGTAGGTCTGAAGTGAACTACTCACGAGTCATTGGAGGGGCGATGATGATGATGAAGAAGCCCTCCAACTCCAAAGTCCCCTCCGGCAGGGTCCCGGGAAGGGTCTACAGATGAGATCTCGCGGAAACGGAAGCTTGGGGCTTCGGAAAAGTATTTTTGAGGCTCCCCTGATTTTTTGCGGAATATTTGGGAATATATAGGCCAAAGATCTAGGTTAGGGGGCGTCCAGGGAGGCCACAAGCCCAGCCACCACCGCCTCCCCCTGGTGGAGGAGTGGTGGCTTGTGGGCTCCCTGGAGCCCACCTGACTTGGCCCAAAGGCCCCCTGATGTTCTTTTGTTCGGGATAAAATCATTTCGGGGTTTTTATTCCGTTTGGACTCCGTTCCAAAATCAGATCTGAAAAGAGTCAAAAACACAGAAAAAATAGGAACTGGCACTTGGCACTGAATTAATAAGTTAGTCCCAAAATAGATATAAAAGTTACATAAAACATCCGAAGAAGACAAGATAACAGTGTGAAACCATCAAAAATTATAGATACGTTTGAGGCGTATCATGGTGCTGGATGTTCCAGACATTCTGGATGGGGAATCCATCTTGAGTCTCCAGACGCATGGAGCCACGCCTGGTGACTTGGACGACCTTGAAAGAGCCTTCCCACATAGGTGAGAGCTTGTGCAAGCCTTCCCTGGATTTGACCCTCCTCAGGACGAGGTCGCCGACTTCAAGGGTCGTGGAGCGGATGTTGCGGCAGTGGTAGCATCGTAAGGCTTGCTAGTACTTCGCGGCTTGAAGAGAGGCCCGGCGGCAAACCTCCTCTCCGAGTACGAGGTATGTCCCCCGCCCGGCCTCCTGATGCTCCTCCTCGAACGCTAGGACCCGCGAGGAGCAGTGCTTGATTTCGTGGTGAAGAACCGCCTCCGCTCCGTAGACAAGGAAGAATGGGGTCTCGCCATTGGGCTTGGTTGCAGTGGTGCGGATGGACCATAGTAACGACGGGAGCTCATCGACCCAACCTCGGTTGCAAGCCTCGAGCTTCTTCTTGAAACTCCTCACTTTGAGACCCCCATAGGACATCCGCGTTGGCGCGCTCCGATTGGTCATTGCTCCGCGGATGGGCCGCCGATGCATAGCATATCTGTGTACCGAGGTTAGCACAGTAAATCTTGAAGACCTAACTCGTAAACTATGAACCGTTATCCATGATGATGCGGTTGTGGACCCCGAAGCGGCTCATGAGGCCCTTGATGAACTTGACGGCTGACCCGGTCGGGATGGTGCGCACTAGCTCCAGCTCCGCCCACTTGGTGAATTTGTCGATGGTGACATAAAGGTAGTGGAAGGCCCCCTTGGCCCAGGGGAAAGGCCCCAAAATGTCCATCCCCCAGACCGCAAAGGGCCAGGTGAGCGGGATGTTCTAGAGGCCCTGCGCGGGCTGGTGGATCAGCTTGGCATGGAACTGGCAGGCCTCGCGAGACTTGACCAGCTCGGTAGCATCGTCCAGAGCCGTGGGCCAGTAAAAACCTGACCTAAACGCCTTACCTGCTAGCGTGCGCGAGGAAGACTGATGTCCGCAATCCCCTCCGTGAATGTGGGCCCGTAACTCGCGCCCCTAGTCCCTGGAAATGCACCACAACGCGACATCGTTCGGGCGCCTGCGATAGAAGGCGCCGCCTCGCACGCAGTAAGCCAAGGCTTGCCGTACTACGCGCTCCACATCCTCCTCCTTCTCTGGCAATGCACCGTCCTCGTCTTGAGCCTCCAGGGCTAGGAGAAGTCGAGCCCCCGAGCCTTGACCATAGTCCGGAGACCCCGAGGGTGGTGGAGGGGGAAACTCCTTTCCACGCGGTGTCGGGTCTTCGGGTGACAGCGTCGCAGAAGGATTGAAGAGCCGCTCCTCAAAGACGCATGGCTCGTAAGACTCGGAACGTGAATATCTTTTAGCAATGTCATCCGCCACCTTGTTTTCACCTACGGGACGTCCTGCAACTCCAGGCCTTGAAAACATTTCTCGATCCTACGCACCTCTTGCAGATATGCCTCCATATGCTCATCTTTGGGCGTGTACTCCTTGTTGGAGAAGTTGACGAGGAGCTGAGAGTCGCCCAATAAGGTGAGGCGCTGGACCCCCAAGGCCGCCACTACCTTGAGGCCGGCGATGAGGCCCTCATACTCCTCTATGTTGTTGGAGACCTTCTCCCCCCTTTGGAAGCAGAGCTGCACGACATAGAGAAGCTTGTCTCCCATCAGTGAAGTGAGGAGGACGCCACCCCTGCTCCCATTCGCGTGAAGGCTCCGTCGAAGTATATTGTCCATCCCTCAGGCGCCTCTTCTCCTGGGGCAAGGTATTGGTTCCCTTCCAGTCCCCGGTCAGGCGCGTTCGTCCATGCTGCCACGAAGTCGGCCAAGGCGGCTCCTTTGATGACCCTGGTCGTGCTGAATTCGATGTTGAAGGTCTGAAGCTCGATGTTCCATACAACAACTCTTCCTGCCGCGTTCGGGTTGTGCAAGATCTTCTTCAAGGGGTAAGCGGAGATGACGTTGATCGGGTGTCCTTGGAAGTAGTGACGCAGCTTGCGCGAGGCCACAAGGAGCGCCAGAAGGAGTTTATGCTGCCTGGGGTAGCGCGAGAGGGCGTCTCGCGGTACCGTGCTAATGAAGTACACGGGGTGTTCGACAAGGACGCGATCGCCAGGGGCGTCGTGATCCTTGGTGACTTCAGGAGGTTGGAAGTCTTCGTCGTCCGGAAGGAAGGCCACGGCCTCGGGAGGACAAGGCTCTTCAAAACCTGCTTCGCCAGTCTGGACCTCGGGTCCCTCCACGCGCGGGGGAGTTGGAGCTTCCAGGTCGCGCGAGCCCTCTGGAGCATCGGGCGAGGGCACGCTGCGGCTTCCCGAAGCAGTGCCTTACTGACTCGCTCCTCCGTTAGTGCCACCACAGTAGTGCTAGCGGAGTGTGGGTTGGCAGCAAGGTACAGAAGCAGGGGCTCCCGGGGGCGAGGCGCCACCATGACTGGTAGGCTCGTGAGATAACGTTTGAGCTCTTCGAAGGCAGCGTCGGCCTTTGGGGTCCACTCGAAGGGCCCCTTCCTTTTCATGATCTTGAAGAACGGCAGTGCCCGCTCGCCAAGCTTGGAGATGAAACGACCCAGGGAAGTGACACACCCCGCCAGCTTCTGTATGGCATTTACCTTTACTGGGTTAGCCTCGATCACCCGGTGCGACACTAGGAAACCAAGTAGCTTGCCTCACAGTACTCCGAACACGCACTTCTCGGGATTGAGCTTCACGTTCACCTCCCGCAAGCTGGCGAAGGTCTATTCCAGATCCTCGACCAAGGTTTTGGCTTGCCTTGACTTGACCACAATGTCATCGACATAGGCTTCCGCTTACCGCCCGAGCTGCGGCCCCAAGGCAATGTGCATCAACCACTGGAAGGTCACCCCGGAGTTTCGCAGCACAAAAGGCATACACTCGTAGTAGTACACCCCGCACGGAGATAGGAAGGTTGTCTTCTCAACGTCCTCCATGGCCATCTTGATCTGCTGGTAGCCCGAGAAAGCATCCCAGAAGCACAGAAGGTTGCATTCCATGGTGGAGTCCATGATCTAGACGATAGGCGGTAGCGGTAGCGGGAACGGGTCCTTAAGGCATGCCTTGTTAAGGTTCGTGAAGTCAACGCACATGTGCTCCTTCCCACACTTCTTTGGGACAACTACCTGGTTTGCCACCCACTACAGGTAGCGCACCTCCCTGATGACCCTTGCTTCCTTCAGCTTCCGCAACTCCTGAGCTATGAAGGGTTGCTTCTCCGAAGCCTGCCTCCTTGCCTTTTGCTTCACCGGACGCGCGTTTGGGCATACCATGAGGTGGTGCTCGATGAGGTCCCTGGGGACCCACACAAGGTCGGAGGCACTCCAGGCGAACACGCTGTTATTCGCCCTGATGAAGTCCACCAATGCCTTGTCTTGCTCTTGGGGAAGATTTCCACCGATAGTGAAAGCGGGGGTCAGGCTCCCTTCGTCCACCGGCACTTGCTTCATTTCTGCTCGGTTCTGGGAAAACACTTGCTTCTTCTTCACGGGCGCGATGTCAAGGGCGTCGCCTGGGTCCCCCGTGGAGTGCGCCTTGCCCTTGGGGTCGGCACGTGCAGTGGCTGCGGCCTTACGGGTTAGTCCAAGCACCCGCGAGGAGTCCCTGACGTCAGTGATGTCTACTACACAACCTACTCCTTGTAGACGTTGTTGGGCCTCCAAGTGTAGAGGGTTGTAGGACAGTAGCAATTTTCCCTCAAGTGGGTGACCTATGGTTTATCAATCCGCGGGAGGCGTAGGATGAAGATGGTCTCTCTCAAGCAACCCTGCAACCAAATAACAAAGAGTCTCTTGTGTCCCCAACACACCTAATACAATGGGAAGTTGTATAGGTGCACTAGTTCGGCGAAGAGAGTGATAAAAGTGCAATATGGATGGTAGATATAGGTTTTTGTAATCTGAAATTACAGAAACAACAAGGTAACTAGTAACAAAAGTGAGCACGAACGGTATTGCAATGCGTGGAAACAAGGCCTAGGGTTCATACTTTCACTAGTGAAGTTCTATCAACAATGATAACATAATTGGATCATATAACTAGGCCTCAACATGCAACAAAGAGTCACTCCAAAGTCAGTAATAGCGGGGACCAAACGAAGAGATCATTGTCGGGTACGAAACCACCACAAAGTTATTCTTTCTAATCGATCTATTCAAGAGTCCGTAGTAAAATAACACGAAGCTATTCTATCCGTTCCATCCATCATAGAGTTCGTACTAGAATAACACCTTAAGATACATATCAACCAAGACTCTAATGTCTCCTAGATACTCCATTGTCACCTCAAGTATCCGTGGGCATGATTATACGATATGCATCACACAATCTCAGAATCATCTATTCAACCAACACATAGAACTTCAAGGAGTGCCCCAAAGTTTCTACCAGAGAGTCAAAACCTGTGCCAACCCCTGTGCATAGGTTCCCAATGACACGAACCCGCAAGTTGATCACCAAAACATACATCAAGTAATCACATGAATCGACGTGTGCCAACCCATTTGCATAGGTTCCCAATTGTCACGAACCTGCAAGTTGATCACAGCAGATAGACACATGCAAGACATACATCAAGTGTTCTCAAAGACTCTATCCGATAAGATAAGTCCAAAGGGGAAACTCAATTCATTACAAGAGGGAGAGGGGGAAGGACATCATAAGATCCAACTATAGTAGCAAAGCCCATGGTACATCGAGATCAAGACATCTCATGAACACGAGAGAGAGAGAGATCAAACACATAGCTACTGGTACATACCCTCAGCCCCGAGGGAGAACTACTCCCTCTTCGTCATGGAGATCGCTGGGATGATGAAGATGGCCACCGGGGATGGATTCCCCCTCCGGAGGATGCTGGAACGGGCTCCAGATTGGTTTTTGGTGGCTACAGTGGCTTGCGGCGGCAGAACTCCCGATCTAGGTTTCTTTTTGGAGTTCTGAATTTATAGAAATTTATGCCGGTGAAATTACGTCGGTTGGGCCCACGAGGAGGTGACAAGCCTGCCCTGCGCCACCTAGGGGGGGGTGGCGGCGTCAGGGCTTGTGACTCCCTCATGGCTCTTCTAGTCTTCTTCCAAAGCTTTGGGGTCTCTTTTGGTCCCAAAAAATCATCGTAAAGTTTCATTCCATTTGGACTCCGTCTGAAAATGGGCCAAAAACATGGAAAGAACAAAAACTGGCACTTGGCACTGAGTTAATAGGTTAGTCCCAAAAAAGATATAAAATAGCATATTCATGCATATAAAACATCCAAAGTTGACAAGATAATAGCATGAACCATCAAAAATTATAGATACGTTGGAGATGTATCAAGCATCCCCAAGCTTAACTCTTGCTCGTCCCCGATTAGGGAAGTGTTAAAGAATGAATTTTTGATGTCGCATCCTACCTAGCATAGTTGTCCTTTGTAACTTCTCTCACGTTACATGAATGTTCAGATCCGTTAGATTCAAAACAATAGTTTGCTATTGACGTGGAAACAATAATAATTCCAGCAAACTAGCAAGGTAATCATGAACTTTCAAAATAACAAGGCCAAAAGAAAGTTATCCCTACAAAAGCATATAGTCTGGATATGCTCTATCATCATTGCACAACGAATTTAAATCATGCACAACCCCGGTATTGGCCAAGTAATTGTTTTCACACCATTACTTTCTCAAACTTTTTCAACTCTCACGCAATACATGAGCGTGAGCCATGGTTTTAGCACTATAAGTGGAATGGAGTGTGGTGGAGGTTGCAAGGCAAACAAGGAGAAGATGGTCACATTGACTAGGCATATCAATGAGCTATGGAGATGCTCATCAATAGATATCAATGTGAATGAGTAGGGATTGACATACGAATGATGCACTGGAGCTAAGAGTATGTGAAAGCTCTTAAAGAAAACTAGTGGGTGTGCATCCAAGTTGCTTGCTCACGAAGACCTAAGGCAATTTTGAGGAAGCCTATCATTGGAATATACAAGCCAAGTTATATAATGAAAAATTCCCACTAGCTATATGGTGGTGACAAAACGAGAGACTCTCAATCATGAAGATCATGGTGCTTAATATGCACAAGTGTGGAAAGGTGGTAGCATTGTCCCTTCTCTCGTTTTCTCTCATTTTTTTTGGTGGGCTCTTTGACCTCTTTTTTTTATTTTTTTATTTTGGTGGGCATCTTTGGCCTCTTCTATTTCCTCACATGGGACAATGCTCCATCAATGATGATCATGACACTTTCAACTCAAAACTTAGAGCAACGATGACTCTATATGGAATGCCTTCGGTAGTGTACCGTGACAATGATCTAGCATGGCATAGACATTAATGGAAACATCATGCTAACTATCTTACGATCATGCAATGGCAATGTAGACGTGGTGGCACATGTCATGGTGGTAGTTGCATGGCAATATATCTCGGAATGACTTTGAAAAAGCCATAGTAGGTAGGTATGGTGGCTGTTTTGAGGGAGGCTAATGGTGGGTTTTGTGCACCGACGAAAGTTGCACGACACTAAGAAGATAGTGATGGTGGAAGGTGAAAGTGCATCTAAACCATGGACTCAACATTAGTCAAGAAGAACTCATATACTTGTTGCAAAAGTTTTATTAGTAATCGAAACAAAGCATTCAACGCATACTCCTAGATGAAGGGTTGGTAGGTATAAACCATCGCGCGATCCCGACCGCCACACAAAGGATGACAATCAAAAGACTAATCATGCTCAGACTTCATCACATAGAGGTTCACCATACGTGCATGCTACGGGAATCACTAACTTCAACACAAGTATTTCTAGATCCACAACACCTTACTAGCATGACTTCAATATTACCATAACCACAACTCAAAACTAATTGAGATGAATCAAACTTCTCTAACTATTCAATGCACATGAAGGTGGAAGTATTCGTATCCCTTTGGATAACAACCCTTTAGAGACTACTTTCAAAGAATAGATCAACTAATAAGCCACGCACCGCAGTGCTCTAAAAGATACAAGTGAAGCACATAGAGAAAAAGTATCTAGCTCAAAACATATAAGTGAAGCACATGTGAGCTGAATTGTCTACCAAAGGATATAAGTGAAGCTCGACAAAATCACGGTGAGTGCATGTCTCTCTCTCTAGGTGTGCAGCAAGGATGATTGTGACACAAAAAAATAGAAGACTCCTACGATACAAGACGCTCCAAGAAAAACACATATCATGTGGTGAATTAAAATATAGCTCCAAGTAACATTATCGGTGGATTGAAGACGAAAGAGGGGATGCCTTCCCGGGGCATCCCCAAGCTTAGTCTTTTAGGGCATCCTTGAATCTCTTGGGGTGCCTTGGTCATCCCCAAGCTTGAGCTCTTGCCACTCTTTATCTCTTTGTCCATAAGAACTTCACCCAAAACTTGAAAACTTCACAACATGAAACTTAAACAGAAACTCGTGATAACTTTAGTATGAGAAAGCAAACCAACACTTCTTTAGGTACTGTAGAAAACTTAAATTCAACTTATGCTGATGTTGGGTTACTCTATTTTCAATCTTCCATGGATAATACCCCCCGATAGTATCCATAGTTTCATCAAAATAAGCAACCAACACAACAAAAACAGAATCTGTTAACAGCAGACCAGTCTATAGCAATCTGTATATTTCGTATACCTCTATTACTTCAAAACTTCTGAAACATTACGAAGGTGTGAAGAATTTTCATAGCAATAATAAGAAAAAGAATTAACTCAAAAGCTCTTACAGAAACAAAATGAAAATTCTTCTCGTGAGCAGAAAGTTTGTGTCTTTTCCAGCATGACCAAACGATCATCCCCAAGACTAATCATAACGGTTTTGCTTGGCACAAACGCAAAAACAAACACACAAGACACAATCATAACATATTTATGATGGTGTGGAGAAAAAAATACAGGAAGCAAAAAGCAAAGAAAAAATTATTCATTGGGTTGCCTCCCAACAAGCGCTATCGTTTAACGCCCTTAACTAGGCATTGATTTCAATGATGCTCACATAAAAGGTAAGGATTGAAACACAACGAGAGCATCATGGAGCAAATGGCTAGCACATTTCTGTCTAACCCACTTCCTATGCATAGGGATTTTGTGATCAAACAATTAATTGGAGCAATAATCAACTAGCATAGGAAGGCAAAACAAGCATAGCTTCAAAAATTTCAACATATGGAGAGGAAGCTTGATACTATTGCAATAAGTAGAAGCATATGATCCTCTCTCATAGTAATTTTCAGTAGCATCATGAATTAATTCAACAATATAACCAGCACCTAAAGATTTATTTTCATGATCTACAAGCATAGAAATTTTACTACTCTCCACATAAGGAAATCTATTCTCAAGAATAGTAGTGGGAGTATCGTAAAAGACTTGAGCACTACAAATTGTGTCCACAATGAAAAAGCAAGGTTTAGCAAAGGGGTTTTCGAAAGTATGACAAGCTTTATCATCCCTCTTCTTTAAATCATAAGTATCCTCACAATAATCATCATAGATAGGGGGCATGCTTTCATCAAAATAATTTTGATCATTCAAAGTGGAAGAACTAAAAAGATCATCTTCATAAAATATAGCATCCCCAAGCTTGCAATTTCATAGAATTCATGCTAACAAGATTGCAATCATGCTCATCATTAACATATTCTATGCCAAGCATTCTATGTAATTCTTCTTTCAGCACTTGAGCACAATTCTCCTTCCCATCATGCTCACAAAAGACATTGAAAAGATGGAGCATATGAGGCATCCTCAATTCCATTTTTTGTAGTTTTCTAGCGAAAGAAAAAGAAACAAAAAGATTCGATTGTAAGATCTAAAGATATACCTTCAAGAGCTAACCTCCCCGGCAACGGTGCCATAAAAGAGCTTCGTTCATGGGATGTTAGCGCCGCTTACCTAGCCTCCCCGGCAACGGCGCCAGAAAAGAGCTTGATGTCTAGTACGCAACCTTCTCCTTGTAGATGTTGTTGGGCCTCCAAGTGCATAGGGTTGTAGGACAGTAGCAAATTTCCCTCAAGTGGGTGACCTAAGGTTTATCAATCTGCGGGAGGCGTAGGATGAAGATGGTCTCTCTCAAGCAACCCTGCAACCAACCAACAAAGAGTCTCTTGTGTCCCCAACACACCTAATACAATGGTGAGTTGTATAGGTGCACTAGTTCGGCGAAGAGATGGTGATACAAGTGCAATATGGATAGTAGATATAGGTTTTTGTAATCTGAAATTACAAAAACAGCAAGGTAACTAGTAACAAAAGTGAGCACGAACGGTATTGCAATGCGTGGAAACAAGGCCTAGGGTTCATACTTTCACTAGTGAAGTTCTCTCAACAATGATAACATAATTGGATCATATAACTAGCCCTCAACATGCAACAAAGAGTCACTCCAAAGTCACTAATAGCGGGGAACAAACGGAGAGATCATTGTCGGGTACGAAACCACCACAAAGTTATTCTTTCTAATCTATCTATTCAAGAGTCCGTAGTAAAATAACACGAAGCTATTCTTTCCGTTCGATCCATCATATTGTTCGTATTAGAATAACACCTTAAGATACATATCAACCAAGACCCTAATGTCACCTAGATACTCCATTGTCACCTCAAGTATCCGTTGGCATGATTATACGATATGCATCACACAATCTCAGAATCATCTATTCAACCAACACATAGAACTTCAAAGAATGCCCCAAAGTTTGTACCAGAGAGTCAAAACGTATGACAAGACCTGTGCATAGGTTCCCAATGTTACGAACCCGCAAGTTGATCACCAAAACATACATCAAGTACTCACATGAATCCACGTGTGCCAACCCATATGCATAGGTTCCCAATTGTCACATACCCGCAAGTTCATCGCAGCAGATAGACACGTGCAAGACATACATCAAGTGCTCTCAAAGACTCAGTCCGATAAGATAACTCCAAAGGGGAAAATCAATACATTACAAGAGGGAGAGGGGGAAGAACATCATAAGATCTAACTATAGTAGCAAAGCCCATGGTACATCGAGATCTCAAGAACACGAGAGAGAGAGAGAGAGAGACCAAACACATAGCTACTGGTGCATACCCTCAGCCCCGAGGGAGAACTACTCCCTCCTCATCATGGAGATGGCCGGGATGATGAAGATGGCCACCGGAGATGGATTCCCCCTCCGGCAGGGTGCTGGAACGGGATCCAGATTGGTTTTTGGTGGCTACAGAGGCTTGCGGCGCCGGAACTCCCGATCTATGTTTCTTTCTGGAGGTTTCTGAATTTACAGGAATTTATGGCGGTGGAATTACGTCGGTTGGGCCCACGAGGAGGTCACAAGCCTGCCCTGCGCCACCTAGGGGGGTGGTGGCAGCATTAGGGCTTCTGACTCCCTCGTGGCTCTTCTGGCCTTCTTCCAAAGCTTTGGGGGATCTCTTTTGGTCCAAAAGATTCATCGTAAAGTTTCATTCCATTTGGACTCCGTCTGAAAATGGGCCAAAAACACCGAAAAAACACAAACTGGCACTTGGCACTGAGTTAATAGGTTAGTCCCAAAAAAGATATAAAATAGGATATTCATGCATATAAAACATCCAAAGTTGACAAGATAATAGCATGGAACCATCAAAAATCATAGATACGTTGGAGACGTATCAGTCCCCCATGATGGTAAGCACGCCGCTGCTCCCTAGCATCTTGACGACGTTGTAGGCCGAGTGCGTTGCTGCCATGAACTGTGCGAGGGCAGGGTAGCCAAGTATAGCATTGTACGAAAGGTGGATGTGAGCGACGTCGAAGTCGATCCGCTCGGTGCGGAAGTTGGAGCGGGTGCCGAACGTAACAGGGAGGCGGATACATCCGACGGGGATGAGGATCCTGCCATGACCCCAGAAAAGGGCTTCTAGGGTGTGAGCTACTCTCGGAGCCACCGTAGCGCGTTAAAGGCCTCCACCGAGATGACGTTGAGGCCGGCGCTGCCATCGATGAGGGTCTTGGAGACAGCCACACCGGAGATGGTCGGCGTGCGCAGCATGGGAAGCGCCCCGGGGGTTGTCGTGGCTTTAGGGTGCTCGTCGGGGCCGAAAGTAATGTTGACCTTTGGCCACACACAGCGTTCCGGAGGCTCGGGCCTTAGGCAGGCTGTTCCCCCGCAATGCAGGGAACACTTGACGTGGCGGCTGGAGGGTGGCGCCTGCGAGCCGCCAAGGATGCAGGCGACCGGAGGGGCGGTTCTGCCTGCTGGGATGCCGCTCGAGCCGTGGGCCAGCGGTTGTCGATGGTTGCACTTGCCATAGTGCTGCTGAGCCATGATCTGGTTCTTGTTGTTGGCGTGGTGTCCCCGACACTCGCCCACTACCTGGCGTGCCAAATGTCGGATTTCGAGCTCTGCAAAACCCTAGGGATTCGAACTCAGGGGTTCACGCAGAGACCACTCAACAGGTTCAATTTCCTGGACTCGCTACATGTTGGGCAAGGCTAGAACTCACGCGACGGTGAGGAAAAGCGTAAAACCCTACTCCTCCTTTGGTGGATTGCCTCTCACGGAGGTTGACGAACGAGATAGTACATTGCTTTAGTGCCTCCGGAGGCCAAGTGGCTTCGTGTGTTGGTCTAGCGTTGTGATGAACTCCCCCCTCTCAGGTATCATACCCTCTCTATTTATAGTGGAGGCCAGGGTCCTCTTCCCTTATTGTAGGCGGGAGGGAATCCCACAACGGCCAGTTTCGGTGGGGGACAACGGAACATGCGTCCCCTATCAATAGTGGTCTTTGCCTGCAAAGTGACTGTCCGTGCTGCAGGGAAAGGCCCGTGGTGACATCTGCCCTACTAAAGGGCGGCAGCAACTTTGTTGCACCAGAAGGGAAACCTTTGGGAGATTCCTTTGGGGGGATGTATGCTCCTGCCCTCTCGAGGCTGGGCTTTGCCTTGGAATGTTAGCCGCTCCAGAGGGGTCCTGAAGAGGCCCGTGCGGGTTTTAATTCCATCCATTCTTGTGAGGCTTGGCCCCTCACGAGGTCCTTGTCGTGCCTGCTGGTGCTTGATCGATGGAGTGGGCCATCCCTGGGCCGCAGACAGGCATGTCTGGGTACCCCCGTTCCCAGGACACCGACATGACCTCCTTTTACAGTTCAACGTGTTACCACAGTGGCTAAAATGGTGTTTTCTATGGTTGAATGGTGTGTTCTATACCTGCCAAAACTACTAATGGGAGATAAAGTTGTATGTACATAACCCTGATAGATTAGGCCAAGTGCATCAAAAGCACCATTAGGTGTGACGCTGGCAATGTCTCGCAGCAAGAATTTTCTCTCCTTCTGTGCCGCTAGCCCAACTACCTTTTATTCTTTCACCACGCTCTGGAACTGGTGTCATTAAAGCTGATGCATGTCCCTGATTTTTGCTATAGGCCCCTGATAGGGCTCATCTAACTACATGTCTTCTCGACACCTCGCTGATGTTGACAACCAGCCCGATGAAGTGGAGCAACAAAGATGTGGAGGAGTCCTGCCAAGCGCGATGGCTGTCGGGTCTTCTTCACCGGCATGGTAGCTTGTCGGCGGCTTGGCCTTGTTGCTTTTGGTTGAGTTGATTGTGTTATCCTCCTGCGGGGCTTGCTAGGCTGCAGGCCGTTGTTGTCTGTGCACAAGTGCGGGTACTAAGGGACCCGTTCTTTAGTACAGCGACATGGACATATCAACTCGCCATGCTTAGAACTCAATTTGCCATTTACATCCCGTCTTATTAATGACTCATGGTGATATGGAGATAGGCTGTGGTGTTTCTACCGTTGCTATTTCATACATAGTTATCATCATGATAAGTTATTGTTGATGAACAACCATGCTTGATAAATATATTGCTAAAACCGAATCTAGTCAGTTAATCTAGAGTCACCTGTCCGGGCTTATCCGTGCAACCACATTTGCCGGTATGGGATGACCGTGACTTGGGCTGATTGCATGCTCTTCCACTGGTACGACCAGACAAGGAAGGTTATGCGCGCGTGCTACCTTCGCCCGGTAGGCGGCGATAACCTTGTGAGCCAGTTGATTGTTTTGTCTCAGCGTCCCCGTTTGGTACAGTTTAGTTTGGCCACGACGGTGGCAGGTGTCATGAGGACTCAAGGGCCACCCAGGGCAGGTCTCCGGGGGAGGATGAATGTCGTTGGTACGATGGGAGAGTCACGGGTCAGGCAGGTTTCGTTGGAGCAACACTTGTCCACCTGAATGGGATCACGAGGTCAGTGCTCCATGATGTGGCTGAAGTGTGCAACCTCTGCAGAGTGTCAAACCTATTCGAATAGCTGTGTCCATAGTATTGGACAGCCCATCCAGACCTCCTTAGGTGGTCAACCATATCAGTGATAATAATGATGGAAGTACTTGTCTTAAGTAGACATCGGAATATGTCAAGTATATGACATGTTAGCCATGGGATCGATATGAGATGAGTGGTCGGATGACCACATGAGTTGGATTGGATTTGGATCACATTCGGATTGGATCTGAGAATATTCAGAGTATAATTTATTTACTGAATCTGCTTTACCTTATCGTATTTACATTAGTAGTTATCTTGCAAGATAATCCTAATATATCATGATATTTAATCTTGCTAGATAGGTAAGCTATGTCATGATAATTAGTATTGCTCTAATAACAAGTGTATGCTTGAATGCCATAGATTGCATTACTTAGTGTATGTGCTGGCTTGGTTTGCTTGCGATTACATTCAAAAGTACTCAGTGGATTTTAACATGGACTGGTTCATGTAAGTATCCGTTGTGCGTCATCGAGGAACCGAAGCGTTCACGGCGTAGGAGTGTAACCGAGTCAGATCCGTGTGGATTGGAGTCGCACCAAGACCATGCTGCCTTAGATAGAGCTTTTCCACTACCATCACCCTTGTAGTATATCATGTAAGACTCATATATCCATTAATAGAAATGCATGTGTTCATGATACTTGTTGTAAACATGCATGCCAGAGTGATTTCCTGGCCTGGTATGCGCGGCGACCGTCTGGCTACAACGATAATCAGGCGGGGCGCCACATTGATGGCTGGGGCCTAGCAGTCAGTGGCTCAGGCCGGCGAGGTCATCGTCGGCGACTATTTGGCACGGCGGAGTCTCCTCCAGAGGCTGCGGGAACAACGAAGGAGGGCACTGGGGCAAAGCCCTCGGTCGTGCGCATCCGTCAGACTAGACGCGAGCTCGCGGGGTGGTCGGAGCATGTGCCGACAAGCACATCTGCGGTGGCGCCCACACGGGCGCAACGCGGCCGCCAAGCTTGTCGCAACGTACGGGGCACATCTCGACGCATGGCTGGGGATGACAGGGGCTCAGGCCACGACGACAACGAACCACGGCGACCGAAGGTCGGGCTCGATGCGGTGTGAGGCTACGGCACGGGGAAGAGCGCGGCAAAAGAGGGAGAGGGACCACGAGCTCACAGTGGTCATGAAGAGAAGCTAGACGAGCTCGGGGAGAGCCGTACAGTAGCGAATCAGCGTTACGGAACTATGGTTACCGGAGGTGGAAACGGTGACGATGATGGCGATGAACAGCCCTTGGGCTCGATTCCTTCGGTGGAGAGGAGCAACTTGAGGAAGCGGAGGCGATGAGCAGCTCAGGGCAGCGGGGCAATTATTGTGGGCACGGTGACAATGGTGGTGCGCTCTCGGATGTGGGCAACTGCGAGCGAGAGAGGGCAGTGAGGAGAGGGAGAGAGCAAGAGATGTGAGGGGATATGGGAAAGGGTGCACTAGGTGAGGGATTCCCAAATTTAGGGGTCCTTGGGTAGCCGGCTTACCACGAAGAGGTCGACCTGATGAGGTGACTCTATGATGGGCTGGGCTGTACGATTGTCTCCTATTCATGGAGGAGAACCCTGAAGACTGGTGTGGCGACAAGTAAACGTAGATTAGGTCGGTTGTACGTAACCCTTGGCCCTCCCGGTAACTATATAAACCGGGGGTCCTCGTCTATGTAGGGAGAGAGTTCCACCTAGGGTTTAGTATACACCAGCTCGAGGTAGAGTGTGTAATCATCATTCACATCAGTGTAATCCGGCAGGACGTAGGGTTTTACCTCCTCAAGAGGGCCAGAACCTGGGTAAACATTGTATCCCCCTCTCTCCTGTATCCCATTGATCCAAGGTCCATAGTTCGGGACCCCCTACGTGAGATTTGCCAGTTTTGACACCGACAATGGTGCTTTCATTGAGATTTCCACTGGTTCGATCACCAAGAATCCATGGCGCACCCAGTCATCATCGAAGAGATCATTAATAGGGACGTCTTTGTCTCCGAACAAACCTTCGCCTTTGGAAGCGTGGTTCTCCACGCCAATCCGGCCGGCCACCTTCGCCTGGTCGAGAACTTTGCCCCCGGTCATGAAGTTAGGTTCGGGAACCTAGAGTTCACCGCTGACCTCCGTGGAGATCTTGCGTTAACAAGACTTCTAACTCCTCTCAGGGAACTCGTGGCCACCTAAACTTCGTCGTCGGGAACCGCAGACCCCACCACCAAGACGATCTCTGTCCCCACCTCGGCACTAGAGCTCGGCGTGGTGATTACACCAAAGTGCGGCTTGACAGAGAATACTCTGGAGGCAATCTCGAATGCCACCAGAGGATCTGCAACACGGGTTGAACCAGAACAATCAAGAGGTATGGTCCCCACTAAAAATACCATGTCACACAAGCTACTCGATCAGATGCAAGTCATTGGGATGAGGAACGACCAAGTTGCGGTCTATGACCACCTCAAACTTAGACCCGGCGGCAGGGAAATTTATATCCCACCCATTATGCACCTGACAAAGAACGTCGAGTTCTATGCATGGGCTCCCCGCATAAATCATGTGAGCTGAGGACGGTCTACATTCCGGTTAGCAATCTACAGGACTCACCCAACAGTCCATAAAATCCACCTCGCCCTTACAACTCGTCGGGGCCAGCGGCAAGCCGAGCGCGCGATCTATTCGGGAGCGCGTCTATCGAGGTTTCCTACCCACAAATCACGGTAATTCAAAATCTTTTCCCACCCACCACCCATAGGGAAAATAAGACGGAAGATTACGGCTCTCCGTTCACGGACGAAGTCATGGAGAAGCCAGGGGAATTAGTACAACACTTTTGGGCCAGATTCCTCCTTGGCAACAAGACCGCATGCCGTGACGAGTGGGATCTTATTAACACTTTCCAACAACATTGCCACGATAAGGGCATCCTAAACGCCCTCTCTTGTCGCCGGATTCAATCCTTCTCCGAGCTATCAAGCATAGTTCTCAAATACTGCGCCAGGGAATGTTCTTTGCAAGATCAGCAAATGTGCAACGACCCTATCCTCACCAAACCAATCCGGACAAGACGCACACCCACGGTCATGAGGTCGGTCACAACCAGAGACTCGGCAAAAAGAACTCAGACGCATGCTAAATCAGTCCTTGACGTACTATTAGATGAGCCATGCCACATACATTCCGCCCCGCCTGAATCAAGCTCCACCCATAGCCTTAGAGCATGTTAGGTCCTGAGGCAGGTCACAAAAAGCGGAGAGACTATCCTCATCGCGTCATCCATGGAGCGCTGACCAATGGCACCGCCGGATACAACCAAAGAGATATTAACAATCTATGAGACGTTCACATCTAATGGTCAGAGAAAGCTTGCCTTTAGGGAGCTCTATAAAATCCATCATGTAGCAAAGGCAAACCCATGGTCGAATACACCTATCACATTCGACCAGGACGACGAGCCGATGGCCAGCACAGGACGGCACCTCCCACCTGATACGTCCCAAACGTATCTATAATTCTGCTTGTTCCATGATCTTTTGGGTGACATTGTTATACGTTTTGCTACACTTTTATATCTTTTTACAAATATTTGGACTAACCTACTAACTCAATGCACCCAGTGCCAGCTCTTTTTGCTGATGTATTTTTTTTGCAGGGAATTTTACCCAAATTTCCAGAGTCCCAAAAATCCTGAGAAAAATATATAAAAGTCAGCGTGACGGAAGCTTCCGGAGCACCGAAGATGGGCCAGAGGGGAGCCAGGGGCTGCCCAGGCGGCCTCCTTACGCGGCCTGGCCCCTGGCCGCACCCACAGTTCACCTGGGTGGGGCCCACCTTCTCTTACGCCCTCCTTTGGCATATATTTACCCCTCCGATTGGAAACCCTTCCATCATATCCAGAATCCCGAATTTCTACACCGTTCCGCCGCCGCAGCGCTTCTGAGATCGGGATTGTCTGGAGGCCTCTTCCCAGCACCCTGCTGGAGGTAGGATTGACCTCCGGGAGCTTCTCCACCGCCATGGACGCTTCCCGGACGTGCCGTGAGTAGTCCTCCTTGGACCATGCTTCCATGACCAGTAGCTACGTGCTGTATTCTCTTCAATCTTGGGCTATATGATCAAGGCATCTATGTCATTTTGCTGCTATTGCTATGCTCGGTTTGCTGGGATCTGATGGATTATGAGATTATGTCAGATTGTGATGAGTTATATATTTAATTATCCTTTTATAATATGTTCTTTTGTGATTCATGCATGTTCTCCATTGCTCTTTATTTCTTTGGCAGAGTAGTAGATTGTAACTCCAAGAGGGAGCGTTATGCATGATTGTGGGTTCATGCCCCCTGATGTCTAGCTTGAGTGACAGAAACATGATACTAGGGCATGTGCTATTCCCACCGGGGAGAAAACAACAGTTCTTTTGATCACGGTTGCAAGGATTGTTTACCTTACGCAAAGTTCGTTAATGCAGTTGTCTGTTGCTTTGAGTTTACACTTTGGGTGGGGCTCGCAACTTAATACCAGCGAGATGTTCCAGATAGATATTTCAAGGTGGATGATTAGTAAGTAGATGCTGATGAATAAACGGTCTACTTGTCTTGGCGTACTGCCCATTACTATTGAGCCTCTAACTTTCAAGTAGCATAATTAGCATTGTGGTGCGTTTATAATTCTGTCAATTGCCCAGCTATAATTTGTTTACCCAAGCATAGTTGTCTATCGTCTTTTGGGAGAGAGACATCACTAGTGAACATCATGTGACTCATGCCCATATCACCACCATTGCTTACACCTCCATCATTTACTGCTTTTTTTACTTTTCCGTCGCAATCACTATCACTATTCTCGCTTGTGTTTTGATCCTTTGTAAACTACAAGGCCGGAGAGATTGACAACCTCTGTGTACTTGTTGTGAGAAAACTTATTTGTTATGTGTGCAGGTCCACGTCCTCTGCTAGCGCGAGAGCAACGGACACCTACTTGTTGATCCTCGGAGTCCTCCTGGTTCGATAAACCTTACAGTCCCCGTGTAAGGGAAATCAACTGCTGACTACATCTCCACCTTCCACTTGGGGTAACCAACGAGGGGCGACAAGTATATCCATCAACTCGTCATCAAGCAAATTTTTGGCAGCGTTGCCGGGGACTCCAGTCTTCAAGATAGGGGAGTTGCACACTATATTTTGCCTTTGCTTTTTAGTCTTGTTAGTTTGCTTTCTATTTTTTGCTTAGAGTTTTATACCAAAAAGCACAAAAAAAAAATTAGTTGCTTTGTTCTTGCTTGTTGCTCCTACCATTGGTTCCACTAAAAACACCAAGTTGTGTGACTTCACTAGTCACAACAACAATGACTTTATCTGCACTCCTATTACTGCTCCCGCTAGTGGGGCTACTTCCTATGAGATTAAACCTGCTTTATTGAACCTTGATATGAAAGATCAATTCTCCGGTGCTAGGGATGATGCTGCTTTGCACTTGAATAATTTTGTTGAGCTTTGTGATATGAAAATATATGAAGAAGTGATGGTGATATTGTTGAACTTAAGCTTTTTTCCTTTCTCTTTGAGAGGAGGAGCTAAAGTGTGGCTTCAATCTTTGCCTAGGAATAGCATAGATTCTTGGGATAAGTGGAAAGATGCTTTTACTGGGAAGTATTACCCGCTTGCTAAGACTATCCATTTAAGAAGTAACATTATGAATTTTAGGCAATTGGATAATGAACATGTTGCTCAAGCTTGGGAACGTATGAAATCTCTTGTTAAGAATTTCTGTACACATGGTTTGACTACTTGGATGGTTATCCAAACTTTCTATGCAGGATTGAACTTTACCTCGCGGAATCTGTTCGACTTGGCCGCGGGAGGAACCTTTTTGTCAACTACACTTGACGCTGCCACGAAACTATTGGATGAGATGATGACGAATTATTCTCAATGGCACACCGAGAGAGCTCCAACGGGTAGGAAGGTAAACTATGTTGAGGAGATCTCCTCCCTTAATGATAAAGTTGACATTATCACGACTTTAATTACTAAAAAAGCTCCTATTGATCCTCATGATGTTCCTTTAAATTCTTTGGTTGCTTAAGAAAGAAAACAAGTTGATGTTAATTTTATCTCTAGGAAAAACTTCAATAATAAAGCTTATAGGAGTAATTTTGGTATCAATCCTAGACCATTCCCATCCAACAACTATGGGAACAACAACACTTATCCTAGCACCAAAAACTCAATTTGTGAATTAGAGAGCATGCTTAAAGACTTTATCACTTCTCAAAAAGCCTTCAACAAGAGTGTAGAACAGAAATTAGAAAATTACATAGTCTCTCTTTGAAGGTAGACAACATAGCTCATGATGTAGAGATGCTTAAAATTAGAACTTCCCCCCTTGAGGAAAGGAACACCACACCCATGAATGCTATCCAAGTACAAATTAGTGAGAACATAAGAATGTTAGACAAACTTAAAGATAGATGGGCTAGAGAAAAAGAAGAGGAAGATAGGATCAAGAGCCTTCCTACTCACACTAACCTTGCTACTATACAAGTTGTTGAGGATCTCAAAACTTTTAGCACCCATCACACCCCTAGTCCCAGTGGACCTATTAATGGTGATGCTAATACCTCAACTATAGGACAAGAAGGTCCTTTGAATTTAGAGACTACCAAAAGAAGGAGCTTAGATGACATTACCACCACTTTAATTATTGATGCTAATATCTCGATTTTGACAATTGTAGTCTTTTCGAAGTTATCACTTTGTTTTTGCAAAGAATGGTTAAAGACCCCCACACTAGTACACTCAGTATTGCCTTCACCGAGCATATTACCAATGCTCTTATCAAATATAGGGAGGAGAAGCTCAAGCTAGAGACTTCTATTCCTAGAAAAATAGAAGATGGTTGGGATCCTATGGTCAAGATTAAATTTAATAATATCTCTTGATTTGCTTTATGTGATCTTGGAGCTAGTGCCTCCGTTATGCCCAAAAGAATGCATGATATGCTTGATTTGGAACCTTTTGATCAATGTTCATTTGATGTTCGTCTTTTTGATTCTTCCATAAAGAAACCTTTAGGGAGAATTGATGATGTTCTTATTGCTGTCAATGATAATTATGTGCCCGTTGATTTTCTTATTATGGACATCGAGTGAGATCCCTCATGTCCAATTATTTTGGGACGTCCTTTTCTCCGCACCGTTAGTGCTATCATTGACATGAAAGAAGGGACTATTAGATTCCAATGTCCCCTTAAAAAGGGAATCAAACACTTCCCAAGAAAGAAGATCAAGTTACCTTATGATTCTATTATTCGGGCAAGTTATTCTTATGGAGTTGACACCACTTGATCTTTTTGCATCATGCCTAGCTCAAAGGCATAAAAGAAAGCGCTTGTTGGGAGGCAACCCAATTTGTTTTTACTTTCAGTTTTAGTGGTCTTGATGCTTGTTACTACTATAGCAACATCATTGTATCTTTAATTTCTAGCTTTGTGCCAAGTTTTAGCCTGTGATTGCAAGAAAGTTCAAAAGTTGTGACATGCTGTCCAGAAATAGATTATGTCTGCTTGACGGAACAATTCGCCAAAATTCACCAGATCATCTTTTTGATCTGATTAAGTTTGACAGTATGCACTATATAATTGTCTTTTTGGCATCTGTTCTGAGTTTTTTGATTTGAGTTGCAGAAGTGCCCCGAACAAATTATTTACTACCTGTTGTTCTGTTTTTCACAAATTCTGCCACGTTTTGCGTTTTGATCATTTTGCAAATCTTAAGCTTGCTTTTGCTTTGCAAAAACGTTTTGGCAATCATGAGAAACAGTATATTTTCATGAAAATCTTTATTTACAGTAGATAATGAATTATTTTATCATGGGTACTGACCACTCTAATCAGCTTATGATGAGTTTCGTATGAAGGGAGTTTTCAAGTATGCGATGGAAGATGATGAAAGAAGATCCAGGAGTGTCAAGCGTTCAAGATTGGGGATGCCCCCATGCACCCCCAATAAATATTCAAAGAGACTCAAGCGTCTAAGCTTGGGGATGCCCACGTGCATCCCCTTCTCTATCAACAATCATCAGTTCGTCCATCTCCATGCTATATGTTTATCACTTCATGTGTTATGTACTATGCTTGGAGTGTCTCGCTCTTTACTTTTTTTGTTTGTTTTAGTTTTGATTGCTATTCATAGCAAGTCGGAACCTAGCCTTCCTTGTTTGGGAGAGAAACACACTCCATTCCACTCTAGAACACAACATAGGTTTTCATGCTTATCTTTTATGTGTGTTCCTTATCTTTTCGTAGTTGTTGTCATGCTTTGTGTCGCCTCTTGAGCTTGCGTTGGTTTTTTCCTTGAAAAGGAAAGGGTGATGCAGCACAGGAGCAGTAAGTATTTCCCTCAGTTTGAGAACCAAGGTATCAATCCAGTAGGAGAATCCACGTCAAGTGTGCAGAGTACCTGCACAAACACAAATGAGCTTGCACCCAACGCTATAAAGGGGTTGTCAATCCCTTCAAGATTGATTGCAAAGTGAGATCTGAAGGCGGAAAGTGCAACGAAGTAAAAGTGTATGGCTGAAAATATGATGTGAAGTAGACCGGGGGGCCATAGTGTTCACTAGAGGCTTCTCTCAAAATAGCAAATATTATGGTGGGTGAACAAATTACTGTCGAGCAATTGTTAGAACCGCGCAAAGTCATGACGATATCTAAGGCAATGATCATACATATAGGCATCACGTCCGAGACAAGTAGACCGATACTTTCTGCATCTACTACTATTACTCCACACATCGCCCGCTATCCAGCATGCATCTAGTGTATTGAGTTCATGACGAAAATATTAATGCCTTAAGCAAGATGACATGATGTAGAGGGATAAACTCTAACCAATGATGTAAACCCCATCTTTTTACCCTTGATGGCAACAACATGATGTGTGCCTCGCTGCTCCTTCTGTCACTGGGAGATGTCACCGCACGGTATGAACCCAAAACCAAGCACTTCTCTGATTGCAAGAATCATAGATCGAGTTGGCCAAACAAAACCCACAACTCGAAGAGAATTACAAGGATATGAAATCATGCATATAACAGATCAGAAGAAACTCAAATAAGATTCATAGATAATCTGATCATAAATCCACAATTCATCAGATCTCGACAAATACACCGCAAAAGAAGATTACATCGGATAGATCTCCATGAAGATCATGGAGAACTTTGTATTGAAGATCCAAGAGAGAGAAGAAGCCATGTAGCTACTAGCTATGGACCCGAAGGTCTATTGTGAACTACTCACGCATCATCGGAGAGGTCATGGTGTTGATGAAGAAGCCCTCCGTCTCCGAATCCCCGCTCCGGCAGGGCACCAGAACGTGCCCCAGATGGGATCTTGCGGAGACAGAAGCTTGCAGCGGCGGAAAAGTATTTTCGTGGATCTCTCGCATAGTTTTGGAATTTTTAGGAATTTATAGGCGGAAGAGGTAGGGGAGACGAGCCACAAGGGGACCACAAGCCTGCTAGGCGAAGGCCCCCCTGGCCGCTCCTAGGGGGCTTGTGGGGTCCCCTGGTGGCCCTTGCCTTGGTTCTCACATCCCGTGCGTATCTTCTGTTCCAGAAAAAATCTTTTCGGAAGTTTTATTCCGTTTGGACACCGTTTTAAATCCTCCTTTGAAAAGGGTCAAAAACACGGAAAAAACAAGAACTGGCACTCGGCACGGAGTTAATAAGTTAGTCCCAAAAAAGATATAAAAGGCATACAAAACATCCAAAGTTTGACAAGATAATAGCATGGAACCATAAAAGATTATAGATACATTGGAGACGTATCAAGCATCCCCAAGCTTAACTCGTGCTCGTCCTCGAGTAGGGAAGTGATAAAGACTGAATTTTTGATGTGGAATGCTACCTAGCATAGTTGTCCTTTGTAACTTCTTTCATGTGACATGAATGTTCAGATCCGTAAGATTCGAAACAATAGTTTGCTATTGACATGAAAACAATAATACTTCAAGCAAACTAGCAAGGTAATCTTGAACTTTCGAAATAACAAGGCCAAAGAAAGTTATCCCTACAAAATCATATAGTCTGGCTATCCTCCATCATCCCCACACAAATAATTTAAATCATGCACAACCCCGGTATTGGCCAAGTAATTGTTTTCGCACTCTTACTTTCTCAAACCTTTTTCAACTCTCACGCAATACATGAGCATGAGCCATGGATATAGCACTATGGTGGAAGAGAGTGTGGTGGTGGTTGTGAGACAAAAAGGAGGAGATGGTCACATTGACTCGGCGTATTAAAGGGCTATGGAGATGCCCATTAATAGATATCAATGTCAATGAGTAGGGATTGCCATACAAAGGATGCACTAGAGCTATAAGTATGTGAAAGCTCAAAGAGAGAACTAGTGGGTGTGCATCCAACTTGCTTGCTCACGAAGACCTAGGGCAATTTTGAGGAAGCCTATCATTGAAATATACAAGCCAAGTTATATAATAAAGATTCCCACTAGTATATGGTGGTGACAAAACGAGAGGCTCTCAATCATGAAGAACATGGTGCTATTATGAAGCACAATTGTGGAAAAGATAGTAGCATTGTCCCTTCTCTCTCTTTTTTCTCTTTTTTTTGTCTGGGCTCTTGGGCCTCTTTTTTCCCTTTTTTATTGTGGGCAACTTTGGCCTCCTTTTTTTCGTCACATGGGACAATGCTCTAATAATGATGATCATCACACTTTTATTTACTCACAGCTCAAAGCTTAGGACGATGATAACTCTATAGGAAATGCCTCCGGCAATGTACAGGGATGTGCAACGATCTAGCTTGGCGTATGACGCTGAAACATCTCGGTAGATATCTTACGATCATGCAATGTCAATATGAGAGTGACGACACAAGTCATGAGACGGAACGGTGGGAGTTGCATGGCAATATATCTCGGAATGGCTATGAAGATGCCATAGTAGGTAGGTATGGTGGCTGTTTTGAGGAAGGCATATGGTGGGTTTGTGCACCGGTGAAAATTGCGCGGTACTAGAGAGGCTAGCAATGGTGGAAGGTGAAAGTGAATCTATACCATGAACTCACATTAGTCATGAAGAACTCACATACTTATTGCGAAAGTTTTCATTAGTAATCGAAACAAAGTGCTAAACGCATACTCCTAGGGGAAGGGTTGGTAGGTGTAAACCATCGCGCGATCCCGACCGCAACACAAAGGATGACAATCAATAAATCAATTATGCTCCAACTTCCTAACATAGCGGTTCACCATACCTGCATGTTACGGGAATCACTAACTTCAACACAAGTATTTCTTGATTCACGACACCCTACTAACATAACTCTTAATATTACCAAATCCACGTCTCAAAACTAATTGAGAGGAATCAATACTTCTCTTTCTACTCAATGCACATGAAGATGGAGGTTTTATTGTATCCTCTTTGGGTACCTATCTCGTTTGGGACTACTTTCATAGCATAAGCCAACTACCAAGTCACGCACCGCCGTGCTCTAAAAGATCTAAGTGAAGCACATAGAGCAAAATGGTCTAGCTCAAAAGATATAAGTGAAGCACAATGAGAAACAACAACAAAAACAACAACAACAACCAAGCCTTTCAGTCCCAAACAGTTTGAGGTAGGCTAGAGTTGAAACCCATAAGATCTCGAAACCAAGTCATGGCTCTGGAACGTGGATAGCTAACTTCCACGCACCCCTGTCCATGGCTAAGTCTTTGTCGATATTCCAAACCTTCAGTTCTCTCTTAACGGACTCCTCCCATGTCAAGTTTGGTCTACCACGACCCCTCTTAACATTCTCAGCATGCTTTATCCGTCCGCTATGCACTGGCGCTTCCGGTGGCCTCCGTTGAATATGTCCAAACCATCTGAGACGATGCTGGACCAGCTTCTCTTCAATCAGTGACATCCCAAGTCTCTCTCGTATATCGTCATTCCGTACCCGACCCTTCCTTGTGTGGCCACATATCCATCTCAACATGCGCATCTCTGCTACACCTAATTGTTGGATATGTCGTCTCTTGGTTGGCCAACACTCCGCGCCATACAACATCGCAGGTCGGATAGCTGTCCTATAAAACCTGCCTTTTAGCTTTTGTGGCACTCTATTGTCATAGAGTACGCTAGAAGCTTGGCGCCACTTCATCCACCCAACCTTGATTCGGTGGCCCACGTCTTCATCGATATCTCCATCCTTCTGCAACATGGACCCCAAATATCGAAACGCGTCTCTCTCCGATACCACCTGCCCACCAAGGCTAACCTCTGCATCCTCGTGCCTAGTAGCACTAAAACTGCACCTCATGTATTCAGTTTTAGTTCTACTAAGCCTAAAACCTTTCGATTCTAGAGTCCGCCTCCATAACTCTAACTTTCTATTAACCCCCGTTCGGCTATCATCGACTAGCACCACAGCATCCGCAAAGAGCATACAACATGGGATATCTCCTTGTATATCCCTTGTGACCTCATCCATCACCAAATCAAAAAGATAAGGGCTCAAAGCTGACCCTTGGTGTAGCCCGATTCTAATCGGAAAGTCATCGGTGTCGCCATCACTGGTTCGAACACTTGTCACAACGTTATCATACATATCCTTGATGAGGGTAATGTACTTTATTGGGACTTTGTGTTTCTCCAAGGCCAACCACAAGACATTCCAAGGTATCTTATCATAGGCCTTCTCCAAATCAATGAACACCATATGAAGGTCCTTCTTTTGCTCCCTCTATCTCTCCATCAGTTGTCGTACCAAGAAGATGGCTTCCATGGTAGACCTCCCAGGCATGAAACCAAATTGGTTTTTGGTCACGCTTGTCAACCTTCTTAAGCGGTGTTCAATGACTCTCTCCCATAGCTTCATAGTATGGCTCATTAGCTTGATTCCACGGTAATTAGTACAACTTTGAACATCCCCCTTGTTCTTAAAGATTGGTACTAAAATACTCCGCCCCATTCTTCGGGCATCTTGTTTGACCGAAAAATGAGGTTGAAAAGCTTAGTTAGCCATACTATCGCTATGTCTCCAAGGCCTCTCCACACCTCGATGGGGATACCATCAGGACCCATCGCCTTGCCTACTTTCATCCTTTTTAACGCCTCCTTAACCTCGCACTCCTGGATACGTCGCACAAAGCACAAGATGGTATCATCAAAGGAGTCGTCTGGCTCAATGGTAGAGCTATGAACCTCTCCATTGTAAAGGTTGTCAAAGTACTCTCGCCATCTACGCTTGATCGTCTCATCCTTCACAAGAAGCTGATCATCTCCGTCCTTGATGCATTTGACTTCGCCAGCATCCCCCGTCTTCCTCTCCCTAATCTTGGCCATCTTGTAGATGTCCCTTTCGCCTTCCTTAGTGTTTAAACGTTGGTAGAGATCCTCATACGCCCGACCTCTCGCTTCACTCACCACCATCTTTGCAGCCTTCTTCGCCACCTTATACTTCTCCATGTTAGCTGCACTCCTGTCCAGATATAGGCATCTGAAACAGTCCTTCTTCTCCCTAATAACCTTCTGGACCTCATCGTTCCACCACCAGGTGTCCTTAGCTTCCCTTCTACTTCCCTTGGTCACCCCAACCTGCTCTACAGCGACCTTCCACAAGAAGGTCGCCATACTCTTCCACATCAAGTTTGCATCGCCTCCTTCCTCCCAAGGGCCCTCCTTAATGACCCTCTCCCTGAAAGCCTGGGATGCCTCCCCCTTGAGCTTCCACCACTTTGTTCTAGCGACTTTGGCGCGCTTATCCCGTTGGACACGAATCCTAAAGCGGAAGTCAGCAACCACAAGCTTATGTTGAGGGACAACACTCTCTCCAGGTATCGCTTTACAATCAATGCAAGCGCGTCTGTCTTCTCTTCTAGAGAGGACAAAATCAATCTGGCTAGAGAGTAGACCACTACTGAACATCACTAGATGGGATTCTCTCTTCCTAAAGAGGGTGTTAGCTACAACCATGTCGTAGGCTAGAGCGAAGCTCAGGACATCTTCTCCTTCTTGGTTCCTGATGTCATAGCCAAAGCCCCCATGCACCCTTTCAAAACCTGTGTTAGATGTACCCACATGGCCATTGAGGTCTCCTCCTATGAAGAGCTTCTCACTAATAGGTACCCTCCTAACCAAGCCCTTCAGGCCTTCCCAGAACTCCCTCTTGGTGCTCTCATTGTGGCCTACTTGCAGGGCATACGCGCTGATAACATTGAGGACTAAGTCCCCAACTACCAGCTTGACAAGGATCATCCGGTCCCCTTGCCTCTGGACGTCCACAACTCCATCCCTAAGGCTCTTGTTGACCAAGATGCCTACTCCATTCTTGTTTGAAGTTGTCCCCGTGTACCACAACTTGAAGCAGGTATCTTCCACCTCTTCGCCTTTTGTCCCTTCCATTTGGTCTCTTGGACACATAGAATATCAACACGCCTCCTCACTGCCATATCAACTAGCTCCCGTAACTTACCCGTCAGGGACCCTATGTTCCAGCTACCTAAGTGTATCCTCCTATGCTCGGCTAACTTCCTTACCCTCTGCACTCGTCGAGTCAAATGCGAAGACCCTTGCTCATTTTTCACTACACCGGGGCGTCGGTGCAGCGCGCCACTAAGGATGCGGCGACCCAACCCTTGCTCACTTATCACCGTATCCAGATCAAGATACGGCGCGCCACCAAGGGGGTGACGGCCCGGACCTTGCCCATTTGACACCACACCCGGGTTCCGATGTGGCGCGTCGCTAAGAGGGTTACGCTGGCTCTCCATGCCTATCACAACCATCCTCCTTTACCTGGGCTTGGGACTGTCTATGCTGAGACAACATAGGCGGAGTTGAAGCACAATGAGCATTCTAGAAAATTCACGATGAGTGCGTGTCTCTCACAAAAGGTGTGCAGCAAGGATGATTGTGACACAACAAAAAGAAAAGACTCCTATGATACAAGGCGCTCCAAGCAAAACACATATCATGTGGTGAATAAAAATATATCTCCAAGTAATGTTACCGATGAATTGAAGACGAAAGAGGGGATGCCTTCCCGGGGCATCCCCAAGCTTAGGCTTTTTGGTGTCCTTGAATTTGACTTGGGATTCCTTGGGCATCCCCAAGCTTGAGCTCTTTCCACTCTTTATCCATTTGTCCATGAGAACATCACCCAAAACTTGAAAACTTCACAACACAAAACTTAAACAGAAACTCGTGGTATCATTAGGACAAGAAAACAAACTACCACCTCTTTAGGTACTGTAGGAATCTTGATTTCTATTTATATTGGTGTTAGATTACTGTATTCTCACTTTTCCATGGCTAGTACCCCCCGATACTATCCATAGTTTCATCAAAACAAGCAACCAACTCAACAAAAACAGAATATGTTAAAAACAGACTAGTCTGTAGCAATCTGTATACTTCATATACTTATGTTACCTCAAAAATTCTGAACAATTACGACTGCCTCGGAAAAAGGCATATAAACCATCATAAAAAAGAATAAACTCAAAAGCTCTTTCTGCATAAAAATGAAAAATAATTTCGTGAGCAAAAGGTTTATGTCTTTTTCTAGCAGGATCAAACAACCCTCACCAAAACTAGTCATAAAGTTTTTGCTTGGCTCAAACACAAAAAGAAACACAAAAAACACAATCATAACAGAATTATGATGGCGTGGACGCAACAAAACAGAAAGAAAAATATATATTCATTGGGTTGCCTCCCAACAAGCACTATTGTTTAACGCCCTTAGCTAGGCATAAGGTGGTGGAATCACGTATCGTCGTCTTTGGTGCTCAAACCATCAGTAGCCCTCATCATGGATTAATAAGGAAATCTTATTTTCTTTCTAGGAAAATGATCCATGCCCTTCTTTAAAGGAAATTGAAACCTAATATTCCCTTCCTTCATATCGATAATATCACCAATAGTCCTTAGGAAAGGTCTACCAAGAATGATAGGGCATGTAGGATTGCAATTACAATCCGCAAGATGCAAATTAACAGAACATTCCTCAATCTCATTAAAGCCTAGAACATCATGTAAAGACTTTGGAATCACGGAAACACTAGCACTCAAATCACACAAAGCGTTGCATTCATAGTTTTTTATTTTGATTTTGATAGTAGGTTCCCACTCATCATCAAGCATTCTATGGATAGAAACTTCCAACTCATGTTTCTCTTCAAGAGATTTTATCATAGCATCGACGATATGATCGGTAAAGGCCTTGTTTTGGCAATAAGCATGTGGATAGTTTAGCATGGATTGCATCAAGGAAATGCATTCAATCAAGGAGCAACTATACTAATTAAATTCCTTGAAATCCAAACTAGTAGTTTCATTACTACTCAAAGTTTTGATTTCTTCTACTCCACTTTCAATGCTTTTAGCATCAAGATAGATGGACTCCGAATCATTGGGGCATTTTTTAACCAAAGTGGATTCATATCCAGCCCCATCATCATTAGGTTTGACACTAGAAAACAAAGATTTAATGGGAGTCACACCAAGCACTTTAAGATCTTCCTGATTCTTATCATAAGAACACACCCTTTTAAGCCATTCGTGTCTAGCTTGAATTTGGGCGGTTCTTTCTTTGCTCTCACTCATGGAAACAGGATAGCTTTCAAAGTTTCATCCCTATTGTTCTTGAGAGGAGCACATCTAACTTTGTAAGCATCAATATCACTGGACTGTCCATCAACGCTCCTAGCCAAATCGTCAATTTTGAGTAGTTTTTCCTCTATGGACGCATTGAAAATCTTTTGCGAGTTGATAAACTCTTTGATATTACTCTCTAGATCAGAGGGTAATCTATTGTAATTTCCATGAGTATTGTTGTAGGAGTTTTCCAAAGTTATTAGAGTGGTTACTAGGAAACGGCCTAGGAACATAGTTTCCTCTAAAAGCATTGTTGTTGCCAAAATTATTCCTACCAACAAAATTAACGTCCAAGCTCACATTACTACTCTCAATCAAGGAAGACAAGGACATGTCATTGGGATCCAAAGGAGCACTTCTACTAGCAACCAAATTCATTAACTCATCCATCTTGGCACTCAATGAGTTAAGTTCTTCAATAGCGTGTACCGTCTTACTAGTAGGTGACCTTTCAGTGTTCCACTGAGAGTAGTTTGTCATGATATTGTCTAGGAGTTTTGTGGCTTCTCCTAATGTGATTTCCATGAACGTTCCACGTGACGTGGAGTCCAAGATATTTATAGAAGAGAAATTAAAACCAGCGTAGAAGATTTGTATAATCATCCAAAGACTCAAGCCATGAGCGGGACAATTTCTAATCATCAATTTCATTCTCTCCCAAGATTGTGCAACATGCTCATGATCAAGTTGCTTAAAATTCATGATATCATTACGGAGAGATATAATCTTAGCCGGCGGAAAATACTTGCATATATAAGCATCTTTGCACTTGTTCCAAGAATCAATACTATTTTTGGGCAAAGAAGAAAACCAAGTTTTTGCTCGATCTCGCAACAAGAACGGAAAAAGCTTCAATTTAATCACATCATTATCCACATCTTTCTTCTTTTGCATCTCGCAAAGCTCAATGAAGTTATTAAGATGGGATGCGGCATCTTCACTAGGAAGGACGGAGAATTGCTCTTTCATAACAAGATTCAGCAAGGCAGCATTGATTTCGTATGATTCCGCACTAGTGGCGAGAGCAATCGAAGTACTAATAAAATCATTATTATTAGTATTCGAGAAGTTACCAAGTTTGGTGTTTTCAGTCATGGTGACTTCAACAAGCAAACAAGCACACAAGCGAACAGAAAGCAAGCGAGAGAAAAGGGCGAACGAAAAAGGCAAATATTTTTGTAAATTTTTGTTTTTCAAAAGTGGGGGAGAGGAAAACGAGAGGCAAAAAATTAAATGCAAGAGATGAGTTTGCGACACTTACTTGGATGAGTTCTTGACTTGATCGTCCCCGGCAATGGCACTAGAAATCCTTCTGCTGCCTCCTGAGCTTGCTATGGTTTTTGCCTTGAAGAGGAAAGGGTGATGCAGCACAGGAGTAGTAAGTATTTCCCTCACTTTGAGAACCAAGGTATCAATCCAGTAGGAGAATCACCGTCAAGTGTCCAGCGTACCTGCACAAACACAAATGAGCTTGCACCCAACGCTATAAAGGGGTTGTCGATCCCTTCAAGATTGATTGCAAAGTGAGATCTGAAGGCGGAGAGTGCAACAAAGTAAAAGTGTAAGGCTGAAAATATGATGTGAAGTAGACCCTAGGGCCATAGTGTTCACTAGAGGCTTCTCTCAAAATAGCAAATATTACGGTGGGTGAACAAATTACTGTTGAGAAATTGATAGAACCGCGCAATGACATGACAACATCTCAGGGAATGATCATACATATAGGCATCATGTCCGAGACATGTAGACCGATACTTTCTGCATCTACTACTATTACTCCACACATTGACCGCTATCCAGCATGCATCTAGTGTATTGAGTTAATGACGAACAGAGTAACGCCTTAAGCAAGATGACATCATGTAGAGGGATAACCTCAAACCAATGATGTAAACCCCATCTTTTTACCCTTGATGGCAACAACATGATACGTTCCTCCTTGCCCCTTCTGTCACTGGGAGAGGTCACAGCATGGTATGAACCCAAAACCAAGCACTTCTCCCATTGCAAGAATCATAGATCAAGTGGTCCAAACAAAACCCACAACTCGAAGAGAATTACAAGGATATGAAATCATGCATATAAGAGATCAGAAGACACTCAACTAAGATTCATAGATAATCTGATCATAAATCCACAATTCATCGGATCTCGACAAACACACCGCAAAAGAAGATTACATAGGATAGATCTCCATGAAGATCATGGAGAACTTTGTATTGAAGATCAAAGAGAGAGAAGAAGCCATCTAGCTACTAGCTATGGACCCGAAGGTCTATGGTGAACTACTCACGCATCATCAGAGAGGTCATGGTGTTGATGAAGAAGCCCTCTGTATCCGAATCCCCCCACCGGCAGGGCACCAGAACGTGCCCCAGATGGGATCTTGCGGAGACCAAACCTTGCGGCGGCGGAAAAGTATTTTCGTGGATCTCTCGCGTAGTTTTGGAATTTTTAGGAATTTATAGGCGGAAGATGTAGGGCAGACAAGGCACAGGGGGACCACAAGCCTGCTAGGCGCGGGCCCGCTGGCCGCGCCTAGGGGGCTTGTGGGGCCCCTGGTGGCCCCTGCCTTGTTTCTCACGTCTCGTGCATAGCCTCTGTTCTGGAAAAAATCTTTTCGGAAGTTTTACTCCGTTTGGACACCATTTAAAATCCTCCTCTAAAAAGGGTAAAAACACGGAAAAAACAGGAACTGGCACTTGGCACTGAGATAATAAGTTAGTCCCAGAAAAGGTATAAAAGGCATACAAAACATCCAATGTTTGACAAGATAATAGCATGGAACCATCAAAAATTATAGATACGTTGGAGACGCATCACTTAGCTCTTAGTTTTCATGCTATATCTTTTTAAGAGCTTTTATTTAGGTTGATTTTGGAAATCTCTTGAGTTATCATGCTTATTTTTTTAGAGTGTTGGCTTGTTGCGTTGGGTTGTGTGGCTTGCATAAGTAGATAACTGAGGTTGCTATTTAAGTATAGTAGTAACTTGCAATAGTTTTGAGGTATTGATTTGAGTAATGTTTGGACTATTGGTGCCAAGAGCTTGAGCCTATTAGTGATAGGTGTCATATTTTGGGAAATCCATGAGTTTTCAAAAACTAAAAATTAGTTGAGAACTCTAGCTACTAGATTGATTGCTAACCTCTCGAGGGTTTGGAATATATAGAGTACCCTCATGTTACCATGGGTCGAGGATGCTCAAGGATAACCAAACCCCCAAACACTCCTCCTCGGGGTACTTGTCTCTTTGTGAATCTCCTAACTAGATAGAGAGTTACCGATAATAAGTGTATGAGTTCTTCGAACTAATGTGAGTATTCGATTATTGGCACTTCCACCATCCATATTTTGCTAGCCTCTTCGGTACCGTGCATTACCCTTTCTCATCTCGAGAGTTGGTTCAAACTTTGCCGGTGCATCCAAACCCATGGCATGATACGCTCTGTCATCTTAAGCCTCATTATATCTTTCCTCAACACAGCCACCATACCTACCTATTAAGGCATTTCCATAGCCTTTCCGAGATACATTGCCATGCAACATCGACCATCTCATGACTTGATCTTCATGTCATACATGCTTTTGCTTGATCGAGGAGCCACATGTTAGTTGGCCTTGCCCTTATTATTGCTACATGACACGCTAGTTTCATTGCATATCCTGCTCCACTCGTAGAGGCATATATTTGCATACATCATGGTAGTTTTCTTTTGTCTTTATGTGAGTACTTCTTATAAAGTGTGATGATCTTCTTTTTATTCTTGTAAAACATAGAGTGTTGCCCTTAAGTGAGGAAAAGATCCCAAAGAGGACAAATTAAAACATCCCAGACAGGGCAAATGAAAAGATCCCAAAGAGGACAAATTAAAACATCCCAGACAGGGCAAATGAAAAGATCCCGAAGAGGACAAATGAGAGATAAATACAAAGAGCCAAAGAGGCCACAAAAAATAAAGAAATAAAGAAATAAAAGGAGAGAAGGGGGCAACACTACTATTCCTTTTGAAAGATCCACACTCGTACTCCATTGTTATATTTGTACTACATAGAGATTATCATTCATGCATAATATGCGGGGACCCTTACACTATAGAACTTGGCTTGTATATTCCAATGATGAGCCTCCTCAAATGAGCTCAAGGTCTTCTTGAGAAAGCAAGTTGGATGCACCCCCACTAGTTCCATTGGAGAGTTTACCTTAGCTCAGATGTGCATCCGTTGCATGGCAATCCCTACTCCTCACATCGTATCTATCATGTGGCTTTCTCTCGCCTATGGTTGTCGTCATTGATGTGAGAATTTCACACCTTTTTGTCTTCCTTCCCCATCATTATTCTATTTGCCATCCTAAGTGCGAACATATCTTTCTTGCGCTCATCCATTGCATAAGTGCTCAAAGTCGAACGTGAGAGGATCATTTTGACTTGTTCCTGACTAGTGGACTAGGGATGAGTCAAAATAAGATTCTGAAGGAGACCAAGTGTGAAGTTTAGTATATTGAGTTCTCAATTAAAAAATATCTGACGCTCTAAACCTATCTACCACTTCTTGCACGCAAACACCATTTGGAGACATTCGAGTCACGCACAGCGAGAGCTCTTGCACCTTTATGTTCTTACTTTGCTAATTTCCATACTAAATATAGACTCTTGCTTGTTATTTTCTTGACTTGAATTGCATACCTTACTTGCTTTACTTTGAAGTTCTTATATGTGTGTTAGAATGTCACCATAGTAATTATTTGTGTTATCATTTACCTACTCGAGGACGAGCAGGAATTAAGCTTGGGGATGTTGATACGTCCCAAAGTATCTATAATGTCTCCTTGTTCCATGATCTTTTGGGTGACATTTTTATATGTTTTGCTACACTTTTATATCTTTTTACACATATTTGGACTAACCTACTGACTCAATGCACCCACTGCCAGTTTTTGTCTGCTGATGTCTTTTTGTTCCACGGGCTTTTACCAAAATTTCCACAGTTCCAAAAATCCCGACAAAAATATATAAAAATCAGTGTGACGGAAGATTTTGGAGCACCAAAAATGGGCCATAGAGGATCCAGGGGTTGCCCATGCGGCCTCGCTGCGCGGCCTGGCCCCTGGCCACGCCCACAGGTCACCTGGGTGCGGCCCACCTCCTCTGACGCCCTCCTTCGGCCTATATTTACCCCTCCGATTAGAAACCCTTCCATCACATCCAGAATCACGAATTTCTCCATCGCTCCGCCACCAAAGCGCTTCCAAGATCGGGAACGTCAGGAGACCTCTTCCCGGCACCCTGCCGGCGGGAGGATGGACCTCCGGGAGCTTCTCCACCGCCATGGATGCTTCCCGGACGTGTCGTGAGTAGTCCTCCTTGGACGATGAGTCCATGACCAGTAGCTATGTAATGTCTTCTCTCCAATCTTGTGCTTCAGTGATTAGCCCTTGTGAGCTGCCCTACATGATCAAGGCATGTATGTAATTTTCCTTGCTATGCTCGGTTTGCTTGGATCCGATGGATTATGAGATTATGTTCAGACTGTGATGAGTTATATATTTGATTATCCTTTTTATATTATGTTCTTTAGTGATTCATGCATGTTCTCCTTTGCTCTTTATTGCTTTGCCCGTGTAGTAGATTGTAACTCCAAGAGGGAGTGTTAGGCATGATTGTGGGTTCATGCCCCCCGATGTCTAGCTTGAGTGAAAGAAACATGAGACTAGGGGATGTGTTGTTGCCAGCAGGGAGAAAACAACGGTTCTTGTGACCACGGTTGCAAGGATTGTTTACCTTACGCAAAATTCATTAATGCAGTTGTCCGTTGCTTTGAGTTTACACTTTGGGTTGGGATCACAACTTAATACCAATGAGATGTTCACGATAGATATCGCAAGGTGGATGATTAGTAAGTAGATGCTGATGAATAAACGGTCTACTTGTCTTGGTGTAGTACCCATTACTATTGAGCCTCTAACTTTCAAGTAGCATAATTAGCATTGCGGTGCGTTTATAATTCTATCAATTGCCCACCTGTAATTTTTTTACCCAAACATAGTTATTTATATTATTTTGGGAGAGAGACATCACTAGTGAACATCATGTGACTCAGGTCCATATCACCACCATTGCTTACACCTCCATCATTTACTGCTTTTATTTACTTTTCCCTTGCAATCACTATCATTATTCCCGCTTGTGTTTTGATCCTTTGCAAACTACAAGGCCAAAGATATTGACAACCTCTCTGTACTTGTTGCGAGCAAAGTTATTTGTTGTGTGTGCAGGTCCACGTCTTCTGCTAGCTCCAGGGCAGCGGACACCTACTTGTTGATCCTCGTAGTCCTCCTGGTTCGCTAAACCTTACAGTCCCCGTGTAAGGGAAATATGCTGCTGACTACATCTCCACCTTCCACTTGGGGTAACCAACAAGGGGCGAGAAGTATATCCATCAACTCGGCATCACCACCCTAGTCCTAAACCCCATAGTCGACGGCTTGAGACTCAAGAAGGTACTAATGGACGGGGGCAACGACCTCAACCTCATTTATGAGGATAGCTTGAAATATGTTGTTCGACGAACTAGAATCGAGGCGAGCACAACCACCTTCCGGAGTATCGTACCTGGTAGAGAGGCCCACTCCACAGGACGAGGAGCGCTCGACGTGATATTGGCACGCCCGTTAGCTACTGATCCAAGGAGCTACTATTTCATATCTTCCCTTTCCATAGTGGTTACCACACACTATTTGGTCGCGAAGCCTTCACACAATTTGAGGCCATACCCCATTACGGGTACATGAAACTCAAAATGCGAGGGCCGAACAGAGTGATCACTCTAAATAGTGACCCCAAAAGAGCCCTCTGGGCCGAAAACAAATCTGCATCCCTCGCCTTGGAAGTACTAGCAGAGACCCTCTGTGTAGAAGAACTCATGGCACTACGTGTTGTGGTGGAGAAAAACGAGGTGATCCTCGGCAAGCGAACCAAGTCCACATTCTTCAAAACGGCCGACGTAATTGCCAAATTCCAAGTACATCTAATGGACCCCGGTAAAAAAGCGTCAATTGGGGCACGATTGGAGCCCAAAATCGACGAAGCACCACGTGCTTTTCTACATGAAAATTGGGACATATTCGCCTCGCACCGATCTGACATGCCACGAATCCCTCAGGGGCTGGCAGAGCACATCCTAAACATAATAGCCAGTTTCAAACCCGTAAAATTGGCCTTGCGCCAATTTCCGAACCTAAATGCTAAGCTATGGGTGAAGAGCTCGCCAAACTACTGGAAGCCGGTTTCATCAGGGACATTAAACACCCCGACTGGTTGGCAAACTTGGTCTTGGTACCAAAGAAGGATAAATCCTGGAAGCTATGTATCAATTTTAAAGACCTAAATAAAGCCTGCACCAAGGATCCCTTTCTGTTGCCCCGGATAGATCATATTATTGATGCCACAACCGGTCATGATTCCCTATGTTGCCTTAACACCTACTCCGGATACCATCAAACCAAAATGAAGGAATCCGACCAGGCAACAATCACATTCATAACACCCTACGGGCCATTCTGTTTAACACAATGCCATTCGAAGTGAAAAACGTGGGAGCCACTTATCAGCGCATGGTTCAGACTTGGTTGGGGAAACAAATCAAAAAAACAGTAGAGGCATATGTCGACGATGTGGTCGTCAAGACTAGACACGTTAACCAGCTGGTGGACGACCTTAGGGAGAACTTCGCTAATTTACGGGAGTCCGATATTCGAATTAATCCAGATAAACGCGTATTCAGCGTTCCCACCGGCAAACTCCTTGGATTTATTGTATCGCAAAGAGGAATCGAAGCAAATCCGGCCAAAATACGAGCATTGTCACAACTCGCGACACCAATAGATCTACAACACGTCGAAAACTGGCAGGCTACATGGCGGCTCTAAGCAGATTTATATCCCGTCTAGGCAAGAAGGACCTGCCACTGTATTGGTTGCTTAATAAAACCAAAAGATTTCCAGTGGACCGATGAGGCCATAGCGGCTTTGGAAGACATCAAGGCGATACTATCTAGAAACTCTATACTAGCAGCACCCTTCACAGGGGAGCCAATGTTGCTATACATCTCGACCACCAATCAAGTAGTCAGCGCTGTACTCATCAAAGAACTAGAAGGAGAGGGCCAACAACTACGGTTTCAAAGGCTGGTCTACTACTTATCCGAAGTCCTCACCCCATGCAAAACGAGGTACCCATACTACCAAAAGACCGCCTATATAGTGTTCATGGCATCACGGAAGCTTCGGCACTATTTCCAGGAGTGTGCGGTCACTGTGACTTCAGAAGTTACGTTCAACGGTATCATAAACAATAAAGATACCACTAGACAAATAGCAAAATGGGCCATCGAGCTCTTGCCTTTCAAGATCACCTGCAAACTTCGATGGGCCATTAAATCTGAGGCCCTGGCCGACTTCATGGCGGAATGAACCAAGGCTGAACTCCCTAGAGAGTATAGCACTTATCCTCATTGGACCATGTACTTCAACGAGTCCAAAACACTGACCAGACTAGGGGCTGAAGTGACTCTCACGTCCCCCACTGGAGACAATGTTCGGTACATGCTACAAATCATGTACGCCGATTCAAACAACATAGACGAATATGAAGCCCTACTACACTGTCTTCGGATGGCAGCCTCAATGGGCTTTCATTGGCTCGAAGTACGAGGAGAATCTAATCTTGCCGTTTCACAAATTAACGGTGAATTCGATGTAGAGGATCCAAAAATGCCGGCTTATAGGAACATCATCCTCAAAATATCATCACGATTTGAAGGATTAGAGTTCCACCATCTCAAGAGACAACACCCAGGCAGCGGACGTTCTCGCCCGCTTAGGGATGAAGCGTGACCCCGTTCCTAGCAATATCTTCTTGGAGCGGCTATTCAAGCCATCTGTAGTATGGTAGAACGAGACGGTCAACATAGGGGCTGATGGCGAAGAGATGGCGGTACCCCAACAACCGAACATGGCTACAATCAAAGAAACTCCCTCGGATCATGAGGTCATGGCCATAATTGCGTCGTGGACCGCTTTCTTGCTTATTTATTATGCAAGGAGCTGCCCAATGATCAAACCGAGGCGCGACGTATAATACGCTAATCAAAGACTTATAAGGTATACGAGGGCGAGCTATATAAAAAGAGAAGAACACGAGTACTCTAGCGGTGCATATCCGAGGAAGAAGGAAGGCAACTTTTGGCCGAGGTACACGCCGGAATGGGTGGTCACCCGCAGCAGCACGGGCGTTTGTTAGCAGGGCTTTTCGAGCCGGATTCTACTAGCTAATGGCCTGAGAAGATGCCTAGACACTCGTTCGGAATTTTAAGGCGTGTCAACTCTTTACAAACCAAAGCCACATGCCCTCAAGAGCTCTTCGAACTATTCCGATCACTTGGCCTTTTGCGGTCTGGGGTGTGGACATTGTCAGCCCACTTAAGGGGGGGGGACCAAGAAAACTAAATATCTCCTGGTTATGGTGAACAAATTTACCAAATGGATCAAGGAAATGCCGGTCATCTAGGCCAAGGCTAAGCCAGTAATCGAATTTATCTCTAGTGTCGTACACCGTTATGGTGTTCCACACATCATAAAAACACACAACGGATCCAATTTAACCGCCCAGGAGGTAAAATATTGGTGCGCGAACCTGGGCATAAAGCTTGATTACGCCTGTGTATACCACCTGTAGACCAACGAACAAGTCGAAAGAGGAAATGGCTCATTATGAGAGGTATTAAACCTAGGTTGATCCGCTCTCTTCAAGAGTCCGATTGATAATGCATGGAGGAGCTTGACTCTGTGCTATGGGGCTTGCGCACCACCCCAAATCAACCCATAGGGTACACCCCCTTCTTCATGGTGTACGGGGCTGAGGCAGTCCTACCCTATGACATTATACACGACGCACCTTGGGTGCACATGTATGAGGAAAAAGAGGCTGAACTAGATCGGCAAGACGACTTAGATGCATTGGTAGGCGAGCGTGACATAGCTCTGGCCCGATCAACTTTTTATCAACAACAAGCTCGGTGCTATCAGCGCAGGGAAGTCCGTGCAAAGGCGTATAACATGGGAGAACTTGTCATACGCATCGCCGAGAAGCAGAAGCATAAACTTCACCCCATGTGGGAGGGCCCTTTCATAATCGATGAAATCTTAACATAAGGAGCTTATCACCTGCGCAGATCCGAAGACAACTGCCTCAAGCCGAACCCTTGGAATGCAGGTCGGCTTTGGTGTTTTTAAGGCTAGACCATTATCATTGTCCCTTTTACGTCACGTTCTTTTTTCTGTATCGCCCAAATTTTTATTTTTTTCCTACAGAGATAATTAGATGTTCCTGCGTCATGTTTAGGTTAACCGAACACCATTGGACATGTAGCGAATCATCCGTGTTAAACGGAATGACCAAGTTGCGCCTGGGGGTTTAATATGGAAGTTGTTCAATATATTTTTCATGCCTACATGTTCACATATACATCTTAAAATAAAAACATTTATTCTTGCTATTTTATATATCAATTGGAATTAAGATTTTAGCAATGTTGGGTTGCCTCACTCCCGTGTTTGCTCTCTATGTTCCCGGTGTATCCGGTTAGAGAGTAAAGGGACCACTGCTGCGATTGTTATGACCAGTTCACTCGGACATGTACCTCAGACGGGTGAAGCCAAAAGGTAGTGCTTCTTGAGATACAACTTGATTGGCTAGAACGATGCCCACCTATTAGGCAAATTTTGCATCATACAACTGTTAACTGTGTAAAGTGGATAAACAGCCCTATCGACGACACCTATGTAGTAGCTCCGGAAAAAGGAACCCATTAAGGAATTATTATTTTTGGAAGATGTTTCCTACGCCTAGTCGTAATATAACATAATCCACCCGTATAACTTTTTTCTGATAGTACCACATGGCCGGATTGCCTAGTTATCGGAAATTTGATTCCCACTTTTGTAGGATACAAAGTACAAAACACTACACAGTTTATAAACAGGGGAGGATGAAGCCGATGGCTGATTAAAGACAAAATTTTCAAATTATAAAGGAAGTGCATTAACACACAAATATCATTACAGGAGGTTACACGCTTGCTGATTGGTCTGGTTGATCTATTATACCATCTAACATCTAGTCTTATTGCGACAAGCACGCGACGGGCATCACTTGATCGTACACGAGACCTGGAGGAATCTCCTTCCCATCTAGTCCCACAGGTCCAACTCTAGCCATATGCTCGGGATCTAGGCTGGTAAAGCGAGTCTTTACCATAGCCCACGCCTCCCGAGCTCCTTCTCGGTGGGCCGAGGTCTTCCATAGATCGAAGCGATTGTGGGCTCTTGTAAACTGCTCGGCAAGATCGGACATCCCTTGTGGAGGATTTTTGTCTGGCCATAAAGCTCGGACCATATTCCGCATAGCCTTCCGCGCACGCACATGCACAATAGATAGTTCCTTCAACGGCCCCCCCAAAGGAAGTTGCCTTCTACTCATGACGCCCAATCGAAAGACCTAATCCAACGAAGAAACAAGTTTTCATGATCAACACAATATAGGTCGAATTAGTTCCAGGTCGGAGCATCACTTACATTACATGCCACTTTTCAATCTCTGGTTCTATTCTTGAGTTTGCGCCAGTAGAGTTTTCAGATACTCAACTTCCTTAGCTTGTTTTTTGTTCTTTTCCTTTAGATTGTTGTTTTCTTCATGGCATCTCTCAGTACACGCTGATTGACATCAAGTTGTGATTCGGCATATCGCTGAGCTTCTCGAGAGGCATCCAGATCTTTCTACCGTTGGCCTATTGATTCATCTGCTATAGCATTTTTTTGCCAATTAATATATATATATATATATAACAAATTCAGAATAATACAAATCAACTCCCTTACTATGGGCTTCTCTCGTAAATTTCTTCACATCTACCAGCTTGGCCCTACTGGAGTTTAAATCAGCCTGGCTTTGATGGAGATCATTGGATAAACTCTCGTTTTCCTGCTTCAGAGCCTGCTGATTGAAAAAGGTACTTATTGACGACCCTTAATTCAGCCGTCCCACCCAAATTAAGGATCCGGGGCTATTGGGTCCGAACTTCCCTTCGGATATTGAAAAGTCGATAACTTACGTGCAGATGGGGAGACAGTTGTCCGGCCACTTCTTTAAGGCCGGCTTGCGCGGCTTCGAGGTATGTATCAGTCGAATTAAGAGCATTAAACTCTTCTCGGAAAATAAAGGATGACGTAGATCCTCTTTCCGTTGTCGATGATTCATGGCAGTCTCGTATTAGGATTTCCTTACAGATAGTGCATCCGAACACTCGGGGGTCGGACCCGTGTTCGGGACTCCTGCGCCCACCGACGCACCGGGGTCTGGTTTACTACCTAATACCTCGAGACCCTCCCTGGGCGGGGAAGGTTGAGCACGTCTCCTGCATTGGTCGACCGAGGGTCATAAAAATATGAAAGGAAAGATAGCTTCGTAAGGATTATAAGTCAGTCCGTTTACCTTTTTCTGATGGAGAAGCAGATGGGTTTACTCTCGCCACACTTTGTTCGGGAATTCTATCCTCGTTTGAAAGGACCCCAGCCGATCTTGTCCGGGGAGGAGTTCGGCGAGTGCTCCGACGACCCATAGGCGCAGCCCCTTGTTGGGCCGTCGTTTTTCTCTTACTCCCTGAAGAAGGAAGGGGACTAGGGTTGTCGGCCACAAGGGCTGCCCTATACCCATCAACTCCCTCCTCGTAAAACACCCCATCCTCAAAAGCGATCGAAAGCTCTGGGTCTTCATGAAACCGGGGATCATCGTCACGGGCATAGTCTTTGGGATGAGGCGCTAGAAATTTCAGCTTGTCAATTCAGCGCTTCCAAGGCTACAAGTAAGGGGTAGAAGTTATAAATTAAACAATAAAGGATACAAATGCCCAAAAATAGTGAACATTAGTAGACATACCTATTCGATGGGGTCGTATGCCAAATAACCTTCCTTAGTGAAGGGGCGGCCAAACCTTCTTTTTTCCCTTTGAAGAGGTCGGCTTGGATGGCTGATAAGGCTTTCTGGTATTTTGGTCCTAGCCTTTTGGATCGAGTGGAATCGCTCGTCCCGCTATAGCACCATAGGGGATGTGTGCATTGTTGGAGCGGCTCGACATACCGGGTAATCACTGTGACCATCACATCAACGATGGTTAGTCCGCAATGAGCAAGCACCTTAATCTTAACGGACATCTGTTTTACTTTGGAACTCTCCTCTTGGGAGAGGCTCTATGGCCTGCAGTTGTAACGCTTCTTCAAAGACTTTGTAGAGTATTCGGGAAAGCCCCTATGAATTGAATTGAATAGGGGAACAACCTCGATATGGAACCACTCCGAAGACCACTCGTCTAGATCCTTCTTCGGTGTCCCAATTGGGTATCCCGTGGTGGCTAAACGCCACACTTTGGCTCCGCCCACTTCCTGGATTGATGTTCCTCTGGTTCGAGGAACGATGCAAAGATATATTCTACAGAGATAAAGGTGGGGTTCAAAAACCAAAAACATCTCGCATTAGGCCACGAAGCCTGAGATATGGAGGATGGAACCGGGAGTGAGATTGTGGAGTTGCAGCCCACTAAATTCCAGTAAACCCCTTAAGAAGGGGTGAACACATAACCCCACCGCTCGCAGCAGGAAAGGAACAAGGAAAACCCGTTCTCCCTAATGTGGGGACGGGAAGCTCTCAGCATAGGCCTTCCCATCAATGGACGTCAGACCAGCGTGGGTGGGTGCGAGAGCTGATGGGGGAGATATCCCCGCGTTTCAAGCTCGCGTTGGCGGAGAAGAGAGACAGAGAAATTGGCCTAGTCCCATGGAAGGGGGCCGAGGGGACGCGAAGAGGAACCAGCCATGATCCTAGGAGTGTTGGAGATCTCTAGGGTTTCTTGGCAAGGATGAGATGTGATGGGGCCTCGAGACTGATTTTGATTTGTTTATAGAGGGAGCTACCTCCTCTTGCTATAAGAAGAAGTTCTGTCAAGAATCGCCAAAGGTGTTTTCCCCTACAAAAGCACAAGAGAATCGAGACATATTATTAATCTTTGTGCAAAATTTAAAGCCATTGGCCCCGGAACGCTTCGGTAATTGTGAGCCCGCTGAAGACCAATACCATCACTTCTTGTTTGGAAGAGACAAAGGAAATCCCCTTGCAAACCAAACACTTTGGGCCTAATCATCCGAAGACACCTACATATCGGCATTGCAGGATAGTTCGGGGGCTACTGAGGGAGTACAGAATTAAGGGGCCTTCGGGTAGCCGGCTTACCACGAAGAGATCAGCCTGATGGGCTGACTCTTTGATGGGCCAGGGTGTACGATTGTCTCATATTCACGGAGGAGAACCCCGAAGACTGGCGTGGCAACCAAGTAAAGGTATATTAGGTTGGTTGTATGTAACCCTAGGCCCTCCCGGTAACTATATAAACCGGGGGTCCTCGTCCAAGTAGGGAGAGAATTCCACCAAGGGTTTAGTATACACTAGCTCGAGGTAGACTCGGTAATCATCATCCACATCAGTATAATCAAGTAGGACGTAGGGTTTTACCTCCTCAAGAGGGCCCAAACTTGGGTAAACATTGTCTCCTCCTCTCTCGTGTATCCCATCAATCCAAGGTCCACAGTTTGGGCCCCTACCGAGATCTGCCGATTTTGACGCCGACATTGGGGGGTCTCTGTGGCTTCGCTAGAAGGCGGGGTTTGAGCCACGGCGAATCAGGAGGTGGAGGCCGACCGACTTGGGCGTGCATGGCTTCGTCTCTACCTATTTGTGGAGGTTGAATATGACCACCTCGCCTGTTGGGTTGGGTCGGTTGCTTCCTGGGTCAGGTAAGCTACACGTAGGTCTCTCTCCCTTTCCTAATTAATTTTCTGTTTTCTAATTTGTGTCATTTGTTCTGGTTTATAAAAATATAAAACCATTTCAATAAATTTTGAGAATTTCATATGTGGACTAAATGGACTTATCCAAAGACACATTATAATTTTCAAAATATATGGATCTATATTATATATATTAAGTACAAATCCATTAAAATTAGTTTCTGGATTAACTCAAAGGCCAAACATAAAATGTTTCTGTGATTTCCAAATATTGGGTGGCATTTTTAACTCATGGCAATATTTTATTAGAATACCAGGGACATTTTCTTGGATCTATTTGATGCAATTTTTATCTGGCTTATTTGACAAAATAATAATTCTGAGGCTTAATCATTCCTTAATTCATTTTCATTAGAAAAAATAAAAAATGCATGCATGAAATGCAATGACAAACAAGTCTCAAGCTAGGGTTGTGACAACTCACCCCCACTAAACCAGAATCTCGTCCCGAGATTCACGCGTAGGGTAAGAGGAAGAGAGGACACTAAACTATGACAATCTTCATGATCCAATTTACCTTCTTGAAGATGTTCATTCATTACCTCATGTTGATCTTGACATCTTTGCCTTTGAGGTATTCACCTAAGCACCATGACAAAGGAAACAGAAAGCTCTAAGGAAATCAATCTTCTCGAATATCAAACAACTCATGATCAACTCATAGAATGAAATGTGAGAACGTCACTAGAGCTGAGACACAAAACACACAATGAGAGCGAAAGAATGAGGTAGATGACAGAGGTTCAATTTGGTAGACAACAATTCCATGCTAAAACAGATGGTGACGAGGTGTCAAACTAGCAAGGAGTTTAGTTACCGTTCATACAATAACGGGGCACCTTGGAGGGTGACTCATAGAGTTATTCCCTTAAGTGGCAAAAAGAATTACTTTTGGTACGGAGATCATTGAATACTCTTCTTACCAGCCTAAGGAAATCGATGAATGATCATTTGAAATAATTTGAAAGAATGGCATACTCAGTTTGGAAACAAAAATAGGGTTATAGAACATCTTGCCAAACGGAAGGCACATTACAATTGATACCGAGGATATAATCTAGTGTGTGAGCATGCTCTCAATAACTTGAGAAATTCTTTATTCATCAGGGTTTTACCAACATCCATGCCAAGGATGCTGGCAACACATCATACTACCATGATGAATATCAATGGAGGATGCTGATGCAAAGGAAGGCAAGACTTCATGAGATTTCACTTTAACAATGCCAAGGAAACGAAATCTGGATGATCGACCGAGAAACATTGAACACTCCGGTTCTAATGTTCTCCTTGATGTACTAGCATAACCCAATTATATGTCACGTCTGGTATCTGGAACATCAAGTAATAGGCCGGACTTTGGGTCTAAATGGGGCCCATGAGGAACAACTTCTAGAACAACAAGTCACACGAAGTCCTCATAGGGAAGTGGCTAATGTTGTTGACACAAGATATTATAATGTCACGTCTACCAGCTAGGTGTAGTCGCCATGGCAACACTTTACCGGGTTATCGAGTAGTGTAAGTGCATCTAGTGCCCCTTAGTGATTTTGGTGGATTGAAGACTTATAGGTTAAGAGACTGATATGTTTGTGAGTGTACAGAGGCTCTATAAGTCGCTGAGAAGTTTGAGTTATTCGAAGAACATCGACCCCTAATAATGTATGTCTTCGGGTGAAGACTTTGGTCATTCCTTGAATACTTTGATAGCAAAGAAATTGCAAAGAAGTTGCTATTCCTCATGAAGACATTGAAGATGAGTAATTCGGTGTGTCCCAAAGAAAATGCTCTAAAGACTTTGAAGCTTGAAGATTTACTCTTACTATTTCATTTTCTTCATTCTTGAGTCATAGGAACACAATACTGTTAAAGGGGGTCGAGGTAAAACTAAGGAAAGAATTTCCTGATGATGCACTACTCAAACCTACACATACCAAATCCTTCAAGTGAGGAACTTGACATACATGAGGATTGTCGCACTTGAAACTTGCGACCATTGCCGCGCCGAGCACCACCTGTCCCTAATCTTATCCACACAACGGTCATACCAATAGGGGCAATAATGTTATATCATGTCGGGATGCTTCTAGGCTATAAATAACCGCCCCAAGAACCACTAGCTCATTGGCTGATCTGAGAGAAACTGACACTTTTCATTTAGAGAAACCCAATTCCTCGAGGACTTTGAGCAAAAATCACCAAGTGAGGAAAACACCAAACACCCAAATCAAAACCCAAAACCCAAAGTGATTGAGAATCACTGAAGAGATTGTTCCTGTGTGGAACTACCGGTTGTCACCTTCGAGGACTATGCAAACTCCAGACGGTTAGGCGTCATGGTCTAGAGCATCCTGCAGTCAATTGTGGATCGTGGGGTGACCGAGTTTGTCACGGTTTGGAAGTGTGCCCTGAAGGCTTACCACGAGTTTTGGGCGAGGAATATGTGTACTTAGCGCCAGGAGACTACGATAGGGATTGTGTGTCCATTGGTTTCAATACCAAGCCGTTCCAAACCAGACGTACAACTGTCACTATAGTTGGAACTGGGTCAACAACCATTGTCTTTATCGAGCTACGGGTTCTATTTCTTCAACTCTTTTCATTTCCTCACTTGCATGTTGAAGACTTTCATCTATACTACTTGAAGAATTTGACTGAAGACTTTCTCTGAATTCCTCACCTCAAATTCTTTGTCTGAGTTTTTCATCACCTACATATCCTGTTTACTTGACCTGTGCAAACCGAACCTATCAACTCACTCTGAGTACTTTTCTATATTCACTCTGGTATATCTGTTTAAGTACTATTTCCGTTCCACTCGGTTCATGACTGAGGACTTTCCTCACTAGGAATTTCCTTAGTGATGAATTTGTTAAAATTTCCTATTCACCCCCTTCTAGTCGATATAACCACCTGGAGCAAGGTACTCCCTTGTTCTGTGTGATTTTGGTCTAACCACCTGGAGTTTTAGTTATATCGACCGTAGGTATGATCTAGGTTACTACGGTTTGTCCTTCCTTCAAAGGAAAGGATTTCCCCTAGTGGAACAACAAGATGCGAATGCACCTTGAAGCAATTGACAATTATCTCTCGTATATTGTGGAAAATGGTGTTCGCTCTGTCACTTCAACTATCACTTCCGCTGATGTGAAGAGATTCAAGCAAATCGACTCACAAGCGAAGAATATCATCTGTGGTCATCTGAGCAAAGGTTAGTATGGCAGAGTGAGTGCTTTGGGCTCTTTAAAGCTTTTCTGGGAAAGGTTGTCCAAAGTCAATGAGGGAGTCTCCACATAGCGTGACTCTCGTGTTGATGTTCTTTGCAATCTCTTCAACTACTTCAAGAGATTGGATAATGGAAGCTGCCAATATACCTTTGATCTCCTCCCTAACATCTCCAATGAGCTTCACGCTCTTGGAGCTAGAGACATCACTGACCATGAAGTTGTGAAGAAACTGCTACTATCCCTTAATCCATCATTTGAAACCCTGGTACTAATGATTCAAGAACGAAGAGACTACAAGATGCTTGATCCTACTGATATAATTGAGAGACTCAATACTCATGAATTCCAACAAGAAGAGAAGAGAGACCTTTACGGACCAAGCTATTCAAGACCTCGTGCACTAAAGGCAAAGGTTGTTTCCTCATATGAAGAAGAAGAATCTGATTGCGGTCTTGGTGATCCTGAAGAACTTGGTGAGGAACTTGCTATGATCATGAGGAAATTCTAGAAGTTCTTAAGGCTTGGCCAGTTTGGAAAGTCTACAAGAAGAGACCCGAAGAAATCAGAATCTTCACCTAAGGACTACAAGAAAAGAACCTGCCATAAATGCAAGAAATCTGGTCACTACATTGCAGATTATCCTCGTTGGGTGAAGGAATCAAGGAAGAAGAAGTACGAGGATGAGAGTTCTAATGACTCGAAGAAAAAGAAGAAATCTTCGAAGTCCTCATATTCAAAGTCCTCATCACACAAGAAGACCAGTTTCAGAAAGGCTCGGACACTCATTGGCAAGGAAATGGATTCTGAAGAAGAATCTGAGGAATGAGATGAAGCGGAGGGTTCTAAAGTGGAGTCGAAGTCTGGTATGGCAAGTCTAGCACTTGCTAACACATTCGTCAACAACTCCATCTTTAACCTTGAAGAAAATGGCAACGTCAACAACACTCATGACTATGATAATGACTTTGCTCCCACCTATTTCTTCATGGAAAAAGGTTCAAAGGTACCAAGCCACACATCCTCTTATGATTCTAGTGACTCTTAACCACATAATTATCAAAAACCTAGTTACTATAAACTTGCCAACATTGCCACTAAGCAACAAAGTGCTATTGAAAACTTCATAAACTACCACACAAAAGCGATGATCTGTTGAATGCTGAAATTATTCATACTCAAATCCTCACTGAAGACATTCAAAGTCTTCACTCTAGATTTGATAGTCTTCAAGAACGTTATGGTACACTCTTGGCTGATCATGAGAAGCTTTCCTATGAATTTCTTCAAAGGATGCTAGATCTTGAGAAGCTGAAAATGTCCCATGATGATCTTTAATGGATAATGATTCATTGCTTACTCAACAGATCAGTACCGCTCAGGAAGATTGCATTCCACCATGTCTGAAATGCATTGAACATGAAACTGCTAATTCTTCACCTGAAACATCAAATGCTTCTATCACTACAAATTCTTCAACTATTCCTGTGGTAACAAATTCCTCACCTCGGGAAACCACAAATGTTACTGACGAAAATGCAGGGTTGAAGGAATTGTATCTGACACGCATGTACAAAATTATCAAAGGGCATAAAATACCTTTGCGATATGCTCAAAAAGAGGATTCCGAACAGGAACCCGAGGAAAGAGGGCATTGCCTTTGAGAGGAAACTGAATGTTGATGGGTCATACTCGAAACCGTAGCAGTACCCCAAAACCTCATGGGTTGCTGCAAAAGTACCTCCCATTGATCCATCCACTCTAACAGGCTGCGCATGTGAAATGTGAGTGTTCAAAAATCATGCTAGTTAAGTATTTGCTCGAGATGTTGGAACTAACTGCAGGAATGGACCACCCCTGAGGAAAATCTGGGTTCCCAAAAGCAGCTTAGAAAGTCTTCAGGTGAATGTCCTCATGACACGACTAATGAAGACCAGGAACCCCAGATCAAATTCCTAAGGTCGACCACAGTCTTCATGAGGATCAGATTCCTCAAATGTCAAAACTATGCTCGTACTTCCACTACTTCTTCTGATATGCAAGGAAACTCCAGGGGACATGAATATGTACACTATTCCTGAAATCACTATGTTCATAAGTCCTCAAAGAATTTATGTGCCTATTCATTTGAGTACTCTAACCCCCTCCTGTGGAAAGAAGTGCATTAGCTTCAATGCCTCAATTCTCATATGGTGCTCGCCGGATGATGAACTCTTTACCACCCCTTCAAATGTGGTTGGTGAAGAAATCGAACTAATCACTTCTGCAAATCAGGTCTCTAGATGAAAGTCATCATCTAAAGAATTTGCTGGAGACCTGAGGAAATTGCTTGATAGGACGCCAGCTAAAGCATGATGAAATGATCTATGATTTCACACATCCTCATTATGTCCTCAAATTTATTTTATTTGATGAAATTCAAGTCTGATGAAATTGCTATCATATTCTTCAATCTGAAGCATATGAGATGGTAAGGAGTACTAATTCATTTGTAGGATGACCTAGCCAAGAACACAGAGTGGGTTCTTTATAGTGGATGCACAAATCACATGAATGGTGATAAAAGCTTATTGATGAATATCCCACTGACTCCATTAGTACTAAAGCATATCCCCTATGGTGACCAAGGTAAGAGCAAGGTATTGGGACTTGGTAAGGTGGCTCTCTCAAAGGACCGGCACATGGACAAAGTCATGCTTGTCAAATCCCTTGGATTTAACCTCATGTCAGTCTCAATGCTTTGTGATGTTGACATGATTGTCATCTTTGGGGAATATGGATGTGTAGTCATCATGGAATCTGACAAATACAAAGTCTCTAAAGGATTTAGGAGAGGAGATTCGTATATTGTTGATTTCCTTGCAGGCCCTCAGCAAGACACGTGTCTACTAGAAAAAGCCACAGAAGGCTGGCTATGGCATCCATGACTTGGTCATGCAGGTATGAGGAATTTGCACATGTTGGCGAAGAAGAAGCATGTCATTGGCATCGAAACCATCAAATTCCTCAAGGACCATGTTTGCGGGGCTTGTGAGTCTAGAAAGATGACTAGATTCAAACACCCCTCGAAGACTATCATGAATACTACTCGTGATTTTGAATTGCTTCACATGGATCTCTTTGGACCTACTCATTATGCTACTCTAAGCAATGCAACATCTCTATATGCCTTTGTCATCATAGATGATTATTCTTGTTATACTTGGGTGCATATCATTATGTATAAAACTGAAGTGCAGGAAGTCTTCAAACGAATTTCCTCAAGGGCCTCAATGAACTTCGGCGTCAAGATCAAACACATCAGGAGTTATAACGGGGCATAATTCAAGAATACGGGCCTTGATGATTATCTTGACTAACTTGGTACTACTCACGAATTATCTGCTCCTTAGACTCCTCAATAGAATGGTGTCGTTGAGTGCAAGAACATGACTCTGGTTGAAATGGCACGAACTATGCTTGAGGAATATCGGACTCCTCGTTGCTTTTTGCCTGAGGCAATCAACACTGCTTACCACATCATCAAGAGGGTATATCTTCACAAATTCCTCATGAAGACTTCATACGAACTCCTCACTGACAAGAAACCCAATGTAAGTTATTTCAAAGTCTTCGGTCCTAGATGCTGTATTAGAGATCCCCACCATAGCTCAAAATTTGCACCAAAAGCACATGAGGGTTTTATGCTTGGTTACGGAAAGGACTCGCACACCTACAAAGTCTTCAACACCTATCACAACAAGGTTGTTGAAACTCTGGATGTGCGGTTCGATGAAACTGCCTCCTGTACCAGATAAATTGACTCCTGAGGAAACTATTAAGCACAAGGCTATTGAAGATATCATTCCTACTGAGGAACAACCACCTGTTGAAGAAGTCGTCCCTAACAATGATGCAATTCAAGCGGGTGCACGTGAGGAAATTGCTCCAGATCAAATTCCTCAGCCCAACCAAAGTATTCAACCTACGCATTTGATGATTGCAAATGAAGTGGAAATTGACAAAATCCTCGATGACATCAATCTGCCAGTTCCTCTCAATCGCTCAAAAGCCTCACAATTATTTAACTTTGTGGGCATTTCTCCTTTGTGTCTATCACAGAACCCTCAAAAGTTGATGAAGCCTTCATGGAACCTGAGTGGATTCCAGCCATGCAAGATGAACTTCTTCAGTTCAAGCTAAATGACGTGTGGGAACTCGTAAAAATACATGATCCTCGTAAGCACAATATCATCGACACCAACTGTATCTACCGAAACAAGCAAGCTGAGGATGGTCAGGTTGTGTGGAACAAGGCACGACTTGTAGCCCAAGGCTACACACAGGTTGAAGGAATTGACTTTGTTAAAACTTCTGCACCTATTGCTAGACTTGAAGGTATTCGTATATTGCTTGCCTATGCTAACCATCACAATATTACACTATATCAAATGGATGTGAAAAGTGCATTCCTCAATGGTAAGCTTGAGGAAGAATTATATGTTGGTCACCCTGCAGGTTTTGAAGACCTAAAGCATCGAGACAAAGTCTTCAGACTCAAAAAGGCACTCTCTCGCCTCAAGCAAGCCCCTCGGGCATGGTATGGTACATTGAAGGAATTCCTAGTGAAGAAAGGCTTCAAACTAGGTTCACTCGATCCCACTCTTTTCACAAAATCCCATGATAATGAATTGTTTGTATGCCAAATATATGTGGACGATATTATCTTTGGTTGTATTGACAAACGTTACAGTGATGAATGTGCCTACATGATGGGTGAAGAATATCAAATATTTGTGAAGGGGGAGCTGAAATTCTTCCTAGGGTTTAAAATTCATCAACAACGGAATGGCATCTTCATCTATCAAGAGAAATACCTCAAGGATGTCCTAAAGAAATTCGGCATGAACAAATGCAGAGGCGTCAAAATTCCCATGCCTACCAACAGTCACCTCTCCAGTGACGAAAATGGTATAGATTTCGATCAACAAGTATATCGCTCTATGATTGGCTATTTATTGTACCCATGTGCATCTAGGCTAGACATTATGCTTAGTATTTGCATGTGTGCATGTTTCCAAGCAAAACTGAAGGAATCACACCATAAGGCTGTGAAACATATTCTTCGATATCTAGCTCACACAACAACACTTGGATTATGGTACCCCAAGGGCTCAAATCCTCACCTCGTTGGATATTCTGATTCTGATTATGCTGGTGACCGCATGGATCGCAAGTCAACATCAGGCACATGTCATTTCCTTGGACGATGCTTAGTATGTTGATCCTCAAAGAAGTAGAACTGTGTATAAGTCTCCACTTGTGAAGCTGAATACATTGCTGCTGGGTCTTGTTGTGATCAATTGCTGTGGACGAAGCAAACCCTCAAGGACTACAACATCAATATGAAGAACGTGCCACTCTACTGCGACAATGAGAGTGCAATCAAGATTTCCTACAATCTTGCACAACACTCAAAGACCAAGCACATCCAGATTTGTCATCATTTTCTTCGTGATCATGTACTCAAGGGCAACATCATCACCAACCATGTGAAGACTGAAGGCTAGCTAGCAGATATCTTCACTAAGCCCTTGGATGAGAAAAGGTTTTGCTAGTTGCGGTGTGAGCTAAATACCCTATAATCTTTGAATGTTCTGTGAAAAGGCACGGATTCTAACACTTATGCAAAATTGATGATTAGATGTGCAACACACGGAGTAACGTTTTTCTTCAATCAATGAAAAATAACACTCTAAGTGTGAATTAATTAATGAAGAATTTGATTATTGCGGCCTTACGAGAATTGTATGCGGCGCCTGAAATCATCATTCTTATACGGTGGGTCACGCCACCACCAAAATTTGAAATTTCAAATTCAAAATTCTTCAAAGATTGAAAATTCCTCAAAATTTCAAAGTCCTAAAAATTTTCAAGGTATTCAAAATTTTCTGATGATCTTCATTGACTATGTATATACTGATATATATGAGCTTCTGATAATGAGATGATGTATATACTTCTCGCCCCTCGTTGGTTATCCCAAGTGGATGGTGGAGATGTAGTCAGCAGCAAATTTGCCTTACACTGAGACTGTAAGGTTTATCGAACAAGGAGGACACCTTGTCTCAATAAGTTGGTGTCTTCCACCCTGGCGCTAGTAGAAGACGTGGACCTGCACACACAACAAATAACTTTGCTCCCAACGAGTACACAGAGGTTGTCAATCTCTCCGGCCTTGTAGTTTGCAAAGGATCAAAACACAAGCGGGAAGGTAATAGTCATTGCAACGGAAAAGTAAATGAAAGTGGTAAATGATGGAGGTGTAAACAATGTTGGTGATATGGACCGGAGTCACATGATGTTCACTAGTGATGTCTCTCTCCGAAAAAATGATACACAACTATGCAAGGTGATACGTCTCCAATGTATCTATAATTTTTTATTGTTCCATGCTATTATATTATCAACGTTGGATGTTTTATATGCATGAATATGCTATTTTATATTATTTTTGGGACTAACCTATTACCTAGAGCCCTGTGCCAGTTTCTGTTTCTTCCTTGTTTTTGACCTTTTTCAGATAGGAATATCAAACGGAGTCCAAACGGAATAAAACTTTCGCCGTGACTTTTTATGGAAAATATCAAAAATACCAGAAGAAAAAGATATCGGAGAGGAGTCCTGAGGAAGCCACGAGACAGGGAAGCGCGCCCATCCCCCTGGGCGCACTTGGGGGGCTCGTGACACCCTCGTGGGTCGTCCTGACTTGTTCTCGATGCCATCTGGTCTTATAAATACAGAAACCTCCATAAATAAACCTATTTCGGGAGTTCGGCCACCCGCAAGCCACTGTAGCCACCAAAAACCAATCGGGAGCCCGTTCCGGCACCCTGCCGGAGGGGGAATCCATTTTCGGTGGCCATCTTCATCATCCCGGCGATCTCCATGATGTGGAGGGAGTAGTTCTCCATCAGGGCTGAGGGTATGTACAAGTAGCTATGTGTTTGATCTCTCTCTCTCGTGTTCTTGAGATGTCTTGATCTCGATGTACCGCGGGCTTTGCTACTATAGTTGGATCTTATGATGTTCTTCCCCCTCTCCCTTCTTGTAATGAATTGAGTTTCCCCTTCGAAGTTATCTTATCGGATTGAGTCTTTAAGAACACTTGATGTATGTCTTGCACGTGTCTATCTGTTGTGACAATGGGTTATTCATGTGAGTACTTGATGTATGTTTTGGTGATCAACTTCCGGGTTTCGTGACAACGGGAACCTATGCATATGGGTTGGCACACGTTTTGACTCTCCGGTACAAACTTTGGGGCACTCTTTGAAGTTCTATGTGTTGGTTGAATAGATGGTTCTGAGATTGTTTGATGCATATCATATAATCATGCCCACGTACACTTGAGGTGACAATGGAGTATCTAGGTGACATTAGGGTCTTGGTTGATGTGTGTCTTAAGGTGTTATTCTAGTACGAACTCTACGATAGATTGAACGAAAAGAATAGCTTCGTGTAATTTTACTACGGACTCTTGAATAGATCGATCAGAAAGAAAAACTTTGTGGTGGTTTCGTACCAGACAATAATCTCTTTGTTTGTTCTCCGCTATTATGACTTTGGAGTGACTCTTTGTTGCATGTTGAGGGCTAGTTATATGATCCAATTATGTTATCATTGTTGAGAGAATTTCACTAGTGAAAGTATGAACCCTAGGCCTTGTTTCCACGCATTGCAATACTGTTCGTGCTCACTTTTATTATTAATTATCTTGCTGTTTTTATAATTTCAGATTACAAAAACCTATATCTACTATCCATATTGCACTTGTATCACCATCCCTTCGTCGAACTAGTGCCCCTATACAATTTACCATTGTATTAGGTGTGTTGGGGACACAAGAGACTCTTTATTATTTGGTTGCAGGGTTGCTTGAGATAGACCATCTTCATCCTACGCCTCCGACGGATTCATAAAGCTTAGGTCACCCACTTGATGGAAAATTGCTAGTGTCCTACAAACCTCTATACTTGGAGGCCCAACAACGTCTACAAGGAGAAGGTTGCGTGGTAGAGATCACTAGGGTAAACAAATCACAGTTGGGCAATTGATAGAATTATGATCGCACCGCAATGCTAATTATGATACCTGGTAGTTAGAGGTTTAATAGTAATGGGCAGTACGCTAAGACAAGTAGACCATTTATTCATCAGCATCTACTTACTAGTCATCCACCTTGAGATATCTATCCAGAACATCTCTCCGGTATTAAGTTGCGAGCCCCACCCAAAGTGTAAACTCAAAGCAATGGACAACTGCATTGATGAACTATGCATAAGGTAAACAATCTTTGCAACCGTGGTCACAAGCACCGTTTTTCCCCCTGGTGGCAACAAGCACATCCCCTAGTCTCACATTTTTGTCACTCGAGCTACACATCGAGGGGCCTGAACCCACAATGATGCATAATGCTCCCTCTTGGATTTACAATCTACTACTTGGCCAAAGAAATAAATAGCAACGGAGAACATGCAAGAATCACTAAGGAACATAATATAAAAGGATAATCAAATATATAACTCATAACAATCTGAACATAATCTCATAACCTATCGGATCCCAACAAACCGAGCATAGCAATAGCAAGAGAATTACATAGATGCCTTGATCATGTAGGGCAGCTCATAAGGACTAACCATTGAAGCACAAGATTGGAGAGAATACATCACATAGCTACTGGTCATGGACTCATGGTCCAAGGAGGGCTACTCACGGCACGTCCGGGAAGCGTCCATTGTGGTGGAGAAGCTCCCGGAGGTCAATCCTCCCTCCAGCTGGGTGCCGGGAAGAGGTCTCCTGAGGCTCCTGATCTGGAAACTTCTGAGGTAGCAGAACGATGGAGAAATTCGTGATTCCAGAAAGTTTGCGAGGGTTTCCTCTCCGGACTCTAAATATAGGCCAAAGGAGGGCATCATAGGATGTGGGACTCACCCAGGTGACCTCTTGGCGCGGCCTAGGGCCTCGCCGCACCAGCAGGCCACCTAGGAGTCCCTTGGCCCCCCTATGGCCCTCCTTCGGTGATCCGGAAGCTTCTGTTTCGCTGATTTTTTATATATTTTTTCTGGATTTTTTCGGGCTTCAGAAAATGAGGACAACCATAGGCGAGAGAAAGCCAAATGATAGATATGATGTGAGGAGTAGGGATTGCCATGTAACGGATGCACAAATATGAGCTATGGTAAGCTCTCCAATGGAACTAGTCGGGGTGCATCCAACTTGTTTGCTCATGAAGACCTAGAGCTCATTTGAGGAGGCTCATCATTGGAATATGCAAAGCAAGTTCTATAGTGTAAGGGTCCCCACATAGTTATGCATGAATGATAATCTCTATGTAGTACAAATATAGCAATGGAGTACAAGTGTCGATCTTTCAAAAGGAATAGTAGTGTTGCCCCCTTCTCTCTCTTTTTTGTGGCCTCTTTGGCTCTTTCTTTTTATCTCTCATTTGTCCTCTTTGGGATCTTTTGTTTGTCCTCTTTGGGATCTTTTCCTCACTTGAGGGCAACACTCCATGTTTTACATGAGTAAAAAGAAACATCATCACACTTTATAAGAAGTACTCAACATAACGACAAGTGAAAACTATCATGATGTATGCAAATGTATGCCTCTACAATGTAGCAGGATATGCAGTGATACTAGCGCGTCATGTAGCAGTAATACGGGAAAGGCCCAACTAGCATGCGGCTCTATGATCAAGAAAATGCATGTATGACATAAAGATCAAGTCACGACATGGTGGATGTTGCATGTCAATGTATCTCGGAAAGGCTATGGAAATTGCTTAATATGTAGGTATGGTGGCTGTTTTGAGGAAAGATATAATGAGGCTTATGTATGATAGAGCGTCTCATGTCATGGGTTTGGATGCACGGGCGGAGTGTGCACCAACTCTCAATGTGAGAAAGGGAAATTCACGGTACCGAAGAGGCTAGCAAAATATGGATGGTGCCAGTGCCAACAATCGAATACTCACATTAGTCCGAAGAACTCATACACTTATTATCGGTAACTCTCTATCTAGTTAGGAAATTCACAAAGAGACAAGTACCCCGAGGAGGAGTGTTTGGGGGTTTGGTTATCCTTGCGCATCCTCGACTCATGGTAACGTGACGGTACTCTATATATTCCAACCCCTCTAGAGGTTAGCAATCAATTTAGTAGCTAGAGTTCTCAACTAATTTTTACTTTTTGAAAAACACACGGATTTCCCAAAATACGACACCTATCACTAATAGGCTCGAGCTCTTAGAACCGATAGTACAAACATTACTCAAATGAATACCTCAAAACTATTGCAAGTTAGTGCTATACTTAAATAGCAATCTAAATTACCTACTCATGGAACACACACAAGTCAATACAACGAGCCAACTCTCTAAACAAGATAAGCATGATAACTCAAGAGAGTTCCAAAATCAACCTAAACAAAAGATATTAAAAAGATAAGCATTAAAACTAAGAGCTAAGCATGACAGTAGCTACGAAAAGATGAAGAACACACAAAAAAGATAAGCATGAAAACCTATGTTGTATTCTAAAGTGGAATGGAGAGTGTGTCTCTCCAAACAACGTAGGCTAGGTTACGACTTGTTATGAACAACAAGCAAAATTAAGACAAACTAAAATGCAAAGAGCAAGACGCTCCAAGAATAGCACATATTATATGAAGTGATAAAAATATAGCATGGAGATGGACGAACTAATGATTGTTGATAGAGAAGGGGATGCACGGGCGCATCCCCAAGCTTGGACTCTTGAGTCTCCTTTGAATATTTCTTCGGGTGCATGGGGGCATCCCCAATCTTGAGCGCTTGACACTCCTGTATCTTCTTTCATCATCTCTCCTATCGCATACTTGAAAACTCCCTTCATATGAAACTCATCATAAGCTGATTAGAGTGGTTAGTAACCTTAATAAAAATATTAATTACCTACTGGAAATAAATATTTCCATGAAAATCTACTGCTTCTAATGAATGCCAAAAGGTTTTTGCAAATAAAAAGCAAGCTTAGGATTAGCAAAACAACGGAAAGACAAAACATTGCAGAATCTGTGAAAAAGTGAACAGCGGGTAATAAATAATTTATTCGAGGCACTTTTGCAACTCAAATCAAAAAACTCAGAACACATGCCAGAAAGGTAATTATATAGATCATGCTGTCAAAAATATTCAGATCAAAATTATGATCTGGTGATTTTTGGCGAATTTGTCCGTCAAGAAGATAGAATCTGTTGGTGGACAGCATGTCACAATTTTAGAACTTTCTTGCAATCGAAGGCTATAACTTGGCACAAAGCTTAGCAATAAAGATGCAATGATCTTGCTACAGTAGTAACACACATCAATACCACTAAAACATAAAATGAAAACAAATTTGGTTGCCTCCCAACAAACGCTTGCTTTTATGCCTTTGAGTTAGGCATAATCCAAGAAGATCAAGTTGTATCAATTGAACCATCATCAAGATCATCAAAGAGATCTTCAATAATACAACTAGTCTTGAGAGGACTCTCAAAGAGAGGCTTAGTGGCAACACTTCCAGGAGCAAAAGAAAAGGTAGTAATACCAATTGGAATTTCTTTTCTAATTCTATTTAAGAGAGGTATCTCTTCCAAGGTCTTCACAGATTCAACACCCTTAGCAATAGAGGTATGCTTGTTTTGGGTTGAGGAACCTTGGGAACGTTAACGAACCGAGGTCCCTTCCTTGCGGGGGTTTCTATCTTTTTAGTCTTGATGGAGGATAGAGTAGTTCCTAAAGTTTCAAAAATATCCTCGATCTTATCAATCCTAGAATGATCCACATCATGGGATTTAAGGATCTCCAAAATTTTGTAAATTTTGTTCTTGGAGCTATCAAGTCTATTTAACTTCCTTCGAATCCTACGATCTACTTCCTTAATTTTACTCATGCTTGCCATCTCTAGCTCTATTTTCTCAAGTTTACTCATAACATGAGATAAAGTGATATCATCCTTTATATCAACAATAGGTGGGATTCCGAATAGATTTTCCATAACGTTAAGAGCCTCCCCAACGAGAGCCTCCAAGAAATTCCCTCCTATTGTTGTGTCTAGAACAAACCTATGCCAAGAAGTAATATCAACATAAAAATTTCTAAGAAAGATAGTGGTGGATTGCTTCTTGGTGGCTCTATGATGAGAATTTTTAATTCTATACCAAGCATCTTTCAAACTTTCTCCAACCGTTTGTTTGAAGGTGAGAATCTCTCCCTCGGGTGCAACACTAGAGGCAAAGGATTTAGGCATACTGACTAAACAAAATAGAGTAACTAATTTTTTTGTGGTTTTTGGTATAAGACTCTAAAGCTAAAATTGAAAAGCAAACAAACAAGACTAAAAGGAAAGATAAAAGATAGCGTGCAACTCCCCTATCTTGAAGACTGGAGTCCCCGGCAACGGCGCCAGAAATTCGCTTGATGACGAGATGATGTATATACTTCTCGTCCATTGTTGGTTACCCCAAGTAGAAGGTGGAGATGTAGTCAGCAGCAAATTTCCCTTACACCAAGACTGTAAGGTTTGTCAAACCAGGAAGACTCCTAGGCTCAACAAGTAGGTGTCTTCCACCCTGGCGCTAGCAGAAGACGTGGACCTGCACAAACAACAAATAACTTTGCTCCCAACGAGTACAGAGAGGTTGTCAATCTCTCCAGTCCTGTAGTTTGCAAAGGATCAAAACACAAGCGGGAAGTAAATTGTGATTGCAACGGAAAAGTAAATGAAAGTGGTAAATGATGGAGGTGTAAAGAATGATGGTGATATGGACCGGTGTCATAGGATGTTCGCTAGTGATGTCTCTCTCCCATAAGACGATAAAAAACTATACTAGGGTAAACAAATCACAGTTGGGCAATTCACAGAATTATGATCGCACCGCAATGCTAATTATGCTCCTTGATAGTTAGAGGTTCAATAGTAATGGGCGGTACGCCAAGAAAAGTAGACCGTTTATTCATCAGCATCTACTTACTAATCATCCACCTTGAGATATCTATCCAGAACATCTCTCCGGTATTAAGTTGCGAGCCCCACCCAAAGTGTAAACTCAAAGCAACGGACAACTGCATTAACGAACTATGCGTAAGGTAAACAATCCTTGCAACCGTGGTCACAAGCACCGTTGTTTTCCCCTGGTGGCAACAAGCACATCCCCTAGTTTCATGTTTCTGTCACTCAAGCTAGACATCGAGGGGCCTGAACCGACAATAATGCATAACGCTCCCTCTTGGAGTTACAATCTACTACGTGGCCAAAGTAATAAGTAGCAACGGAGAACATGCAAGAATCACTAAGGAACGTAATATAAAAGGATAATAAAATATATAACTCATAACAATCTGAACATAAACTCATATTCCATCGGATCCCGACAAACAGAGCATAACAATAGCAAGAGAATTACATAGATGCCTTGATCATGTAGGGCAGCTCACAAGGACTAACCATTGAAGCACAATATTGGAGGGAAGACATCACATAGCTGCTGGTCATGGACTCATGGACCAAGGAGGACTACTCACGGCACGTCCGGAAGCGCCCATGCTGGTGGAGAAGCTCCCAGAGGTCAATCCTCCCTCTGTGAGGGTGCCGGGAAGAGATCTCCTGACGCTCCCTATCTCAGAAGCGCTGCCGAGGTGGAACGATGGAGAAATTAACGATTCCAGAAAGTCTGCGAGGATTTCCTCTCGGGACTCTAAATTTAGTCGAAAGGAGGGCACCGAAGGAGGTGGGACCCACCAAGGCGAACTCATGGGGCGGCTTAGGGCCTGGCCGCGCCAGCAGGCAGCTTGGGAGGTCCCTGGACCCCCTCTGGCCGTCCTTTGGTGATCCGGAAGCTTTTGTTTTGCTGAGTTTTATATTATTTTTTCTGGATTTTTGCGGGCTTCGGAAAATTAGGTAAAAGCCCCTGCAAGATAGACATCAGCAGATAGAAACGGGCACTTGGTGCACTGAGTTAGTAGGTTAGTCCAAATATGTGTAAAATGGTATAAAAGTGAAAGAAAACATATAACAATGTCACCCAAAAGATCATGGAACAAGAAGAAATTATAGATATGTATAGGACGAATCAGCTTCCAATGTCCTCAATAACATTCACTTATTGCTAATTTTTCAAGTTGGTTTTTCATCTAAGTGAATGTGATCGGACCCATCTCCCCTCTATGGTAAGCTCAACCCAAACTATTCTCAATTCTTCATATGCGTTCTAATTTACACTTGTTCAAAGTCCTTACTGAGTCCTTGTGAGCTGAAGACTTTGCAACAAAATCCTCAAAATTTTCAAACTTAAATGTTTCTACTATTACCACTCTAACTACTCCTACTACTCACGATAGGATAACCACGATCTGCACTATCTCCACCGCTTCGTACTTGGGTAACGCATGTCAACCGGAGAGAAAAGGGGAGGGGCAGTTTGGTCCGAAAGTTTTGCTTCAGACCGTTTTCACCTAAGCTATAAATAGCCCCCTACTCCCTTCAGTGAAAACTCTTCCTCTCGCTTTCATCTTCCCCAACTCGAGCTCTAACATAGCACCGCCGCTGGAAAGCTTCGTCATCGGTGAGGAAGATCTTCGCTGCCTCGCCTCGCCGTCGTTGGACTCATGCCGACTGCGGATCATCCCCCTCCGCCGTCGCCGTAGCTGTCTTCAATCGCCAAGTTAGGGCACTGGAGATCTGAATAGATGAGCTTCGGTTTTCATTTCCTCAGTTCGTCGTGTTCTTCACACGGGGTAATTAAAATCTAATTTTACTCCCCATGTTGATCCATTTATTTTCATTAGATCTGTGAAATATGTTATTCCTTAGAAAATCCTTCAAATGAACACATCCATGTCTAGAACACCTGATATATTTCTCTAAGTTACTAAATTCTTACGAGATTCCTCAATTGTGTAAATTTCAGAATCTGCACAACTCTGGGACCCAAGATCACAATGCTTAACAAAATTCGTCAACACTGTATTGGTGAAATTCCTCACCTTCAGTCATTTTTCAAATTCCTCAAATCTGAGACGCATATGACCTCTCCAAATTGTTCTCCGCTATTATGACTTTGGAGTGACTCTTTGTTGCATGTTGAGGGCTAGTTATATGATCCAATTATGTTATCATTGTTGAGAGAACTTCACTAGTGAAAGTATGAACCCTAGGCCTTGTTTTCACGCATTGGAATACTGTTCGTGCTCACTTTTATTATTAATTATCTTGCTGTTTTTATAATTTCAGATTACAAAAACCTATATCCACTATCCATATTGCACTTGTATCACCATCCCTTGGTCGAACTAGTGCCCCTATACAATTTACCATTGTATTGGGTGTGTTGGGGACACAAGAGACTCTTTGTTATTTGGTTGCAGGGTTGCTTGAGACACACCATCTTCATCCTACGCCTCCCACGGATTCATAAAGCTTAGGTCACCCACTTGAGGGAAAATTGCTAGTGTCCTACAAACCTCTGTACTTGCAGGCCCAACAACGTATACAAGGAGAAGGTTGCGTGGTAGACATCACTAGGGTAAACAAATCACAGTTGGGCAATTGATAGAATTATGATCGCACCGCAATGCTAATTATGATCCCTGGTAGTTAGAGGTTTAATAGTAATGGGCAGTACGCTAAGACAAGTAGACCATTTATTCATCAGCATCTACTTACTAGTCATCCACCTTGAGATATCTATCCAGAACATCTCTCCGGTATTAAGTTGCGAGCCCCACCCCAAGTGTAAACTCAAAGCAACGGACAACTGCATTGATGAACTATGCGTAAGGTAAACAATCTTTGCAAACATGGTCACAAGCACCGTTTTTCCCCCTGGTGGCAACAAGCACATCCCCTAGTCTCACATTTTTATCACTCAAGCTACACATCGAGGGGCTTGAACCCACAATCATGCATAATGCTCCCTCTTGGATTTACAATCTACTACTTGGCCAACGAAATAAATAGCAACGGAGAACATGCAAGAATCACTAAGGAACATAATATAAAAGGATAATCAAATATATAACTCATAACAATCTGAACATAATCTCATAATCTATGGGATCCCAACAAGCCGAGCATAGCAATAGCAAGAGAATTACATAGATGCCTTGATCATGTAGGGCAGCTCATAAGGACTAACCATTGAAGCACAAGATTGGAGAGAATACATCACATAGCTATTGGTAATGGACTCATGGTCCAAGGAGGACTACTCACGGCACGTCCGGGAAGCGTCCATTGCGGTGGAGAAGCTCCCGGAGGTCAATCCTCCCTGCGGCTAGGTGCCTGGAAGAGGTCTCCTGACGCTCCTGATCTGGAAAGTTCTGAGGCAGTACAATGATGGAGAAATTCGCGATTCCAGAAAGTTTGCGAGGCTTTCCTCTCGGGAGTCTAAATATAGGCCAAAGGAGGGCCTCATAGGATGTGGGACTCACCCAGGTGACCTCTTGGCGCGGCCTAGGGCCTCGCCGCACCAGCAGGCCGCCTGGGAGTCCCTTGGTCCCCCTATCATTACTGGAATCAGAAATTTTGCCGTCTGCCTATTCTTTGCCGTCAGCTAGCGGACGGCAAAGACACTCTTTGCCATCAGCTTCAGCAAAACTGACGGCAAAGAACTAGCTGATGGCAAAGAAGGTCTTTGCCAGCAGTCAGCTCTTTGCCGTCCGCGGCAGACGGCAAAGAAGGCGCCAGCAGACGGCAAAGAAGCTCATCTGGCCGGGGGAACCTTAGGTCAACCTACTCCCTTCTTTGCCGTCTGCTGGCGCCTTCTTTGTCGTCTGCCAGCTGACGGCAAAGAGTATAGACCCCTTTGCCGTGTGCCAACAGACGGCAAAGATCTTGAATCTAGTAACGGCTGTCCCGCCCCCACCGCGGCCCTCTCTCTCTCAAACGACCCCTCCCTCTCTCTCTCCTCCCCCGACGCCCAACGCCACCAGCACTGTTGCCCGGCCACCCCCGGCGCCGCCCCTCAAGCCCCACCGCCGGCGCCCCGTGGTGCCCCTGGTGCGCCCCCGCTGCCCCACCCCCGGAGCCCCTGCTGCCGCCGCCGCAGCCCCACAACCCCCCCGGCGCCCCTGGTGCCGCCGCCGCAGCCCCACCGCCGGCGCCGCTGCCCCGAAGCCCCACAACCCCCCCGGCGCCCCTGGTGCTGCCCCGAAGCCCCACAACACCCCCGGCGCCCCCTTGTGCCGCCCCTCAAGCCCCACCGCTGGCGCCCCGTGATGCCCCTAGTGCGCCCCCGCTGCCCCACCCCCGGCGCCCCTGCTGCCGCCGCCGCAGCCCCACCGCCGGTGCCGCCGGCCCAGCCACTGCCCCGCAGGCCTCGGCGCCGCCCCCGCAGCCCCACTGTCGGTAAGCCCATCCACCCCGGCCCCCTTGATTTTTTATTTGTTGGTATTTAGTTCTTTGGAATTAGATTATAACTACCGGCATGATTTTTTATTGTTGTTGTAGTAGTTGTTCTTGTTATTGTAGTTGTTGTTGTTATTGTAGTTGTTGTGGCATATATAGTTTAGTTGGTAGGTTAGTTAATTAGTAGTTTTAGTGGTAGTTTAGTTAGTTGGTAGATTTAGCTAGTTAATTAGTAGATTTAGTTGGTAGTTTAGTGGTAGATTTTGTTTTGTTATTTAGTGGTAGCTAGATTATTTTTTAGTTACTTAGTGGTAGATTCTGTTTTTATTATTTTTTTGCTGTTTAGTGCTATCTAGGTTTAGCGATAGGTTTAGTTAGCTTGGTTAGTTAGGTTAGTTAGTTAGTTAGCTTACTAGAAAGAATAGGAAGAAGAAGAAGAGGAGGAGGAGGAGAAGAAGAAGAAGAAGAATAGGAGGAGGAGAAGAAGAGGAGAAGGAGGAGGAGAAGAGGAGAAGAAGAATAGGAAGAAGAAGAAGAGGAGGAGGAGGAGAAGATGAGAAGAGGAGGAGGAGGAGGAGAAGAAGAAGAAGAAGAATAGGAAGAAGAAGAAGAAGAAGAATAGGAGGAGGAGAAGACAAAAAGAAGATCACATGTTTGGTATTTAGTTTTTTGGAATTAATTAGCCCATTTAGCTCCAAAATACCATAATAAGCTCACAATGGCACAAGAACCTTGGTTAGCTCATTAATATTATATAATTATCTTGTTTTCCACTAAAATGACATAATTGGAATATTTAGCTCGAAGAAGACATAATTAGATAATTTAGCTCCAACAAGAGGAGAAGAGGAGAAGAAATAGGCAAAATGAAAAGATAGAAGAAGAAGAAGAAGAGAAGAAGAAGAAGAGAAGAAGAAGGAGGAGGAGGAGGAGGAGGAGAAGGCCAAGGTCCTTCTAGTCCTTCTCCTCCTCCTCCTCCTTGATTTCTTCTTCTTCTCCTCCTCCTCCTCTTTCTTCTCCTCTTTCACATTATCCTTGCAATTGCTTTAATTTCGCCAACAATGACATAGTTAGTCCATTTAGCTCCAAAATACCAGAATAAGCTCAAAATGGCATAAGAACCTTGGTTAGCTCATGAATATTATATACTTAGCTTGTTTTCCTCTAAAATGGGATAATTAGCCCATTTAGCTCAAAAAATACATAATTAGGTAATTTAGCTCCAACAAGAGGAGAAGAGGAGAAGAAATAGGAAAAATGAAAAGAAAGAAGAAGAAGAAGAAGAAGAAGAAGAAGAGAAGAAGGAGAAGGAGGAGGAGGAGGGGGAGGAGGAGGAGGAGGAGGAGGACAAGACCAAGGACCTTCTATGCTTCTCCTCCTCCTCCTTCTCCTCCTCCTCCTCCTTCTTCTTGATTTCTTCTTCTTCTCCTCCTCCTCCTCCTCTTTCTTCTCCGCTTTCATATTATCCTTGCTTTAATTAACCCAGCAATGACATAATTAGCCCATTTAGCTCCAAAATACCATAATAAGCTCAAAATGGCACAAGAACCTTGGTTAGCTCATGAATATTATATACTTAGCTTGTTTTCCTCTAAAACGACATAATTGGAATATTTGTGATGATCAAAGGATTTACATGTGATAGTTGTCTCGTCGCCGTGAGGTCTGCTGTGCAAAGACCTACCCGTGCGTTGTACGAGCTCCGCCCCTGCATTCGTGGGTCAGTACAAATTTCATCTCCTCCCCGCCCCCCTTCATTTACCGTGTCTCGGTTTCCGGATGAAACTTTCTAGATTTAGGTAATTCAATTAATTTATCAGTATGCGTGACCAGTATGCGTCTCCCGTTCGAAAGGGCGACATCTATAAATATGCATGTCTTTGCATATTTATAACCGCCATCCTTTCGAATTGTCCAACATTATCCATGGATAGCCCGAGTATGTGTAGAGTGGGTTCGTTTTCCCGTATGTTGTGCTCTGGATCCGATGCGGAATTTCGTGAGTGCCTCCCTATTGTTCTCCGGATGCACATCCTCTCTGTTTATTGCGGAGATGTGTATCAGGAGAACAGCGGGGAGGTGCTGCCGAAATTTAGCGTTGGATCCGGAGCAGAGCATGGGAAAACGAACCCAATCTACACATACTCGGGTGGGATTAGGACCTATCTTTACCTATTAGCGTGTAGGTTGCCTGGACGTAATAAAAATGGCGAACATGATTAACCGATGAATATAAATGCTAAATTATATATAAATATATTTCTTCTGTCTTTAGTAGCTACGCAAGATTAGTGATTGTGCGTGGATGTATACCGGTCACCCTAGCCAGAAAGAGATGACGAAAGAATGATTTTTAAAAACAAAGGAATTTGTGAAAGCCGCATTCTCAAATGGCCAGGAAAGAAACTATTGCCCCTGTCCTGGATGCGACAACTACAAAAAGATGACAGAGGCTGTAATGATTAAACACCTGCAGAGGAGGGGTTTTAAGCCTAATTATACGGTGTGGACATTTCATGGTGAGTCTATACAACGTACAAGAGCTGAGGTGGTCCGTCGTCGCACGGACGAGCATGGTACTGGGATCGAAGACATGGTGCAAGACTTTGATGATGCTCGGGATTCAGAGATGGAGGAATCTGCAAAGGCCTTTTATGAAATGTTGGAGTCTTCAAAGCATCCTCTCCATGAGCACACTGAGCTCTGTCAGCTGGATGCAATTGCACAAGTAATGGCTCTGAAGGCTCAGTTCAACTTGGGAAGAGAATGCTACGACGCGATGATGACACTATTTGGACGTTTCCTACCCAAAGGCCATGTCATGCCTGCAAACCTGTACCAGTCGGAAAAAATACTTCGTCATGCCTGGACTCACAAGCCATGCTTGTGGGATCTGCCTTACTTCAAAGACCTCCTTCTTCCACACAATATCGACATGATGCACACTGAAAAGAATATCGGAGACGCTATTTTTGGTACATTGTTCGACATAGATGGGAAGACACAGGATAATATTAAGGCTAGAGTCGATCAAGAGACACTATGTCATAGACCATTACAAAACATGCGAGAAGGCAAAGGAAAGCAGAAGTGGTCGAAGCCAAAGGCCTCGTTCAATCTTGGAAGGCCAGCTATGAGGGAAATTATCTTGTGGGTCAAAATGCACTTGATGTTCCCCGATGGGTATGCAGCGAATCTAAAGAGGGGAGCGAGTCTTGAAAAATTAAAAATATTTGGTCTCAAGAGTCATGATTGGCACATATGGCTAGAGCGGGTAATGCCGGTGATGTTACGTGGCTTTATTCCTGAGGATGAATGGCTAGTACTAGCGGAGATGAGCTATTTCTTCCGTGTTCTTTGTGCGAAAGAATTGTCGCCTAGCGTGGTAGAAGACATGGAGGAGTTTGCACCGGAGTTGTTGTGCAAGTTAGAGAAGATCTTTCCACCGGGCTTCTTTAATCCAATGCAACATTTGATTTTACATCTACCGACCGAGGCAAGATTGGGTGGGCCCGTGCAAGATCGTTGGTGCTAGGCAACTGAGAGGATGCAGAAGACCCTTCGAGCTAAATGTAAAAATAAGCGTAGAATTGAAGCATCGTTGGCTGAGGCATTCATTACTGAGGAGGTGGCAAACTTTGTGACAGCACACTACGAAGCCAAAAATCATCATTTGCATAACCGGAAGCCTCGGCACAATGATGGAGACCCTAAAAATGGTGGGTCCAACCTCAGCCTATTCAAAGGGAAGCTCGCACCAGCTGGTGCTTCGAAACCAATAACGTTGGATATCGAAGAATGGCGGAACATTTCGTTGTATATCTTCAACACCCTAACAGAAGTGCGGCCGTACATGAAGTGAGTTCTCAGCACATTTTCCCGTAACTTCTAATTCATTTGAACTGCTCTTATTCCCGGATATTTCAAACAGCTGTTACGTCGTCAAATTCTCGGATGGAGCGGTGATCGAAAATGATTCCGTCGAAGAGTATGAGCTTCTGTCAAAGACAGGAGGCGGCTATCCCGGTTTCATCTCATGGTTCAAACAAATGGTAATTATCAATAATGGACCATTTCATTCTTGATCTAACTTGCGGCTAATGCAACAACCGTTTCGTATTAAACTTGTAGGCTAATTCAGAGTCTATGGACGCCGAATTGAGACAAGTCGCTAATGGTTTTGACTATAAGGTCCGTTCATTTGAGAAATACAACATCAACGGGTATCTCTTTCGTACCTTTGGCAAAGAGCTATCTATGCCCGACCGGAAATCTACAAATTGTGGTGTCTCTGCTATCGGCGAAGGTGTTATCGAGTATTATGGAAGAGTTGAAGCAATTTATGAACTTCAATTCTATGGTGATAACCCACCGAACGTCGTAGTCTTCAAATTTTATTGGTTCTAGCCGAAAAAGACTAGAAGGACTCATGAACATATAGGACTAGTCGAAATCAATCCAAACACCCATTTAGATGTTCCCGATGTCTATATTACGGCTCAACAGGCGACCCAAGTTTTCTATCTACCGTGGGCATGCCAAACGGATAAGAATCTGCAAGGTTGGTATGTTGTTTATGAAGTCCCGCCACATGTCAGACCACCTCTCCCAAATGAACAGGATTATGAACCTCACATTAACCCAGACACATATGATGGAGAATTCTTCCAAGAAGCACGTCTTTCCAAGAAACGTTTCAAGAACCGCCATGCTTCATCCAAGAACATGGAAGTAGACAGCGACAATGAATCCGACTCCAGCCCTGAGCCGGAACCAGAAGACCTGGAACTCGTAGAGGTTACTGATGCGGATGACCTGTCAATGCTTCAACGATTAAAGGAAGGCCTTTCACAACTTCACGCCGTTGAACCCGATGAGCACGTCATTCATGAAGACATGCGTGATAGTGATGATGATGATGCATTTATTGATGATGATTATTAGTTTCTAAGATTCACAACTTAAATTATATATATTTTAATCTTTATTATTCATGTACATATTATTATTCATGTCAGTCATTCAATTTTTTTATGTTGTACTAATTTCTTTTAATCTTTATCATGGCAGGTGTTGAAAGATGGTGGGCGCGGGTCTAGAGCGCTTGACGGGTTCTTCCCAGGCGCCCCGCACGAGGGGCGGTACTTCCCTTCCACCCCTATCTCTCCGTAGAGCCTTGGCAGACAGTCTTTCGACACCAGCGGGGGGTTCTTCTTCGTCGGCGGCATTGCCCACTGGGAGAGGTGCTGGTCGGGTAGGCGGGAAGGGGAAGGGTACAGGGAGAGGTGGTGGCCGCGGAAGATCCAGGAGGACTGTTGAGTCGTCCTCGCCACCACCACCAGCTCATTCACCCGAGCATAGGACTAGTATGGTCGACCCGTTTGCGGAGGAGGCTATGGGGACTCCGGTCCAGGAGCCTAGTGTTCACGGGCATTCGTCCCATGAGACTCCGGTCCAGGAGCAGCCTCGGGTCGAGGTGCATTCGGCCCAGGAGCAGCCGGAGGAGACTACGGTTCCGGAGGCTTCACCCAACGTGGAGAGGGCCGGATGGGAGCCTTAGCCGGATCCTACCGAGTTGCCGGATTGGACCGAGGGTCCGTGTGGCTCAGGGGGCGGGGATGGCGGGGATGAGCTTACGGATAGTGAGGGTGATGTGCAGGTGGACGGGGCCACCGTGTACAAGCTTGGTAGTACACGTCTCCCGGTCGCCCCGGCTACCCGCGAGCAGAGGCCGGTGATTAAACCTGAAGGAGATAGGTAAGTACATTTACCCTTATTTTAGATTTTGCCTTCAAGTTTGTTCAAATATCTAATGCACTGACCTTATCATATTGCAGGGGATGGGTACACCCTCTTGGAGTCCACAGGCCGAACTCCGTCCTTGGTGTGCTTTGCCGGACAAATTTCCCGGGGTTTGTCACGTTGGCTGGTGAGGGTCAGGTTCCTACACTAGGATTTACCTAGGAGCACTACCAGGCTACGCAGGCCCCGCCGGAGGATATTATAGATGGTGTCTTGTGCCACACGAGGGCCGAGATGGTGATCTGGAGCTTTTGGGTAAATTATCCTTTTACAGAATCTAAAATTAACAATATACCTAATTATTGTACTAATCGGTGTTTTCACGTTTGATTGTAGACCTTCTATAGGTGTGAGGATGGATATGAGGAGGAGGCGGCCAGGGTTATCGAGGTCGAGTGTAGGCGGTTACTACAGAACTTGCGCCACGAGGCTAGGCCGCAGGCTATTCGAGATTACTACGCCACGCGTGGTATTAAGAAGGAGAAGAAGGATTGCCGCGGGAAGTTTCTGAATAAGGAGCAATACATGAAGGTAATTACCTATTCTTAAGTCCTTCTACGTAGTTTTCTTGATTTCATTCATAGGCGTAGCGCTGAAAATTCTTTCTAATAACTTACAGGTGCCCCCGAGATGGTGTGCGGATAAGATGGATTGTTGGGAGGCGTTGGTTGATGAGTGGTGCACAGGCAGCTGGCGAGCCGTCCACGAGAATGCGAAGGATCGGCATAGCCAAATGGTTGGTGTCCCACACCATCAAGGCAACGCCAACTTACTTCAGTTTGGACGAAACTGGGTATGTGATTTGCTTCATGATTCATGCAATTCATTCTTGATGCTAATATTTTGTTCCTCTCTTTTAGGCGCATCACAATAAGACTGAGATGCCACACTTGTACGACCTTTATGGCATGGCCCATACTGCCTCGTACAAGAAGGCGAAGGCATTCTCTGAGTCTGACCTGGATGATCCCAGTAACTTCACCAACATATCATCCCATCAGAAGCTCGTGGCATACAGGGACGCGGGGAAGGCTACAAAAGGGGATGACTTTAACCCTAGCCAGGAACCTTTGGATCCAGAGCTGGTGATGATATCTGGTGGCGGGAGGCCCCATGGCTCGATAGCCATTGGAGATGGGATAATACATTGTCCACTCACTCTTCCGGAGATCAATGCACGCCAGTCGAACAGATGTCCTGAGATAACGCCTCGTCCACGGCCAGTCGAACTTGCCATCGAGGCTAGTTGTACGGACTAAGAACACTTTCATCCGTTTCATTATGTGTGTCACCGTAGATCATTACTGTGGTAACGAGGAATGGATTTTCAGGCTGCTCTTCAGAAAGAGAGAGCGGCAAACCAGGCTGCTCTTGAGAAAGAGAGATTGGCAAGCCAGGCTGCTCTTGATGAGAGGGACCAGACCACGGCACGATTGCTTGAGGAGGAGAGGGCCCGGAATGAGGCGGGTCAACGGGCCCTGTACGAGCTTTTTGTGGTATGTTTTTTTTCACATTAGCGAAATCATGTGTGTAATTCCTGTTTCAATACGAACGAATACGACCCATTCTTCAGGGTCTGTGCGAGAAGAGCGGTCAAGTCCCTCCGCCGATGCTCGTCTTCTCTTTGATTGGCACGGTGAGAATTATTATAAACTAGTATTAATAATTGAGTGTCATCATGCTAACTGAGACATTGCAAAATATCTTTTCTGCAGAATAACTCCCGAGCGGCATCGCACGACCCTTCTCCAGGGCAACCATCTCCAAACGAAGCCGACGCGAGCAACCGTGGTGCTTCTCCTCCTTGATGACCACTACGATAAGTTTCTCCTCCAAACTTAGCTTGTTTTCCTCTAAAATGAGATAATTAGCCCATTTAGCTCGAAGAAGATATAATTAGGTAATTTAGCTCCAACAAGAGGAGAAGAAATAGAAAAAATGAAAAGAAAGAAGAAGAAGAAGAAGAAGAAGAAGAAGACGGAGGAGGAGGAGGAGGAGGAGGAGGAGAAGGCAAGAAGGTCCTTGGCCTTCTCCTCCTCCTCCTTCTCCTCCTCCTCCTCCTTCTTCTTGATTTCTTCTTCTTCTCCTCCTCCTCCTCTTTCTTCTCCTCTTTCATATTATCCTTCCTTTAATTAACCCAACAATGACATAATTAGCCCATTTGGCTCCAAAATACCATAATAAGCTCAAAATGCCAGAAGAACCTTGGTTAGCTCATTAATATTATATACTTAGATTGTTTTCCTCTAAAATGACATAATTGGAACATTTAGCTCGAAGAAGACATAATTAGATAATTTAGCTCCAACAAGAGGAGAAGAGGAGAAGAAATAGGCAAAATGAAAAGATAGAAGAAGAAGAAGAAGAGAAGAAGAAGAAGAGAAGAAGGAGAAGGAGGAGGAGGAGGAGGAGGAGGAGGAGGAGAAGGCCAAGGACCTTCTAGTCCTTCTCCTCTTCCTCCTTCTCCTCCTCCTCCTCCTTGATTTCTTCTTCTTCTCCTCCTCCTCCTCTTTCTTCTCTTCTTTCATATTATCCTTGCAATTGCTTTAGTTTCCCCAACAATGACATAATTAGCCCATTTAGCTCCAAAATACCATAATAAGCTCAAAATGGCACAAGAACCTTGGTTAGCTCATGAATATTATATACTTAGCTTGTTTTCCTCTAAAATGACATAATTGGAATATTTAGCTCAAAAAAGACATAATTAGGTAATTTAGCTCCAACAAGAGGAGAAGAGGAGAAGAAATAGGCAAAATGAAAAGATAGAAGAAGAAGAAGAGATGAAGAAGAAGGAGGAGGAGGAGGAGAAGGCCAAGGACCTTCTATCCTTCTCCTCCTCCTCCTCCTCCTCCTTCTTGATTTCTTCTTCTTATGCCATTTTCTTTCTTATCCTCTTTCATATTATCCTTGCTTTAATTAACCCAACAATGACATAATTAGCCCATTTAGCTCCAAAATACCATAATAAGCTCAAAATGGCATAAGAACCTTGGTTAGCTCATGAATATTATATAGTTAGCTTGTTTTCCTATAAAATGACATAATTGGAATATTTAGCTCAAAAAGAAGGAGAAGGAAGAAGAAGAAGAAGAAGAAGAAGAGAAGAAGAAGAGAAGGAGAAGGACAATAATAAGAAGGAGGAGGAGGAGAAGAAGAGAAGAAGAAGGAGAAGGAGGAGAAGAAGAAGGAGAAGGAGCCCTCCTTCTTCTCCCTCTTCTTCTCTCCTTCTTCTCCTCCTTCTTCTCCTTCTTCTTCTCTTCTTTTTTCTTCTTCTCCTCCTCCTTCTCCTTCTCCTTCCCCTCCTCCTCCTCCTCCTTCTTGTTTTTCTTCTCCTTGTTCTCTTCTTGCTTCTTCTCTTTCTTCTTCAATTTAGCTTATTTGTAATATATATGTTGTTTTTCTTCTTCTTCTGACTTTCTTATTCCCATTTTGCAGATTGGATGTACTACATGCATGGAAGCTGGCGTTGGAGTGCTTTAGTTTCCGTTTTTATTTGAGTTGATGAACAATGTGTTGGTTCTTTGTATGTGTTGATGAACAATATATGTGCAACTATACGTATGTATATATGGATGAAACTTTGTATGTGTTGGTTCTTTTGACATATGGGATGTACGTTGATGAACAAATGGCATTGATGAGCTTTATATGTATATCATATATGTGTTGTGATCTATTTATGATATATGTGCTATGAATTATATGTATATGTGCTGTGAAATAGAAAAAATAAACAAAAATGTGACAATATAGGCTCTTTGCCGTCTGCCAACTGATGGCAAAGGTCTTTGCCGTCAGCCAGCCGACTGCAAAGGTGCCAGGTGGTGCCCAGCTGTGCAACCTGGGCAGTAGCAGCTGGTCATATAGTCTCTTTGTCGTCCGCTTCCTGGGGGGCAGACGGCAAAGAAGAGGGCACAGAGGAGGAGGCAGACGGCAAAGAGTGGAGAGAGGGGGGAGGGGAGGACCCGGCAGATGGCAAAGATTGTCCTGGAGGCAGACAATAAGAGTAGAAGGCAGACGGCAAAGATTGACGGGAGGCAGACGGCAAAGATTGACGGGCAGGCAGACGGCAAAGGCTCCGTTAACCCCTAACAGAGGCAACGCCTGTCGGCTGCCGTCTCAAAAGCTTTGCCGACTGCTCCTAATGAAAGCTGACGGCAAAGAACTTTGCCGTCCGATTTGGGGGGGCAGACGGCAAAGAAGGTCCTGTGCCGTCGTAGGCTAACGCAGAAATTTTGCCGGCCGTGACAATCTTTGCCGTCTGTGGTATTGTCTTTGCCGTTAGGGATACTGTCTTTGCCGTCTGTGATGGCAGACGGCAAAGAAGGTGATTCCTGCAGTGTATGGCCCTCCTTCAGTGATCCGGAAGCTTCTGTTTCGTTGATTTTTTATATATTTTTTCTGGATATTTTCGGGCTTCAGAAAATTGGGTAAAAGCCACTGCAAAATAGACATCAGCAGACAAAAATTGGCACTGGGTGCACTGAGTTAGTGTCTTAATCCAAATATGTGTAAGATGATATAATAGTGTAGCAAAACATATAACAATCTCACCCAAAAGATCATGAAACAAGCAGAAATTATAGATACGTTTGGGATGTATCAACATCCCGAAGCTTAATTTCTGCTCGTCCTCGAGTAGATAAATGATAACACAATAATTTCTGTGGCGACATGCTAACACACACATAAGAACTTCAAAGTAAAGAAAGTAAGTTATGCAATTCAAGCAAATACAATAACAGGCAAGATTCTATATCTAGTATTGAATTTAGCAAAGTAAGAACATAAAGGTGCAAGAGCTCCCGCTTTTCCATGACTCAAATGTCTCCAAATGGTGTTTGCGTGCAAGAAGTGGGAGATGGATTGAGATTATAAAATATTTTTTTAATTGAGAACTCCATGTACTAAACCTCACATTTAGTCCCCTTCGGAATCTTCTTTTGACTCATCCCCAGACCACTAGTTAGGCACAACTCAATGTACTAAACTCGATTTTTAGCACTCATGCAATGGATGAGTTTAAGAAAGATATGTTTGCACTTAGGATGGAAAATAGATTAATGATGGGGAAGGAAGACAAAAAGGTGTGAAAGGTTCACATCAATGAGGACAACCATAGGCGAGAGAAAGCCAAATGATAGATATGATGTGAGGAGTAGGGATTTCCATGTAACGGATGCACATATATGAGCTATGGTAAGCTCTCCAATGGAACTAGTCGGGGTGCATCCAACTTGTTTGCTCATGAAGACCTAGAGCTCATTTGAGGAGGCTCATCATTGGAATATGCAAAGCAAGTTCTATAGTGTAAGGGTCCCCACATAGTTATGCATGAATGATAATCTCTATGTAGTACAAATATAGCAATGGAGTACGAGTGTCGATCTTTCAAAAGGAATAGTAGTGTTGCCCCCTTCTCTCTCTTTTTTGTGGCCTCTTTGGCTCTTTCTTTTTATCTCTCATTTGTCCTCTTTGGGATCTTTTGTTTGTCCTCTTTGGGATCTTTTCCTCACTTGAGGGCAACACTCCATGTTTTACATGAGTAAAAAGAAAATCGTCACACTTTATAAGAAGTACTCAACATAAAGACAAGTGAAAACTATCATGATGTATGCAAATGTATGCCTCTACAGTGTAGCAGGATATGCAATGATACTAGTGCGTCACGTAGCAGTAATACGGGAAAGGCCCAACTAGCATGCGGCTCTATGATCAAGCAAATGCATGTATGACATAAAGATGAAGTCACGAGATGGTGGATGTTGCATGTCAATGTATCCCGGAAAGGCTATGGAAATGGCTTAATATGTAGGTATGGTGGCTGTTTTGAGGAAAGATATAATGAGGCTTATGTATGATAGAGCGTCTCATGTCATGGGTTTGGATGCAACGGCGGAGTGTGCACCAACTCTCAATGTGAGAAAGGGCAATTCACGGTACCGAAGAGGCTAGCAAAATATGGATGGTGCCAGTGCCAACAATCGAATACTCACATTAGTCCGAAGAACTTATACACTTATTATCGGTAACTCTCTATCTAGTTAGGAAATTCACAAAGAGACAAGTACCCCGAGGAGGAGTGTTTGGGGGTTTGGTTATCCTTGCGCATCCTCGACTCATGGTAACGTGACGATACTCTATATATTCCAACCCCTCCAGAGGTTAGCAATCAATTTAGTAGCTAGAGTTTCCAACTATTTTTTACTTTTTGAAAAACACACGGATTTCCCAAAATACGACACCTATCACTAATAGGCTCGAGCTCTTAGAACTGATAGTCCAAGCATTACTCAAATCAATACCTCAAAACTATTGCAAGTTAGTGCTATACTTAAATAGCAATCTAAATTACCTACTCATGCAACACACACAAGTCAATACAACGAGTCAACTCTCTAAACAAGATAAGCATGATAACTCAAGAGAGTTCCAAAATCAACCTAAATAAAAGATCTTAAAAAGATAAGCATTAAAACTAAGAGCTAAGCATGACAGTAGCTACGAAAAGATGAAGAACACACAAAAAAGATAAGCATGAAAACCTATGTTGTATTCTAAAGTGGAATGGAGCGTGTGTCTCTCCAAACAAGGTAGGCTAGGTTACGACTTGTTATGAACAACAAGCAAAACTCAAACAAACTAAAATGCAAAGAGCGAGACGCTCCAAGCATAGCACATAACTAATGATTGTTGATGGAGAAGGGGATGCACGGGCGCATCCCCAAGCATGGACTCTTGAGTCTCCTTTGAATATTTCTTGGGGTGCATGGGGGCATCCCCAATCTTGAGCACTTGACACTCCTGTATCTTCTTTCATCATCTCTCCCATCGCATACTTGAAAACTCCCTTCATATGAAACTCATCATAAGCTGATTAGAGTGGTTAGTAACCTTAATAAAGCTATTAATTACCTAGTGGAAATAAAGATTTTCATGAAAAGCTACTACTTCTTATGAATGCCAAAGGGTTTTTGCAAATGAAAAGCAAGCTTAGGATTAGCAAAACAATGGAAACACAAAACATTGCAGAATCTGTGAAAAAGTGAACAGCAGGTAATAAATAATTTATTCGAGGCACTTTTGCCACTCAAATCAAAAAACTCAGAACACATGCCAGAAAGGTAATTATATAGATCATGCTGCCAAAATTATTCAGATCAAAATTATGATCTGGTGATTTTTGGCGTATTTGTCCGTCAAGAAGACAGAATCTGTTTGTGGACAGCATGTCACAATTTTTGAACTTTCTTGCAATCGAAGGCTATAACTTGGCACAAAGCTTAGCAATAAAGATGCAATGATCTTGCTACAGTAGTAACACACATCAATACCACTAAAACCGAAAATGAAAACAAATTTGGTTGCCTGCCAACAAACGCTTCCTTTTATGCCTTTGAGTTAGGCATGATCCAAGAAGATCAAGTTGTATCAATTGAACCATCATCAAGATCATCAAAGAGATCTTCAATAATACAACTAGTCTTGACAGGACTCTCAAAGAGAGGCTTAGTGGCAACACTTCTCGGAGCAAAAGCAAAGGTAGTAATACCAATTGGAATTTCTTTTCTATTTCTATTTAAGAGAGGTATCTCTTCCAAGATCTTCATAGATTCAACACCCTTAGCAATAGAGGTATACTTGTTTTGGGTTGAGGAACCTTGGGTACGTTAACGAACCGAGGTCCCTTCCTTGCGGGGGTTTCTACCTTTTTAGTCTTGATGGAGGATAGAGTAGTTCCTAAAGTTTCAAAAATATCCTCGATCTTATCAATCCTAGAATGATCCACATCATGGGATTTAAGGGTCTCCAAAATTTTGTAAATTTTGTTCATGGAGCTATCAAGTCTATTTAACTTCCTTCGAATCCTACGATCTACTTCATTAATTTTACTCATGCTTGCCATCTCTGGCTCTATTTTCTCAAGTTTACTCATAACATGAGACAAAGTGATATCATCCTTTATATCAACAATAGGTGGGATTCCGAATATATTTTCCATAACGTTAAGAGCCTCCCCAACGAGAGCCTCCAAGAAATTCCCTCCTATTGTTGTGTCTAGAACAAACCTATGCCAAGAAGTAATATAAACATAAAAATTTCTACGCAAGATAGTGGTGGATTGCTTCTTGGTGGCTCTATGATGAGAATTTTTAATTCTATACCAAGCATCTTTCAAACTTTCTCCAACCCTTTGTTTGATGGTGAGAATCTCTCCCTCAGGTGCAACACTAGAGCCAAAGGATTTAGGCATACTGACTAAACAAAACAAAGTAACTATTTTTTTTGTGGTTTTTGGTATAAGACTCCAAAGCTAAAATTGAAAAGCAAACTAACAAGACTAAAAAGAAAAGATAAGAGATAGCGTGCAACTCCCCTATCTTGAAGACTGGAGTCCCCGGCAACGGCGCCAGAAATTCGCTTGATGATGAGATGATGTATATACTTCTCGTCCCTTGTTTGTTACCCCAAGTGGAAGGTGGAGATGTAGTCAGCAGCAAATTTCCCTTACACCAAGACTGTAAGGTTTGTCAAACCAGGAAGACTCCTAGGCTCAACAAGTAGGTGTCTTCCACCCTGGCGCTAGCAGAAGATGTGGACCTACACAAACAACAAATAACTTTGCTCCCAACGAGTACAGAGAGGTTGTCAATCTCTCCAGTCTTGTAGTTTGAAAAGGATCAAAACACAAGTGGGAAGTAAATAGTGATTGCAACGGAAAAGTAAATGAAAGTGGTAAATGATGGAGGTGTAAAGAATGATGGTGATATGGACCGGCGTCATAGGATGTTCACTAGTGATGTCTCTCTCCCAAACGACGATAAACAACTATACTAGGGTAAACAAATCACAGTTGGGCAATTCACAGAATTATGATCGCACCGCAATGCTAATTATGCTCCTTGATAGTTAGAGGTTCAATAGTAATGGGCAGTACGCCAAGACAAGTAGACCGTTTATTCATCAGCATCTACTTACTAATCATCCACTTTGAGATATCTATCCAGAACATCTCTCCGGTATTAAGTTGCGAGCCGCACCCAAAGTGTAAACTCAAAGCAACGGACAGCTGCATTGACAAACTATACGTAAGCTAAACAATCCTTGCAACCGTGGTCACAAGCATCATTGTTTTCCCCTGGTGGCAACAAGCACATCCCCCAGTGTCATGTTTCTGTCACTCAAGCTAGACATCGAGGGGCCTGAACCCACAATCATGCATAACACTCCCTCTTGGAGTTACAATCTACTACTTGGCCAAAGTAATAAGTAGCAACGGAGAACATGCAAGAATCGCTAAGGAACATAATATAAAAGGATAATAAAATATATAACTCATAACAATCTGAACATAAACTCATATTCCATCGGATCCCAACAAACCGAGCATAACAATAGCAAGAGAATTACATAGATGCCTTGATCATGTAGGGCAGCTCACGAGGACTAATCATTGAAGCACAAGATTGGAGGGAAGACATCACATAGCTGTTGGTCATGGACTCACCGCACGTCCGGAAGCGCCCATGCCGGTGGAGTAGCTCCCAGAGGTCAATCCTCCCTCCGTCAGGGTGCCGGGAAGAGATCTCCTGACGCTCCCTATCTCAGAAGCGCTGCGGCGGTGGAACGATGGAGAAATTAACGATTCCAGAAAGTCTGTGAGGATTTCCACTCAGGACTCTAAATATAGTCCAAAGGAGGGCACCGGAGCAGGTGGGACCCACCCAGGCAAACTCCTGGGGCGGCTTAGGGCCTGGCCGCGCCAACACGCTGCCTGGGAGGCCCTTGGACCCCCTCTGGCCCTCATTTGGTGATCCGGAAGATTTTGTTTTGCCGATTTTTATATTATTTTTTCTGGATTTTTGCGGGCTTTGGAAAATTAGGTAAAAGCCCGTGCAAGATAGACATCAGCAGATAGAAACGGACACTGGGTGCACTGAGTTAGTAGGTTAGTCCAAATATGTGTAAAATGATATAAAAGTGAAAGAAAACATATAACAATGTCACCCAAAGGATCATGGAACAAGAAGAAATTATAGATATGTTTAGGACGAATCAACTTCCAATGTCCTCAATAACATTCACTTATTGCTAATTTTTCAAGTTGGTTTTTCATCTAAGTGAATGTGATCGGACCCATCTCCCCTCTATGCTAAGCTCAACCCAAACTATTCTCAATTCTTCATATGCGTTCTAATTTACACTTGTTCAAAGTCCTCACTGATTCCTTGTGAGCTGAATACTTTGCAACAAAATCCTCAAAATTTTCAAACTTAAATGTTTCTACTATTACCACTCTAACTGCTCCTACTACTCACGATAGGATAACCACGATCTGCACTATCTCCACCGCTTCGTACTTGGGTAACGCATGTCAACCGGAGAGAAAAGGGGAGGGGCAGTTTGGTCCGAAAGTTTTGCTTCGGACCGTTTTCACCTAAGCTATAAATAGCCCCCTACCCCCTTCAGTGAAAACTCTTCCTCTCGCTTTCATCTTCCCCCACTCGAGCTCTAACATAGCGCCGCCGCTGGAAAGCTTCGTCATCGGTGAGGAAGGGCTTCACTGCCTCGCCTCGCCGTCGTTGGACTCATGCCGACTGCGGATCATCCCCCTCCGCCATCGCTGTAGCTGTCTTCAATCGCCAAGTTAGGGCACTGGAGATCTGAATAGATGAGCTTCGGTTTTCATTTCCTTAGTTCGTCGTGTTCTTCACACGGGGTAATTAAAATATAATTTTACTCCCCATGTTGATCCATTTATTTTCATTAGATCTATGAAATATGTTATTCCTTAGAAAATCCTTCAAATGAACACATCCATGTCTAGAAGACCTGATATATTTCTCTAAGTTACTAAATTCTTACGAGATTCCTCAATTGTGTAAATTTCAGAATCTGCACAACTCTAGGACCCAAGATCACAATGCTTAGCAAAATTCGTCAACACTGTATTGGTGAAATTCCTCACTTTCAGTCATTTTTCAAATTCCTCAAATCTGAGAACGCATATGACCTCTCCAAATTATTCGCACCTATACTCTATTCACAAGTACAAAATGTCAGCTGATGAATCACTAGGTTCTCATCAACTTATCTCATTTGTAGCGTTCCTTGAAGAAAATATACATGTGTCATTAGATTCCTCCAGAATTCAAATTCCGCAGCAAAGTCCTCAACTAAAGAAAATGGAGGACGGCAAGAAAGAGAAGGGTGGCAAGAAGCTAGAGCAAAACATTGCCTTTGAAATTCCCGATGACATTTATGTTGATTATTGCTCACCTGATGAAGAAATTCATGGGAAAGAAGTTTACCGTCAAGCCTCCATGCACCAGACCACCTCTAGGAGAAAAACAAAGTTCCCATCCCTCAAGCATGGTCACTATTGAAGACTATCCTGATGAAAAAGCCAAGTATTTGGCAAAATTGACGAAAAATGTCAAAGAAGCAGTGACAAAGTTCAGTGAGGATTCTGCTGCTACAGCTGCTGCTGCGTCCTCCTCTACTACTGAGTCTTCTGCTATTGAACAACCTCCCAAGAAGGCACTGATGAAGAAATCAGATGTCAAGCCAAAGTCCTCAACAACACTGTCCAAACAACAAATTCCTTAGATAGATCGAACTATGGCTGCAAAGTCCTCAACGTCTGCACAATCCAAAATAGCAGCAAAATCTTGACTTCCTCTGCAGCCCAGTCTAGTCAGCAACCAACATAGACCCCAATTCCCTCAAAACCATCAGCCTCTGGCACAACACACAAATCCTCAAGTGGCATACTGAAGACAAAGATGACTGCTGGGCAAGGAACAAGGCTCGGTCCAAAGAGAGTTCTCCTCAATATTCCCTCTGCATCAGAGGAAAGTGAAGAATATGATGATGAAACTCTTCAAGCCATCATCAGGAACAAACAAGAAAGGGTTGCACAAGCTAAAGGTATCACCATTCCCGTGGCACTAGATCCCAAGGTGATACTGGATTTCATCGATCTTTGGTTCAAAGATCCCAACACACCAATTGATGATTTGAAGTTTCCACCAGGACCCAGTCACATGGTGGCCTCATTCATCAATGAAGAGAAGTGGAAGGCTCGGCAAGCCAAACAAGCTCAGGAAAAAAGGTTCAAAAGGAGAAGTATTTACAACAAAATCATCTGACCTTGACGCGAGAGCGGCTTGTCTCCACTCAAGCTGAGCTGAAAACCCTCACTAGGAAATACACAAGCCTTCATGCCGACAGTAAACGAGTGAAAGTAAGGATTGTCAAGGCCGCTACTAAAACCATTGCAGAATACAACAACAGGGTTGCAGTCCCAATGTGACCATCAATTCCAGAGGCCAGCTACACTGTAGACCTGGCTGATGAGGATGAAGAACTTGCTATTGATGCACGTGTCGTGTTGAATCTGCAAGTGATGAAACTGTTGAAGAATCTGCTAGGCCTACAAATGAATATGCAATGCCAGAAGAAAATGATCCCTGACCAAAGTCTTCAAAAGTGAATAAAATCGCACTTCCTTCTGCATCAGAAGTGAATAAAACAAAAGAAGCTGAGAAAGAAGCCAAGAAGAGAAATGCATCGACACCTTCAGAGTCTTCAGAGGCAAAACGCATGAAGACTTTGCCTACTTCTTCACCTGCTCCAACTGATGCAACTCCTCTTAGTGTTGCATCTTCCTACATGATTGTACCCTTTCGTGAGGACAATGTCTTTAAAGAAAGGGATGGGGAAATGGAAGAAAATCGGTTTGAAGCTTCCACACCCATTGATGAGGAAATTGTAGGTGATCAAATTCCTCAAGCCTCAACTCCTCCTCTTGAGAACCCTGTGATGATTGCTGAAGAAAAGGAGGACGATGTGGACATTGACTGCAACACACGTGTGACTCATGATGACTTTTGGGAACAAACTCATCCAAACTCACCAATGGTTCCCCCAATTCCTCAAATCCCTGAGTCCCCTGCAGCCACTGAAGTTATGATAGGCTCTAAAGAAAAGAGCTCTCGAGTGAAGTCCGCTCCTGCATAGGAATCAGCTGCATCCGCTGATGAAAATGCAAATGCTGAAGGAAATGCTATGCCCGCAACTGATACACTGACTCGGCATATTCCTCAGACTAAAGAAAATGTGCTTGAAGACTCTGCTTTAGCACAAAATGAAGAATCTGCTAGTGAACCACATGTTGCAAATCCTAAGACAGCGGTTGTGGTGGCTCAAATTCCTCAAGAAGGAAATAGTAGAAGACTTGGAAGCCGTTTCAAGCCAAATCTTCAGCCGAAGGGTATCAAACCCTACAAAGGAAAAAGGCCAAAGTTTGCCAGGTCCCAATTGTTCGATGAACATCATTACTTAATTGGCCCAGTCCATATGAATCTCGTGAGGTCAAGCACAGCAGATTTTGGACTCGAAGGCAGATGAACTACTACAGCACTATGCTCTTCTACAAAGAAAGGATCTTTCCTCACATGCATATTCCTCATGCAGATATGGAGGAAGTTCCTTCATATGAACCAGTATTGAGAGTTCTTCACGATTCTGGACTACTGCCTTTCTGCTATGACATCTATGAACGGAATGAATAAATCATTCTTCAGTTCTATGCTACAATGCACCTGTGAGGAGATCCTAAAGATGTCAAAACATGGGTTCTGGACTGGATAAAACACGATACACACTTTGAAGTCCCTGCAACTGAATTGCTTCAAGCCCTTTCCTATGTAAATTCCCTCAGAAAGAGCCAGATGCATATATGAGGAACTTGAACTGGGCGATCACAAATGCAAGTCCTCAAGAAGCCATTAGCACGTTGTCAGCCACCATGGACCAAATTCCTCGGAAAGGAATTGATCTATGTGCCAAGAATAGTCTATCACATCTTGGCTAAGACCTTCTGTCCTATTAAGGGCCATGACTCAAATGATGAAGAAATAGTGGGCATCATGAAGAATTTTCTCTTTCACATGATACACGAAAACCCCATAAACCTTCATCATTTCTTCGTGAGGAATTTGTCCCACTCTGCTCTCTCACCACTTGATCTGAAGCCTTACGCTCCATGGATCATGAGATTCATTAGAAATTGTTTTGGAATTCCATACAAAACTGACATTTTTAATCACCAGACTTATCAGCCTCCAATTGAAGTCGCCAGGAGCTCCTTTGATGAAATTGAAGGAAAAGGAAAATCAGTGATTGATGAAGGCACTCGGGCCCTTGATGGAAAATTTCGCAAACCAGCATCATATTCCACAAATGATGACACTGTATCACAAGAACCACCAAGCCCAACTGCACCGCGCCTGATGACTGGCCGTGAGCTCCTGCTAAGCCTTCATCAGAAGGTTGATCACAACCACAATTGAGTCAAGCATCAGGTTCGAGAAATTGTGAAGAATCTCAATGCAACCACGAATGAAGTGAGAAAAAATCACTATTATCTTCATGAGATTTTTTATCGCACATGGGCTATTCTGTCTCACCACAAGACTCCTGAGGAACTCGCTGAGAGGGAGTTCGAGCAAGACTTTGACTGGTCCTGGCCTCCGAAGAAGAAGTTCAAGAATATCCCTGTTGCTCAACTAGTGGCCGGCTCATTTTCTTCAACCCGCACCACCAACGAAGTTGAAGACGTTGATGACACTGCTGCGACGGCCGACGCCAACGCTTCTCCTCCAACTCAAAAGTGAATTTTTTCAAGGGCGTTAGTCCTCAGTTTTTGTCCCTTTTCATCACGTAATGACAATGGGGAGAAATCTGAGTTAGTCTTCAAGCGGTTCTACTTTATGGGCTATTATAAAGTTTATTAAGTTACAAACTCTTCTTCTGAAGTTTTTGTTGTAATGAGTTGCAACTTAAGCCCGGTGGTGGTCTGACACTTTTGAATGTTTTTCCTTGCATGTTTTTTCCTCAAGTTGATTAAATGCATACATGCTGAAATTAATCAGACACCATTTTTCATCATGCATTTCAAATTCCTCATACTATATGTTAAATGCATGCATGAATTACAAGATATAGGGGCAGATCTCCATGATATAAATCATCAATGTGCATTTGCAGTCCAAAGAAAATTCTTCAAAGACGGGCTCTATTAGTTGTTGACGAGTTTGAGTTATTTGAAGAATATCGACCCCTAAAAATGTATGTCTTCGAGTGAAGACTTTGGTCATTCCTTGAAGACTTTGATAGTGAAGAAATTGCTATTCCTCATGAAGACATTGAAGATGAGTAATTCGGTGTGTCCCGAAGAAAATCCTCTGAAGACTTTGAAGCTTGAATATTTACTCTTTCTGTTTCATTTTCTTCGTTCTTGAGTCATGGGAACACCGTACTTTTAAAGGAGGGCGAGGTAAAACTAAGAAAAGAATTTCCTCATGATGCTCAACTCAAACCTAGACATACCAAATCGTTCAAGTGTTGAACATGACAGACACGAGGACTGTCATAGTTCAAAGTTCCGACCATTATCGCGCCACGCGCCACATGTCCTCAATCTTATCCACACAACGGTCATATTATTGGGAGCAATAATGTCATATCATGTAGGGATGCTCCGAAGCTATACATAGTCGCCCCCCACAACCACTAGCTGGTAGGCTGCTCCGAGAGAAACTGACACTTGTCATTTAGAGCAACCCAATTCCTTGAGGACTTTGAGCAATAATCATCAAGTGAGGAAAAAATCCCAAACACCAAAACCAAAACCCAAAATGCATAGTGATTAAGCATCACTGAAGAGATTGTTCATGTGTGGAATCGACGCTTGTTACCTTTGAGGACTGTGCATCCTCAAGACGGTTAGGCGTCATGGTATATAGCATGTGGTAGTCAATTGTGGGACGCCGGGTGATCGAGTTTGTCAGGGTTTGGAAGTCTGCCCTGAAGACTTACCACGAGTGTTGGGTGAGGACTGTGTGTCCTTATCTCAAGGAGACTACGGTTGGGACTATGTGTCCTGGGACTGTGTGTGTAACGACCAAACCTCGAAGGATTTGAGTCTTTGTGCTTTACTGTGCTAGTCCCTGGATCAACTCGCTAGCACACACAATATAGATGAAAACCAGATATAGCAAGTGCATCATTTATAATAACGTATGATCCAAAATTTATAAAATATAACAATCTGCATAGCACTTAGCTAGCTTTATTCTATCAAACAGCGGAAAAGTAGGAGATTAATAACGATGAGTCCCATCATAGCCCACTGGCGATGTTGAGTGAAGACTCGCGGCCCTAACGGTACCTTACTCGTCGTCTGAATATCCTGCAACATGATACGTTGCAGCCATATAGGTCAATACTTTGAATGTATTGGCAAGTTACACAGGAAAAGTAATATAACAGACCTACATGTATATGCATACTATAACAAAAGAAAGGCTGATGGTTATTTTGCAGAAAGCTGATTTTATCCTCATAGCTACCTAATAGTCAAGTTTTAATTTGTTTGCTACAATAACTCACATATGGTTGAATTGGCATCTCCAACTCCAACCTATTACCATCATTAACTTTCCCATCAAGTTTTACTAAGTGTGTCATCTGTCAAGATCATCCAACAAATGTAATGGCCTAGCTGCTCAAAATTGTCCATAACCGGGGACACGGCTAATCATGATTAGTTTATACACTCTGCAGAGGTTTGCACACTGTACCCACTAGACCCAACCCGAAGATTGAAACGAAGTCTTTCAGAAGCAGTCACCTCCACCCAACGGCAAGCCGGTACACCTATTTATATCTACATCTGCTAGCTTTGCCCAGGCAAGGTTCCCACAACCTACTCAACTAAGCTAGAGCCCATATAGCTAGTGGTTGCGCACGGAAGCTACTAGTCACTAAGCCTGTCTGATCTTTTTGAACCTGGGCGGCATTCCACTTACATTCAGAGGGTAGAAACCATGATGTTGTTGAAACCACCCAACAATACCATATCCGCCCAGAGGTGTATTATTTCCTTAATTACTACTCAAATTTATTTTGTAGTAATCCTCACATAAACTCAATGAATACAGAAACCAATCCCCGTCTACATAGCATAGCAAAATATATCTAACACGATCTTCATGACAAGGGAATATAGCTCAATAGCATAGCAATAATAATAGTCCTATACATGCATAATTTTCATAGGGTGATATAATACTACATGCATAGAAAAATAATAGGTAAAGGATGATCAACATGTAACTTGCCTTGATTCTGATTCAGAAGGTCACACTCCTGACAATAGTTTGCATCGCACTCCGCACAATCTACACGTTGCAAACAATCACACCAATCAATCATCACAATCACATAACACCAAATAAAACCATCGGCAATAAAACAACTTCTTTAAAACCAAAGCATAAATAGCATGGCAGCAGGTATAAAATCATCTACATGCTAATACGATGACAACGCAAAAAGAATCAACTAAATCAGATTTACGGTTTGCAAAATATGGCCTCCGGTAGGTTTAAAATAATTTGTTTTAACAAAAACATTAATTTTCGTAAAACTGAAAACTACTAGTTCTAACATGTTCTACTCATCAATACAAGATCACAGGAAAATGAATTTCCTGAATCGGAGTTACGAGTAAAAAGATAAACACATTTCAAAATTATACCGAGAATCTGACAAAGCTAAAACAGATTAAAAAACAGATTGAATTTTGTCCTGAAGCTGTTCATGAGGACTTGATGAATCGCTCGTGCGTGCGTTCTCACCACGAACAGCGGGGAAAAATGGAACCGTCTCGGTGTGGCTCCTCCGATGGTGCTCCGGTGGCGGTCGAACGGACTCCGGTGACGGCGGCTCCGCGAACTCCGACGAACACGGACGAACTCGGACGTGCGCGGCGTTGCTCCGCGTTGCTCGAGGCTGCTGCGTGTGCGAGGCGGTGGCGTTGTGCGTGCGAGACGACGGCGGGGCGAATCTGGAGCAGGGGTCTCGGTGCTCCTGGACTTATTCTACTCGTGAGGAGGAGTCCCGGCCAGACTCGGTCTCGGGAGGATGGGAGCTGCGGGAGTCCGGCTCGGGACAGGTATCCCTGGCGCTGGCCTCACTTGCCTGGGGCTCGTGGCAGGAGTTGGGCTCGTGTGCGCAAGGGAAGCTGGCTCGTGCGGTGGGGCTGACCAGATAGCGAGTCAAAGCTGGGGCTGGCTCGATGGAGAAAACTTGGAAAGGGGCTGGGTCCATGTGGTGCAATGGGATGGGGACCACGAGCTGGCTCGGTCAAAGCCAAGAGCACTCGTGCGCTCGGGTTTGCTCGCTAGGATGCATGCGGTCTGGCCGGGCTGGCTGGCTTAGCCAGCTGGCTTGGCCCAGTTATTTTTTTTAAAGGTAAAAAAAATACAAAAATAAGAAGTATTAAAATAATATATATATATATATATATTAAAGAAAAACAAACAGAGAAAATAATAACGATAATATACGTATACAAAAATACATACATATGTAAATTAAAAACAAACGCATATAGTAATATATATATAGGTATATATAGATACATATATTAAAATCTAATATAGATATATATATATAAGTATAAAATAAATATCCTAATAAATACTAAAGGAAACCTAGTTCCACCTAATGCAAATTAAAAAAAATAGTTTTAATGCAATAGACCACGCAAAAAGCATTTAAAAACTTAACTAAAAATAATTTCAGGCATTATAAAAACTTGCAAAACCAAATGGGATAACCCCAAATAATATTCTAAACATTATGCACTTTTATTTGAGAGGGGAGAAGTCACGTTATCTCCACTCCAATAAATTGCCCGCAATTGCATAGTGAATAGAATTCTCAGAAGAACAAAATAGTGCATAAAAAATATGAGATGCATATGAATGATCTATTAACATCCGAATTTAGGAAAATTGGGATGTTACAGTGTGTCCTTTGGTTTCAATACCAGTCCGCTCCAAACGAGACGTACAACTGTCAGAGTAGTTGGAACTAGGTCATCAACCATTATCTTCATCGAGCTATAGGTTCTATTTCTTCAACTCTTTTCGTTTCCTTAGTTACATGTTGAAGACTTTTAATTTGACTGAATACTTCCTCTGAATTCCTCACCTCAAATTCTTGACCTGAGTTATTCATCACCTACGTATCTTGTTTACTTGATGTGTGCAAACCGAACCTATCAACTCACTCTGAGTACTTCTCTAGAATCGCTTTGGCATGTCAGTTTAAGTATTATTTCCGCTGCACTCAGTTCTTGACTCAGTACTTTCCTCAATAGGAATTTTCTAAGTGATGAATTTTTAAAAATCGCCTATTCACCCCCTCTTCTATTCAATATAACACACTTTCATCGAGAGACCAATATTATCATTCTTGAGAAATGTCCCAACCATCATATATGCCTGAGATTCAGATTTGGCTGGTAATAGGATATTCTAGACTCAACATGTTTGTAAAGGGAGGTTTGCAACAAAAATCAATGAGATGACGTTGCAGGATTCTCGGGAAATGAACTATGGAAGACAACTCCAAAACATGAGCTGGATTGTAAAACACACGTGAACACACTGTCCAAGGCAATGATGAACACATGGAAAGTCTTACAACAAAACACTACCGAGTTCTAGGTGGGAACTATCATTGTGGATAACAAAGCCGGGTGCAAGTCCGTCTAGTACCTATAGGAATATCACTTAACTTATTTTCCTTGAACAAAGCAATCAGTGTCTTGAGTGCTAGGGAATACATATGGAATGGAGGTAATTGATATGCCAAACCATGACATACATTCGCACATGCATGACTGACACGGGATGATTCCAAAGGATAGCAAAATAACTTTCTTGAATTCACGGCGGAAACTTGCATCCAATGCTTATGAACTTGGAGGAAGTCACCTCTTACACCTAACATATACTTCATGTACGAGACATAAAGGTAGTGTCTATGAAAGTTTCCAACACTAGCATGATGTACATCAAATCATGGTGAGGGTAAACAATGTTGTCGATGGGCTCATCAACAGTTCCTCAAGGTTTCCATGAAGATGGAGGTCCATAAGTATGTGAACAAAGTGATATAATTGGTTAGACCAAAATATATAATAGTGCCGGCTCGAGGAGGCATCCACAAGTATGACAACATTAGGAAAATATTTGCTTCTGATTTTGAATTGACGATAGACCACACTCAAATCAAAGAGATTGAGAAAGATGATAGATGCAACATCTCATCACTGGGATCAACCTCTGGAAATATCATCTTTCTTCAACACACACAAACACACACAAGATATCCCTTTGAAATGAGCTAAGTTAGACAATGCTTTTATCTTGCAACTCTCCAAGTTGTTGTTTAGCTTAACCAACTAGTTCAGTGTAACCAACACAGACTCTTGGAAAAAGGATGGTTTATAAGAAAACCAACTTGATCACAAACTCAACATAACAGTCAGGAATAACCTAGTAATACTTCCGAGAAGATATTTGGAAAATCACTAGTCATCGATATGTTATTAAGCTCGGCAACAATCTTGTGTTTTAGGGAAAGATGACATGATCAAAAGAGCAAAGGATTGACACAATCCTAACTCATTGATCGAAGAGTACACCATGATAGATGGACTAGGTAGCACAATCAATATTAGGATGGCAATTCAATAATCGACAAAATTAAAATTGAAATTATTGTTAATTAATTTCCAAGAAATAGACTATTGTCAAATCAAAATCAGAACCAAATATTTTCCGGTTAACTTGTCGATATTACGGTTACAACCACACGTACACCAAGGAATGAACAATGATGGTGAGAAGTACCACAGTATCAAGAATCCATAAGAGCTTGTGCAATTCTCATAATAATCTTGACATAAAGATGGTAATACTTTAGGGTGGAATATAACAAAAGTTGAATTGACATTTTGAACTACAAAATACAACTGCTTTGATATGGATTTGGTACTGGAGTTTGTTTCTCCTAGACATTCTCAAATAGAATGGCTTGATAGACCACATGAATAATAGGCACCGATGAATATGAATGCACGACTATTCTTGACTATTCACTGATAGTTGAGGGTCAGAATACAACTAAAGTGGCAACTCAAGAGCACATAAATTTTCTGAGTTGTGGATGCATAGATTAGCATGTTGGACAAGTTCGACATAATTCTTTCGGATAAACCATGTAGAAAGAGAGGATTGGCAGAGTCACAATTATGGAATGGAGAACTCATCAAAAGCACTCTTGTTGTGATCTTTAGTTCACAAAGAATTTCTGCCGAAGCTGGTTCATGGTATTGGAAGAAGGATATACCACGAACCTTGAATACTATAAGAAAGTTACTAATCATCCTAAAGGAATGAGAAAACACAATCAACCAAAATATGTATAATGAATCTTGAGTCCAAGAACCCATAAGCAGAATACATACTACTATATAACATCACAGAATACTTTCGATAATGAGGGCCAGAATTATCACACTGGGAACACAATGCACAATTAGACTATTAGGTGATTTTCTCGGACAACATGGTTTCCTAACACCTACAACAAATACTTCAAGGCAATAGAGTACCTCAACACAACAATTGTTCTGCTTTGTCCGGCGCAAAAGACATTATCTCAAAACATAAAGATTTGCAAATGCATCAGCTTATTAAGAAACTCTGGATAACTCGGACATCATAACGGTTCTACGGGCATGAAATATGAGGCAACCTGCATGAAACTAACATAACAACTGAATTCTTATGGAGACACCGATCCCAAAATACCACGACTTTTCTATAAGTTACCAGCATAGTAACTCATCATCCTGATAGGTAGATAGGACAACCTAATTCTTAAACACTGGAGAATAAAGAAGAGGGTGACTCGGAATTAGAATGACACAAGGAAAGGAGTAAAAAGAGCCTTACGATCCCTTCCACAATCAATTCCTTTATATGACTAATGAATTGCTAGACTCAACATCGACCAGTTTATCTTGGTAATCCTACACGCAGTGCAGCTCTGATACGAATGTTGTCGGGACCCCGATCCTAAGCCATACTGATCTAGCATGTAACACATCATATAGGTTTGGGGCCTCGCACACTATACAAAATGGTTGCCACATTACCTTGACTGAACCATTTGCGCGTTTTGGCTCACGTATATGATTATGTCGCTAGGATCCATATGTCAAAGAACCTTGGTCGACATGACTAGTTATAGACCCAAGTGGCACAACCGTACAGGGACTAGCATACGTAACCCGGCAATGCAAGTGTCGGTCATCAGCGTGTCTAGACGAGTCGTATCAAGCTACAATGACTCCATTACACCTTGTGTTATTTTCCCGTAGGGACAGACACAACACCAAAGAAGGGTACATGTCGATCAATTAATGTGTCCGAAACAGTAACATGCTGCCAAGGCTCAGTGGAAGCACAAAGAGGCATTTCCCTGTAATAAAGGCTATTAAAGACATACAACTAGGTGTCGAATCCCACACATACCAATGCATTTCAAACATACACACAATATGCACGATATGTGTCGATACAACATGGCATCACACCATAACTCTACAATATAACATTTATTTAGTAGGCTCCGAAGAGCCAACACAGCATAATGTTACAAGCAGGGAGGTCACGTGACGCAACATTCATAGCATACAAATAACAGGCGGAAGTTACATGTTTGCGTCCAGACATCTACTAAAAATGGCTAGAACAGCGTGAAAAGCTACAACGACCCTACCAAACGAGCCACACCTCTGTCTGGGATTCCCAATCTAATCCTTTCAACATCGAACACATTGCGTATAACTATTAGTGAGGCTAAGGTCTCATATGCAAAAACATAAATAAGCAACCGTGAGTACAAAAGTACTTAGCAAGACTTACATCAGAACTATCTACATATGCATCAGTATCAACAAAGGTGGGGTTGTGGAGTTTATCGGAGCAAGCGAGCTTTGACTCTTGGCTATCCTGTACTACGACCATGAATTATTTCTTTCACGTGGGATAGAGCACACGAGTCCATATATTCACCATATCAATACAACAATATGGTCCTCTCCCGTATCCCTACAAGAAAGCCATCCATATCACTCACACTTATCTTGCGCATTTTAGAGTATCCATTTCACTTGTCTATGAACCATATAGTTGTCCAAGTAGTCCATGTCCGAGGACGCTTCTATTCGAATAGATCATTCACCCTGCAGGCGTATACTTCTTCACACACGCTCTAGCCACTTATCACCATGGACATGTCATCCACCTCAGCAAACTTCAAGCGGAAGCCCAACGAGGGAGTCGGCCAGGGACGATGACTTACAATGGCTCACGCCCAAGGTAGTCGCCTATCGGAGTTGGAACCCATAGTGGAAGTCTGGCCGAGGTTTCCAATACGGACTCAAACAATGTGAGCACGGCCCCAAGCCAGTCCCGAGTGGGCTACTCATCCACTTCGCAGGCCGTGCCACCACCAATAAACGTTTCGAACTACTATGACTCCTGGATTGAGAAAAGGGAAGTTAATAGTCCGAGAGGGTCCATTGGTTTCAGCACCAGGGTGGTAGTACATTGTTTTGGAACACAAATACAAGATCTTGGGTCCTAAGAGAGGTTTCAATGAGACAACCCAAAATCTAGTCCAACATGGCCTCTCATTGCTAACTTTACCAAATTGGATCCACAGACTTAGCTTTCACACCGTAGGACATGATCAAAAAAATTCCAATGTTGGGAACATGCCCTAGAGGAAGTAATAAAATAGTTATTTTTACATTTCCTTGTTCAAGATAATTTTTATTATCCATGCTAGAGTTGTATTGATTGGAAACAAAAATACATGTGTGGATACATAGACAACACATTGTCCCTAGTAAGCCTCTAATGGACTAGCTCGTTGATCAAAGATGGCCAAGGTTTCCTGACCATAGACATGAGTTGTCATTTGATAATAGGATCACATCATTAGGAGAATGATGTGATGGACAAGATCCAAACTATGAATGTAGCATAGGATCGTGTCAGTTTACTGCTACTGTTTTCTGCATGTCAAAGTATCTGTTCCTATGACCATGAGATCATGCAACTCCCAGACACCGGAGGAATGCCTTGTGTGTATCAAACATGGCAACGTAAGTGGGTGAATATAAAGGTGCTCTATAGGTATCTCGAAGGGTGTCCGTTGGGTTGGTGTGGATTGAGACTGGGATTTGTCCCTCCGTGTGATGGAAAGGTATCTCTGGGCCCACTTGGTAATACAACATCACAATGATCTTGCAAGCAATGTGACTAAGGAGTTGATCATGAGATCTTGTATTATGGAACGAGTAAAGAGACTTGCAGGTAACTAAATTGAGATAGGTATGGAGATACCGACGATCGAATCTCGGGCAAGTAACATACCGAAGGACAAAGGGAACAACATACGGGGTTGATTGAATCCTTGATGTTGAGGTTCAACCGATGAAAGATCTTCCTAGAATCTGTAGGAACCATTATGGGCATCCAGGCCCCGCTATTGGTTATTGAGCGGAGAGTGTCTCGGTCATGTCTGCATAGTTCTCGAACCCGCAAGGTCTACACACTTAAGGTTCGGTGACGATATAAGCATAATTGAGTCATATTGTTGGTGACCAAAGGTTGTTCGGACTCCCAGATGAGTTCCCGGACGGGACGAGGAACTCTAGAATAGTCCAGAGGTGAATATTGATTTATAGGATGAAGGTCATTTCAGTCCGAAAGTGTTCCGACGCATACCGAGGGGATTCACGGGGTGCCGGGAGGCCCCGACAATTGTTGGGGGGCTCATGGGCCAAGGAGAGGGGGAACCACATCACAAGAGGGAGCTGGGCACAGCCAATCCCAATCCCACTTCGGCAGAATGGGGGTGGGACTCCTTGGGGCGCAACCAGCCCAACTTGGGTGGCAAGGCACCGAAGTGGGGGGCCACCCTAACCCGAGCAGTCGCCTCCCTCCTCCCTTGGACGACGGCTCCTAGGGTGTAAGCCTAGGGCGCCCTACCCTCTCCCTCCTTCCTATATATAGAGAATTAGAGAAGGGGCAACACACGACAATCTTGATGCGGCGTTGCCCCTCCTCACACTCATAGTTACTCTCCACGGCGAAACCCTATCGGGTTGTCACCAGCAACACCTCACCATGTCGTCGTACTGCCAGAGGACTCGAGCTGCAACTTCACCATCGCTCGCTGGATCGAGGATATGAAGGCATCACCAAGATGTACGTTTATTGAACGCGGAGGTGCCGTCCGTTCGACACTTGACCCGTAGATCACGGGACGGCTCGTGATTGGATCGCAAAGCGTACCACTACATCAACTGCATTCTTGAACGCTTCCACTTAGCGATCTACAAAGGTATGTAGATCCAATCTCTCCACTCATAGATGGTCATTGATGACCCACAAGTATACGGGATCTATCGTAGTCCTTTCGATAAGTAAGAGTGTCGAACACAATGAGGAGTAGAAGGATCTGACAAGTGGTTTTCAGCAAGGTAAAATCTGCAAGCACTGAAATTATCGGTAACAAGTAGTTGTGTGGTGAGATGATTCGTAGCAAGTAGCAAGTAACAAAATTAACAACGGTGCAGCAAAGTGGCCAAATCCGTTTTGTAGCAAGGGACAAGCCTAGACAAAGTCTTATAGGAGGTAAAGCGCTACCGAGGACACATGGGAATTTCTGTCAAGCTAGTTTTCATCATGATCATATGATTCGCGTTCGTTACTTTGATAGTTTGATATGTGGGTGGACCAGTGCTTGGGTACTGCCCTTACTTGTAAAAGCATCCCACTTATGATTAACCCCTCTCGCAAGCATCCGAAACTACGAAAGAAGAATTAAGACAAAGTCTAACCATAGCATTAAACTAGTGGATCCAAATGAGCCCCTTACGAAGCCACGCATAAACTAGGGTTTAAGCTTCTGTCACTCTAGCAACCCATCATCTACTTACTACTTCCCAATGCCTTCCTCTAGGCCCAAATAATGGTGAAGTGTTATGTAGTCGATGTTCACATAACACCACTAGAGGAAAAACAACATACAACACATCAAAATATCGAACGAATACCAAATTCACATGACTACTTATAGCGAGACTTATCCCATGTCCCCAGGAACAAAAGTAACTACTCACAAAGCATAATCATATTCATGACCAGAGAGGTAATGAGTAGCATCAAAGATCTGCACATAAACTCTTCAACCAAGTAATCCAACTAGCATCAAATACAAAGAGTAATTAACACTACTAGCAACCTTACAAGTACCAATCGGAGTCGCGAGACGGATATTGGTTACAAGAGATGAACTAGGGTTTGGAGATGAGATGGTGCTGATGAAGATGTTGATGGTGAGGAATCCCCTCCAATGACAGGAGTGTTGGTGATGACGACGGCAATGATTTCCCCCTCCGGGAGGGAAGTTTCCCCGGCAGGATCATCCTGCCGGAGCTCTAGATTGGTTCTGCTCAAGTTCCGCCTCGTGGCGGCGGCGAATCCTTCGAAAAGCCTCCTCCTGATTGTTTCTAGACCGAAACCCTTCTTGTAGAAAAATAGGGGGGCCAGTGAGCGAGCAGGGAGCTCACAAGCCCCCTAGGCGCGGCCAGGGGGAAGGTCGCGCCTAGGAGGCTTGTGGCCTCCCGCCGGGGCCCCATATACGTCTCAAACGTATCTATAATTTTTGATTGTTTCATGCTGTTATCTTGTCAACTTTGGATGTTTTATGTATCTTTTATATCTTTTTTGAGACTAACTTATTAATTCAGTGCCAAGTGCCAGTACCTGTTTTTTCTATGTTTTTGACTCTTTTCAGATCTGATTTCGGAACGGAGTCCAAACGGAATAAAATACCCGAAATAATTTTTTCCAGAACAGAAGAAGATCGGGGGACTTGAGGGCCAAGGCAGGAGCGCCACAGGGGGCGGCGGCTACCGGGCTTGTGCCCCCCCTGGAGCTCCCCTGCCCTAGCTCTTTTGCCTATAAATTCCCTAGAATCCTAGAAAAAATCAGGGCATCCACGAAAACACTTTTCCACCGCCGCAAGCTTCCGTTTCCGCGAGATCTTATCTTGAGACCCTTCCCGGTGCCCTGCCGGAGGGGACTTTGGAGTTGGAGGGCTTCTACATCAACATCATCGCCTCTCCAATGACTCGTGAGTAGTTCACTTCAGACCTACGGGTCCGTAGTTAGTAGCTAGATAGTTTCTTCTCTCTCTTGGAGCTTCAATACAAAGTTCTCCATCATCTTCATGGAGATCTATCCGATGTAATCCTCTTTGGCGGTGTGTTTGTCGAGATCCGATGAATTGTGGATTTGTGATCAGATTATCTATGAATTATATTTGAGTGTTTGCTGATTTCTTATATGCATGATTTGATATCCTTGTAAGTATCTCCGAGTCTTGGGTTTTGTTTGGCCAACTAGATCTATGATTCTTGCAAAGGGAGAAGTGCTTGGTTTTGGGTTTATACCGTGTGGTGACCCTTCCTAGTAACAGAAGGGGCAGCAGGGCACGCATCATGTTGTTGTCATCAAGGGTAAAAAGATGGGCTTTTATCATAGATATGAGATTGTCCATCTACATCATGTCATCTTGCTTAAGGCGTTACTATATTCTTATGAACTTAATACACTAGATGCATGCTGGATAGCGGTCAACGTGTGGAGTAATAGTAGTAGATGCAGAAAGTATCGGTCTACTTGTTTTGGACGTGATGCCTATAGATATAATCATTGCCATAGATAACATCATGACTTTGCGCGGTTCTATCAATTGCTCGATACTAATTCGTTCACCCAACGTCTACTTGCTTTCATGAGAGAAGCCACTAGTGAACACTACGGCCCCGGGGTCTATTCACAACTATCGTCTCCACTTTCACTTTTGCTTTGCTTTGTTTACTTTTTGCTTTCAGTTCTCACTTTGCAAACAATCTATAAGGGATTGACAACCCCTTCATAGCATTGGGTGCAAGCTCTTTTTGTTTGTGCAGGTACTTGTGACTCGACGCAATCCTCCCACTGGATCAATACCTTGGTTCTCAAACTGAGGGAAATCCTTACCGCCGCTGTGCTACATCACCCTTTCCTCTTCAAGGGAACACCAACGCAAGGCTCCAAGGCCGCGTGGAAATCCTTTGCATATTTGCCAAGGAAGTACCTATAGGCGTAGCCCGTGAGAGAAAGATTCCAGGCGTCGTTGCCAGGGAAGGTCTGTTGTCACAGTAGCACCCCTCTCGCACTTCTTCGGCCCAGTATTTTTTATAAATCCCAAAAAAATCCTCGTTGATTTTCACGGCTTTTGGAGTTGTGCAGAATTGGTATCTCAAACTTGCTCCTTTCTCACACCAAAATTCCAGCTGCCGGCATTCTCCCTCTTCATGTAAACCTTGCAAAATAAGAGAGAAAAGGCATAAGTATTGTACCGTGAAATGTAATAACAGCCCAAAAAGTGATAAATATCAACATGAAAGCATGATGCAAAATGGACGTATCAACTCCCCCAAGCTCAGACCTCTCTTGTCCTCAAGCGAAAGCCGACATCAATAAATATGCTCACATGTTTAGAGAGAGAGAGGTGTCGACAAAACAAGATACGAACATGCAGGCATCATGATCATATTCAGAACAACAATACCATCATATCAACTCTTATGCTGAAGTGACAATTCCTTGACAAAGTAAAGCATGGGTCAAGAACCTTACCGAGAATCAACAACCGATAGCCTTTAGTCATTGAAGCAATTGCAATTTATCACAACACCGGAAAGAGTCAAATAAGAGCTTGTAAAGCAAATCCACATACTCAATCATCTTTTCGTTCTCTACAATTCCTACAACTCACGTGGTACTCACGAGATTGAACTTTCAGTTGGACACAGAGACAGATAGGGCCTTATAGTTTCGCCTCCCAACCATTTACCTCAAGGGTAATGTCGACACTAATAATTCATGAATACTTACTTCCAAGTTGACATATGAATATAGATCTTTCAATAGCATATGATGTTAGCCAAGATAAAGGCGAGATAAGGAATTGGTGTAGATCACCATGACTCTTTCAAGGGCAAAAAGTAAAGGTACAACATAGGCCCTTCGCAGAGGGAAGCAGAGGTTGTCATGCGCTTTTGAGGTTTGGATGTGTGTCCTCGTAGTGCAGAGGAACGTCACTTTATATTGCCTCCTGTGATAAAGAACTTTATTATGTAGTCTATCGCTTTTATGTCTTCCTCATCACAGGTTCATACAAAGCTTATTTTCCACACACTAATAGATCATACATATTAGGGAGAAATTTTTATTGCTTGCACCGATGACAACTTACTTGAGGGATCTTATTCAATCCATAGGTAGGTATGGTGGACTCTCATGGCAAAACTGGGTTGAAGGTTCATGGATGGACAAGTAGGATCTCTACTTGGTGCGGGAGTTTTGGCTAATATGAGGTGGAAGCAGTCGTCACATGCTAAGGGATCTCTAATCATATAACATTGTTCGGAACCAGGCAAACACAATTCATTATGTTGTCTTGCTTGTCCAACATCTACTTCTAAGCATGCAATAGGTTAGTGAGTGTTCACAATCATAGATGGTGCCCAAGATGATATATTTATATGTGAACCTCTCCTTCTTTATCACTTCCTATTAATTGCAACAATGACCAAGGTCTATGTTTGTCTACCCTCAACAAGTTTCAATCAACATTCTTATTATATGTGAAGCCATCACTTCCCATAAGATCATTACATGATCTTTCATGCTTTTTCTCTTTTCTCATCCTTTTGATCATGGCATGGGACAAGGCCCTTACCTAAGACACTCTTTATTATATGGCTCACGAGCTCGAATACATCAGGGGTGACACAAAGCAAAACTCAAGCCTAAAACACTAAGACCTTTATTCTACTAGAGAAAGATAATACCGAAAAGCAACGAACTTAAACAAAGGTAAAGGCAAAAGATGTGATGGTGATATGTTTGTTTAATTTCCACTTGAGCACAAAATTCTGCTCCCTTAGATCATCATTTTCCTCCTCAATCCTCAACACCCTTTGGCATAATTCCTACTTACTCTCCTGCAAGAAATGAGAAGGGATAAACAAAGTCTTAGGCTTCTTCCTTGAGTCAGGGAGGTTCGACTTCTTGAACTCCACATGCGTGTGTCCAAGTTGAGGTAGAGGAGCCTCCTCCTCATCGGAACTTGTTTGTCCCTTCCCCTTGGGATAATAATTTTCTTCCTCATCAGTGGTCTAGCCATAAGGATCGAAGTCCCCATAGACCTTGGGGTTAGAAAGGTAATCGGCCACATAGCTCTCCCCCTCTGAATCTTGAGAAGACGTCTTGCCCTAGATCTGCGGCAGAAAATAGGCTCGAAACGAAAACAGAGGATATCTGCTTGATACGAGGGTCGGACCTTTTGGGACAATATATAATGATTTTTTTCCGACCAGAAGGAGTACTCCGCAAGAAAACGGAGTCCGGGAGGCACACGAGGTGGCCACAAGCCCCCCAGGCACGGCCAGGGGGGTGGCCCGCACCTGGGAGGCTTGTCGCCTCCTCGTGCGCTTTCCGGACAACTTCATTTTTTTCTATTTTTCAAAATATTCCAAAAAGGAGAAAAATTCCTACTGGAAAAGATTTGTATTATGTTTTATTACCGAATCACATACTCTTCGTTTTCGGAGTCTGAAACAGGCTGATAAATATCCCTTAGGTATTCCTCCGGAGTTATGGTATTGATAATATTGCATTCAACATTGATAATATTGTTTTCGGAGTCTGAAACGGGCTGATAAATATCCCTTAGACATAATGCTTGATTCTCTGCCCATTTAACACTCTTGCAGAATTACCTTCTGTGTTGTTGATCTTGATTCTACCGGAACGATATACTTCCTCAACAATGTAAGGACCTTCCCATTTAGAGAGAAGCTTGCCTGCAAAAAATCTTAAATGAGAATTAGATAGCAAGACATAATCACCTACATTGAACTCACTCTTTTGTATCCTTTTATCATGCCACCTCTTAACCTTTTCTTTGAACAACTTAGCATTTTCATATGCCTGAGTTCTCCATTCATCAAGCAAGCTAATGTCAAATAACCTCTTCTCACCAGCAAGTTTGAAATCAAAGTTGAGCTCTTTGATTGCCCAATAAGCCTTATGCTCTAGCTCAAGAGGTAAATGACATGCTTTACCGTACACCATTTTGTACGGAGACATGCCCATGGGATTCTTATAGGCAGTTCCATAAGCCCACAGTGCATCATCGAGCTTCTTAGACCAATTCTTTCTAGACCTGTTGACAGTCTTTTGCAGAATTAGTTTAATTTCTCTATTGCTTAGATCTACTTGACCACTGGACTGAGGGTGATAGGGGGACGCAATTATATGGTTGACATCGTACTTAGCAAGTGTTTTATGGAAAGCACCATGAATGAAATGTGAACCACCGTCGGTCATTACATATCTAGGGACCCCAAATCTAGGGAAAATAACTTCTTTAAGCACTACTAGTGGGTATAGCTTCTACCCACTTAGTGACGTAATCAACTGCAACTAGGATGTGAGTATAACCGTTGGATTTTGGAAAAGGTCCCATATAATCAAAGCCCCAAACATCAAATGGTTCAATAACAAGTGAATAGTTCAAAGGCATTTCCTGACGTTTACCGATATTACCTACTCTTTGACATTCGTCACAAGACAAGACAAACTTACGGGCATCCTTGAAGAGAGTGGGCCAATAGAAACCTAATTGCAATACCTTGTGTGCAGTTCTATCTCCCGCATGGTGTCCTCCATAGGCCTCAGAGTGACACTTCTGTAGGATATGTCCCTGTTCATGTTCAGGTACACAACATCTAATAACACCATCTACTCCCTCCTTATAAACGTGAGGATCATCCCAAAAGTAATGTCTCAAATCAAAGAAGATTTTCTTGTTTTGCTACTATGTGAAACTAGGTGGTATATATTTGGCAACGATATAATTTGCATAATCAGCATACCACGATGCACTACATGAAGTATTGATGACATTCAATTTCTCATGAGGAAAGCTATCATCAATAGGTTGTGGGTCATCAAAAACATTCTCCAACATAGACAAGTTATCTTCTGCGGGGTTATCAGCACCTTCCTGTCGACAACATGTAAATCAAATTCTTGTAGCGAGAGAACCCATCTGATGAGTCTAGGTTTAGCGTCTTTCTTCTCCATGAGGTACTTAATAGCCGCATGATCAGTGTGAATAGTGACTTTGGAATCAACTATGTAAAACCTGAACTTTCCACATGCGAACACGACTGCTAAAAATTCCTTTTCTGTAGTAGCATAGTTTCTTTGGGCACTATCTAGAGTTTTACTAGCATAGTGAATAACATTCAACTTCTTATCAACTCTTTGCCCTAGGACAACACCAACATCATAATCACTAGCGTCACACATGATTTCAAAAGGTAAGTTCCAATCAGGTGGTTCAACAATAGGTGCAGTTATCAAGGCCTTCTTAAGTATTTCGAAGGCTTCCTCACAATCATCGTCAAAAACAAAAGGAATATCCTTTTGCAAGAGATTAGTAAGAGGCCTAGAAATCTTAGAGAAATCTTTAATGAACCTTCTATAGAAACCAGCATGACCAAGGAAACTTCTTATACCTTTGATATCTGTGGGGTATGGCATTTTCTCGATTGCATCAACCTTAGCCTTATCGACTTCAATACCTCTTTCAGAAATTTTATGCCCTAAGACGATGCCTTTATTAACCATAAAGTGGCACTTCTCCCAATTCAAGACAAGATTGGTGTCTTTACATCTCTGCAAGCCCCGATCAAGGTTGCTGAGGCAATCATCAAAAGAAGACCCGTAAACGGAGAAGTCATCCATGAAAACCTCAACAATCTTTTCACAAAAGTTAGAGAATATAGCCATCATACATCTTTGAAAGGTGGCAGGTCCATTACATAAGCCAAAAGACATACGTCTATAAGCAAAGGTACTGAAAGGGTAGGTGAAAGTGGTTTCCTCCTGATCAGATTGTGCAACAGGTATTTAGGAGAAACCAGAATAACCATCTAGAAGCAGAAGTGTGTGTGTTTAGACAGTCTTTCTAGCATTTGGTCGATAAAAGGCAAAGGGTAATGATCTTTCCTAGTGGCTTTATTCAATTTCCTAAAATCGATCACCACCCTATAGCCAGAAATAATCCTCTGTGGGATCAATTCATCCTTATCATTAGGGACAAAGGTAATGCCTCCCTTCTTAGGGACGCAATGCACCGGACTCACCCAATCACTATATGAAACAGGATAGATAATACCCGCTTCCAGGAGCATTAGTATTTCTTTTCTTACTACCTCTTTCATCTTAGGATTTAACCTCCGTTGATGATCAGCAACTGGTTTGGAATCCAGATCGGTTTTAATCTTGTGCTGGCATAGAGTGGGACTAATGCCCTTAAGATCATCAAGAGTATATCCAATAGCAGCACGGTGCTTCCTCAGAGTTTTTAGTAACTTCTTTTCTTCATGCTTTGAGAGGCTAGCACTAATTATAACAGGATATATCTCTTTTTCATCAAGATAAGCATACTTAAGACTATGGGGCAACTGTTTAAGCTCGAACACAGGATCACCCTTTGGTGGGGTTTGATCTCCAAGCAGTTCAACACGCAAATTATTCTTAAGGATAGGATATTGTTCTAAGACAACTCTATCTATCTCATCCCTTTCATCCATATGCATATCATTTTCATGCTCAAGCAATAATTTCTCTAAGGGATCAGCAGGAGGCACAACAATAGAAGCTAGGGCAATAGTTTCATCCTTACTGGGCAACTCTTTTTCATGAGGTTGTCTACCAAACTTGGAGAAATTGAACTCGTGTGAAACACCTTCAAAGCCAACAGTGACAGTTTGCTTCTCACAGTCAATATGAGCATTGACGGTATTGAGGAAGGGTCTGCCAAATATGATGGGACAAAAGCTATCTTGTGTGGTAGCAAGAACGAGGAAATCAGAAGGATACTTCGTTTTACCACACAAGACTTCAACATCCCAAACAATTCCCACAGGGCAGATAGTATCTCTATTGGCAAGCTGAATACTGACATCAATGGGTTCTATCTCGATAGGTGCAATCTCGTCTTTAATTTCATCATATAAGGATTGAGGTATTGCACTAACACTAGCACCCACGTCACATAAACCATGATAACAATGATCTCCTATCTTAACAGAAACAACAGGTGTGCCAACAACAGGCCTATGTTTGTCTCTAGCGTGTGATTTAGCAATTCTACCAGCATCTTCACAGAAGTGAATATTATGGCCATTGATACGTCTCAAACGTATCTATAATTTTTGATGGTTTCATGCTGTTATCTTGTCTTCTTTGGTTGTTTTATGTACCTTTTATATCTTTTTTGGGACTAACTTATTAATTCAGTGCCAAGTGCCAGTTCCTGTTTTTTCGTGTTTTTGACTCTTTTCAGATCTTATTTTGGAACGGAGTCCAAACAGAAGAAAAACCCCGAAATGATTTTTCCCAAACGGAAGAAGACGAGGGGCTTTTGGGCCAAGCCAGGTGGGCTCCAGGGAGCCCACAAGCCCCCACTCCGCCACTAGGGGGAGGCGGCGGTGGGCAGGCTTGTGGCCTCCCTGGCCGCCCCTGACCTAGATCTTTGGCCTATAAATTCCCAAATATTCTGCAAAAAATCTGGGGAGCCTCGAAAATGCTTTTCCGCCGCCGCAATCTTCCGTTTCCGCGAGATCTCATCTGGAAACCCTTCTCGGCGCCCTGCCGGAGGGGACTTTGGAGTTTGAGGGCTTCTTCATCATCATCATCGCCCCTCCAATGACTGGTGAGTAGTTCACTTCAGACCTACGGGTCCATAGTTAGTAGCTAGATGGCTTCTTCTCTCTCTTGGATCTTCAATACAAAGTTCTCCATGATCTTCATGGAGATCTATCCGATGTAATCTTCTTTGGTGGTGTGTTTGTCGAGATCCGATGAATTGTGGATTTGTGATCAGATTATCTATGATATATATTTGAGTCTTTGCTGATTTCTTATATGCCTGATTTGATATCCTTGTAAGTCTCTCAGAGTCTTGGGCTTTGTTTGGACAACTAGATCTATGATTCGTACAATGGGAGAAGTGCTTGGTTTTGGGTTCTGCCATGTGGTGACCTTTCCTAGTGACAGTAGGGGCCGCAAGGCACACATCAAGTAGTTTCCATCAAGGGTAAAGAGATGGGGGTTTTATCATTGGTTTGAGATTATCCCTATACATCATGTCATCTTGCTTAAGGCGTTACTCTGTTATTATGGACTTAATACACTATATGCATGCTAGATAGCGGTCGACGTGTGGAGTAATAGTAGTAGATGCAGAAAGTTTCGGTCTACTTGTTTTGGACGTGATGCCTATAGAAACAATCATTGCATAGATATCATCACGACTTTGCACAGTTCTATCAATTGCTCGACAGTAATTTGTTCACCCACCGTCTATTTTCTTTCATGAGAGAAGCCACTAGTAAACACTACGGCCCCCGGGTCTATTCACATCCATCATTTACACCTCCGCTTTTACTTTGCTTTGTTACTTTGTTGCTTTCAGTTGTCACTTGGCAAACAATATATAAGGGATTTACAACCCCTTCATAGCGTTGGGAGCAAGTTTTTGTGTTTGTGCAGGATCTTGAGATACTCCTCCACTGGATTGATACCTTGGTTCTCAAACTGAGGGAAGTACTTACCACCGCTACGCTACATCACCCTTTCCGCTTCGAGGGAACACCAACGCAAGGCACCAAGGCCACGGGGGAAATCCTTTGCATACTTGCCTAGGAAGTCCCTTAAGGCGTAGCCGCAGCTGAAGGATTCCTGGTGCCGTTGCTGAGGAGTATCAAGCAACACTCCTATTTCTGGCGCCGTTGGAAGGTCTTTTGTTGCAGTAGCAGCCATCAACATTGTCGGACAGGAGATCTTTGATAATAGAAATGCTAGGTTCAACTCTAATTTGCTCACGGGGTGTAGGTTTTTTAATGTAGCCCCTACGTATCATAGTTGAAGCTTTACAATGATCCTTTCTCCTAATATGGAAAGGTGGTTTCTCAACGTAAGCACTGGGGACAATACGATCATTATAGGCAATGACTTTCTCTTCAGCTGGACTGGGTTTAACTACATTGAATTATAAGGGAGGACGATATTTAAACCACTTCTCTTTGGGGAGATCAATATGAGCAGCAAATGATTCATACAATGAAGTTACTATTTCAAAGTCAAGTCCATACTTAGCGCTAAAATCACAAAAAATATTTGTTTCAACGAAGGATTTAACGCAATCAAACTTGAAATTCATACATGACTCCTTACCTTCACAAAGCTCCGACTCTTCAGAGTTGCGTTTAATTCTTTCCAATAAACTTCATTTGAAGTCAATATATCTCTTCATAAAAGAACTGGTACAAGAAGTGTCAAGCATGGTGCGATCATCCTGAGAAAGCCGAGCATAGAAGTTCTGAATGATAATTTCTCTCGAGAGCTCATGGTTGGGGCATGAATGTAACATTGATTTAAGCCTCCCCCAAGCTTGAGCGATGCTTTCTCTGTCACGAGGAAAAAAATTATAAATATAATTCTGATTACGATGTACTAGATGCATAGGGTAAAACTTTTGATGAAATTCCAATTTCAACCGATTGTAGTTCCATGATCCAGTATCATAACATAGCCTATAGCATGTCAATGCCTTATCCCTCAAAGATAAGGGAAAGACCTTATTCTTAACCTCATCCTCGGGCAAACCTGCAAGCTTAAATAAACCACAAACTTCATCTACATAGATTAGATGCAAGTCTGGATGTGACGTTCCATCTCCGTAAAAGGATTAGCCAGCAGTTTCTCCAGCATACCCGAAGGAAATTCATAGAAAATATTTTCAGTAGGTGTAGCACATTGAGGAGAAACTCTTTGTGCTTCCGTTCGAGGTGAATATACCCTGAACAAGCCCCTCAAAGGATTAGTTTCCATAGTGAGAAGTGACAATAAATTTCAGCACAATGTTTCCTTACCAAATTCCACTTACGAAAGGCGCTTCACTCCCCAACAACTGCGCCAGAAAAGAGTCTTGATAACCCACAAGTATACGGGATCTATCATAGTCCTTTCGATAAGTAAGAGTGTCGAACCCAACGAGGAGCAAAAGGATCTCACAAGTGGTTTTCAGCAAGGTAAAATCTGCAAGCACTAAAATTATCGGTAACAAGTAGTTGTGTGGTGAGATGATTCGTAGAAAGTAGCAAGTAACAAAATTAACAACGGTGCAGAAAAGTGGCCCAATCCCTTTTGTAGCAAGGGAAATCCTGGACAAAGTCTTATAGGAGGTAAAGCACTCCCGAGGACACATGTGAATTTCTGTCAAGCTAGTTTTCATCATCTTCATATGATTCACGTTCGTTACTTTGATAGTTTGATATGTGGGTGGACCAGTGCTTGGGTACTGCCCTTACTTGGACAGGCATCCCACTTATGATCAACCCCTCTCGCAAGCATCCGCAACTACGAAAGAAGAATTAAGACAAAGTCTAACCATAGAATTAAACTAGTGGATCCAAATCAGCCCCTTACGAAGCAACGCATAAACTAGGGTTTAAGCTTCTGTCACTCTAGCAACCCATCATCTACTTACTACTTCCCAATGCCTTCCTCTAGGCACAAATAGTGGTGAAGTGTTATGTAGTATACGTTCACATAACACCACTAGAGGAAAAACAACATACAACACATCAAAATATCAAACGAATGCCAAATTCACATGACTACTTATAGCAAGAGTTATCCCATGTCCTCAGGAACAAAAGTAAATACTCACAAAGCATAATCATATTCATGACCAGAGAGGTAATGAGTAGCATCAAAGATCTGAACATAAACTATTCCACCAAGTAATCCAACTAGCATCAACTACAAAGAGTAATTAGCACTACTAGCAACCTTACAAGTACCAATCGGAGTCGCGAGACGGAGATTGGTCACAAGAGATGAACTAGGGTTTCGAGATGAGATGGTGATGATGAAGGTGTTGATGGTGAGGAGTCCAATCCGATGAGAGGAATGTTGGTGATGACGATGGCGACGATTTCCCCCTCCGGGAGGGAAGTTTCCCCAGCAGGATCGTCCTGCCGGAGCTCTAGATTGGTTCTGCTCAAGTTCCGCCTCATGGCGGCGGCGAATCCTCCGAAAAGCCTCCTCCTGATTTTTTCCAGACCGAAACCCTTCTTTTAGCAAAATAGGGGGGCCAGTGGGTCAGCACGGAGCTCACAAGCCCCCTAGGCGCGGCCAGGGGGGAGGTCGCGCTAGCAGGCTTGTGGCCTCCTGCTGGCGCCCCTCTGGCACTTCTTCGGCCCAATATTTTTTATAAATGCCAAAATAAATCCTCTTTGATTTTCACGGCTTTTGGAGTTGCGCAATATGGGTATCTCAAACTTGCTCCTTTTTCAGGCCAGAATTCTAGCTGCCGGCATTCTTCCTCTTCATGTAAACCTTGCAAAATAAGAGAGAAAAGGCATAAGTATTGTACCGTGAAGTGTAATAACAGCCCAAAAAGCGATAAATATCAACGCGGAAGCATGATGCAAAATGGACGTATCAGTCATCGCCATGGATAGATCTGTTTGCACGTAGGATTTTTTTTGTTTCCCATGCAATATTCCCCAACAGTGGTATTAGACCTAGGTCTATGCATAGATGGCATCTCGAGTAGAATACAAAGGTGCATGTGCGCATTGATATTCAGATTGCTTCCCTCCTTCGTCTTTTCTTGATTCCACGGTGTTGGATGAAGCGTCTTGGTCAGCTTTACTCATCCACGTATGAGAGACCGGTTCCATCGACTGACATGCAACTTGTTGCGTAAAGATGGCTGGCGGGTGTCAGTCTCTCGTACTCTATTTGAATCGGATTCGAGAAAAGGCGGTCCTTGTAGAAGGTTAAATAGCAACTTGCATATCACCATTGTTGTTTCTGCGTAGGTAAGAAACGTTCTTACTAGATACACATAGCAGCCACGTAAAACATGCAAGAACAAATTAGAGGACGTCTAACTTGTTTTTGCAGGGTATGTTGGGATATGGTATAGCCAAAGACATGATGATATATATTTGATGAATGAGATAATCATGTTGTAATAGTTAATATCAACTTTCATGTCGATGCTACGGCAACAGATAGGAGCCATCGTGTTGTAATAGGTTTGTCTTTAATTATTGTATGACCTTTGTGTCACTCATTAATCTCTTTGTAATGCTTTAGTTTATTGCTAAACAGTAGCAATCGTAGTACAAGCATGGTTGGCACGATGACCTCGATGGCAACACAATGATGGAGATCATGGTGTAGTGCCAGTGACGATGGAGATCATGCCGGTGCTTTGAAGTTGGAGATCAAAATCACAAGTTCATGGCCATATCCTGTCACTTATGATTTCCATGTGATGTTAATCCTTTTATGCACCATGTTTTGCTAAGGAATACGGTACCATTACAAGGTGATCCCTCACTAAAATTTCAAGATAAAATTTTGTTCTCACCGAGTGTGCACCGTTGCGACAGTTCATCATTTCGAGACACCATGTGATGATCGGGCGTGATAGACTCTACATTCACATACAACGGGTGCAAGATAGTTTTGCACATGCAAAACACTCAGGTTAAATTGACGAGCCTAGCATGTATAGACATGGCCTCGTAACACACGAGACCGAAAGGTCGAACATGAGTAATATAGTAGATATGATCAACGTGGAGATGTTCACCATTGAAGCCACCTCATATCACGTCATGATCGGGCATGGGTTGGTGAATTTGCATCATGTACCATTCGAATGACCAGAGGGATGTCAATTTGAGAGGGAGTTTTTAGTAATATGATTTAGTAAACTCATTATCTTGAACAATAGTCTAAGTAATCTTTGCAAATTTATGGCTTAGAACTCAATATGGCAACTCGGACGGGGATAAGTCGAGCATCACCGCCCAGATCCCCTCCAATCCTCATACCCGCGATCCCCGTGAAGCTTCGCGGGGAAAAAACACCCCCCATCCCCGTCAATAACAGGTACCGATACCCGTCGGGTATCCGTGGGGATCTCAAAACAGACTAGGATGGGTGATATTGCAGAGTGCATGGTTGTCCAGAGAGGTGGAAAAAGATAATTATGTGAAATATCTAGGTATTAATCTATATATTATGCATTTGTAATACGTATGACATAGTTTTTCGGGTATCCATGGGGGGAATTTCATCCCGATCCCAGCCCAGCCGGACTAACGGGTACCCGCCAAACAATACACATGGGGAGAATTTGTCCCCCATCCCCGCTCTATGATGAGTAAATCCCCATGGGTACCGGTCCCCACGGGAAATATTGCAACCTTGACTTAGAACAGGGACTACAAAGATGTTTTGAACGTCATGGAGCATATGAGATGCTCCAGGAATTGAAGTTTTCTTTGAGAAGAATGCTCGGATCGGGAGGAATGAAACCTCCGATAAGTTCTATGCTTGCAAGATGGAGGAGAATGGTTCTGTTAGTGAGCATGTACTCAGAATGTCTGGCTACGCTAACCGTCTAGCTGAGTTAGGAATTGTTCTCCCGCCAGAGGAAATCACTGACAGAGTTCTCCAATCACTTCCACCTAGCGAAAAAAGCTTTGTGTTGAACTACAATATGCAAGGTATGAATAAATGAGTCGTCGAGCTGTTTGCGACGCTGAAAGTCGCTGAGTCAGAAATCTAGAAGGAACCTCAAGTGTTGATGGTCAATAAGACCACTAATTACAAGAAAAATGGCAAGGGAAAGAAAGGTAACTTCAAGGCTGGGCACAAACCAGAAAGTGAGTGCTATCATTGCAAGGGAACTGGTCACTAGAAGCGGAACTGCCCCAAGTATGTGGCATACAAGAAGGCAGCCAACACAAAGCAAGGTATATAATATATACATGTTATTGATGTGTACCTCACCAACTCTCGTTGTAGTGTGTGGGTATTTGATACCGGTTCGGTTGCTCACATTTGCAACTCAAAACAGGAAGTGCGGAATAGATGGAGGTTGACGAAGGATGAAGTGATGATGCGCGTGGGAAATGGTTCCAAGGTTGATGTGATCTCCATCGGCACGCTCTCACTTCAGTTACCAACAGGATTAGTGATAAATCTGAATAATTGTTATTCTGCACCTGCATTAAGAATGAACATTATATCTCGATCTTGTTTATTGCGAGACGGCTACTCAATTAAATTAGAGAATAATGGTTGTTCTATTTATATGAGTAATATCTTTTATGTGCATGCAACCAATATGAGGGGTTTATTCTTATTGAATCTCGATAGTAATGACACACATGTTCATAACATTGATGCCAAAACATGTAGAGTTAGTAATGAGAGTACCACTTACTTATGGCACTACCGCTTAGGTCATATTCGTGTAAAGCGCATGAAGAAACTCCGTTCTCCGTTGACACATGTGAACCATGCCTCATGAGCAATATGACCAAAACTCCGTTCTCCGGAACAACGGAGTGAGCAAGTGACTTACTGGAAATCATACATACTGATGTGTGTGGTCCGATGAGCATTGAGGCGCACGGTGGATATTGTTATTTTCTCACCTTCACCGATGACTTAAGTAGGTATGGTTATATTTACTTAATGAAACACAAGTCTGAAATGTTAGAAAAGTTCAAGCAATTTTAGAGTGAAGTAGAGAATCATCGTAACAAGAAGATCAAATTCCTACGATCTGATCAAGGAGGAGAATATCTGGGTTATGAGTTTAGCACTGACTTAAGACAATGTGGAATTGTTTCACAGTTGACTCCGCCCGGAACACCACAACGCAATGGTGTGTCCGAACATCGTAATCGTACTTTATTTGATATGGTGCGTTCTATGATGTTCTTGTCGATCTGTCGTTATCATTTTGAGGATATGCATTAGAGACAGTTGCATTCACTTTAAATACGACACCATCAAAATTCGTTGAGACAACTCCATATGAACTGTAGTTTGGTAAGAAACCAAAGTTATCATTTCTTAAAGTTTGGGGATGTGATGCTTATGTCAAAAATCTTCAGCCTTAAAAGCTGGAACCCAAAGCGGAGAAATGATTCTTCATAAGATACCCAAAAGAGACAGTTAGACAATGATGAGCCGACGAGCTATGGAGAAGTGATGGTGGGCCCAAATTCCAACAAATGATTAGAGGCCATGAAATTCAAGATAGGATCCATGTATGAAAATGAAGTGTGGACTTTGGAAGAATTACCTAAAGGGCGAAAGGCCATTCAAAATAAATGGATCTTTAAGAAGAAGAGAGAGGCTGAGGGTAATATCACTGTCTATAAAGCTCGACTGGTGGCAAAGGGTTTTTCACAAGTTCAAGGAGTTGACTACAATGAGACTTTTATCACTCGTAGTGATGCTTAACTCCGTGAGAATCATGTTAGTAATAGCTGCATTTTTTGATTATGAAATTTGGCAGATGGATGTCAAAATAGCGTTCCTTAATGGTTTCCTTAAGGAAGAGTTGTATATGATGCAACCGTAAGTTTTGTGGATCCAAAGAATGTTGATAAAGTATGCAAGCTTGAGTGACCAATTTTTGGACTGGTGCAAGCATCTTGGAGTTGGAATCAATGTTTCGATGAGGTGATCAAGGCGTTTGGGTTTATACAAGTTTATGGAGAAGCTTGTATTTACAAGAAAGTGAGTGGGAGCTCTATAGCGTTTCTAACATTTTATGTGGATGACATATTGCTGATTGGAAACAATATAGAATTTTTGGAAGTGTAAAGGATTACTTGATCAAGAGTTTTTCAATGAAGGACCTAGGAGAAGCTGCTTTCATATTAGGCATCAAGGTCTATAGAGATAGATTGAGACGCTTAATAGGACCTTCACATAGCACATACCTTGACAAAGTTTTGAAGAAGTTCAAAATGGATCAGTCCAAGAAAGGGTTCTTTCCTGTGTTGCAAGTTGTGAAGTTGAATAAGACTCAATGCCCAATAACTACAGAAGATAGGGAAAAGATGAGTGTCGTCCCCTATGCTTCGTCCATAGTCTCTATCACGGATGCAATGCTATGCACAAGACCTGATGTCAGCCTTGCCATAAGTATGGCAGGAAGGATTCAAAGTTATCCAAGAATGGAACACTGGGCAGCGGTCAATAATATTCTAAAGTACCTGAAAAGGACTAAGTAAATGTTATCTTATATGGAGGTGATGAAGAGCTCATCATAAAGGGTTACCTTGATGGAAGCTTTGACATTGATCCGGATGACTCTAAGTCGCTTACCAGATAAGTATATAATCTCAATGGGGGTGTGGTAAGCTGGTGCAGTTCCAAGCAAAGCGTGGTAGCTGATTCTACATGCGACGCGGAGTACATAGCTTCCTGAGAGGCGGCTAAAGAAGGTGACTGGATGAAGGAGTTCATGACAGATCTTGGAGTTGTGCCTAGTGCACTAGATCCAATGACTACTCTGCGACAACACTAGTGACATTGCTCTAGCCAAGGAACAAAGGTTTCACAAGAGGACCAGACACATAAAGAGATGCTTCAATTCCATCCGCAATTACATCAAGGAGGAGGACATAAATATTGGCAAAGTGCGCACATATCTGAATGTTGCACACACGTTGAGTAAACCTCTTCCATGATCGAAACATGATCGGCACCAGAACTGTATGGGTTTTAGATTCATTACAATGTAAATCACATAGTGATGTGAGCTAGATTATTGACTCTAGTGCAAGCGGGAGACTGTTGGAAATATGCCCTAGAGGCAATACTAAAATAGTTATTATTATATTTCCTTTTTCAAGATTCAAAGCACAATTACTCCCAAGGGTGTTTTTGATAATTGATCACAACATATGCATCATTGGATTAATATGTTTTCCAAGTATATTTCAGAAAAGTTCAAAAGATGTTATCGCTAAAGACTTATGTGGAGATGCCCCTTGATGCAAGAAAGGAACAATATTGGCTCAAGCTTCAAGCTAGAAGACTCTTCATTTTATATTTTTGAGAAATCACTTTTGTGTCCATAGGAAAGCCAATACTATTAAAAGGGGGTGAGCAAGTAAAATGAACTGATTGCTCAAAGTGCTCAAAGTTAGCCACGAAAATATTCAGTCATTTTCCCACATATCCATTCTGTCAAAATCCATATACACAAATTCGGTGTCACCAAGTTCCACATTTCGGACCCACCGAGCTTGATATCAGACAGAAACCCTAGCCATTCCCACCAAATTGGTGCAACCGAAACCAAGTCGGTGCTACCGAGTTTCGGTGATCAACTTTTGGGTGCCTCGGTAAACAAAATCGGAAATTCCGAGTATGAGTGTCGGTGACGCCGACATTGAACATGTGACCGTTAGCAACCTTTTTGGTGCCACCGAGTTTCATATATCGGTCTCACCGAGATTCAAAAGTGCTACCTTTGTGTTGTTCGGTACCACCGAGTTTTTCACTTTGGTGTCACCGAGTTTCCCACTTTGTGTGTAACGGTTGGATTTTGTGTGTTGCCAATATATACCCCTTCACCTACCTCTCATTCGTGGGAGAAGCATTCACAACACACACTTCATTGCCAGATCCATTTTCTGAGAGAGAACCACCTACTCATCTGTTGGGACCAAGATAGTCCAATGCAATCATTTGAAACTTGATTTCTAGCCTCCCCAAACATCTTTCCACCAAATCAAACTCTCCTACACATGCATATTTTGTGAGAGAGTGATTTTTTGTTCAGGAGACTATCTTTAGAAGCACAAGAGCAAGGGATTCATTGATCTACCACATCTATTACCTTTTGGAGGGTGTTGCCTCCTAGATTGGTTAGGAGTCGCTTGGGAGCCTCCTATTCGTGTTGTGGAGTTGAACCAAGATGTTTGTAAGGGCAAGGAGATCGCCTAATTCGTGAATATCTACCGTTAGTAAGGCTAGTCCTCCGTGGACGGAAGCCGTGGTGGGAATAGAGAAGGTCGCTTGTTTGTGGACCCTTCATGGGTGGAGCCCTTCGTGGACTCTCGTAGCCGTTACCCTCCGTGGGTTGAAGTCTGCACTAACATGAACGTACGATAGCGTAGCGCCGCCTATCGGACCCATGCCAAAAATCGCCGTGTCAACCTCGTGCGTTTAATCTCCCTACCTTACCCCTCTACTTTACACTTACATGTTTTACATTCCACTACTATACTCTTAGTACTGCATGTGTAGGGTGTAGTTGACTTGCTATAACTGCCATAGCTGCCTCTCAACTAAAATTGGGAAAAGGCAAAAAATTATCCTGTCAAGTAGTCTAATCACCCCCCTCTAGACATACTTTCGATCCTACAAGTGGTATCAGAGCTTAGGTCTCCATTTCATTGGTTTAACAACCTAGGAGAGTATGGCGTCTAGTGAGGGAAACTATCACCGTAGATGTCCATATTTCCATGGCACTAATTTTGGTAGTTGGAAGCATAATATGAAAATGCACATTCTTGTCTTTAATCCTCATGTTTGGGATGTTATTCGTGTTGGTGTGCAAGGTAAATTCTTTGGATAAGGACATGAACCTGATCGTGATGCGACAACTCATGAACTGAAGATGTTGCAACTCAATGCTCAAGCCTGCGACATCATCTTCAACTGTCTATGGCCCGAAGAATTCAACAAAATTATTATTCTTGAGAATGAGAAATAAATTTAGGATACTTTGGTTGATATGCACGAAGGTATTAATTCTTTTACAGAATCTAAGTCGGATGTGCTTCAAATTCAGCTTGACAACTTAAGGATGAAGGATGGTGAAAGTGTCGCTGTAATGTACTCTAGGCTAGCTCTCCTCACCAATGAGATTGCCGGCTCAGGAAGCGAAGATATGACCGACAAATTCATCATCAAGAAGATACTTAGAGCACTCGATGGCAAGTATGAAACAGTGTGCACATTGATCCAAATGATGAGAAACTACAAAGATCTCAAGACAACTAATGTCATTGGTAGGATTGTTGCTCATGAGATGTCACCTAAGGACAAAGATGAGGTGCACATCAAGTCAAGCGTTGCATATAAATCTTCATGTGATTCTCCCGCTACTTCGAAGGTCAATCTTGTCACTGATGAAGAGATAAGCCTCATGGACAGAAAATTCAACAAGTACTACAAGAGTAGAGACAAAGAGAGAAGCTCAAGCTCAAGACATGATGAGAAGCGTTCGTCCAGTCATGCCCGAAATTGCTACAATTATGGGAAGCCTGGACACTACTCCAATGAGTGCTCTACTGCCTACAAACGAAGAGAAGAATCGCCTCAAAGACGAAGCTCAAGAGATGAGTCACCTTGCAGAGAGAGAAGGAGTAGAGAAGATCACTATCAACGAACACATTCACGGAGAGGCAAGGAATCAGAGAACAAGGACAAATACACCAAGAGCAGCTCAAGAAGAAGACATAAAGATCTTGTTGGTGAATGGGTTTCTCGCTCCAAGTATGATCACCACTCCGAGGCAAGATATAACTCCAACTCCGACTATAGTCTAGATGAAGGTGTTGCCGGCATTGCACTTCTTTCCTCCAACTCCTATGACTTATTTGATTCACTAAATGAGGGAGTCGGAAACTTCTTCATGTCTAAGGGCCCCAAGGTATCACACCCCGAGTATCTTGATTTTTATAGTGATGAGGATGACTTGTTAGGAGAACATTACTTGCTCTTTGATGAAATAAGTGATTGCAATGAAAATGAACTTGCTAATTATCATGCTAGTCAAGAGGTATTGAATGATGATGATAAGAAAGAGAATGAATGACTAACTCAAGAATTAAATACTCTTAAGTTAGCTCATGACACTACTCTAGAAGATCATAGAGAGCTTGCAAGAACCCATGAGAAGCTACGCTTTGAGAAGCTCAATTTGGAGCAAGAGCATAAGTTCTTAAAAGAGATCCATGCTGATCTTCGAAAGAAGAGTTCTTCTTATCTAGACAAATGATTACTCCTCTCTAATTTTGTTCCACAAGTTAAACCTAGGAACACTAGTAACAAAGGCAAGAAAGTTTCTTCCTCTAATAATAAGAATGCTAAAGCTAAATCCAATAATGTTGTTGCTAGTAGCTCTATTGATTCCACTAATGATTCTCTAAGCCAAGTTACACTTGATAAAGAAAATGATTTATTGAGAGGAATTATAGAGAGAGGTGTCTTCAAGAGTCTTGCCAGAAGTAAGCAATTCTAGGAAATTGTGCGCAAGCAAGGAGGACATTGGAAGAAGCAATTCGAGGAAATTGCCGTGTTGGCTACTTCAACGTCAACGGAGATGATTGGGAAGAAGGTCCATTTCCCATTCCTAAGTTTGTTCCCCAAGAGGAAAAGTATGATCCTAGTCGTCCCGAAGGAACAAGCTCACAAGATGGCCTTCTACCACAAGACCAAAAAGGCAAGGGAAAGCTTCCAGATGACATTGACCTATTTGAAGAAGAACCCCAAGCCAAGGTCAAGTTGGTTTCCAAGGACACTACTAGCTCTACCTCATCTAGTGCTACCAAAACTCCAAGAATCCCCATTAAGTTGGTGCAGATTCCCAAGAGGAAGAACTAGACATTTTTGAGGGGTGGCTCCGCCAATGAAATTCACTTCTATTCATTTTGGCAAGAACTATTTGCAATCAACCTCAACCATATGCATTAGTTCAAGGAGTCACACATTCCCTCAAAGGTAAGCAAGGAACAAGGTAATTAATGCATCGTTGGACATCATCCCATTTGTGTTTCACTCCATGTCCATAGATATCCTTGCATATGTTCCTTCTGCTTCGGGACTAACCCATGTAGGTGAGAAGAGTAAGAAACAACAAGGATTGCTCCCAACTCAAGATGATCTTCATCCACATTGAGCATCCACCACTACTTCACCTACGTGAAGTCTTATATGACAAAACCCAAGGTTACTTGATCCCTCGTAGGGGGGATGCCATCTCAAGGGGGAGCTTTACTCTAATACTTGAGTATAAGCATCTCCTAAGGATATGAACACATTAGCGCTTTTGTAAAAGTGGTAACCCCACTTGTGCTTAACGATGAGTATGACCTATGATGAAGTATTAATACTTGGGTCTTGAGTCAATATACTCATATATAGATGACTTTGTCATCGCCCAAGTTCTTGATAGCTGCTAGGATGTTTGTGCATGTGCACCATGTTTTATCTGTCATCTTATTATGTGAGCATGTTGGTCTGCATGTGTTTGCTGATTCGAGGACATCCAATTGTTGCTATTTGTCTTTTGATTTATCTTTTGCCAATTGGATGGACAAGAATTCCTAGGACCCTTCTCTAGCTATCTATGCTATCTCATATCAAGTTCTATTCACGCTTCATCACAAAACTTGAACAAGCACTTGTGGATCCCTCTGTGTGAAGGTGCACTCACAACTCCGTATCGTCAATGTCTGACCACCAAAACCTCTTTGAAACTCTTGATGTGACCAACTTCACAAAATCGGGTCCACCGAATTTCAATGTTGGTCTGGTTTTCCATCTCGGTACCAACGAAATCACAAACTAGTTGCACCTAGTTTGCCTGTCAGCTAACAGTAGAGGAACTCAGTGACATTGATATCATCATCTCAGTGACACCGACAGTGCACGTGTATATATTCCAGCGGACCGAATCTTTGACTGTAGTTCGTCAAAGTCATTTCGTCTTGTTCCCTAAGCTGTCTCCTTGGACCCCTAGTTGTCGCCCATGAATCCCCATGCGTCTCCGCCACTGGAAGTCCTTGCGGTCGACGGTTTCTTTACCGCCATCCTTGTTGTAGCCGAACCATCGCCGAATTAGGGTACCGGTCCGTCCCTTTCTTTTGCGCCTCCCTAATCCATCTCATGCGCATTAGAAGATTTATCCACATGCCACAATGTGCAATCTCACTATCCCCCAGATACTCCCGTAGATCAGAGAACGAGGAAGTTTCTAGGGTTAACCGTCCGTAGAACTCAACACGGTGACACCGATTAGCAAAAGTCGGTTCCACCGATTTTGATCCTAGGGTTACTTAGATTGGACTCAGTGAGACCGAGTTGTCAATTTCGGTTCCACCGAAATAATGACCAAGTTTCTCTTAAGGAGTTCATGTGTCTCGATGACTCCGAAAGTTCAAACTCGATGCTACCGAAATGTGATCTGCAGAAAGCTAAAAATAAGGATTTGTTTGTTCAATTTTTTTCGAAAACATCTGAATTTTGTGATGCTCAACCCTTCTGTCTTTCCTATATCTACTTCACAAGTTTTGTTGTTTGCTGCTGAGTTTCTGCTTGTCTCTCAGAGATGTCTAGTTCAGAAGATAGTTAGAATGATTTCAGAGAACCAAGTGTTCAGATAGACTCAGTCACTAGTCCAAAGAAATCTGACTCAGACCCTGGATCCTACACCTCCCATGGTTTGCCCAACGCAGCCACTAGGAAGAGGAAGAAACTGAATTCTGTGGAGAGGACTCGGACTTTGTGCCGGAGGAAACTTTAGCTCCTCCAAAGGCTCCAAGGAAGATTGTCGGAAAGGTAACTGTTGATCTTGTTGATTTAAGAGCATGTGCTTATGTAAGGACAAGCACAACTCTTTCCAGTAATGAACCTGTCAAGAAGCCTAGAGTGAAGAGAGAAAGGAAAAAGGATAAATCATGTTGTGGGGAGACCAACTTCTATGTATGAAGACCCTGAAGAAGTTGTTGAAGAAGAAGTTCCTGATGAGATCCCAGTTCCTCCTAAGAAGAAGAAGCTCATGGCAGATGCCTTGGAATTTGCTCCTAAGCCTCCATCCAAGGCAAAGAAGGTTGTAGCTCCCAAGAGGACTACAAAGGATATTCCTACAGGTGCCAAGGAGAAACGTCCTGCTTCCAGTACCTTTGCTGCAGAGGAAGAAGATGAGAATTCAATCATTCTCAAGAAGCTCCCACCACATATGCCACTACACAATGCTGCTCACCCTCTAGCAGAAGATATGAGGAAGAGAAAGGATGCTGGTTTGAGAAAATGGAGAGCTGTTGACCCATATGTTGTTAGAAGAAGAACTGTTGTTAATCCAAAGTTTCACACCAAGGAACACGAAGATTTTTATGAGACTGTCTTGTTTGACAAGAGTCCTTCTGTCAATGATATGAGGTATTTTTACTAGGAATATATCAAGGAGAATGAAAACTTCTTTCCCCATGTCCAAGAAAATTTCAGGTTAGTAGACATTGAAGATTTTGTTGGTAAAGAGATCATCCCATGGAAGGATGAGCTGATCATGCAATTTTAAGCAACTGTTCATTTCTATGGAGATGGTTCTTTGGTCTAGATGGCTGATGGTCACAGTTACGAGTCTACGATTGATGAGTGGGCCACTATCATTGGTGCCCCAAAGCAGGAAGATCGAGATGTTGATATGTATTCCAAAGAAAAGAAGAGCCACAACTCTATGGTCAATATGTACAAGTCAATTCCTCGCAAGTATTTGGCTAGTCACAAGATGGGCTTAGTGTAGTTTTTACAAGCAGGAATACCCACTACTAACACCATTCTGAGACACACCTTGATGCCTAATTCAGGTGATGATAAGATGATCAGAGGACAGTCCATCAACCTGCTGCACCTTTTGCACACCCACACCAGATTCAGAGTGATGGACTTGATAGTAGAGACTATCCGGAGGACTAGTGCTGATCAAAATAGATCATGTGTATATGTCCCTTACATGCAGATGCTTATCAATGCCAAGCTAGGAAAGCATGTATATCTATTTGATCGTCCACATCTACCTTTTCAGCTAGAGTTTGAAGACGCTGAAGTGGTAATGGATGACAATGATCCGAGCTCGGCTGCAGCAAGAATGGAAGCAGAGCCAGCAGCAGCTGAGGCTGCTAGAAAGAGGCCACCACCAGTTCCACAGCTCAGAACTCAAGCTAAGAAAATGGCATTTCTAGTTAGCTCTGTCCAAGGAGATACTGCAAAGTCAGAAAAGCCTTGATAGAGTCGTGGAAACAAAGTTTCATGGTATGGATCTGAAGGTTACTGTGTTGACCACTATAGTCAAACAACTTCAACATGATGTTGACTCAGTGGAGATCCCGTGCTCAGATGATGAAGATGATGAAGAGTATGATGATGAAGAAGAGTCTCCTCCTCTCACTACCACACGGTTCGACAATCAACCTAGATCAGTTGTTGTTCCTCCTCACGAGATAAGACAGACATCTTCAGCTCTAGCATCAGCATCTTCAGCACCAGCTCCAGCTCAATCACCTCTAGTATCAACTACTCCAGCTCCAGGATACTTAGTAGATGCCTTCGTTGATGCTCTTCTACCGACTCCATCATTGGCCTCCTAGAGAGACGAGTAGTTCTATACTTTTTGAACTTTTTGGTAACTTGTTGCCAAAGGGGGAGAAATGTATAGATCATGGACTGAGAGAGAGAGAGAGAGCATTTGACTTTATTTTATCTCATATTGGTTTAAAAACTTTGGTCTTTTGTATGAATTTATCCCGCTGTCCGTGTTTGATCATACGCTTTGCTTGATTGATGCTACAGTATTATCGTTTAGCTATCTATGTGATGCTCATTCACATTCTTGTTGTGTCATCTGCATTGCTATTCATTCTTATCTTTTATGTGCACCACCAATATGTATGTGACATGGAATAGTAACCCATGATCCTAATCGATTGTTCATTTGCACTCAAACAAAAATTTTGAATAATGCAAAAATTAAGGGGGGGCTCTTGCTTTTCACATACTTCTCAAAGCATCGATGCTAATCATTGATTATATTGTTTGTCGAAGCTTTGATCTATATGTTGTCATCAATTACCAAAAAGGGGGAAATTGAAAACACAATTGCTCCCTAGGGTGATTTTGATAATTGATCACAACATATGCATCATTGGACTAATATGTTTTCCAAGTATATTTTAGAAAATTTCAAAAGATGCTATGGATAAACGCTTATGTGTAGATGCCTGATGTAAGCTGTGCTTCCCTTGCAACGGTACTAGAAATACTTTTGCTATCTCAAAAAAGATCTCTGGCAACGGCGCCGGAAATTGTCGTGTCGACGGCACCAGGAATCCTTCAGCTGCGGCTACACCTTAGGGGACTTCCTAGGCAAGTATGCAAAGGATTTCCCCCGTGGCCTTGGAGCCTTGCGTTGGTGTTCCCTCTAAGCGGAAAGGGTGATGTAGCACAACGGTGGTAAGTATTTCCCTCAGTTTGAGAACCAAGGTATCAATCCAATGGAGGACTATCTCAAGATCCTGCACAAACACAAAAACTTGCTCCCAACGCTATGAAGGGGTTGTCAATACCTTATAGATTGTTTGCCAAGTGAGAACTGAAAGCAACAAAGTAACAAAGCAAAGTAAAAGCGGAGGTGTAAACAATGGGTGTGAATAGACCCGGGGGCCGTAGTGTTTACTAGTGGCTTCCCTCATGAAAGCAAGTAGACGGTGGGTGAACAAATTACTGTCGAGCAATTGATAGAACCGCGCAAAATCATGACGATACCTATGCAATGATTATTTCTATAGGCATCACGTCCAAAACAAGTAGACCGATACTGTCTGCATGTACTACTATTACTCCACACGTCGACCGCTATCCAGCATGCATCTAGTGTATTAAGTCCATAAGAACAGTGTAACGCCTTAAGCAATATGACATGATGTAGAGGGATAATCTCAAACCAATGATAAAAAACCCCATCTTTTTACCCTTGATGGAAACTACTTGATGTGTGCCTTGCTGCCCCTACTGTCACTTGGAAAGGTCACCACATGGCAGAACCCAAAACCAAGCACTTCTCCCATTGCAAGAATCATAAATCTAGTTGGCCAAACAAAACCCAAGACTCGGAGAGACTTACAAGGATATCAAATCATGCATATAAGTCGCAAAGACTCAAATATATATCATAGCTAATCTGATCACAAATCCACAATTCATCGGATCTCGACAAACACACCGCCAAAAAAGATTACATCGGATAGATCTCCATGAAGATCATGGAGAACTTTGTATTGAAGATCCAAGCGATAGAAGAAGCCATCTAGATACTAACTACGGACCCGTAGGTCTGAAGTAAACTACTGACGAGTCATTGGAGGGGCGATGATGATGATGAAGAAGCCCTCCAACTTCAAAGTCCCATCCGGCAGGGCGTTGGGAAGGGTCTCCAGATGAGATCTCGCGGAAACGGAAGTTGAGGCGGCGGAAAATTGTTTTCGAGGCTCCCCTTATTTTTTGCGTAATACTTGGGAATTTATAGGCCAAAATCCTAGGTCAGGGGTCGGCCAGGGAGGCCACAAGCCTGCCCACCGCCGCCTCCCCCTGGTGGTGGAGTGGGGGCTTGTGGGCTCCCTGGAGCCCACCTAGCTTGGCCCAAAAGCCCCTTGGTCTTCTTCCGTTTGGGCAAAAATCATTTTGGGGTTTTTCTTCTGTTTGGACTCCATTCCCAAAATTAGATCTGAAAAGAGTCAAAAACACGGAATAACAGGAACTGGCACTTGGCACTGAATTAATAAGTTAGTCCCAAAAAAGACATAAAAGGTACATAAAACAACCAAAGAATAAAAGAAAACAGCGTGAAACCATCAAAAAATATAGATACGTTTGAGATGTATCAAGCATCCCCAAGCTTAACTCCTACTCGTCCTCAAGTAGGGAAGTGATGAAGAATGAATTTTTGATGCTTTCATGCTACCTAGCATAGGTGTCCTTTGTAATTCCTCTTATGTGACGTGAATGTTCAGATCCATTAGATTCAAAACAAGAGTTTGCTATTGAAGTGGAAACAATAATAATTCAAGCAAACTAGCAAAGTAATCATGAACTTTCAAAATAACAAGGCCAAAAGAAAGTTATCCCTACAAAAGCATATAGTCTGGCTATGCTCTATCATCATTCCACAATGAATTTAAATCATGCACAACCCCGGTATTGGCCAAGTAATTGTTTCACACCTTTACTTTCTCAAACCTTTTCAACTCTCACGCAATACATGAGCGTGAGCCATGGTTATAGCACTATAGATGGTGTGGAATGTAGTGGAGGTTGCAAGACAAAAAAGGAGAAGATAGTCACATTAACTAGGCATATCAATGAGCTGTGGAGATGCTCATCAATAGATATCAATGTGAATAAGTAGGGATTTCCATACAAATGATGCACTAGAGCTACGAGTATGTGAAAGCTCTTAAAGAAAACTAGTGGGTGTGCATCCAACTTCCTTGCTCAAGAAGACCTAAGGCAATTTCGAGGAAGCCTATCATAGGAATATACAAGACAAGTTATATAATGAAGATTTCCCACTAGATATATGGTGGTGACCAAACGAGAGACTCTCAATCATGAAGATCATGGTGCTTAATATGCACAAGTGTGGAAAAAGTGGTAGCATTGTCCCTTCTCTCTTTTTCTCTTATTTATTTTTATTTGGTGGGCTCTTTGGCCTCTTTTTTTTGGTGGGCTTCTTTGGCCTCTTTTATTTCCTCACATGGTACAATGCTCCATTAATGATGATCATCACACTTTCAACTCAAAACTTAGAGCAACAATGACTCTATATGGAATGCCTTCGATAGTGTACCGTGGCAATGATCTAGCATGGCATAGACATTAATTGAAACATCATGCTAGCTATCTTACGTTCATGCAATGACAATGTAGACGTGGTGGCACATGTCACGGTGGTAGTTCAATGGCAATATATCTCGGAATGACTTTGAAAAAGCCATAGTAGGTAGGTATGGTGGCTGTTTTGAGGGAGGCTAATGGTGGGTTTTGTGCACCGGCGAAAGTTGCACGACACTAAGAAGATAATGATGGTGGAAGGTGAAAGTGCATCTAAACCATGGAATCAACATTAGTAATGAAGAACTCATATACTTGTTGCAGAAGTTTTATTAGTAATCGAAAAAAGCATTCAACGCATACTCCTAAGGGAAGGGTTGGTAGGTATGTAAACCATCGCGCGATCCCGACCACCACGCAAAGGATGACAATCAATAAACTAATCATGCTCAGATTTCATCACATAGCGGGTCACCATACGTGCATGCTACGGGAATCACTAACTTCAACACAAATATTTCTAGATCCACAACACCTTACTAGCATGACTTCAATATTACCATAACCACAACTCAAAACTAATTGAGATGAATCAAACTTCTCTAACTATTCAATGCACATGAAGGTGGAAGTTTTCATATCCCTTTGGATAACTACCCCTTTTGATACTACTTTCAAAGCATAGATAAACTACCAAGCCACGCACCGCTGTTCTCTAAAAGATATAAGTGAAGCACATAGAGAAAAAGTATCTAGCTCAAAAGATATAATTGAATCACATGTGAGCTGAATTGTCTACCAAAAGATATAAGTGAAGCTCGACAAAATCATGGTGTGTGCATGTCTCTATCTCTAGGTGTGCAGCAAGGATGATTGTGACACAACAAAAATAAAAGACTCCTATGATACAAGACGCTCCAAGAAAAAACACATAACATGTGGTGAATAAAAATATAGCCCCAAGTAACGTTACCGATGGATTGAAGACGAGAGAGGGGATGCCTTCCCGGGGCTTCCCCAAGCTTAGGATTTTACGGCATACTTGAATCTCTTGGGGTGTCTTGGGCATCCCCAAGCTTGAGCTCATGCCACTCTTTATCTCTTTGTCCATAAGAACTTCACCCAAAACATGAAAACTTCACAACACGAAACTTAAACAGAAACTCGTGATAACGTTTGTACAAGAAAGCAAACCACCACTTCCTTAGGTACTGTAGCAAACTTAAATTCTACTTGTGCTGATGTTGGGTTACTATACTTTCAATCTTCCATGGCTAATACCCCCCGATACTATCCATAGTTTCATCAAAATAAGCAACCAACACAACAAAAACAGAATCTGTTAACAACAGACCAGTCTGTAGCAATCTGTATGTTTCGTATACCTCTGGTACTTCAAAAATTCAGACAAATTAGGACAGTCTGAAGAAATTACGTAGAAATCATCAGCAAAAAGAATCAACTCAAAAGCTCTTACAGAAACAAAATGAAAATTCTTTTCATGAGAAGAAAGTTTCTATCTTTTCCAGCATGACCAAACGATCATCCCCAAGACTAATCATAATGGTTTTGCTTGGCACAAACACAAAAAGAAACACAAAAAACACAATCATAACAGAATTATGAAAGTTTGGAAAACACAAAACAGAAAGAAAAAGGATAGATTCATTGGGTTGCCTCCCAACAAGCGCTTTTGTTTAACGCCCTTAGCTAGGCATTGATAAATCAATGAGGCTCACACAAAAGACAAGAATTGAAGCACAACGAGGGCATCATAAAGCATGTGAAAATCACATCTAAGTCTAGCATACTTCCTATGCTTAGGCATTTTATAGGAAAACAGATTGTCAAGACAACCAATAGTTGCCATATGCAAGGAAGAAGAAAGAGACAATAGCAATCTCCACATAACGAGAGGTAACTTGGTAACATGAAAGTTTCTACCACAATATTTTCCTCTCTCATAGCAATTACATGTGGGATCATATTCGAATTCAACAAGGTAACTATCACAAAGGATATTCTTTTCATGATCCACATGCATGCAAAGTTGACGCTCTTCAAAAATAGTGTGATTGTTATCAACTAAAGTCATGACTTCTCCAAACTCACTTTTAATATTATTGCAAATATCATATTCATCATGAGGTTTGAACAAATTTTCAAGATCATAAGAAAGATCATCACCCCAATCATGATTATTGCACAAGTAGTGGACAAAGCAAAACTAGCATCCCAAATCTTAGGGTTTTGCATATTTTTAGCATGCTTGTCACTAATAGGATTTATAGTGAAACCATTGTAATCATGCTTTCATCCAAGGAGCCCTCGTGAATCAGTTCATGAATTTCTTCCTCACGATTTTCAGATTCATGCATCTGAAGCAAAACTCCATAAAGATAGTCAAGTGCACTCAACTCACTAGCAATTAGTTCCACATAAGTGGGTCTCTTAAAGAGATTAGCTAGTGGATGAGGATCCATATCACTAAATTTTCAGCAAGAGAAGATGCAAGCATATTGAAGGCACATGGCACACAAGCGAACAGAAAGCAAGCGAGAGAAAAGGGCGAACGAAAAAGGCAAAATGCAAAAGAAAACGGCAAAGGAGAAATGCAAATAAAAACGACAAATGTGAAGTGGGGGAGAGGAAAACGAGAGGCAACTAGCAAAAAAGTAAATGCAGGAGATGAGTTGGTGAGACCTACTTGGATAGATCTTGATCTCTCCTTCCCCGGCAATGGCACCAGAAATACTTCTGATGTTAGCTGTGCTTCCCTTGCAATGGTGCCAGAAATACTTTTGCTATCTCAAAAAAGATCTTCGGCAACGGCGCCGAAAATTGTCGTGTCGACGGCACTAGGAATCCTTCAGCTGCGGCTACGCCTTAAGAGACTTCCTAGGCAAGTAAGCAAAGGATTTCCACCGTGGCCTTGGTGCCTTGCGTTGGTGTTCCCTCGAAACGGAAAGGGTGATGTAGCACAGCGGTGGTAAGTATTTCCCTCGGTTTGAGAACCAAGGTATAAATCCGATGGATGAGTATCTCAAGATCCTGCACAAACACAAAAACTTGCTCCCAACACTATGAAGGTGTTGTCAATCCCTTATAGATTGTTTTCCAAGTGAGAACTGAAAGCAACAAAGTAACAAAGCAAAGTAAAAGCGGAGGTGTAAACGATGGATGTGAATAGACCCGGGGGCCGTAGTGTTTACTAGTGGCTTCTCTCATGAAAGCGAGTGGATGGTGGGTGAACAAATTACTGTCGAGCAATTGATAGAACCGCGCAAAGTCGTGAAGATATCTATGCAATGATTATTTCTATATGCATCACGTCCAAAACAAGTAGACCGATACTGTCTGCATCTACTACTATTACTCCACACGTCGACCGCTATCCAGCATGCATCTAGTGTATTAAGTCCATAGGAACAGAGTAACGCCTTAAGCAAGATGCCATGATGTAGAGGGATAATCTCAAACCAATGACAAAAACCCCATATTTTTACCCTTGATGGCAACTACTTGATGTGTGCCTTGCTGCCCCTACTGTCACTGGGAAAGGTCACCACATGGAAGAACACAAAACCAAGCACTTCTCCCGTTGCAAGAATCATAGATCTAGTTGGCCAAACAAAACCCAAGACTCAGAGAGACTTACAAGGATATCAAATCATGCATATAAAAAATCAGCAAAGACTCAAATATATATCATAGATAATATGATCACAAATCCACAATTCATCAGATCTTGACAAACACACAGCCAAAGAAGATTACATCGGATAGATCTGCATGAAGATCATGGAGAACTTTGTATTGAAGATCCAAGAGAGAGAAGAAGCCATCTAGCTACTAACTACGGACCCGTAGAACTGAAGTGAACTACTCACGAGTCATTGGAGGGGAGATGATGATGATGAAGAAGCCCTCCAAATCCAAAGTCCCCTCCGGCAGGGCGCCGAGAAGGGTCTCCAGATGAGATCTCCCGGAAACGGAAGCTTGCGGCGACGAAAAAGTATTTTCGAGGCCCCCCTGATTTTTTGCGGAATATTTGGGAATTTATTGGCAAAAAACCTAGGTCAGGGGGCGGCCAGGGAGGCCACAAGCGTGCCCACCGCCGCCTCCCCCTGGTGCCGGAGTGGGGGCTTGTGGGCTCCCTGGAGCCCACCTAGCTTGGCCCAAAAGCCCCTGGTCTTCTTCCGTTCTGGAAAAAATCATTTCGGGGTTTTTCTTCCGTTTGGACTCCGTTCCAAAATCAGATCTGAAAAGAGTCAAAAACACGGAAAAATAGGAACTAGCACTTGGCACTAAATTAATAAGTTAGTCCCAAAAAGATATGAAATGTACATAAAACAACCAAAGAAGACAAGATAACAACGTAAAACCATCAAAAATTATAGATACATTTGAGACGTATCAATGCCCCTTGATGCAAGAAAGGAATAATATTGGCTCAAGCTTCAAGCTAGAAGTCTCATAATTTTATATTTGTGAGAAATCACTTTTGAGTCCATAGGAAAGCCAATACTATTAAACGGGGGTGAGGTTGTAAAATGAACTCATTTCTCAAAGTGCTCAAAGTTAGCCACCAAAATACTCAGTAATTTTCCCACATATCCATTTTGTGGAAGTCCATATACACAAATTTTGTGTCACCAACTTCCACATTTCGGACCCACCAAGTTTGACACAGAAACCCTAGCCATTCCCACCAAGTCGGTGCAACCGAAACCAAGTCGGTGCTATCGAGTTTGGGTGACCAACTTTCGTGTGCCTCGGTACACAAAATCGGAATTTCCGAGTTTCAGTATGGGCGCCACCGAGTTTGGCCATGTGACCATTAGCCAGCTTTTTAGTGCCACCAAGTTTCATATATCGGTCTCACCGATATTCAAAAGTTGCTACCTTTCTGCTAATCGGTACCATCAAGTTTATCACTTCAGTGTCACCGACTTTGCCACTTCGTGTCTAATGGTTGGATTTTGTGTGCTGCCTATATATCCCACTTCTCCCACATCTCATTCATGGGATAAGCACTCAGAACTCACACTTCATTGCTAGATCCATTTTTGGGAGAGAACCTCCTACTTCATGTTGTGGAGTTGAACCAAGATGTTTGTAAGGGCAAGGAGATCGCCTACTTCGTGATGATCTACCATGAGGAAGGCTAGTCCTCTAGGAACAGAAGCCATGGTTGAATAGACAAGGCCGCTTCTTTGTGGACCCTTCGCGGGTGGCGCCCTCTATTGACTCTCGCAGTCGTTACCCTCCGTGGGTTGAAGTCTCCACTAACATGGACGTACGATAGAGCCACCTATCGGAACCATGCCAAAAATTGCCGTGTGAACCTCATGTGTTTGATCTCCCTACCTTACTCCTCTACTTTACACTTGCATGTTTTACATTCCGCTGCTATACTCCTAGAACTGCACGTGTGGGGTGTACTCCACTTGTTATAACTTCCATAGATGCCTCTCAACTAAAATTGCGAAAAGGCAAAAAAATTATCTTTTCAAGTAGTCTAATCATCCCCCACCTCTAAACATACTTTCGATCCTACAAAGATAATCATTTATTATCCATGCTAGAAGTGTATTGATTGGAAACTAAAATACATGTGCGGATACATAGACAACACACTGTGCCTAGTAATCCTCTAATGTACTAGCTCGTTGATCAAATATGGTCAAGGTTTCCTGACCATAGACATGAGTTGTCATTTGATAACGGGATCACATAATTAGGAGAATGACGTGATGGACAAGACCCAAACTATAAACGTAGCATATGATCGTGTCTGTTTATTACTATTCTTTTCTGCATGTCAATGCATATGTTCCAATGACCATGATATCATGTGTGATAGCCCAAGACCGACGTTCCAGAAGATTCCCCCTTTATTTCCGTTTCCATCGTGTTATTAGTTTGATTTGTTGCATCATCATTTAGTTTGCATCGTCGCATCATGCATGGCGTCTTGCATCGTCTGTCGCGTGTGGTGTTTTGAGTGTGTGTGCTTCGAGTGCTCACCGAGTCTTAGTGCGATAGAAACTCCCCCTCTCCCCTCTTATTTCGTTTTTGTGGTTTGCTAAAGTTTCCCATTTTAAACCCTTATTTAAAAGGGTTCGTCTTCTTCTTTTCAATAAAAGTCCTTTCATTAAATGTGGGGACAACCCCTTGGGTTTCCTTTATTTTTTTCCTTTTGTTTATTTTCTAAAACTGACTCTTTTCTTTTCTCCTTTAAAGAGCCTTTATTTCAATATTTAAGTAAAAGGGGTTTGGTTTTATTCTTTCGTAAGAAAAGGGTTTTATTTTATTCTCTTGTTAAAAGGGTTTTACTTTAATTCTTAAAAGGGTTTTCATTTTTATGTGTTTAAAAAAATGCCAATCTATTTATATTGTAGGGGTATTTTTTTTCAAGGAGTCCCAAAAGTTACTTTTTTTATTTTGTTTAATTCTTTTCCCTTTGTGTGCGTTTTCTGATTTAAAAACAACAACAACAAAGAAGAGAGAGGAGAGGCCCAGCCTGTGGCCGAGTTGGGCCAAGGCCCAGCTGGCCCCAACCTAGCAACAACCCCCTCGTCCCTCGTCCTCCCCCCGTGCGCTGTCGGCCTCCCCTATCCCTGCGATCCAATCTCCCCCTCCTCTCGATCCCCTTCCTGCTCCTCCCCTGCACGCCGCCATGCTCGTCCGCCTCACCCTCGTCCTCAGCTGCCGCCGTGCTCGCCGGTTGCTCGCCTCGATCCTGCCATGGCCCTGAGGTCCTCCCTAAGGAACCGAGCTGCTGCTGCTCGACGGTGGCTCGCCTCCCCGCGCCACCGCCAAGCTCCCTCCAGGCACGGCCTCCTCCTGCCGAGTTGCTGCCTTGTTGCGTAGGCTGTTGCCGCTGCCTAATGCGATTGCTAAGCTGCTGGTAAGCTTGCCTGCATTGCTGTTGTTGCCTGTTGGATGTGCTGCGCCTTGCTGTTGCATTGTAGCTTGCCTACTGAGCCGACTGCCGAGCTAGTTGTTGCTTGCCTGTAGATGATGGCTGATGTTGTCGCATGATGCTGCTAGCTGTACGATGTTGCTAGGTTGCTAGCTGAGGCATGCTAGCTTGCTTTTCTTGCTTGCGTATTGTTGTAGTTTGTTTGCTGCTAGTTGTGCTTGCTTGCCGTGCCTAATGTTGCTTGCTAGTGTGCTTGTTGTAGTTGTCTTGCTGCTTGGTTGCTGCTAGCTGTAGTTACTGCTAGGTGGCTGTTAGATGCCCTGCTAGCTTGCTTGCTGATGCTAGTAGCTGCTATGACAAGTTGCTGTTAGATGTTGTGCTAGTTGTAGTGCTAGTTGCTGCTGTACATTGCCGCTATGTTGCTGTCGCGTTGTTGCGAGCTGTTGCTGCTGTTGCTGTGTGTCGCCCGCTGTCGCCGTGTGCATCATCCCCGCCTGTCGTGGTTCATCGAGAAGTTCGCCGAGAACCACGACGCCCTCGATGACCGCTAGAACGTGTTCGACTCCCGACGCCGAAGATCGTCTACCGACGCAAGAGAACGACTACCGTCGATGAGACTGTGTACGACTACTTCCTCTACGACCATGACTTCCACTACGACCACGACTTCCCTATTCGTTGGCATGATATCTCGACGAGTTATCGGATAGGAACGTTGCCGTGGCATCGTTTCCGTCTTGCCGCCATAGTTCCCCTTTCACTCGTCGTGGCAACACCTGTTTCTTTCTCTTCTTGCCGTGGTGTTGAAACTTGCATGCATAATGCATTCATGGCATAATATATTGTGTTGCATGTCTCTTGTGCCGTAGCTCCGTACTAAGTCCCGTGTGTTAACCATCTAGGATGCCACGTAGAACCGTCACTTCACCCCTTGCCATGTAAACAACATTTAATATTGCGTGTTAAATAATCGGGAGTGAATTAAATAATTAATCGTGGAGTTTCGTCGATACGCAACCCATTGCATATCGAGCTTCACTTAATGCGTAGAGTTTGTGTGAGGTGAATTGCCATGCCATCCCTTGCATCATTGAACTGATCACGCATCATAGTAGGTTGTGCATCATGTTATGCATCGTGTGGTCAATTTCTGTGTTGATGTTTGTTTCCGGTTTGCTCCCTCTCGATAGAGTTCCGCAAGCGTGTCGGAATGTGAGGACCCGTTCGACTACGATGGTTCGTCGACTTCTTGGAGTTGTTCTTCTTCCAAGCGGGATCTCAGGCAAGATGACCATTTCCCCAGATATCATTACTATCATTGCCATGCTAGTTTATCGCTTCTATCTATTATGTCTCGTTGCCTACCACATGTTAAATATCAGCCTGTTTACAATGCCATGAAACCTTCAACTCTTCAACCTAGAAAACCACTGATTGGCTATGTTACTGCTTGCTTAACCGTGTTTTTAGCGTTACTAGTTGCAGGTTTAGTTGCTTCCATGTGATAACATGGGTTCCTTGTTATATCACCCTATTAATGCTATTTAATTTAATGCACCTATATACTTGGTAAAAGGTGGAAGGCTCGGCCTTTCTAGCCTGTTGTTTTGTTCCAACTTTGCCCCCTTAGTTTCGGCTACCGGTGTTATGTTCCATAATCGAGCGCTCCTAACATGATCGGGGTTGTTATGGGGACCCCCTGGATAATTCATTTTAGATTAAAGCTGGTCTAGCAAGGCCCAACATTAGTACTACATTTGCCCAACATAATAACTTGTTAATACTGAAAGCATAGGGCATCATGAACCCGAGGAGTAATTTCACATAATACAGGGGGGCCAGTGCTGTTGATGCTGGTCCAAAACTAGAGTCGTTTGCGGTGCCAACCCGGGGCAACTCGGAAGATTTCTATCAGGCCACCGCATGCTGTGCTTATCCGTCGTGTCCTGAGAACGAGATACGCGGCTCCTACCGGGATCGTCTACACGCCGGGCGGCCTTGCTGGATTAGTTTTACCTTTGACAAGATATCTTGTGCATCGGGATTCCGGTGATGCTTTGGGTAATCTCAGAGTTGAGGTTTTCCACTAGGGAATCCGACGAGATCGCGAGCTTCGTGATTGAGGATTTCTATGCGGCTTGTGGTAATTTGTGATGGACTAGTTGGAGAACCCCTGCAGGGTTAAATCTTTCGGAAAGTCGTGCCCCTGGTTTTGTGGCATTGTGGAAAGTTTGTTTAACACTGGTTCTAGATAACTTGATGTTAATTAATTAAAATATGCCAACTGTGTGCGTAACCGTGACTGTCTCTTTCGTGACTTCCTTCTCCGATCGAGGACATGGTGGGGTTATGACTGACGTAGGTAGGTGTTCAGGATCATTCATTTGATCATCAGTAGTTCACGTCCGCTATGCGTAGATCTTACCCCTCTTATTTCTGGTACTCGTAAGTTTAGCCACCAAATATATGCTTAGCCACTGCTGCAACCTCACCACTTAACCATGCCTCACCCATTAAGCTTTGCTAGTCTTGATACCTTTAGAAATGAAATTGCTGAGTTCCCTGTGGCTCACAGATTACTACAACACCAGTTGCAGGTACAGGTAAAGATTACTCGACGCGAGCGCGTTGATTGTTCATTTGGAGTTGCTTCTTCTTCTTCTTCATCATCGATCTAGGATGGGTACCAGGCCGGCAGCCTGGGATAGCAAGGATGGACGTCGTTCTTCTTTTGTCGTTTGTTTTCGTCCGTAGTCGGACCCTGCTCTTACTCTTGATGATTAAGTAATGTAGTGATGTGACTCTGATGTAGCTTGTGGCGAGTGTAAGCCAATTCTATTATATATCTCTTCTTTTCAGTACATGTACTTGTAACGATAGCCATTCTTGCGACACGACGAGATGCACTTCTATCCCTGACGAGGCCCCGTGCCAAATTGAGGATAGGGTCGCATCTTTGGCGTGACATCATGTAACTCCCAAACACTGGAGGAATGCCTTGTGTGTATCGAATGTCGCAACGTAACTAGCTGACTATAAAGGTGCTCTACAGGTATCTCTGAGGTTGTTTGTTGGGTTGGCTTGGATCGAGACTGGGATTTGTCTCTCCGTGTGATGGAAAGGTATCTCTCGGCCCACTCGGTAATACAACATCTCACTAAGCTTGCAAGGAATGTGACTAAGGAGTTGGTCACGGGATCTTGTATTATGGAATGAGTAAAGAGACTTGCCGGTAATGAGATTGAGCTAGGTAAGAGTCGGGCAAGTAGCATATCGAAGGACAAAGGGAACAACATACGGGATTGATTGAGTCCTTGACATTGAGGTTCAACCGATGAAAGATCTTCGTAGAATATGTAGGAACCAATATGGGCATCCAGGTCCTTCTATTGGTTATTGACCAGAGAGTTTCTCGGTCATGTCTACATAGTTCTCGAACCCGCAAGGTCTACAGACTTAAGGTTCGGTAACGATATAAGCGTAATTGTGTCATAGTGTTGGTGACTGAAGGTTGTTCAGAGTCCCGGATGAGATTTTGGATGTGACGAGGAACCTCAGAATAGTTCGGAGGTGAAGATTGACATATAGGATGAAGGTCATCGGAGTCCGGAAGTGTTCTGAGGCATACCGAGGGACTCACGAAGTGTCAAAAGGGGTTTTGGGAGGTCCCGACAATTGTTGCAAGCCTCATGGGCAAAGGAGAGGGGGCACCGCAGCTAACCATGGGGTTGGCGCAGCCCCTCTCCTTGGGGCGCAGCCAGCCCAACTTGGGTGGCAAGGCACCCAAGTGGGGGGCCACCGTAACCCTAGGGTGCCCTCCTCTCTCCCTTCCTCCTATATATAGAGAGGTAGAGCGGGGGCAACCACACAACAATCTTGCCGCGGTGTTGCCTGTCCTCTCCCTCGCACTTTCTCTCCTCCATAACCCCAAGATGAAGCCCTGCCGGGCTGTCATGTGGGGACCCTGACTTACGAGTCGAGATCGCCGAATGAACGTGCTCAGTGATCCCAGAGATCAATGCTCACTGAACACACAGATACTGAATATTAAGAGTCTTACATCCAACATACCGTTTAATACAACAAATGACCATCAAGGTCAAGTCTCACATAGGTAGGGCCTATAAGGCAAATCACACCTATACAACTACTAGCGGAAATCTCGGGAATAAAGGGATCCCATGCCATCAGCCTTCACCAACACGCATTCTAACTGGGAAGCGTCCTAGTTCGCGTGTTCGTCTCCGATGAAGAATTCTTCTCCAAACTCTGGTTCTTCCATGTCTGGTCAATAACATAACCAGTGGCAAGCGAGTGAGTACTTTGAATGTACTCGCAAACAGCCCATGATATGGATAATGCAATTGGTATGCTAATAAGTGATATGCAGCATTGGTGGCAAGCAAGCTTTGAATGTAAATAAACATGGTCATGGATGGTTATGGATATGCATCATAAGCTAGATGATATTCAAAGAACAGGTTACAGATATCAACATATCTGTTGAGGGCTAAACACTTCCGGTTCACCCGATATGCCAAGTCTCCAAACTTGGTCATATCAACTCTTTCACATAACTCATTGAACACACCCATACTTGGTTTTTGTGGAAATGACTAGACATGGTTTAAGCAGCACCACCCAACTGTCCTTGACCGTGGACACGGCTATTTGAATTGTTTTACACTATGCAGAGGTTGTCCGCTGTACCCACGAGATCCGGGAAACTTCCATGTCATCCACGACTCGTGGTATATAACATACCCGAGGTAAGTACCCGATCAATGCTTTTCCCATGATGATACTAGACAAAGTGTTCCACTCGATTGGTACCCAGCCCACATGGTGTACGTCTTACAAGCACTGACTCTAGACCGTATCATCCATGCGGGGACCAAGGGTGTGCCCGGAACACGTAAAAATGACATAGTCGACCTACCTGGTATGACCCCGTCACAAGAGTGACCACATATCACTCCAGTCACTAGTAATGTGGCCTGTTTGCTAGCACCGTCCAAAGTAACCAAGAAAGCCCCATCCCATAAAGGGGAAACGTGGTCGCAGATGTAAGGTTGGGATGGTCGGATCATCATAAATCTAATCCTGTTTCCGACACCACTCACACCAAATAATCCTGGTGCATCACTTCTTCATAAGTGGCCACCTAACTCATCATCGCCCTTGGGCATTAGTGGGACCCGACGGAGTTTTCGTAAACCTTGGATATTTACCATCATCATGCTCATGCTTCTACTATGTGTACCACTACTGTCTACTTGTCAACATAATATTAGTGTGACCCTCATAGGTGGTAGGATCATGCTCAAATGCAAGTGCTCTGGAGGAGCCATCGGTAACACCATATCAATGATTTACCGAATACTCATGATCATATGCAACGGGAATAATGGCTCTACTTAGCATGCAAATAATATTTTCTCAAACATGGTCAAAGTTCAGATTGCCTTGGTCAGCTAGGTATCCGGGGTCTTCGAGTCCAACTCCTTCTTCAAACATGGAATCTATCATCGTAATAATAGTAACAAAATTACTAGCTCACTCAAAAACAGAACACAAATTCACATTAAAAATGTTATACTATTCTGATAAATATATATTATAATTTTAGAAATATTTGTCTCTGGTTTTGATGAAAAAATTATTTTTAAAATCAATTTAACATGAGCTAAACTATTCAAAATAAGCCTTTTAATTATAACTATGCAGAAAAGTTGTCACAAAAATTTGTATAACACCTCTATTAAATTCTACACATTTTTAGAAAAATTGTGGTGGAAAAATAATTAAATTTGATTAAGTATCAAACTCTACAAAAATCTTTTTAAAACAGAATAAAAAGAAAACGAAAAATGGGGGCTTAGCCCTGGCCTCGCTCGGCCAATGGCTGGGCCGGCCCAACTGGCTAACTGGCCAGCCAGCCAGCCAGCAGCCCTGTTCCACCAGAAAGGAAACCTTTGGAAGATGCCTTATAAACCTTGGTACGTCCTTGCCCCCTTTGCACTAAAGGGGAAACTACACTGTCCTCCTGTCTGCTGCTTGCCTGTCCTTCCCGTACGTCATCCTTGACTCCTGAGGCCGAGCCCCGCCTCGTAATATCCACCGCTCAGGACGCCCAGAGGAGGCCTCATGCGGGTCTTGATACTGCCCCTCCTCTCGAGGCTTGGCCCCTCGCGACGGCCTTGTCTTGACCGGTGCCAGGCCCGTTTGTTTGTGGTTGATGAAGTGGGCCAGCCCTGGGCCGCAGGCAGGCAGGTTTGCGTACCCCCATTCCCAGAATGCTGACACCCACCCTCGCGCAGTTCACGGCAGCAACACACTTAGGCTACAACGTCATCGAGATGCCCGAGAGCGGCAACGTGATCACCATCGTGGGAGACTTCAAGGATGCATGTCGGGCACTCGAGCTCTCCCACAAGGCCGCGGCCGTGGCGCGTGTCAACCTCAAGGGCACGGCGTGCGTCGCGGAAGACCCTGGGGACGTCCCCGACGTTGTACCTATGAAGAAGAAGTAGTTGTTCTCCCAGGACCGGGCAGAAATAAAGCAAGTACCCGTGGACGAAGGAAGCTGAGCCCCCACCTTCACAATCGGTGCAAATCACCCCCAAGGCCAAGAGAAGGCATTGGTGGGTTTCCTCAGGCCAAACAAGGACGCGATTGCCTGGAGCGCCTCAGATGTGGCGGGTCTCCCGAGGGACGTCATTGAGAACCACCTCAAGGTGTGCCTGAACACGCGCCCAGTGAAGTAGAAAGCAAGAAGGCAAGCCCCGGAGAAGCAGGCGTTCATCGCTCAGGAGGTCCTGAAGGAAGCAGGGGTTATTCGGGAGGTGCTCTACTCGGAGTAGGTGGCTAACCCGATGGTCGTGCCGAAGAAGTGCGGGAAGGCTTTCCCTCAGGACCCGTTCCCGCTACCATGCATCGACCAGATCGGGGACTCCACCACGGAGTGCAACCTCCTGTGCTTCCTTGATGCATTCTCGGGTTACCACCTGATCAAGATGGCGGTGGAGGACGTCGAGAAGACAACCTTCCTCTCTCCGTGTGGGGTATACTGCTACGAGTGCATGCCCTTCATGGTGCGAAACGATGGGGAAACCTTCGAGCGGTTAATGCATATCGCTCTGGGACCGCAGTTTGGGAGGAACGCAGAGGCCTACGTCGACGACATCGTGGTCAAGTCAAGGCAGGCAAAGATCCTGGTGGAGGACCTGGAGGAGACCTTCGCCAGCCTAAGAGAGGTGAACCTAAAGCTCAACCCTGAGAAGTACGTCTTCGTGGTCCCATCAGAAAAACTGCTCGGTTTCCTGGTGTCGCGTCGGGGGATCGAGGCAAACCCGGTGAAGGTCAACGCCATAAACAAGATGAGTGCACCGACAAACCTTAAGGAGATGCAGAAGTTGGCGGGGTGTGTTACCTCCTTTGGTCGTTTCATCTCCAAGCTCGGTGAGCGGTCCTTGCCTTTCTTCAAGATCATAAAACAAAGGGGGCCTTCGAATTGACCCCGGAGGCCGACACAACCTTCGATGAACTCAGGGAGTACCTCACGAGCCTGGCAGTCATGGTGGTGCCCCGCCCACGGGAGCCTCTACATCTGTACCTTGCTGCCACCCCAACTCCGCCAGCGCTGCGTTGGTGGCAGTAAGGGAGGAGCGAACCAGCAAGGGCGCCACATCGGAGAACCCCGACGGCCCACCACCCGCGGTGTCCGGGGCTCACACAACTCGCGAGCTCAGATTCCCCCGAAGGTAGAGGAACCTAAGGCTCAGGCCATAGGGTTGGGCCATGCGATGCTCCACTCTCCTGAGGTCCCGGCCCCTCCTCTGGATCACAAGACGCCCCAATCTCCTGAGCTTGGTGGGGAGCATGACGCCCCAGGGAGCGCATCCTCGTCGAGCACTCGGTACACTTCGTCAGCACGGTGCTACGGGATGCACGCTCACGTTATCCCATGCAGCAGAAACTCCTTCTCGCGCTCCTCGTTGCTTCGTGCAAGCTGCGCCACTACTTTCAGGGGCGCCCAATAAAGGTCGTCTCCGCCTAACCCTTGGAGATGATCCTGCATAACCCAAACGCGGCGGGAAGGGTTGCCGAATGGAACATCGAGCTCCAGGCCTTGAACATCGAATTCAGCATGACCAGGGTCATCAAGGGAGTGGCCTTACCTGACTTCATGGCGGACTGGACAGACGCACTGGACTGGGGGATGGAAGGGAGCCAGTCCCTTACCCCCGGTGTGGAGGCACCCGAGGGATGGACCATGCACTTTGATAGAGCATTCACACGCAGAGGAGCAGGGGCTGGAGTCTTGCTCCCTTCCCTGACGGGAGAGAAGTGTCGGCGTTCTGGGAATGGGGGTACCCAGACATGCCTGCCTGTTGCCCAGGGCAGGCTCACCTCACCAAAACCAACCGATGGGTCCGGCACCGTTCAGAGTAAGGCCCTCGTGAGGGGCCAAGTCTCACGAGGAGGAGCAGCGTCAAGACCCACAGGGGTCCTGCTCAGGACCCCTCTGGAGCGGCGGATATTCCGAGGCAAGGCCGGGCCTCAGGAGTCAAGGGTGACGCCAGGAAAGGACACGCAAGCAGCAGATGACAGGACGGGGCAGTTTCCCCTTTGGTGCAAAGGAAGCGGGAGCGTACAGGGGTGCCACAGACATCTTCCAAAGGTTTCCCTTCTGGTACAACGAAGACTTCGCCGCCCACCAGTAGGGCGAACGTCATCCTCGGGCCCGTCCCTGCAGCGCGGGCAGTTACTTTGCAGGCGAATACCACCTTTGGGAAGGGGAGCATGTTCCCCTGTTCCTCTTCAAAATTGATCGTTGTCGGATCCCTTCCCGCCGAAGCTATGAGGGAAGAGGACCCGGGCCTCCGCTATAAAGAGAGAGGGTAGAACACTTGGTAGGGAGAGTTCTTTCCGACCGTAGGGCAACACACCTAGTCACTTGGCCTCCGGATGCACGAGAACACTATACTAGTTCATCCACCAACCTCCATGCGAGGAAATTCACCAAAAGCAGGAGTACGGTTTTACGCTTCGCAGCGGCCCGAACCTGGGTAAATTGTTTTGTTCTGTGCTACCCTCGCCATCAAGTGAGTCCCTCGTCTTCTCATTGAGTAGCGGGCTAAGTGATGCTGAGCCGGAAGAGATCGTCGTACACGCCCCTGTGTTCGAATCCTTAGGGCTTTGCGGAGCCCAAAATCCGACATTTGGCGTGCCAGGTAGGGGCGTGTCGAGGTTTCCTCCATGGTCCGTCTTCACCAAGCTCCACCGCTCCGACGGCTGAGGCTTGATGAGTTTGCACAGAGTGCCGCACCACCCGTGTCGCCCAGACCGCGCCCGTCAGTGCCGCCGGCGTGCGCCGGTCGCCGTCTCCCGTGGTAGACGCTGCCACCGGCCCTGAAATTGAAGAGAAACAAGCTCCTCCCAGCCGATGACTGAGAAGGCCGATGGCCGCACCGCTACCCCGTTACTCGTCAGGCCTTCGGGATCGGCATCACACGCCCGACCAGAGATGCCCCACGGTCGGCGTGTGCTTGCCATGGCCACCGAGCTGCTCCGCTACCGACCTGCTCCTGACCGCCACGATGACTCGCTCCAGTGCATCGAGGAGCTCATCACCACCGTAGGTGACTCAGTGGCGCTCTCCTGCTTGCTCTGGCCCTAGTCGTCCCTGGCAAATGATGAGGAGCAAGACGCGCCACCCCCACCCCCGCGGCTTGTCTTGGACCCCGAGCCCAGGCAGGAAGCGTGACCCCGCGCCCGGCCTCATGAACCCAGGGCGGGGCCCGGAGATGAAGCAAGCTGCCAGGTGGTCCCCCGGCCCCGCAACGATGCATGCGCGCCCCCGGCGCTGCAAATTCTGCGTCATGAGCGTGCCCCTCTCGAAGCACGCCCCATGGAGCAACAAGACCCGGCGGCTCCTGCGCGTACCTTACCGTTGGACCAGTGGGGTCCCTCGCTATCGCCCCCAAGATCTGCCCCGCTGCGTGGCCCTGCAAGTTCAAGCCCAGCCTACCCCCGCGTTACGATGGCACCCAAGACCCGGCGAGTTCCTGCAACTCTACACGCTGAGAATCAGGGCGGCGTGAGGAGGCGACAAAATCATGGCGTGTTGGTTCCCCATGGCGCTCAAGGGCGGCGCACTCTCTTGGCTCCTAAACCTCTCGAAGGCGCCCATCACCGCATGGGACAGCCTGCGCGAGCGCTTCATCGCCAACTTCCAGGGCACCTACGACCGTGCCCCCACCGTAAACGACATTCGACCCGTCAAGCAACTAGAGGGAGAGACCCTGCACAAGTTCATACAGTGCTTCACGGTCATGCTCCTCAAGATCCCCAAGGCATCAGACGAATCCGTCATCTCGGCTTTCTCCGACAGAGTCACCGACCTCAAGATGAAGGAGGAGCTCCCCATGAACGATGAAATGAGCACCACACTGGAGATGTTCAACTTGGCAAGCAAATGCGCCAAGGCTGAAGAAGGACGCCTGTCGCTCCTCGGGCCCCACGCAGCGGACCCAGAAGAGAAGAAAGCCAAAGCCAAGGAGGTGAAGAGCAAGGCCCCGGTGGTGCTCACCACCGAGCCCGATGGGAAGCATGTCTGAGGGGCAACGACGCAGTCAGCTTTGCGAGGCTCGCCCTCGGGAGGCCGGGCTGCCCCCGTTGCCTCCGCCACCCAAGAGGAGGGATGAAGACAAGCAGGATGACAGGGTTGGGGGTGTTCCAGGAGGCCAGGGAGGTGGCCTCCATCCTGGGCGGCGCCCAGACCCCAGCCTCCAACCGCGCCTTCAAGTATTTTACCTCGGAGGTGAATGCCGCCCTCCCGAGGCAAGAAGCAATGCGCCCCCCTCAACTAGGCCCAGACAACCATCGTCTTCGAACCAAGCGACCAGCTCAGGTGCTCGTTCATGGCAGGCAAACTCCCAATGATGTGCACCCCGACCATCAGCAACGTCCTCGTCACCAAGACCCCCATTGATTATGGAGCGGGGCTCAATGTCCTCCTCGGTCGAGACCTTCGAGAAGCTCCAGTTGTTGTACAAACATCTCATGCCAACCAAGCCCTTCTCAGGAGTGACAGAGGGGTCCATAGTGCACATTGGGCAAGTGCATCTGCCCGTCACCTTCACTGAGATCATCGTATTCGACGTCACGCACATTCACCTGCCATACAACGCAACCCTCGGATACCCGACCCTCGCAAAGTTCATGGCAGCGATCCACCATGGTTACAATGTTCTCAAGATCCCTGGGAGCGGCGGCGTCATCACTATCCCCTGCGACGAGAAGGATGATGTGTGTACACTTCAGCGCGCCTACCGTGCGTTGGCGGCAGAGCGCTGGGACAACAATAAAGACAAGTTGCCTTGCGAGGACCCACGTAAGAAGAAGAAGGAGCTCCTCTCCATGGAGCGCCTCGGGGATTTGGGCTCCGTGCCGGTGGACGAGGCCATGCCCCCCATCGCATAGGAATGCGCGCTCGGCACCCCCCTTGGGTTAGGGCTGGTGGCTTCCACCGGGGAAGTCCCTGGTCTGATCAGTGAAGCGGGGGCAGCGTTCAAGCACATCTCGAGGACGCACTCCAGAGCACGTCCACCCAGCTCTCGTGAATTCGTCATTAGAACAATCTGAGAACTTCGAGAGGCCCAGGGCATGCGATGCGGTTAACCGGCACCGCATCTGCAACAACGTGCCCCTTCTGGCCTACACTGGCTGGCTACCGGTGGGAGTACCCGGATGCCAATGCCTTCATGCCCTTCGGACTTGGAGACGCGGCTGCCACCTACCAGGGGCTCCAGTGGGCCATGCTCGTACCCCGCTTGCTGAGGCTCCACGACGAAGAGGAGTAGATGCACGGGCCAAGTGAAAGCCCCGAGCCTCGGGAGGCAGTGGACCCGTGAGGGTCGCGACCATGGAGACAGGAGATCAAGCGACGACAGTGCCTTCGGTACTTCAGCGGCACGACTGCCACGTGAGATTTTGTTGGCTGCTGCCACGTAACTTTTTGGCTCACTCCGTCTGAGGGCACCCCCGGGGACATGCGGCCTCCCCGGGCTCAGGACACTCCTCCGGCTGCTACTTTTGTTTATGCATATTTTGGTTGTTCAATTTCACCTGTACAGAATCCTAACGTCCTGCCTTGCTTATATTGTCGGGCGGTCGGCCCCCCGTTTGGGGCTCCGATCGAAGTTTGTCCATGCAGATATGCAGCCTCGCTCCCAAAGAAGAAGAAGTGAGCATGGTTTGCCAATGACCCACTCAAAATCAACTCGGTCCACCAATGACTCGGGGGTAGGGACACTAGCGAGGCCATAGCGTCCTCGCGACCTCCCATATACAACCTGATACGTCTCCAACGTATCTATAATTTTTGATGGTTCCATGCTATTATGTTGTCAACTTTGGATGTTTTATATGCATGAATATGCTATTTTATATCTTTTTTGGGACTAACCTATTAACTCAGAGCCAAGTGCCAGTTTCTGTTTTTTCCGTGTTTTTGGCCCATTTTCAGACGGAGTCCAAATGGAATGAAACTTCACGATGATTTTTTTTGGACCAAAAGAGACCCCCGAAGCTTTGGAAGAAGGCCAGAAGAGCCATGAGGGAGTCACAAGCCCTGACGCCGCCACCACCCCCCTAGGTGGCACAGGGCAGGCTTGTGACCTCCTAGTGGGCCCAACCGACGTAATTCCACCGACATAAATTCCTATAAATTCAGAAACCTCCAGAAAGAAACCTAGATCGGGAGTTCTACCGGCGCAAGCCTCTATAGCCACCAAAAACCAATCTGGAGCCCGTTCCGGCACCCTTCCGGAGGGGGAATCCATCTCCGGTGGCCATCTTCATCATCCCGGTGATCTCCATGACGAGGAGGGAGTAGTTCTCCCTCGGGGCTGAGGGTATGTACCAGTAGCTATGTGTTTGATCTCTCTCTCTCTCTCGTGTTCTTTAGATGTCTTTATCTCGATGTACCATGGGCTTTGCTACTATAGTTGGATCTTATGATGTTCTTCCCCTCTCCCTCTTGTAATGAATTGAGTTCCCCTTTGGAGTTATCTTATCAGATTGAGTCTTTGAGAACACTTGATGTATGTCTTGCACATGTCTATCTACTTTGATCAACTTGCGGGTTTGTGACAATTGGGAACCTATGCATATGGGTTGGCACACGTGGATTCATGCGAGTACTTGATGTATGTTTTGGTGATCAACTTGCGGGTTCGTGACATTGGGAACCTATGCACAGGCGTTGGCACACGTTTTGACTCTCTGGTAGAAACTTTGGGGCACTCTTTGAAGTTCTATGTGTTGGTTGAATAGATGATTCTGAGATTATGTGATGCATATCGTATAATTATGCCCACGTATACTTGAGGTGACAATGGAGTATCTAGGTGACATTAGGGTCTTGGCTAATATGTATCTTAAGGTGTTATTCTAGTACGAACTCTAAGATGGACCGAACGGAAAGAATAGCTTCGTGTTATTTTACTACGGACTCTTGAATAGACGATCAGAAAGAATAACTTTGTGGTGGTTTCGTACCTGACAATAATCTCTTCGTTTGTTCTCTGCTATTAGTGACTTTGGAGTGACTCTTTGTTGCATGTTGAGGGCTAGTTATATGATCAAATTATGTTATCATTGTTGCGAGAACTTCACTTGTGAAAGTATGAACCCTAGGCCTTGTTTCCACGCATTGCAATTCCGTTCGTGCTCACTTTTACCATTTGTTACCTTGCTGTTTTTGTAATTACAGATTACAAAAACTATCTACCATCCATATTGCACTTGTATCACCATCTCTTCGCCGAACTAGTGCACCTATACAACTTACCATTGTATTGGGTGTGTTGGGGACAGAAGAGACTCTTTGTTATCTGGTTGCAGGGTTGCTTGAGAGAGACCATCTTCATCCTACGCCTCTCGCGGATTGATAAACCTTAGGTCACCCACTTGAGGGAAATTTTCTACTGTCCTACAAACCTATGCACTTGGAGGCGCAACAACGTCTACAAGGAGAAGCTTGCGTAGTAGACATCAAGCTCTTTTCTGGCGCCGTTGCCGGGGAGGTAGCGCTTGAAGGTATATCTTTAGATCTTGCAATCGAATCTTTTTGTTTCTTGTTCTTTCGCTAGAAAACCAAAAAAAAAGGAATTGAGGATGCCTCATATGCTGCATCTTTTCAGTGTCTTTCGTGAGCATGATGGGAAGGAAAATTGTGCTCAAGTGCTGAAAGAAAAATTACATAGAATGCTTGGCATAGAATATGTGAATGATGAGCATCATTGCAATGTTCTTAGCATGAATTCTTTGAACACCCATGATGCTAATGATATGCAAAGCCACAAGCTTGGGGATGCTATATTTGATGAATATGATCTTTTTAGTTCTTCCACTTTGAATGATCAAAATCATTTTGACGAAAGCATGCCCCCTATCTATGATCATTATTGTGAGGACACTTATGCTTTGAAGAAGAGGGATGATAAAACTTGTCATACTCTCGAGAACCCCTTTGCTAAACCTTGATTTTTCATTGTGGACATAATTTGTAGTCCTCAAGCCTTTTACGATAATCCCACTACTATTCTTGAGAATAGATTTCCTTATGTGGAGAGTAGTAAAATTTCTATGCTTATAGATGAAAGTGCGTTATATCGACTAGAGGGGGGGTGAATAGGAGATTTTTAGAATTTCATCACTTAGGAAATTCCTTTTGAGGAAATTCCTCACTGATGACTAACTTATAGCGGAAACAGTAAAGGATCAGGAGTGCAAAGTTTCAGTACAACAGTTTTTTAGGATGAAGAATGTCAAAACTGATTGCATAGTAAGCAGGCACGCAGAAACAGATGAGGACTAACTTGCGTGAAGAATTTGGGGTTGAGGAATTTCAAAGAAAGTCTTCAGCACATTCTTCAAACAGTGACAGTGAAAATCATCAACACATAATCTGAGGAATATAAAGAGTTGAGGAATTAGAACCCGTTTCACAGCGAAGACAGTAGTTGATGACCCAGTTCCAACTGTTGTGATAGTTGTACATCTGGTTTGGAGCGGCTTGGTATTGAAACCAAAAGTCACACAGTCCCGGGACACACAGTCCCTACCGTATTCCCCTTGGGCTAAGAACACACACTCCTCGCCCAACACTCGTGGTAAGTCTTCAGGGCAGACTTCCAAACCCTCACAAACACGGTCACCCGGCGATCCACAATTGACTACTGGATTGCTCTAGACCATGACACCTAACCGTCTGGAGGATGCACAGTCCTCAAAGGTAAAAGGCTTCAGTCCCACACAGGAACAACTTCTTCAGTGATGCTCAATCACATGTTTTTCGGTTTGTGGTTTGGTGTTTGGGGTATTTCCTCACTAATGAATTACTCTCAAAGACTTTGAGGAATTTGGGTTGCTCTTATGACAAGTGTCAGTTTCTAACGGAGCAGCCAACCAGCTAATGGTTGTGGGGGCGGCTATTTATAGCCTGGGAGCATCCCAACATGATTTGACATTAATGCCCTTAAATAATATGACCGTTGGTGTGGATAAGACCAATGATGTGGCGTGGCTATCAAAACGGTCGGGACCCTCAACTGTGAGAGTCGTCAAGTCACTCATATTCCTCACTTGAGGCTTTTGGTAGGATTAGGCTTGGGTTGAGAATCATGAGGAAATTCATTCCAATGTGTTAACTCGACCCCCTTTAACAGTACGGTGTTCCTATTACTCAAGTGTGAAGAAAACTAAACAAAAAGAGTAAATCTTCATGCTTCAAAGTCTTCGGAATGATTTTCTTCAGGAGACACCGAATTCCTCAATTTCAATATCTTCATGAGGAATATCAATTTCATCGCAAATTCTTTGCGATTCAAATCATCAGCTTCAGACCAATTTCTTCAACCGAAGATATACATTTTTAGGGGTCGATATTCATCGAATAATTCAAACTCCTCGGTGACTTATAGATCCTGTGTACACTCAAGAACACATTAGATACTTAACCTATAAGTCTTCAAACCACCAAAATCACTAAGGGGCACTAGATGCACTTACAATCTCCCCCTTTTTGGTGGTTGATGACAATTAGGTTAAGTCTTCAACAGGGATAAAAATATGAAGTGTAAATACTCATTTGAGGAATTTGAAATCAAGATTCAGAGAGACTCCCCCTGAAGATGTGCATACCTTGAGGATTGTGCTTTTCATAGCAAATGCACATTGATGATTTATATCATGGATATCTCCCCCCGAGTCTTGTAAATCATGCATACATACGACATATAGTATGTAGAAATTGAGGATGCATGATGACAAATGGTATCTGACGAATTCCAGCACGCGTGCATTAAAATTTTGAGGAATAAGAATGCGAAGAAAAACGTTCAAAAGCGTCAGAGTACCATCGGGCTTAAGTTACAACTCATTACATAAACACTTCAGAAGAGCCAAGAGTTTGTAACTTAAATATAGTTCATAAGCCTCAAAATATCCCGCGTGAAGACTAACTCTCAAGTTCCCCCCCTTTGTTGTCAAGTGACAAAAAGGGACAAACTAACGACTAACGCCCGTGAAGACTTTCACTCCTTGGCAGTTGATGAAGATGCGCGAGGATTCTTGGGAGCAGTCTTCTTCCTTGGACCGGTGGCAGTGTCTTGTTGTTCTTCATCAGATACAGTAGTGCGGAATGAAGAAAAAGAACTGTCCTCAAGGTCTGGAACTGGAATTGGCCTGAATTTCTTCTTTGGTGGCCACGACCAGTCAAAGTCTCGCACAAACTTCAATTCTTCAAGTTTTGTCGGAGTCTTCAGATCAGCAAGTGTGGCCCAGGTGCGATCGAAAACCTCATGAAGATAATGATGGCTAAGCTTCACAACATTCTGCGTTTCATTGAGGGTTTTCACAATGGCGCCAAACTGGCGTTTGACCCACTTGTCATTCTGATCCACCTTCTAGTGAAGACTGAGAAGAAGCTCTCTGGTATTTAACACACGAGGAGCAACAGGACTTGGAGGATGGTCTCAGTGTCATCCCATGAAGAATATTCTTCGGGCTCTGTGAACTGACCATCAAGGGGCCTACGGCCTTCATCAATGACAGACTTGCCTTTTCCTTCAACAGGCTCAAAAGTCTTCTTGTTGACCCTGATAGGAGGCATATAACCAACATGGTTGTCGAAATCAGCGTGATAGTTGATGCCTGACCTTGTTCTGCTGAATCTCATGATCCATGGAGCATATAACTTGTGGTCAAAAGGACACATTGCATTGTCGGCCAAAGTCCTCAAGAAGAAATCATGAATGTTGATGGGAATACCATGGATGATGTTGAAGAGGATATTCTTCATGATGCCTACGACATCTTCTTCATCATCCTGGCACTTGATCGGCGCAAGAACGCTGCAGAGGATTCTGTAAACAGTCCTTGGTTCATATTTGAGCTCATGAATGAGGAAAGTCGTTCTTGGTGGTTTCCCCTTAGCCAAAGGCTTCATGAGGACTTCCATCATCTTGTTAGGCAGCTCACGCTCATCATAAAGCTTCACGTCCTGCTCTGAGGGAATTGACACTGGTAGGTCACGCAGTAGCTCAATGGTAGGAGCCTTGTAGTGTGTTGTTTGCGTCATCCAGTCAAACACCCATGTGTTGATGTCTGTGGGATCTCCTGATATGTGAAGAGTTGCATAAAATTGAAGAATGAGCTCAATGTTCCAATCACAGATATCTGAGCACATTGGGAGGAGTCCAGCTTCATGAAGGACGTTGAGGACTGGAGCCAGGCATGGTATTTCTTCAAGCTCAACATGAGGAATATGCCTGTGCTGGAAAATCTTGTTTCTTCCACACAACACAGAGGCATAGTAATTCAGTTGTGTCCTCGTGCAAAACTTCAGATGCCTGATGCGAGGCTTGTCATAGGGATTTTCTCTGATGAAGAACATGCGTTCTTCAAAGGACTCCTTTTGAAACTTTGGCCGCTTGGAGAACGGCTGACGCTGCATGGGATGAAGGTTTTGCTGTTGGACCTGAGGGGAGACAACAATTGCAGACTCTGGGTTAAGGACGACGAAGGCATTTTCTGGGTCTGGTGAATTTTCCTCATCATGGTCCTCAGGGGAGGAATTTCATCAGCTTGAGCTTCAGGCTGAGGAACATGCTCTGGTTACGCTTCAGGCTGAGGAATGGGGTCTGGTTGAGCTTCAGGTTGAGAAATGTCGTCAACTGCAGCATCCTGTTGAGGGTTTTGCACCAGAGGAGGAATGGGTTCATCTTGAGCCTTAGCTTGAGGATCTTGCTCAGGAGGAGGAGTTGGGTCAGCCTGATCCTCAGGTTGAGGATTTTGCTCAGGACTATGACTTACATCAGCTTGAGAATTTTCACTTTGTTCTTCCTTAGCTTGCTTGATGAAGGAGCCAGATTCATCAGCTGGTGCAGCTGATCCTTGTGCAGTTTCTTCATGAGGAATGGAAGGCTGAGGACTGTCGTCAATGCAAATTTCCTCGTCAGTATGTTCCTCAGATTCAGCATCCTTCATTTCCTCATCTGGCCCTTGCTCCTGGTCTTCGCTTCCGAAGGTAACCATTCCATAAGATGGAGCGCTGTTAAGAGGCACAGGATCCAGTGGAGCATTTTCTTCAAGTGCTTTGAGGCGCTTGGCCTCAGTGTGTTCTTCTGCTGATGAAGCTTTTCTCTTCTTGGCTTCCTTTTCAGCAGCCCTTGTCTTTTTCACGTCTGATGCAGACGGAGTCATTTTCTTCACCATTGAAGCTTTTGGTGAAGGTGTGTTCTTAGCAGACACATTTTCATCAACTGGCTTTGAGGAACCAGCTGGAGCAGAGTCATCTGCTACCTTTGTAGCACCAGTTGGAGCAGAGTCATCAGCTGGCTTTGAAGCAGCAGCTGGAGCAGGATCAATCTCACCAGCTGTAGCAGATTCATCAGCTGGATTTTCCGTGGTGATTTCCTCAATTGCCGATTCATCCACACGGCTTCCTTGAGGGATTTCCTCAGCATGAGCAGTTTCATCAACTGGTTCTTCAATCAGAGGCTGAGGAGTTGGTACTGGAGGGGCAGCTTTCTTGTTGTCGTTGTTAACAGCGTCAGTAGCAAGTTTGATGAAACTACTTTTGAGACTTTGACGGTCAGAAAGCTGGGAGTACATATCTGTCAAAGTCTTCAACTCTGCCTGTGTTGACACAAGGTCATCACGTGTCAGGTTGAGGAGATTATGCCTGAGAAATTTCTCCTTCTTGAGCTTAGCAACCTTGGCCTGTTTGGCTTGCTGCTCCTTCCACTTGGCCTCATTGATGAATGTGGCCACCATGTGGCTGATGCCTGGGGGAAGTTTCAAATCATCAAGTGGAGTGTTGGGGTCCTCATACCAGATATTGATGTAGTCGAGGAGGACTTTTGGGTCCATGGCCAGAGGAATGGAGCTCCAGAAGCTTGAGCTACCTGCTCTTGATTGTTTCTGATCATTGCTTGCAGAGTTTCATCATCAAATTCATCACTACCTTCTGATGCAGAAGGGACCGTGATGATTTTTCTAGGGCTGGGTCTTGTTCCTCTCCCAGCAGTCACCTTACACTACAGGAATCACCTTCTTTGCCATCTTCCATCACAGATGGCAAAGACAATATCCCAGACGGCAAAGACAATACCACAGACGGCAAAGATTGTCACGGGCGGCAAAATTTCTGCGTCGGCCTACGACGGCATAGGACCTTCTTTGCCGTTTGCCCGCGCAAGGCGGACGACAAAGCTCTTTGCCGTCAGCTTTCCTCAGGATCTGTCAGCAAAGCTCTTGAGACGGCAGCCGACACGCGTTGCCTCCGTTAGGGGTTAACGGAGCCTTTGCCGTCTGCCTCCCCATCAATCTTTGTCGTCTACCTCCCCGTCCATCTTTGCCGTCTGCCTTCTCCTCCCCTCCCCTCCACCTCCATCTTTGCCGTCTGCCTCCACGTCCATCTTTGTCGTCTGTCGGGTCCTCCCCTCCCCCCTCTCTCCACTCTTTGCCGTCTGCCTCCTCCTCTGTTCCCTCTTCTTTGTCGTCTGCCCCCTGGAGGCTGACGGCAAAGAGACTATATGGCCAGCTGCTACTGCCCAGGTTGCACAACTGGGCGCCACGTGGCACCTTTGTCGTCGGTCAGCTGATAGCAAAGAGCCTATATTGTCACATTTTTTTTATTTTTTCTATTTCACAGCACATATACATATAATTCATAGCACATATATGATAAATAGGTCACAACACATATATGATATACATATAAAGCTCATCAATGCCATTTGTTCATCAACGTACATCCCATATATCAAAAGAACCAACACATACAAAGTTTCATCCATATATACATACATATAGTTGCACATATATTGTTCATCCATATATAAATATACATATAGTTCCACATTGTTCATCAACTCAAATAAAAACGGAAACTAAAGCACTCCAACGCCAGCTTCCATGCATGTAGTACATCCAATCTGCAAAATGGGAATAAGAAGGTAAGAAGAAGAAGAACAACAACATATATATGACAAATAAGCTAAATTGAAGAAGAAAGAGAAGAAGCAAGAAGAGAACAAGGAGAAGAAAAACAAGAAGGAGGAGGAGGAGGAGGGGGAGGAGGAGGAGGAGGGGAAGGGGAAGGACAAGGAGAAGGAGGAGGAGAAGAAGAAAAAATAAGAGAAGAAGAAGGAGAAGAAGGAGGAGAAGAAGGAGAGAAGAAGAAGGAGAAGAAGGAGGGCTCCTTCTCCTTCTTCTCCTCCTTCTCCTTCTTCTTCTCTTCTTCTCCTCCTCCTTCTTCTTCTTCTCCTTCTCCTTCTCTTCTTCTTCTTCTTCTTCTTCCTTCTCCTTCTTTTTGAGCTAAATGGGATAATTATGTCATTTTAGAGGAAAACAAGCTAAGTATATAATATTCATGAGCTAACCAAGGTTCTTATGCCATTTTGAGCTTATTATGGTATTTTGGAGCTAAATGGGCTAATTATGTCATTGTTGGGTTAATTAAAGCAAGGATAATATGAAAGAGGAGAAGAAAGAGGAGGAGGAGGAGAAGAAGAAGAAATCAAGAAGAAGGAGGAGGAGGAGGAGAAGGAGGAGGAGGAGAAGGACTAGAAGGTCCTTGGCCTTCTCCTCCTCCTCCTCCTCCTCCTTCTCCTTCTTCTCTTCTTCTTCTTCTCTTCTTCTTCTTCTATCTTTTCATTTTGCCTATTTCTTCTCCTCTTCTCCTCTTGTTGGAGCTAAATTACCTAATTATGTCTTTTTTGAGCTAAATGTTCCAATTATGTCATTTTAGAGGAAAACAAACTAAGTATATAATATTCATGAGCTAACCAAGTTTCTTGTGCCATTTTGAGCTTATTATGGTATTTTGGAGCTAAATGGGCTAATTATGTCATTGTTGGGTTAATTAAAGCAAGGATAATATGAAAGAGGATAAGAAAGAGGAGGAGGAGGAGGAAAAGAAGAAATCAAGAAGAAGGAGGAGGAGGAGAAGGGTAGAAGGTCCTTGGCCATCTCCTCCTCCTTCTCTTCTTCTTCTTCTTCTTCTTTCTTTTCATTTTGCCTATTTCTTCTCCTCTTCTCCTCTTGTTGGAGCTAAATTACCTAATTATGTCTTTTTTGATCTAAATGGGCTAATTATCCCATTTCATAGGAAAACAAGCTAAGTATATAATATTAATGAGCTAAGCAAGGTTCTTATGCCATTTTGAGCTTATTATGGTATTTTGGAGCTAAATGGACTAATTATGTCATTGTTGGGGAAATTAAAGCAAGGATAATATGAAAGAGGAGAAGAAAGAGGAGGAGGAGGAGAAGAAGAAGAAATCAAGGAGGAGAAGGAGGAGAAGGAGGAGGAGGAGAAGGACTAGAAGGTCCTTGGCCTTCTCCTGCTTCTCTTCCTCCTCCTCCTCCTCCTCCTTCTCCTCCTTCTCCTTCTTCTCTTCTTCTTCTTCTTCTTTCTTTTCATTTTTCCTATTTCTTCTCCTCTTGTTGGAGCTAAATTACCTAATTATGTCTTCTTGGAGCAAAATGGGCTAATTATCTCATTTTAGAGGAAAACAAGCTAAGTTTGGAGGAGAAACTTACCGTAGTGGTCATCAAGGAGGAGAAACACCACGGTTGCTCGCGCCGGCTTCGTTTGGAGATGGTTGCCCTGGAGAAGGGTCGTGCGATGCCACTCGGGAGTTATTCTACAGAAAAGATATTTTGCAATGTCTCGGTTAGCATGATGACACTCAATTATTAATACTAGTTTATAATGAAACTCACCGTGCCAATCGAAGAGAAGACGGGCATCGGCGGAGGGACTTGACCGCTCTTCTTGCACAGACCCTGAAGAGTGGGTCATATTAGTTAGTATTGAAACAGACATTACACACATGATTTGGCTAATGTGAAAAAAAAACATACAACAAAAAGCTCGTACAGGGCCCGTTGACCCGCCTCATTCCGGGCCCTCTCCTCCTCAAGCAATCGTGTCATGGTCTGGTCCCTCTCATCAAGAGCAGCCTGAAGAGCAGCCTGGCTTGCCAATCTCTCTTTCTCAAGAGCAGCCTGGTTTGCCGCTCTCTCTTTCTGAAGAGCAGCCTGAAAAACCATTCCTCGTTACCATAGTAATGATCTATGGTGACACACATAATGAAATGGATGAAAGTGTTCTTAGTCCGTACAACTAACCTCGATGGCAAGTTCGACTGGCCGTGGACGAGGCGTTATCTCAGGACATCTGCTCGACTGGCGCGCCTTGATCTCCGGAAGAGTGAGTGGACAACGTATTATCCCATCTCCAATGGCTATCAAGCCATGGGGCCTCCCGCCACCATATATCATCACCAGCTCTGGATCCAAAGGTTCCTGGCTAGGGTTAAAGTCATCCCCTTTCGTAGCCTTCCCCGCGTCCCTGTATGCCATGAGCTTCTGGTGGGATGATATGTTAGTGATGTTACTGGGATCATCCAGGTCATACTCAGAGATTGCCTTCGCCTTCTTGTACGAGGCAGTATGGGCCATGCCATAAAGGTCGTACAAGTGTGGCATCTCAGTCTTATTGTGATGCGCCTAAAAGAGATGAACAAAATATGAGCATCAAGAATGAATTGCATGAATCATGAAGCAAATCACATACCCAGTTTCGTCCAAACTGAAGTAAGTTGGCGCTGCCTTGATGGTGTGGCACACCAACCATTTGGCTACGCCGATCCTTCGCATTCTCGTGGACGGCTCGCCAGCTGCCTGTGCACCACCTCCCAACAATCAACGCCTCCCAACAATCCATCTTATCCGCACACCATCTCGGGGGCACCTGTAAGTTATTAGAAAGAATTTTCAGTGCTACACCTATGAATGAAATCAAGAAAACTACGTAGAAGGACTTAAGAATAGGTAATTACCTTCATGTATTGCTCCTTCTTCAGAAACTTTCCATGGCAATCCTTCTTCTCCTTCTTAATACTACGCGTGGCGTAGTAATCTCGAATAGCCTGCGGCCGAGCCTCGTGGCGCAAGTTCTGTAGTAACCGCCTACACTCGACCTCGAGAACCCTGGCCGCCTCCTCCTCATATCCATCCTCACACCTATAGAAGTTCTGCAATCAAACGTGAAAACACCGATTAGTACAATAATTAGGTATATTGTTAATTTTAGATTCTGTAAAAGGATAATTTACCCAAAAGCTCTTGATCCCCATCTCGGCCCTCGTGTGGCACAAGACACCATCTATAATCTCCTCCGGCGGGGCCTGCGCAGCCTGGTAGTGCTCCCAGGTAAATCCTAGTGTAGGAACCTGACCCTCACCAGGCAACGTGACAAACCCCGGGAAATTTGTGCGGCAAAGCACACCAAGGACGGAGTTCGGCCTGCGGACTCCAAGAGGGTGTACCCATCCCCTGCAGTATGATAAGGTCAGCGCATTAGATATTTGAACAAACTTGAAGGGAAAAGCTAAAAAAAGGGTAAATGTACTTACCTATCTCCTTCAGGTTTAATCACCGGCCTCTACTCGCGGGTAGCCGGGGCGACCGGGAGACGTGTACTCCCACGCTTGTACACGGTGGCCCCGTCCACCGGCACATCGCCCTCACTATCCGTAAGCTCATCCCTCCCATCCCTGCCCCCTGAGCCACCCGGACCCTCGGTTCAATCCGGCAACTCGGTACGATCCGGCCAAGGCTCCCATCCGGGCCTCTCCACGTCGGGTGAAGCCTCCGGAACCGTAGTCTCCTCCGGCTGCTCCTGGGCCGAATGCACCTCGACCCGAGGCTGCTCCTGGACCGGAGTCTCATGGGACGAATGCCCGTGAACACCAGGCTCCTGGACCGGAGTCCCCGTAGCCTCCTCCGCAAACGGGTCGACCATACTAGTCCTATGCTCGGGTGAATGAGCTGGTGGTGGTGGCGAGAACGGCTCAACAGTCCTCTTGGATCTTTCGCAGCCACCACCTCTCCATGTACCCTTCCCCTTCCTCCCTACCCGACCAGCACCTCTCCCAGTGGGCAATACCGCCGACGAAGACGAACCCCCGGCTGGTGTCGAAAGACTGTCTGCCAAGGCTCTACGGAGAGATAGGGCTGGAAGGGAAGTACCACCCCTCGTGCGGGGCGCCTCGGAAGAACCCGTCGAGCGCTCTGGACCCGCGCCCACCATCTTTCAACACCTGCCATGATAAAGATTAAAAGAAATTAGTACAACATAAAAAAATCAATGACTGACATGAATAATAATATGTACATGAATAATAAAGATTAATATATATATAATTAAGAAGTTGTGAATCTTACAAACTAATAATCATCATGAATAAATGCATCATCATCATCACTATCACGCATGTCTTCATGAATGACGTGCTCATCGGGTTCAACGGCGTGAAGTTGTGAAAGGCCTTCCTTTAATCGTTGAAGCATTGACAGGTCATCCGCATCAGTAACCTCTACGAGTTCCAGGTCTTCTGGTTCCGGCTCAGGGCTGGAGTCGGATTCATTGTCGCTGTCTACTTCTATGTTCTTGGATGAAGCACGGCGGTTCTTGAAACGTTTCTTGGAAAGACGTGCTTCTTGGAAGAATTCTCCATCATATGTGTCTGGGTTAATGTGAGGTTCATAATCCTGTTCATTTAGGAGAGGTGGTCTGACATGTGGCGGCACATCATAAACAACATACCAACCTTCCAGATTCTTATCCGTTTGGCATGCCCACGGTAGATAGAAAACTTGGGTCGCCTGTTGAGCCGTAATATAGACATCGGGAACATCTAAATGGGTGTTTGGATTGATTTCGACTAGTCCTATATGTTCATGAGTCCTTCTAGTCTTTTTCGGCTAGAACCAATAAAATTTGAAGACTACGACGTTCGGTGGGTTTTCACCATAGAATTGAAGTTAATAAATTGCTTCAACTCTTCCATAATACTCGATAACACCTTCGCCGATAGCAGAGACACCACAATTTGTAGATTTCCGGTCGGGCATAGATAGCTCTTTGCCAAAGGTACGAAAGAGATACCCGTTGATGTTGTATTTCTCAAATGAACGGACCTTCTAGTCAAAGCCATTAGCAACTTGTCTCAATTCGGCATCCATAGACTCTGAATTAGCCTACAAGTTTAATACGAAACGGTTGTTGCATTAGCCGCAAGTTAGACCAAGAATGAAATGGTCCATTATTGATAATTACCGTTTGTTTGAACCAAGAGATGAAACCGGGATAGCCGCCTCCTGTCTTTGACAGAAGCTCATACTCTTCGACGGAATCATTTCCGATCACCGCTCCATCCGAGAATTTGACGACGTAACGGCTGTTTGAAATATCCGGGAATAAGAGCAGTTCAAATGAATTAGAAGTAAGGGGAAAATGTGCCGAGAACTCACTCGATGTACGGCCGCACTTCTGTTAGGTTGTTGAAGATATACAACGAAATGTTCCACCATTCTTCGATATCCAACGTTATTGGTTTCGAAGCACCGGCTAGTGCGAGCTTCCGTTTGAATAGGCTAAGGTTGGACCCACCTTTTTAGGGTCTCCATCGTTGTGCCGAGGCTTCGGATTATGCAAATGATGATTTTTGTCTTCGTAGTGTGCTGTCACAAAGTTTGCCACCTCCTCAGTAATGAATGCCTCAGCCATCGATGCTTCAATTCTACGCTTGTTTTTACATTTAGCTCGAAGGGTCTTCTGCATCCTCTCAGTTGCATAGCACCAACGATCTTGCACGGGCCCACCCAATCCTGCCTCAGTCGGTAGATGTAAAATCATATGCTGCATTGGATTAAAGAAGCCCGGTGGAAAGATCTTCTCTAACTTGCACAACAACTCCGGTGCAAACTCCTCCATGTCTTCTACCACGCCAGGCGACAATTCTTTCGTCCAAACAACACGGAAGAAATAGCTCAGCTCCGCGAGTACTAGCCATTCATCCTCAGGAATAAAGCCACGTAACATCACTGGCATTACCCGCTCTAGCCATATGTGCCAATCATGACTCTTGAGACCAAAGATTTTTAATTTTTCAAGACTCGCTCCCCTCTTTAGATTCACTGCATACCCATCGGGGAACATCAAGTGCATTTTGACCCACAAGATAATTTCCCTCATCATTGGCCTTCCAAGATTGAACCAGGCCTTTGGCTTCGACCACTTCTGCTTTCCTTTGCCTTCTCGCATGTTTTGTAATGGTCCATGACATAGTGTTTCTTGATCGACTCTAGCCTTAATATTATCCTTTGTCTTCCCATCTATGTCGAACAATGTACCAAAAATAGCCTCTCCGATATTCTTTCCAGTGTGCATCATGTCGATATTGTGTGGAAGAAGGAGGTCTTTGAAGTAAGGCAGATCCCAGAATCATGGCTTGTGAGTCCAGGCATGTTTTGAATTATACCCCTTGAAATACCCTGGACACTCTGGATCAGGCTCGAGGGCGTTTAACTAATCCAGGATCTGTTGGCCTGTGAACGCAGGTGGTGCCAAGTTTTTGACAACTTTACCTTTGGTAAAGTTCTTCTTGTGTTTTCTGAACTGATGGTCAGGATCCAGGAACTGTCTATGCAAGTCAAAGCAAGAATACTTCCGACCCTCCTGCAACCAACGAAACTGAAGAGCTGCCTTGCATTGGGGGCACGGGAACCTTCCATGCACACACCATCCAGAGAATAGCGCATACGCTGGCAAGTCATGCATAGAGTACATGTACCACACATGCATTTTGAAGTTTTCTTTTCTAGCGGCATCGTATGTCTTGACCCCATTTTCCCAAGCTTCTTCCAATTCATCCCTAAGCAGTTGCAGGTACACATTCATATTCTTCCCCGAATAATTGAGCCCTGGAATTATCAACGTCAGAAATATGTTCTTTCTTTGCATAATCTGCCCGGGGGGGAGATTGAGTGGAATGACAAATACAGGCCAACAACTGTATTGGGTTACCGACATGCCGAAGGGATTAAAACCATCCGTGGCGGCGCAGACTCGAGGATTCCTTGGATCTGCCACTTTATCCTGATGCAATCCATCGAAATGTTTCCACGCTTCCCCATCCGATGTGTGTACCATCATCTTATTCCCATCCGCATCTAGTTCGGTTCTCTTGCCCAATTTGTGCCATGTCATCTGTCTGACTGTCTCTTCGACCATGAAAAGACGTTGAAGTCTTGGTACGATTGGCATATACCGAAGAACACTAACTGTGATTTTGGTCTGCCTCTCCTCACCCATACCGTTGTCTACCACAAGATACCTGCAAGACTCGCAATTGGGACAATAGTCCAAGTGTGCATACTCCTTCCTAAATAAGACACGTCCTTTCTCACATGCATCTATCTTCTCATAGGGCATCTTAAGTACACGAAGTATTTTGTCCGACTGGTACAGGTTTGCAGGCATGACATGGCCTTTGGGTAGGAAACGTCCAAATAGTGTCATCATCACGTCGTAGCATTCTCCTCCCAAGTTGAACTGAGCCTTCAGAGCCATTACTTGTGCAATTGCATCCAGCTGACAGAGCTCAGTGTGCTCATGGAGAGGACATTTTGAAGACTCCAACATTTCATAAAAGGCCTTTGCAGATTCCTCCATCTCATCTTCCGAATCCCGAGCATCATCAAAGTCGTGCACCATGTCTTCAATCCCAGTACCATGCTCGTCCGTGTGACGACGGACCACCTCAGCTCTTGTGCGTTGTATAGACTCACCATGAAATGTCCACACCGTATAATTAGGCTTAAAACCCCTCCTCTGCAGGTGTTTAATCATTACAGCCTCTGTCGTCTTTTTATAGTTGTCGCATCCAGGACAGGGGCAATAGTTTCTTTCCTGGCCATTTGCGAATGTGGCTTTCACAAATTCCTTTGTTTTTAAAAACCATTCTTTCGTCATCTCTTTCTGACTAGGGTGACCGGTATACATCCACGCACGATCACTCATCTTGCATAGCTACTAAATACAGAAGAAATATATTTATATATAATTTAGCATTTATATTCATCGGTTAATCAGGTTCGCCATTTTTATTACGTCCAGGCAACCTACACGCTAATAGGTAAAGATAGGTCCTAATCCCACCCGAGTATGTGTAGATTGGGTTCGTTTTCCCATGCTCTGCTCCGGATCCAACGAAAAATTTCGGCAGCACCTCCCCGCTGTTCTCCTGATACACGTCTCCGCAATAAACAGAGAGGATGTGCATCCGGAGAACAACAGGGAGGCACTGACGAAATTCTGCAGCGGATCCAGAGCACAACGTACGGGAAAACGAACCCAATCTACACATACTCGGGCTGTCCATGGATAATGTTGGACAATTTGAAAGGATGGCGGTTACAAATATGCAAAGACATGCATATTTATAGATGTCGCCCTTTCGAACGGGATACACATACTGGTCACGCATACTGATAAATTAATTGAATTACCTAAATCTAGAAAGTTTCATCCGGAAACCGAACCACAGTAAATGAAGGGGCGGGGCGGAGATGAAATTTGTACTGACCCACGAATGCAGGGGCGGAGCTCGTACAACGCACTGGCAGGTCTTCGCACAGCAGACCTCACAGCGACGAGACAACTATCACATGTAAATCCACCCGATCAACACAAATATTCCAATTATATCATTTTAGAGGAAAACAAGCTAAGTATATAATATTCGTGAGCTAACCAAGGTTCTTATGCCATTTTGAGGTAATTATGGCATTTTGGAGCTAAATGAGCTAATTATGTCATTGTTGCAGAAATTAAAGCAATGATAATATGAAAGAGGAGAAGAAAGAGGAGGCGGAGGAGAAGAAGAAGAAATCAAGAAGAAGGAGGAGAAGGAGGAGGAGCAGAAGGACTAGAAGGTCCTTGGCCTTCTCCTCCTCCTCCTCCTTCTCTTCTTCTTCTTCTCTTCTTCTTCTTCTTTCTTTTCATTTTGCCTATTTCTTCTCCTCTTCTCCTCTTGTTGGAGCTAAATTACCTAAGTATGTCTTTTTTGAGCTAAATGGGCTAATTATCCCATTTTAGAGGAAAACTAGCTAAGTATATAATATTACTCAGCTAACCAAGGTTCTTATGCCATTTTGAGCTTATTATGGTATTTTGGAGCTAAATGGGCGAATTATGTCATTGTTGGGTTAATTAAAGCAAGGATAATATGAAAGAGGAGAAGAAAGAGGAGGAGGAGGAGAAGAAGAAAAAATCAAGAACGAGGAGGAGGAGAAGGAGGAGGTGGAGAAGGATAGAAGGTCCTTGGCCTTCTCCTCCTCGTCCTCCTCGTCTTCCTCCTCCTCCTCCTTCTCCTTCTTCTCTTCTTCTCTTCTTCTTCTTCTTCTTTCTTTTCATTTTGCCTATTTCTTCTCCTCTTCTCCTCTTGTTGGAGCTAAATTACCTAATTATGTCTTTTTTGAGCTAAATGGGCTAATTATCCCATTTTAGAGAAAAACAAGCTAAGTATATAATATTAATGAGCTAACCAAGGTTCTTATGCCGTTTTGAGCTTATTATGGTATTTTGGAGCTAAATGGGCTAATTATGTCATTGTTGGGTTAATTAAAGCAAGGATAATATGAAAGAGGAGAAGAAAGAGGAGGAGGAGGAGAAGAAGAAGAAATCAAGAAGAAGGAGGAGGAGGAGGAGAAGGATAGAAGGTCCTTGGCCTTCTCCTCCTCCTCCTCCTCCTCCTCCTCCTTCTCCTTCTTCTCTTCTTCTTCTTCTTCTTATTCCTTCTTTTCATTTTGCCTATTTATTCTCCTCTTCTCCTCTTGTTGGAGCTAAATTACCTAATTATGTCTTTTTTGAGCTAAATGGGCTAATTATCCCATTTTAGAGGAAAACAAGCTAAGTATATAATATTAATGAGCTAACCAAGGTTCTTATTCCATTTTGAGCTTATTATGGTACTTTGGAGCTAAATGGGCTAATTATGTCATTGTTGGGTTAATTAAAGCAAGGATAATATGAAAGAGGAGAAGAATGGCCATTTTTTAGCTAAATGGGCTAATTATCTCATTGTTGGGGAAAATAAGGTAAGGAGAATAAGATAGAGGAGAAGAAAGAGGAGGAGGAGAAGAAGAAGAAGAAATCAAGAAGAAGGAGAAGGAGGAGGAGGAGAAGAAGGAGAAGGAGGAGAAGGTATTCTTCTTCTCTTCTTCTCTTCTTCATCTCTTCTTCTTTTCTTCTTCTTTTCTTCTTCTCCTTCTTACTTTTGTCTTCTCCTCCTCCTCCTCTTCTTCTTCTTCTTCTTCTCCTCCTCCTTCTTTTTTTTTCTCTTCTCCTCCTCCTCCTCTTCTTCTTCTTCCTATTCTTTCTATTAAGCTAACTAACTAACTAACCTAACTAACGAAGCTAACTAAACCTATCGCTAAACCTAGATAGCACTAAACAGCAAAAAAATAACAAAAACAGAATCTACCACTAAGTAACTAAAAAATAATCTAGCTACCATTAAATAAAAAACAAAATCTACCACTGAACTACCTACTAAATCTACTAATTAACTAACTAAATCTACCAACTAACTAAACTACCACTAAAACTACTAATTAACTAAGCTACCGACTAAACTATATATGCCACAACAACTACAATAACAACGACAACTACAATAACAAGAACAACTACTACAACAACAATAAAAAATCATGCCGGTAGTTATAATCTAATTCCAAGAAATGAAATACCAAAAAATAAAAAATCAAGGGGGCGGGGTGGATGGGCTTACCGGCAGTGGGGCTGCGGGTGCGGCGTCGAGGCCTGCGGGGTAGTGGCTGGGCCGGCATCGCCGGCTGTGGGGCTGCGGGGGCGGCACCAGGGGTGCCGTGGGTGGGGCTGCGGGGGCGCACCAGGGGCACCCCGGGGCACCGGCGGTGGGGCTTCAGGGGCGGCACCAGGGGGCGCCGGGGGGGGGGGGGGGGGGGGGGTTGTGGGGCTTCGGGGCGGCACCAGGGCCACCGGGGCGGCGCCGGGGGTGGCCGGGCGACAGTGGTGGCGTCGTTGGGCGTCGGGGGAGGAGAGAGATGGAGGGGCCGTTTGAGAGAGAGAGAGGGCCGCGGTGGGGGCGGGACAACCGTTAGTAGATTCATGACCTTTGCCGTCTGCTGGCGGACGGCAAAGGGGTCTATACTCTTTGTCGTCTGCCTCTGGCATCTTTGCCGTCCGCCAGCAGATGGCAAAGAAGGGAGTAGGTTGACCTAAGGTTCCCCCGCCAAATGAGCTTCTTTGCCGTCTGCTGGCGCCTTCTTTGCCGTCTGCGGTAGACGGCAAAGAGTTGACTGCTGGCAAAGACCTTCTTTCCCATCAGCCAGTTCTTTGCCGTCAGTTTTGCTGAAGCTGATGGCAAAGAGTGTCTTTGCCGTCAGCTAGCAGACGGCAAAGACTAGGCAGACAGCAAAATCTCTGATTCCAGTAGTGTTAGTCTTCAGAGTAACGGGTGAAGACTTTGTCTCCGAGCTTGTTGCAGATGGAAGTGAGGAGTTGGAGGCAGCGGGCAATGGCTTCACTACTGGCTTCTGTTCAGGCTTTGAAGCCTCTGGTGGTGCTGAGGATTTTGGTGATGAGGGTTTTGCCGCTGATGGTTTTGTTGCTGATGCTGGAGCTGTTTTCTCTTGAGGCTTTGAAGCCTTTGGTTTTGGTGGCACAGACATTTGTTGAGGAATTGCCGTACCAGAAGTCTCAGCAGTAGAGGAAGTAGCGGCAATTGAAGCAGCAGCAGATGATTCGTTGAATTTCCTCACAACAGCCTCTGCCTGCTTCTTGAGCTTTGGCAAGTGTTTTGCCTTTTCATCAGGATAATCATCAAGTGTTTTGAGGCTTGAGGGATCTGCTGCTTGATAATCCTGAAGTGGAGCCCCTTTGCCAGGAGGCTTCAGAGCGAATTTCTTCGCCTATTTGGGAGTGACGAATCTGTACTCCTTCCACTCGTTAGCCCATCGGCGTTCTATCTTCTGAAGCCTGATTTTTCTCTTGGGCATAGTTTCATTTTCATCAGGAGTGCAGTAATCCAGGTATATACCCTCAGGGATATCTGCGGCAGTATTCTGCTCAAGTTTCTTGCCTCCCTTTTGCTTCATGTCGTCCTCCATTATCTTCAGCTGAGGATTTTTCTGATGAGATTGAACTCTTGAGGATTCTGATGAGACTTGAAGATTTTCTTCAATAAACGCTGCAAATGAGTTAATTTGATGAGAACCGAGAGATTCATCAGCTGACATTTGTGTACGTGTAAACAGAGTATAGTTGCGAGGAATTTGGAGAGGTCATATGCGTTCTCAGATTTTAAGAAAATGAAAAATTTTGACTGTTGAGGAATTTGACCAGTGGTTGAGGAATTTGCCTAAGCATACTGTTCTTGGGTTCGAGAGTTGTACAGATCCGAAAATTCGCACAACTGAGGAATCTCGTGAAGATCTTAGATGCTTAGTGAAGTTCATCAATAGTTTGGTGATAGGCAGTATTTGAAGAAAAGTAACGGATGGATTCTTGAGGAAAAACAGATTTCACATCTCAGAGGTAAAATAGTAGATCAAACTTGCTGTAAAAATAGGGTTTTTATTTACCCTAGATGGCGCGCACAAAGAATAGAGAAGAGTAGCAGGAGAAGGTCTTCTGGTGCGTGTCCAATGTGCCCTAACTCGGCAGTAGAGGACGTCTACGGCGTGGGCAGACGAGGATGGTCTGACTCTGGCGTGGTTTCGGCGACAGAAAAGTCGAGGCAGTGAAGCTCTTCTTCGCCGGCGTTGAGACTTCCAGCGGTGGCGCTAGGGTTCGGAGCTTTGCTGTCGCAGCAGGGCGATGGAATGAAGAAGATTTTACCGAGCGAGATGGGGACATATTTATAACCAGGCGGTACCTGTTGGCGCGAGGAAATCGGACCAAATAGCCCTTGTCTCTACGTTTCCGCGGGACACGTGTAGCTCACGAGAGAAGCGGTGGAGATCACGGAGATCGTACTTATCCGAACGAGGAAAGTGGGGTTCAGTTACTGTGCATTAGAAAAACATTTTTTGAAGTTTTGAGGATTTTGTTACAAAATCATCAGCTGACAAGAACGCAGTGAGGATTTTGAACAAAGTTTCAAGTAGAACGCATATGAAGAATTGAATAGACTGGATGAGAATAGTATAGAGGGAAAGTAGGGTCCGATCACATTCACTTAGATGAAATATCAAATTAAATAAATAGCTATAAGTGAATGCTGTTGAGGACTTGAAATCACAGTCTATCTAGGTAAACGAAAATCATCAAGTGTTTTTGAAGTTTTGAATAACTTGAGGATTTTGCGATAAATCGTGACTATGATGAATTTCAGTTTTGACGAAAAACGATTTTGAAGAACAACTGTTTTGAAGAAAATCAAATTTTGAAGAATTGAAACTTTGAAGAAATTCAGCTTGAGGAATTTCACGTTGGGCGGTGGCGTGACCCACCATATAAGAATGTTGATTACAGACGCCGCATACAATTGTCGTAGGGCCCCGAGAATCAATTTCTTCGTTGATTTCTTCACACTCAGAGTGATATTCTTCATTAGTTGAAGAAAATCGATTCATCATGTCTTGCACATCTAAGTCATCAATTTTGCAAAAGTGTTAGGATGTGTGCATGTTTTTACAAAACATTTGAAGATTCTAAGATATTTAGCTCACGCCGCAACTTGCAAAACCTTTTCTCATCCAAGGGCTTAGTGAAGATATCTGCCAGTTGATCATCAGTCTTCACATGGTCAATGAGGATATTGCCCTTGAGGACATGGTCCCGAAGAAAATGATGACGAATCTGGATGTGATTGGTCTTCGAGTGCTGTACTGGGTTGTATGCAATCTTGATTGCACTCTCATTGTCGTAGTAGAGAGGCACATTCTTCATGTTGATGCCGTAGTCCTTGAGGGTTTGCTTCATCCATAGCAATTGAACACAACATGAGCCATCAGCAATGTACTCAACTTCGGTAGTGGAGAGTGATACGCAGTTCTGCTTCTTTGAGGACGAGCAAACTAGTGATCTTCCGAGGAAATGGCATCTGCCAGAGGTTGACTTGCGATCCACACGGTCACCAGCATAGTTAGAATCAGAATACCCTACCACATGAAGATTTGAGCCCTTGGGATACCATAATCCTAGTGTTGGTGTGTGAGCTAAGTATCGAAGAATATGCTTCACAACCTTATGGTGTGATTCCTTCGGTTTTGCTTGAAAATGTGCACACATGCAAACACTAAGCATTATATCTGGCCTAGATGCACATAAATACAATAAAGAGCCAATCATAGAGCGATATACCTGGTGATCGAATTCTTTACCATTTTCGTCAGTGCAGAGGTGGCCGTTGGTAGGCATTGGAGTCTTGGCACCTTTGCATTCATGCATGTCGAATTTCCTCAGAACATCCTTGAGGTATTTCTCCTGTGATATGAAGATTCCATTGCGCTGTTGACGAATTTGAAGTCCTAAGAAGAATTTCAGCTCCCCCATCATAGACATCTGATATTCTTCACTCATCATGTAAGCAAATTCATCACTATATCATTTGTCAGTACAGCCAAATATAATATCGTCGACATATATCTGGCACACAAATAGCTCATTATCATAGGATTTAGTGAAAAGAGTTGGATCGAATGAACCAGGTTTGAAGCCTTTCTTCATGAGGAATTCCTTCAATGTATCATACCATGCCCGTGGGGATTGCTTGAGACCATAGAGCGCCTTTTTGAGTTTGAAGACTTTGTCTGGATTCTTTGGATCCTCAATACCTGGGGGCTGAGCAACATATACTTCTTCCTCAAGCTTACCATTGAGGAATGCACTTTTCACATCCATTTGATACAATATGATGTTATGATGATTAGCATAAGCAAGTAGTATTCGAATAACTTCATGTCTAGCATCAGGTGCAAAAGTTTCATCGAAATCTATTCCATCAACCTGGGTGTAGCCTTGGGCTACAAGTCATGCCTTATTCCTCACCACTTGACCATCCTCATCTTGCTTGTTTCAGAAAATCCATTTGGTTCCGATGATATTGTGCTTGCGAGGATCTGGTCGTTTGACGAGCTCCCATACGTCATTCAGCTTGAATTGAAGAAGTTCGTCCTGCATAGCTTGGATCCACTCCGGTTCCAGGTAAGCCTCAGCAACTTTTGAGGGTTCTGTGATAGATACAAAGGAGAAATGCCCACAAAAGTTAACTAAGTGTAAAGCTTTTGAGCGAGTGAGAGGACCTGGCGCGTTGATGTCATTGAGGATTTTGTCAAGTTCCACTTCATTTGCAATCCTCGGATGAGCTGGTTGAGGATTTCGTCTGGGCTGAGGAATTGGTTCTGGAGCAATTTCCTCAGGAGCACCTTCTTTATTTTCATCAGTGATGGGGATGATTTCTTCATCAGTTTCCTAAGTGGGAACAATGTCTTCAGTAGGTTTGAGCTTTATTGCTTCCTAAGTGGGAGACAGCTTATCTAGATCAGAAGGCAATTTCTCTCTTTGCGAGCCATTAGTTTCATCGAACCGCACATCTACAGTCTCAACGACTTTGTTGTGATAGTTGTTGAAGACTCTGTAGGTGTGCGAGTCCTTTCCATAACCGAGCATAAAACCCTCATGTGCCTTAGGTGCAAATTTTGAGCTATGGTGAGGATCTCTAATCCAACATTTTGCACCGAATACTTTGAAATAACTTACATTGGGTTTCTTATCTGTGAGGAGTTCATATGAGGTTTTCTTGAGGAATTTGTGAAGATATACCCTGTTGATGACATGGCATGTAGTGTTGATTGCTTCAGGCCAAAAGCGACGAGGAGTCTTATATTCTTCAAGCATGGTTCTTGCCATCTCAACCAGACTCCTGTTCTTCCTTTCGACGACACCATTCTGTTGAGGAGTGTAAGGAGCAGATAATTCGTGAGTAATACCAAGTTCATCAAGATAATCATAAATACGAGTGTTTTTGAACTCTGTTCCATTATCACTCCTGATATGTTTGATCTTGATGCCGAAGTTCGTCGAGGCCCTTGAAGAAAATCGTTTGAAGATTTCCTTCACTTCAGTTTTATATAAGATGATATGCACCCATGTATATCTGGAATAATCATCAACTATTACGAAGCCATATAAAGATGTTGCATTTGTTAGTGTGGCATAGTGAGTAGGTCCAAATAGATCCATTTGAAGCAATTCGAATGGACGAGTAGTGGTCATGATAGTCTTCGAGGGATGCTTGGATCGGGTCATTTTCCCAGATTCACATGCACCGCAGAGATGATCCTTGAGGAATTTGACTGATTCGATGCCGATCGTGTGCAAATTCTTCCCAGATTCACATGCTTCTTCTTCGCGATCGTGTGCAAATTCCTCATGCCTGCATGACCGAGTCTTCGATGCCACAGCCACCTTTCTGAGGTTTTTGCTAGTAAGCAAGTGGCTGGTTGAGGACCTGTAGAGAAATCAACAATGTACAAATCCCCTCTAATGACACCTTCGAATAATTTGGATTTGTCAGATTCCATGATTACAACACATCTATATCTACCAAAGATAACAATCATATCAAGATCACAAAGCATCGAGACTGACATGAGGTTAAATCCAAGGGATTCAACAAGCATCACTTTGTCCATATGCCTATCCTTGGAAATAGACACTTTGCCAAGTCCCAATACCTTGCTTTTACCTTTGTCAGCATATGTGATTTGCTTCAGAGGTGATGGAATTAGTGGCATATTCATCAGCAACCTTTTATCACCAGTCATGTGATGTGTGCAGCCACTATCAAGAACCCACTCAGTACTCTTGGGTTTGTCATCCTTTGAACCTTTTTCCCTGAAGCAATAGGTTGGAGCGAAGTCATCAGCATAGTCATCAGTGTCGATGGTGTTATCATCTTCTTCAAGGTTGAAGATTGACTTGCTGACGGAAGTGGTTGCAAGTGCAAGACTAGCCTGTCCGGATTCTGAGTCTTCATCAGAACCCTCCTCTTCATCACATTCCTCTGATTCTGCCTCGGAATCCATTTCCTTGCCAATAAGGGCCCGAGCCTTTCTGAAACTGGTCTTCTTGTTCGATGAGGACTTTGAAGATTTCTTCTTCTTCTTCGAGTCATCAGAACTGTCATCCTTGTATTTCTTCTTCTTTGATTACTTTCCCCAACGGGGACAATCAGCAATGTATTGACTTGATTTCTTGCATTTGTGGCAGGTTCTTTTCTTGTAGTCCTCAGATGAAGATTTTGATTTCCTCATATCTCTTATTGAAGATTTACCGAACTTGCCACGTCGTGTAAACCTCTGGAATTTCCTCACGAGTATTGCAAGCTCCTGTCCAAATTCTTCAGGATCACAAATGCTATCATCCTAGTCTTCTTCTTCAGATGAGGAAATTTCTCTAGCCTTCAATGCACGTTGTCTAGAATAGCTTGGTCCATATAGATCTCTCTTTTCTTCTTGTTGGAATTCATGAGTATTGAGTCTTTCGAGTATATCAGCTGGATCAAGCATCTTGTAGTCTGGTCTTTCTTGAATCATCAGAACTAAACTATCAAATGAAGAATCCAAAGATCTTAGAAGTTTCTTCACAACTTCGTGATCAGTAATGTCTCGAGCTCCCAGTGCTTGAAGTTCATTTGATATGTCAGTGAGGCGATCAAAGGTATCTTGGCATCTTTCATTGTCGAACCTCTTGAAGCGATTGAAGAGATTGCAAAGAACATCAACACGAGAATCACGCTGGGTTGATACTCCTTCATTTACTTTGGACAGTCTTTCCCAGATAAGTGTCGCTGTGCCCAAAGCACTCACTCTGCCAAACTGGCTTGGTCTCAGATGGCCACAGATGATATTCTTCGCTTGAGAATCAAGTTGCTTGAATTTCTTCACATCAGCAGCAGAGATACTAGCAGAGATGATGGGGACGCCATGTTCCACATTATACCAGAGATCATTGTCCATAGCTTGTAGATGCATGTGCATCTTGGTCTTCCAAAAGGGAAAGTTCTTTCCTTGTAAAGTAGGACATGCTACAGGAACCTTAATCATGCTTGCAGTCGAGATAACTAAAACTTCAGGTGGTTAAACCAAAATCACACAGAACAAGGGAGTACCTTGCTCTGATACCAATTGAAAGTGCGTTATATCGACTAGAGGGGGGTGAATAGGAGATTTTTAGAATTTCGTCACTGAGGAAATTCCTTTTGTGGAAATTCCTCACTGATGACTAACTTCGAGCGGAGACAGTAAAGGATCAAGAGTGCAAAGTTTCACTACAGCAGTTTTTCAGGATGAAGAATGTGAAAACGGATTGCACAGTAAGGAGGCACGCAAAAAACAGATGAGGATTAACTTGCGTGAATAATTTGGGGTTGAGGAATTTCAGAGAAAGTCTTCAGCAAATTCTTCAAACAGTGATAGTGAAAATCATCAACACATAATCTGAGGAATATAAAGAGTTGAGGAATTAGAACCCATTTCACAGCGAAGACAGTAGTTGATGACCCAGTTCCAACTGTTGTGACAGTTGTACCTCTGGTTTGGAGCGGCTTGGTATTGAAACCAAAAGACACACAGTCCCGGGACACACAGTCCCTATCGTATTCTCCTTGGGCTAAGAACACACAGTCCTCGCCCAACACTCGTGGTAAGTCTTCAGGGCAGACTTCCAAACCCTCACAAACTTGGTCACCCGACGATCCACAATTGACTGCTGGATTGCTCTAGACCATGACGCCTAACCGTATGTAGGATGCACAGTCCTCAAAGGTAAAACGCTTGAATCCCACACAGGAACAACTTCTTCAGTGATGCTCAATCACTTGGTTTTCGGTTTGTGGTTTGGTGTTTGGGGTATTTCCTCACTCATGAATTACTCTCAAAGACTCTGAGGAATTTGGGTTGCTCTTATGACAAGTGTCAGTTTCTAACGGAGCAGCCAACCAGCTAATGGTTGTGGGGGCGGCTATTTATAGCCTGGGAGTATCCCAACATGATTTGACATTAATGCCTTTAAATAATATGACCGCTGGTGTGGATAAGACCAATGATGTGGCGTGGCTATCGAAACGGTCGGGACCCTCAACTATAAGAGTCCTCATGTCACTCATATTCGTCATTTGAGGCTTTTGGTAGGATTAGGCTTGGGTTGAGCATCATGAGGAAATTCATTCCAATGTGTTACCTCGACCCCCTTTAACAGTACGGTGTTCCTATTACTCAAGTGTGAAGAAAACAAAACAGAAAGAGTAAATCTTCATGCTTCAACGCCTTCAGAATGATTTTCTTCAGGACACATCGAATTCCTCAATTTCAATATCTTCATGACGAATATCAATTTCATCGCAAATTATTTGCGATTCAAATCTTCAGCTTCAGATCAATTTCTTCAACCGAAGATTACATTTTTAGGGGTCGATATTCATCGAATATTTCAAACTCCTCAGTGACTTATAGATCATGTGTACACTCAAGAACACATTAGATACTTAACCTATAAGTCTTCAAACCACCAAAATCACTAAGGGGCACTACATGCACTTACAGTAGATCAAGAAAAGAATGCCTTAGGTGCTGGTTATATTGTTGAATTCATTCATGATGCTACTGAAAATTACCATGAGAGAGGATCATATGCTTCTACTTGTTGCAATAGTATCAAGCTTCCTCTCCATATGATGAAATTTTTGAAGCTATGCTTGTTTTGCCTTCCTATGCTAGTTGATTCTTGCTCCAATAAATTGTTTGATCACAAAATCCCTATGCATAGGAAGTGGGTTAGACTTAAATGTGCTAACCATTTGCTCCATTATGCTCTCGTTGTGTTTCAATCCTTACCTTTTATCTGAGCATCATTTAAATCAATGCCTAGCTAAGGTCGTTAAACGATAGCGCTTGTTGGGAGGCAACCCAATGAATAAATTTTTCTTTGCTTTTTGCTTCCTGTTTTGTTTTCCCCACACCATCATAATTCTGTTATGATTGTGTCTTTTGTGTTTCTTTTTGTGTTTGTGCCAAGCAAAACCGTTATGATTAGTCTTGGTGATGATTGTTTGATCATGCTGGAAAAGATAGAAACTTTCTGCTCCCGAAACGAATTTTCATTTTTATTCTGTAAAAGCTTTTGAGTTTATTCTTTTTTACTATGATTGCTATGCAATTTCTTCAGACTACCGTAAGATTTCAGATTTTTTGAAGTACCAGAAATATACGAAGTATAAAGATTTCTACAGACTGGTCTGCTGTTAACATATTCTGTTTTTGTTGAGTTGGTTTCTTATTTTGATCAAACTATGGATAGTATCGGAGGGTACTAGTCACGGAAAAGTGAAAATACATCAACCCAACACCAACATAAGTTGAATTTAAGCTTTCTACAGTACCTAAGGAAGTGGTGATTTTCTTTCTTATACTAATGATATCACGAGTTTCTGTTGAAGTTTTGTGTTGTGAAGTTCTCAAGTTCTGAGTGAAGCTCTTATGGACAAAGTGATAAAGAGTGGCAAGAGCTCAAGCTTGGGGATGCCCAAGGCACCTCAAGTTGATTAAAGGATGCTGAAAAAGCCTAAGCTTGGGGATGCCCCAGGAAGGCATCGCCTCTTTCGTCTTCAATCCATCGGTAATGTTACTTGGAGCTATATTTTTATTCACCACATGATATGTGTTTTGCTTGGAGCGTCTTGTATCGTAGGAGTCTTTTATTTTTGTGTGTCACAATCTTCCTTGCTGCACACCTAGAGAGAGAGACACGCACTCACCGTTATTTTGTCGAGCTTCACTTATATCCTTTGAGTTAGGCAATTCAGCTCACATGTGTTTCACTTATATCTGTAGAGCTAGTTGATTTTGATCTATGTGCTTCACTTATATCTTTTAGAGCACTGCGGTGCATGGCTTGGTAGTTGGCTTATGCTATGAAAGTAGTCCCAAAAGTGGTAGTTATCCAAAGGGATACAAAACTTCCATCTTCATGTGCATTGAGTAGAAAGAGAAGCTTGATTCCTCTCAATTAGTTTTGAGATGTGGTCGTGGTAATATTTAAGTTATGTTAGTATGGTCTTGTGAATCTAGAGATACTTGTGTTGAAGTTAGTGATTCCCGTAGCATGCATGTATGGTGAACCGCTATCTGATGAAGTTTGAGCATGATTAGTTTATTGATTGTCATCCTTTGTGTAGCGGTCGGGATCGCGCGATGGTTTACACCAACCAACCCTTCCCCTAGTAGTATGCGTTGAATGCTTTGTTTCGGTTACAACTAAAACTTTTGCAACAAGTATATGAGTTCTTCTTGACTAATGTTGAGTCCATGATTTAGATGCACTTTCACCTTCCACCATTACTATCTTCTTTAGTACCGTGCAACTTTCGCCGGTGCGTAAACCCACCATTAGCCTCCCTCAAAACAGCCACCATACCTACCTACTATGGCTTTTTCAAAGCCATTCCGAGATATATTGCCATGCAACTACCACCATGACATGTGCCACCACTTGTACATTGCCATTGCATGATCATAAGATAGCTGGCATGATGTTTCCATTTGATGTCTATGCCATGCTAGATCATTGTCACGGTACACTACCGAAGGCATCCCATATAGAGTCATCATTGCTCTAAGTTTTGAGTTGTAAGTGTGATGATCATCATTGATGGAGCATTGTCCCATGTGAGGAAATAAAAGAGGACAGCGAAGCCCACCAAAATAAAAAAATAAAAAGAGGCCAAAGAGCCCACAAAAAAAGAGAGAGAAAAAGAGAGAAGGGACAATGCTACTATCTCCTTTCCACACTTGTGCTTCATATTAAGCACCATGATCTTCATGATTGAGAGTCTCTCGTTTTGTCACCACCATATAGCTAGTGGGAAATTTTCATTATATAACTTGGCTTGTATATTCCAATGATAGGCTTCCTCAAAATTGCCTTAGATCTTCGTGAGCAAGAAAGTTGGATGCACACCCACTAGTTTTCTTTAAGAGCTTTCACATACTCTTAGCTATAGTGCATCATTTGTATGGCAATCCCTACTCATTCACATTGATATATATTGATGAGCATCTCCATAGCTCATTGATATGCCTAGTCAATGTGACCATCTTCTTCTTGTTTGCCTTGCAACCTCCACCACACTCCACACCACTTATAGTGCTAAAACCATGGCTCACGCTCATGTATTGCGTGAGAGTTGAAAAGGTTTGAGAAAGTAAAGGTGTGAAAACAATTACTTGGCCAATATCGGGGTTGTGCATGATTTAAATTTGTTGTGCAAGGATGATAGAGCATAGCAAGACTATATGATTTTGTAGGGATAACTTTCTTTTGGCCTTGTTATTTTGAAAGTTCATGATTACCTTGCTAGTTTTCTTGAAGTAGTATTGTCTCCACATCAATAGGAAACTATTGTTTTGAATCTAACGGATGTGAACATTCATGTCACATAAGAGATGTTACAAAGGACAACTATGCTAGGTAGCATGCAACATCAAAAATTCATTCTTTATCACTTCCCTACTCCAGGACGAGCAGGAGTTAAGCTTGGGGATGCTTGATACGTCTCTAACGTATCTATAATTTTGGATGGTTCCATGCTATTATCTTGTCAACTTTGGATGTTTTATATGCATGAATATGCTATTTTATATCTTTTTTGGGACTAACTTATTAACTCAGTGCCAAGTGCGAGTTTCTGTTTTTTCGTGTTTTTGGCCCATTTTCAGACGGAGTCCAAATGGAATGAAACTTTACGATGATTTTTTTTGGACCAAAAGAGACCCCCGAAGCTTTGGAAGAAGGCCAGAAGAGCCACGAGGGAGTAACAAGCCCTGACGCCGCCACCACCCCGTAGGTGGCGCAGGGCAGGCTTGTGACCTCCTCTTGGGCCCAACCGACGTAATTCCACCGCCATAAATTCCTATAAATTCAGAAACCTCCAGAAAGAAACCTAGATCGGGAGTTCCGCCTCTCCAAGCCTCTGTAGCCACCAAAAACCAATCTGGATCCCGTTTCGGCACCCTGCCAGAGGGGGAATCCATCTCCGGTGGCCATCTTCATCAGCCCGGCGATCTCCATGCACAGGGGTTGGCACACGTTTTGACTCTCTGGTAGAAACTTTGGGGCACTCTTTGAAGTTCTATGTGTTGGTTGAATAGATGATTCTGAGATTATGTGATGCATATCGTATAATCATGCCCATGTATACTTGAGGTGACAATGGAGTATCTAGGTGACATTAGGGTCTTGGTTGATATGTATCTTAAGGTGTTATTCTAGTACGAACTCTATGATGGATCGAACGGAAAGAATAGCTTCGTGTTATTTTACTACAGACTCTTGAATAGATGATCAGAAAGAATAACTTTGTGGTGGTTTCATACCCGACAATAATCTCCTCGTTTCTTCTCCGCTATTAGTGACTTTGGAGTGACTCTTTGTTGCATGTTGAGGGCTAGTTATATGACCCAATTATGTTATCATTGTTGAGAGAACTTCACTAGTGAAAGTATGAACCCTAGGCCTTGTTTCCACGCATTGCAATACCGTGCGGGCTCACTTTTACCATTTGTTACCTTGCTGTTTTTTTAATTTCAGATTACAAAAACCTTTATCTACCATCCATATTGCACTTGTATCACCATCTCTGCGCCGAACTAGTGCACCTATACAACTTACCATTGTATTGGGTGTGTTGGGGACACAAGAGACTCTTTGTTATTTGGTTGCAGGGTTGCTTAAGAGAGACCATCTTCATCCTACGACTCCTGGGGATTGATAAAACTTAGGTCACCCACTTGAGGGAAAATTGCTACTGCCCTACAAACCTCTGCACTTGGAGGCCCAACAACGTCTCCAAGGAGAAGGTTGCGTAGTAGACATCACACCCCCACCGTGACACTCTCACGTAATAACGAGCCGAGGCGCTATACACTTAGGGCCCCCAGAGGACGCGGAGGGGTCCATCCCATGCCTACAAGAAGCCCTATGCTCCACGCTGGGGAGAAGCTCAGTCCACCAATGACTCGGGGGTAGGTACACTCGCGAGGCCAGAGCGTCCTCGCGACCTCCCATATACACCTCCACCGTGACACTCTCACGTAATAATGAGGCGAGGCTGTATACGCCCAGGGCCACCCGAGGATGCCGACGGGTCCACCCCGCACCTAGTGGAAGACCTATGCTCGGCGCTGGGGGCAGATAGGGGCAATCAACATAGTCCGGCAATGACTATGCCCTCAGCTTGCACCAATTTAGTCCGCCAATGATTGAGCCCAAAGCTGGCACCAACACAACCCGTCAATGGCTACACCGTCGGCCGACAATGAGATCAGCACAGCCCACCCGCGACTTCGCCCATGCCCAATGCATGGGGCAAACAACTGAAGGTACGGAGCCGCTCGCACGTCAAGGGGACCCCTGAGCATCCCGACTCAGGGGCCTAACTGTGCCCGTAGCCCCATCCCCCTTTGGGCCGTCCATGGTCGGTTCAATCGCGGGAAGGTACGCACGGGGTGGGCCTTGCCGACGCAGAGCCTAGTGCGCTCAACAAATCACTTCGGATCCCTTAGGAAGAACACTGGAGTGACTCGTACGTCAAAGGGGGACTCCTGAGCATCGCAACTCAGGAGCGTGGACTGCGCCCGTAGCCCCTTTCGCTTTTGAGATGCCCTTTCCGGTCGGTTCAAACGCAGGGAGGTATGCGTGGGGCGGGCCCTACCGACGCAGAGTGCTGAAGGAGTTCGAGAGTATGAAATTATCGGCTTCTTAGGAGGAACATTGGAGTCACTCATACGTCAAGGGGGACCCCTGAGCATCGCGACTCAGGGGCCAAACTACGATCGTAGCCCCTCCCCCTTTGGGCCGTCCTTGGTTTCCGGTCGGTTCAATTGCGGAGAGGTATGCGCGAGGCGGGCCGTGCCGACGTGGAGTGCTGAAGATGTCCCAACTTTTGAATTCTTCATCGCGTTCTCCTCATGAGGGTAGCTCGCACGTCAAGGGGGGCTCTTGAGCATCGCGACTCAAGAGCCTAACTGCACTCGTAGCCCCTTCCCCCTTTGGGCTGTCCTTGGTTTCCGGTCGGTTGAATCGAGGGAAGGTACGCGCGGGGCGGGCCCTGCCAACATTCAAGCAGAATTGTCATGGTGTTGTTTTTGAGCAGAAATAAAAGTTCCCGGAATGACCTGAAAATTTACGGAGAATTTTTCTGGGATTTATGAAAAATACTGGCGCAAGAATCAGCGGAGGGAGTGGAGCTGTGAGCCCACAAGCCCACCAGACGCGGCCCCCCTGGTCGCGCCTGGTAGGCTTGTGGAGCCCACGCCACTCTACGAACTCTCAATCCAGCTCTATATAGTCTATTTCGTCCGGAAAAAATCGGGGAGAAGGATTCATCGTGTTTTACGATATGGAGGCACCGCCACCTCCTGTTCTTCATCTGGAGGGCAGACCTGGAGTCTGTTCTGGGCTCCAGAGAGGGGAGATTGTCGCCATCGTGATCATCAACCTTCCTCCATCACTAATTACATGATGCTCTTAACCATTCGTTAGTAATCTCATCGTAGGCTTGCTGGACGATGATGGGTTGGATGAGATCTATCATGTAATCGAGTTAGTTTTGACGGGGATTGATCCCTAGTATCCACTATGTTCTGAGATTGATGTAGCTACTACTTTGCCATGCTTAATACTTGTCACTAGGGCCCGAGTGCCATGATTTCAGATCTGAACCTATTATGTTGTCGCCAATATATGTTTGTTTTAGATCCTATCTTGCAAGTTGTAGTCACCTACTATGTGTTATGACCCGGCAACCCCGGAGTGACAATAGCCGGAACCACTCCCGGAGATGACCATAGTATGAGGAGTTCATGTATTCACCAAGTGTTAATGCGTTCGTCAGGTTCTTTATTAAAAGGAGAACCTTAATATCCCGTAGTTTCCATTAGGACCCGGCTGCCACGGGAGGGATGGACAATAGATGTCATGCAAGTTCTTTTCCCTAAGCACGTATGACTACATACGGAATACATGCCTACATTAGATTGACGAACGGGAGCTAGTTACATATCTCTCAGTGTTATAGCTGTTACATGATGAATAGCATCCGACATAATCATCGATCACCGATCCAATGCCTACGAGTTTTTCGTACTGGTCTTTGCTACGTTACTTTGCCACTACTGTTGTTACTGATGCTACTGTTACTTTGCCCCTACTGCTGTTACTTTGCTGCTATTATTACTCTGTTGCTACTGCTGCTATCATACTAACTTGCTACTGATACTTTGCTGCAGACACTAAATCTTTCAGGTGTGATTGAATTGGCAACTCAACTGCTAATACTTGAGAATATTCTTTCACTTCCCCTTGAGTCAAATCAATAAATTTGGGTTGAATACTCTACCCTCAAAAACAGTTGTGATACCCTATACTTGTGGGTTATCAAGACCTTTTTCTCACACCGTTGCCGGGGAGGCACAACTATATTCTCTGAGTCACTTGGGATTGACGTCTGCTGATCACTATGAGGAATCTGAAAGATCCAAGAACCGAAATCTTGCCCTCAACTACGAGGAGAGGTAAGGAACTGCTATCTAGCTGTGCACTTGATTCACCTTCAGTTATGAGTAAGTTTGCGACATCGCCTCATGCTAGAAATCTTGATATGTCGCTTGTGCTTGATGATGCTACTTCTGCTGCCCAGGATGCTTATGATGATTCTATGCTTGATACTTCTTTGCCTGATAATGCTATGCTTGATACTGCTTTTCCACTAGGTTCCCTTGATGCAAAAATTGCTAGAGTTGCTGCTAGATGTGATGATACTTCTAAAACTGTTGATACTATTGAAGTAGAGCCTGCTGTTTTGCCTGCTAGAAATGAATTTCCTGATATGCCTGAGCGTTATGTTATAGAGGGAGAGATAGCTGAGGACTTTCTTGCGTGTAAGGATATCTATGATGTTGAGAAATTACTGCTCAAGTGGAAAGAAAGGTCTTTGAACGCTAGGATGAAATACGACCTGAAGTTTGCTACTTCGCCTATCTTTGTGTCCGATAAGGATTATGAATTCTCTGTCGACCCTGAGTTAATCACTCTAGTCGAATCAGATCCTTTTCACGGTTATGAGTCTGAAACGATTGTAGCCCATCTTACCAAACTGCACGATATAGCCACCCTACTCACTAGTGAGGAAAAGATCCGCCACTACTATATCCCCAAGTTGTTTCCTTTCTCGCTAAAGGATGATGCTAAGACTTGGTTCACTTCTCTTGCTCCTAGTTGTGTGCGTAGCCCCCAGGATATCGTCTACTACTTCTGTGAAAAATATTTCCCTGCCCATAAGAAGCAAGCTGCCTTGCGGGAAATATACATCTTTGCTCAAGCTGAGGAAGAGAGTCTCCCACAAGCTTGGGAGAGGCTCGTCCAGCTACTGAATGCTTTGCCTAATCACCCTCTTGAGAAGAATGAAATACTTGATATATTCTATAATGGACTTACCGATGCTTCTAAAGACCACCTAGATAGTTGTGCCGGTTGTGTTTTTAGGGAACAAACCGTAGAACAAGTTGAGATCCTATTGAATAACATCTTGTGCAATGAGAATGATTGGACTATTCCCGAACCTCCTCCTAATCCAACTTCGAAGAAAAGAGGTATTCTATTCCTCAGTCCTGAAGATATGCAAGAAGCTAAGAAATCTATGCAAGAGAAAGGCATTAAATCTGAAAATGTCCAAAATCTACCACCTATCGAAGAGATCCATGGTCTTGATAACCCGATACACGTAGTAGAAGTAAATTCTCTGCATAGTTTGATGAGAGTATATTCCTTTTGATAAGCCTGCTAGCTTATGCCTGGATGAATTTGATAACTTTTTTGCCAAACAATAGAGTTTCAATGATTATGTTAGCAGACAATTGCAACAGAATGCTACTTAGTCATTTAAGTGCTTGTGTGGACAGAAATGTCAATGATCTTAAGCTCCTGAGTAAATATGCCTCTAAGGTTACTACTCAAGTAGAACAAGTACTTAAAGCTCAGAATGACTTGCTCAATGAGTTGAATGACAATTCTGTTAGAGTCGTTACTAGAGGCGGTAGAATGACCGAGGAACATTTGTATCCTGAGGGTCATCCGAAGAGAATTGCACAAGATTCTCCAGGAGTTAGCACTGATGCACCTAGTCATCCTAGAAAGAAGAAGAAAGATGATAGGAACTTGCACGCTAGCAACCCTGATGCTGACACACCTGAGAGTCCAAACGATGCCTCTGTTTCTGATGCTGAGACACAATCTGGTGATGAACATGAGCCTAATGATAATATCAATAGTGATGTCCATGAAGACGCTCAACCTAGCAATGATAAGGATGTGGAGATTGAATCTGTTGATCTTGATAACCCACAGCCTAAGAATAGAAGATATGATAACAATGACTTCACTGCTAGGAAGCATGGTAAAGAAAGGGAACCATGGGTTCAGAAACCCATGCCCTTTCTTCCCAAACCATCCAAGAAAGAGGATGATGAGGATTTTGAGTCCTTTGTTGAAATGATCAGACATGTGTTTCTGAAAATGCGTTTGATAGATATGCTTAAAATGTCTTTGTATGCTAATACATGAAAGATATTGTGACTAATAAGAGGAGGATACGTGAGGTTGAGATTTCCACCATGCTCGTTAATTACACTTTGAAGGTTGGAACTCCCAAGAAACTAGGTGATCCCGGTGTTCCCACTATACCTTTCTCCATTAAAGGTAACTACATTAGAACTGCTTTATGCGACCTTGGGGCCGGTGCTAGTGTTATGCCTCTCTTCTTTATCGTAGACTTGAATTGGATAAGTTGACACCCACTGAAATCTCTCTGCAAATGGCCGACAAATCAACTGCTTTCCCTATTGGCATTTGCGAGGATGTGCCCGTTGTGGTTGCCAACGTCACTATCTTAACAAACTTTGTTATCTTGGATATTCCCGAGGACGATGACATGGAGATCATCCTCGAAAGACCCTTTTTAAACACTGCATGGGCTGTTATAGATTGCAACAAAGGGAATGTCACTTTCCATGTCGACGGTAATGAGCATACGATGCACTTTCCGAAGAAACAATATCGAGTACATTGCATCAATGCTATCGAAAAAAATTCATCGATTCTTATTGGGAGCTTTGAATGCCCTATTCCTCCTGTTAAGATGAAGTATGATTTGCTTGTTGGGGAGATACATATCCCCATTGAGGTGACCTAGTGACTATTCGAAAATTCTCCGTCTTCTTTTGCGATTCGAAATCGTTTGTCGAGGAGACTTGATCAACCTCATTGACGGATTTCTTTCGATGACCATGAGATGGATGAATCGAGGAGTCACAACCTCTGTTCCAAGCTTTCACCTTCGGTTTCTTAGAAAAAAAATGATAGGTTTAGTTTAGGGATTCCCTGTTTTCTGTTTTAGCGTCCCGGAGAAAAGTACCCCAAAAAGTTAAAGTTCTCCGAACGTCCTGAAAATCAAGTATGATTTTTTCTAGAATTTCGGAAAAATACTCAGACAAAGAGCTTGTCTTGGGGTTGCACCAGTGGGCCACAAGCCCTTGAGGCGCAGGCACCCCCTGGCTACGCCTACCGACTTGTGGGGCCCACGTGCACCCCCTCCACTCATTCTTGCCCTTATATGCTTCTCCTACCTCCTCAAAAAATCGTTTTGCAACTCAAACCCGTGTTCTTGCTCCTCTTGCTGGGATTTTCGGTCTCCTTGCTCAAAGCACCATTCTCCGAACTGTTTTGGGGAAATTACTCCTTCGTAAGTGACTCCTCCATTGGTCCAATTAGTTTGTTCTCTAGTGCCTTGTACTTCTTTTATTCTTGCTGCCTTGGTGACCATGTTCTTGAGCTTTGCATGCTAATTTTAGCTGGTCCCAAGTGGTTTTGATGCGTAATATGGCCTCTAGGCACTTGTTGGAGTAGTTGCTATGAGTTTAGTTGAGCCTTGTTCACTTTTCCTTTGGGTCACTGAAAATTTCAGAAAAGGAAGATGTTCACGAGAAACTATCATGGGGGTTCCTCAAGCAAGAGAGGTCCCCGTTTTGCGATTCGGGAGCCCGATCCTTACCAACCAAGGGACGCACAGGTACAACCATGTGAATGGCCTTATGATGAATTCATGATTGAGGCAGGTTTCAAAGACAAGTTTGAGGCACTTGTTCACAACGTCGGACTCGAAGAATTCATCTCTGATAAATATCAACAGTATGTTGCTCTCACTGCCTCTTTTGTTTGTAGATTCAAATTTTCAGCTGGCCATGACACATCGGTACTGTTTGATATTTATGACAAACCGTATACCATGGATTTAGAGTATTTCAACCGAATTTGCAAGATATCTATTTGGGGTAGCCTCAATGATCCTCCTAAATCCTCGGTTAGAGAGTTTTTTCTCTAGTATAACTGTTGGAGAAACTAGAGATATTACGCAGGCTACCATGGGGAGCAATTATTTTCCTTCCTTGCATTACTTTGCCCTCTTCATAGGCAGATGCATTAATGGCAAGATTGAGCATTGTCACCTATGTGCACCAGACCTTAGTATTCTTAAGAGCGCAGTAATGGGTGATAAAAGTTTCAACGTGGGAGCTATTATAGCAAGGAGGCTGAATAATAATGCTAATGAAGGGGATTTCTTTGGTGGGATCTATGCCACTCGCATAGAAAAATTTCTTGGAGTACCCATCCGCGAAGAAGATCAACTGCTCCATACAACTTTCCTTGCCTACGTCTCTTTGACACGCTACCAGTTCCTTGAGAGGGATGATGAATCCCTCCTGTACCGTTTAATATTTAACCGGCAGCGTGTTTTCCATATTACCCTTCCTGCTCCTGCCTTCTTTGGCTTCCAGGTAAAACGGAGATATTACATAACCAATGGAGAGGCAGAGGAGTATGAGAGGGAGGAAAAGGCTGCTCGTCTCCATGAGGCAGCTATTCAGGCAGTGGTTGCAGCGCTCCCGTATAACCCCCATTATGATTTTGGGTGTCTCAAGGACCATCCTTGGGAGTAGACCAACTTAGGACAAAAGCCTAAGCTTGGGGGAGTATGTGTTTCTCACCGACTTCACATTCTTGCTTATGCTTTCACTTTGTTCGTCGGTGTTCACACTTTGCCACTGTATCATCCATGCTAGTTTATTTTCTTTTTCTTGTTTTCTTTTCGTGTGTCTGTCTAGTTTGAGAAAACACAAAAAGATTTTCTTGTTCTTCTTTTGCTTGTTGGGAGCTTTCCCGTGTAAATAGTTTTCTTTTTCTTTGGGTCAAGGTAGAAGACCATGGTTACAATGTTTAGTGACTCTCGCATGCATATATGTTTGTCTGTTAAAGAGACATATTACTTTGTCTTCTGCTTTGTGTCTTCTTGCAGATTCTAGCTTTAGTTCAATGCACGAGCACGCTTATTATTGTTCACGTTGTTCGGTCATGCAAGTGAAAGGCAATAATGACGATATATGATGAAGTGACTGAGCCTGGAAAAGCTGGTATGAACTCGATCTATTTTGTTTTTGTAAATATGACTAGCTCGTCATGCCTGATTCACCTTTGTTGTGAGAGAAACATGTTTGCAATGACAACTTAGAGATCGTAGTTGCTTATGCCATGCTTACTTAGCTAGGAGCTTATAATGGTTTGTCTTGGATGCCCACATGAATGTTGAGATGAATGTGTTGCAGTATGATAGGATGGTATCCTCCTTTGAATTATTCTAGTGGCTTGACTTGGCGCATGTTCACACATGTAGTTGAAACAAAATCAACATAGCCTCTATGATATTCATGTTCATGGTGATTTATGTCCTACTCATGCTTGCATTCAATGTTAGTTAATCTCAATGCATTTTGATGACTGTTGTCGCTCTCTAGTTGGTCGCTTCCCAGTCTTTTGCTAGCCTTCACTTGTACTAAGCGGGAATACTGCTTGTGCATCCACTTCCATAAACCCAAAGTTGTTCCATATGAGTCCACCATACCTACCTATATGCGGTATCTACCTGCCGTTCCAAGAAAATTTTGCATGTGCCACTCTCTAAACCTTCAAGAAATAATCTGTTTTGCATGCCCGAACCGCTCATGTGGTGACAGGGGGCTATCAGTATCTTCCATGCTAGGCGTGTTATCCTCGATATGTGTTTATTCACTATCATTCACGAGAAAGGGGTCGGTAATTGGAATTCCAAGTTCCATGCTCAAATCGAAAAGATAATTGCAAACAAAACTCCCCCTGGATTGATGTTGGTACGGACGGCACCCGAGTATTCGGCTAGTCGTGGAGTGTGATTGATTAGTGGTGGGGGAGTCAAAACTTTACTTTTCTGTTTGGGAACCGCCTATGGCATGTGTAGCATGGAAGATGGTGAGAACTCTTAGTCATTGCGTTGACAATGAAAGCATGCCACCCAAAATTATCATCTCTGTTTTCAACGCTTGAGCTCTAGCACCTCCACAAATCAATGCTTCCCTCTGCGAAGGGCCTGTCTATTTATGTTCCTGTTGAGTCATCCTCCTCTTATAAAAGCACCAATTAGAGAGCACCTCTGTCATTTTTATGCTTTTCTTTTAACTGTGTTGAGTTTGAGTGTTACTGGATCTTCATTGCCATTAATTACAATGTTTAGTCAGCCCTTGGTCTTTGAAGGTGCTCTGCATTTATGTTTTAAGGTCTTAAAAAGAGCTACCGAGATACCATCTGTTCGTACTGCTTCATGATTGTTTTGATTGAAGTGTTGACGTTTGAGACTTATTATTATTTGCATGCTAGTTGATTATGCTATTGATATGAGTTTACCGTGAGACCTAGATGTCATTTGCTTATGTGGTTTGCTTGTGATCTTGCTGAAATTCTGGTTATGAGTTAGACATAGTTGCAACAACAAGATTAAACAGAGTTCATCAAAGTTTTTCTTTTTTCTCTGTCAGTTTTTCAACTAAATTGCTTAAGGACAAGCAAGGCTTTAAGCTTGGGGGAGTTGATACGTCTCCGTCGTATCTACTTTTCGGAACTCTTTTGCCCTTGTTTTGTACTCTAATTTGCATGATTTGAATGGAACTAACCCGGACTAACGTTGTTTTCAACAGAATTGCCATGGTGTTGTTTTTGCGTAGAAATAAAAGTTCTTAGAATGACTTGGAAACTTACGGAGAATTTTTCTGGGATTTATGAAAAATACTGGCGCAAGAATCAACGGAGGGAGTGGAGCCGTGAGCACACAAACCCACCAGGCGCCCCCCTGGCCGAGCCTGGCAGCTTGTGGAGCCCACGACGCTCCACCGCCTCTAAATCCAGCTCTATATAGTCCATTTCGTCCAAAAAAATCATGGAGAAGGATTCATCGCGTTTTACGATAAGGAGGCACCGCCACCTCCAGTTCTTCATCTGGAGGGCAGATCTGGAGTCCGTTCTGGGCTCCGGAGAGGGGAGATCGTCGCCATCGTCATCATCAACCTTCCTCCGTCGCCAATTCCATGATGCTCTTCACCGTTCATGAGTAATCTCATCGTAGGCTTGCTGGACGGTGATGGGTTGGATGATATCTATCATGTAATCGAGTTAGTTTTGACGAGGATTGATCCCTAGTATCCACTATGTTCTGAGATTGCGGTTGCTACTACTTTGCCATGCTTAATGCTTGTCACTAGGGCCTGAGTGCCATGATTTCAGATCTGAACCTATTACGTTGTCGCCAATATATGTGTGTTTTAGATCCTATCTTGCAAATTGTAGTCACCTACTATGTGTTATGACCCGGCAACCCCGGAGTGACAATAGCCGGAACCACTCCCGGAGATGACCATAGTATGAGGAGTTCATGTATTCACCAAGTGTTAATGCGTTGGTCCGGTTCTTTATTAAAAGGAGAACCTTAATATCCCATAGTTTCCATTAGGACGCCGCTGCCATGGGAGGGATGGACAATAGATGTCATGCAAGTTCTTTCCCCTAAGCACGTATGACTACTTACGAAATACATGCCTACATTAGATTGACGAACGGGAGCTAGTTACATATCTCTCCGTGTTATAGCTATTACATGATGAATAGCATCCAACGTAATCATCCATCACCGATCCAATGCCTACAAGTTTTTCTTACTGGTCCTTGCTATGTTACTTTGCCGCTACTACTGTTACGGCTGCAACTATTACTTTCTCGCTACTGCTCTTACTTTGCTGCTACTGTTACTCTGTTGCTACTCCTCTATCATACTACCTTGCTACTGATACTTTGCTGCAGACACTAAATCTTTCAGATGTGGTTGAATTGACAACTCAACTTCTAATACTTGAGAATATTCTTTCGCATCCCCTTGAGTCGAATCAATAAATTTGGGTTGAATACTCTACCCTCGAAAACTGTTGCGATCCCCTATACTTGTGGGTTATCACCCGCCGGTCGGCAGCACCGTCCCAAAGAAGTTGGGGAGCTGGAACCATGCGACTTCCGTCCTATCCACCCACATCACTAACTCCATCATTGTGTTAGCTGAATGGAGCCACGGGCGTGGCGGTCGGGGGCCCATGATCGACCTTCCGACCCGGCCATTTCGGACGCCCGCGCCGACCGACGCCCCGCCGACACCAGCGATGGTGATTCCAGGGCGGGCGGAACCATGGCCGTGCCCACCAGAGATCGTCGTTGACACCACTGCGTACTTCTGAGGGCGGCCGCGACACCTCTTTGGTGGCGGGGCGGCGAAACCTTCCCCGGAAGCCTTGCCCTTCTCGGCAGCGAAATACCTCCTCACCGGCGCCATGCTGAGGGGGTGGAGGGCTCGAAGCGGAAGAAGAAGAAGACGGATGCAATGTGGACCTTATCGCCCTCGCCAGCTCTAATACATGGCCGAGGGCAGACCGGCGCCCCGCGCGTTCCTAGGCCCACGCAGCTCATGAGGAAGCGCGCCCGCGTGGTATGCACAGAGGTCACATCCCCAAGGAGCAATGATGGCTGGCGTAACTCCCGGGCGTCGCGTTGGTTTGACCCGACGGGCCTCCGAGCGCCTCAGGATATTGGAGTGTTGCAACCTAGCTGCGCGGTGCACGTGAAGCCTGGTGATACGTCTCAAACGTAGCTATATTTTTTGATGTTTTCACGCTGTTATCTTGCCTTCTTTGTATGTGCGGACCCCGACTGGTAAGTCAAGATCGCCGTGCCCAGTGATCCCAAGGATCAATGCTCACCGAACACAGATACTGAATAATAGAGCCTTACATCCATACATACCGTTTGATACAATAAATGACCACTTCGGTCGAGTCTTACATATATAGGGCCTCAAAGGCTTACACTTGAAACTGAACCAATAGCGGAATTATTGGTTGAAAGCGTGAACCCATGCCATCAGCCTTAACCTACAGGCATTCTGACTGGGAAGCATCCTAGCTCGCAAGAACGTCACCGAGTTAATCTTCACCATATCCTGACTTTCACACCTGGTCAATGAAATAACCAGTGGCAAGCCAATGAGTACTTTCAATGTACTCGCAAACAGCCCATGATATGAACATTGATAGTGAAGAATAACAGTAACACGTATCTTTGGTGGAATGCAATTTGGTGGAATGATCAGGTATATGCAACAAGTTAAAGAATTACTCTTGAAGAACAGGTTACAGATATCAACATATCTGCTAAGGGTTGAACCATCCGGGTTCACCCTATATGCCAAGTCATCGGACTTGTCATAACCGCAATGTATTAATGAGGGCTAAATCATCCGGGTTTACCCTATATGCCAAGTCACCGAACTTGGTCATTTTATTACTCTCATAACAACACCTTTTTAACACCACACACACCTGGTTTATGCGGAAACGCTGGACGTAGTTTAAGCAGCACCACCCAACTGTCCTTGACCGTGGACATGGCTATTCGAATAGTTTGACACTTTGCAGAGGTAGTACGCTGGACCCACGAGAAATGGGAAACTTTCGTGGCATCCACGACTCGCGGTATATCACATATACCCGAGGTAAGTACCCGATCATCATCTTTCCCCTGACGATACTAGACAAAGAGGTCCACCCTATTGGTACCCATCCCACATGTTGTACGTCTTATGAGCACCGACTCTGGACAGTATCAACCATGCGGGGACCAACGGTGTGCCTGGAACTCATAATAATGGCATAGTCGTCCTACCTGGCACGACCCCATCACGAGAGTGACACCGATCACTCCCGCCACTAGTAATGTGGCTCTTTGCTAGTACCGACCAGAGTAATCAACAAAGCCCTGTCCCATAAAGGGGTATCATGGTCGTACTGGTCGACACATCATAAATCTAATCCCATTTCCGAAACCACAAACGCAAAATAACCGGTGAACCACTTCTCCAGAAGGGGCCACCAACTCATCATCACCCTCAGGCATTAGTGGCACCCAACGGGGTTTTCATAAACTCTTTATTTTATGACACCAACATGCTCATGATAATATGCTCTATCTTTACTTGTCAACATGGTATTAACATGACCCTCAAGGGGTAGGGTCAAGCTCAATGCAATGATCTTACTCTACTAGTCAACACGACAGTAGCATGATCCTCATAGATGCTAGGGTCAAGCTCATCATGCTTGTGCTCCAAGGAGCCATATGAATAACATCATCAACATGCAAGGCCTTTGAAGAAGCCTCCGGTGCCATCACCACAATGATGAACCGGCATCGTGATCACATGCAACGAGAAAATACCAACTATACTAGCATGCAACAATGTTTATGATCAAGTCATGGTCAAAGGGCTGCTTGCCTTGCTCACGTAAGTCCTCGGGGTCTTCGAGGTCTTCCGCTCCATCCCCGAATACTCCGTCTACCGTCAACTAACGTCGGAAATAACCATAGTAAGCCATATAGCAAGCAGAATAAAAGTGTTCTATAAATAGAAGTTTTATTTTTCTTGGACCTCTCTGGTCATAAGAAAAATACCTAAAGCTTCTCACGGTAGATTTGAATCATCAAGGATTTTTGAATAGGTGAAAGGAGTAATAGGAGGCCATTGAATAAGCCAACAGAAATCATTCTGTTAAAAATGAGTGCAGGCACCCATTTAATAGAGAATGATTTTAGAAATATTTAGGAAGTGGTTTCACTGGATTTGGAGATGGTATGAATATTCTAGAGATTTTACAAGGAGGAATAAATAGCAATAGGAGCTATTTATTTATTGCAACAGAAATAAGTCACAAAAAAATGTTGACCAGGGTTCTAAAAATGGAGAATGATTTTAGAAGGCTCTGGGAGTTTGAATCACTCCATTTGGAGTTGAGATGAAGCCTATGGGATTTTTGAAAGGTGGTGTTTAAAATGTCTAAATGGGCATTTAGATATTATTATCACAAGAAAGTATTTTGGAAAAAGTTGCAACGCCCAGATCTGGATAGAACAGGATTTTAGAAACCTGCAGAATTTTGAGTCAATAAATTTGGAGTTAGTACGAATTTTTGATGGAATTTATAAGTTTAACAGAATATAAAATGGGAAAAGACTTAGCCTCAGGGTTATCCAACGCTCAAGGCGTTAAATAGGCCTTCGGGCCGGCCGAGTGGCTCGGCCACCAGCGAGGGAGCCACACAGGAGGCGTAGTCATGGAAACGCGCCTTCGGCGAGGTGGAGACGCAAACACGCCAGGGCGCCTCCACTTAACAGGAGAGGGCCCGGCCGGTGGCTGGCTGACGCGGGGCCCCCACCTGTCGGGTCTTCTTCCTCCTTCGCCCGATCTGAGGCGCGCACGGGGCAGGGCCAGCCGGGGCAGAGGCTGGCTCCGGCGGTGCTCCGGCCACCCCCAACCGAGGTAGGAGCACCGGCGAGCTCGGGGAGCCACACCGCTCCCATTCCGGAGCTCGGCGCCTGCAGGGAGGGCTGCAATGGAGGCCGACGATGGCGGCTGCGGGGAGGTCGTCTACCCCCTGGCTTCGGCCAACCGCGAAGGGAGAGAGAGCTGAAGGTGTTGCGGAGGAGCTGCGGTGGCATGGGGTCTCTAGTAGGGGAGGAAAGAATTGAGGGGAGGCTCCGAGCGTGCTAGCCCCGCGGGGGCCGGAGTTCTACCCCTCGGCCATGGCTATGGCAGGAGGAGGGGAAGCTTGGGGAGAAGAAGGGGAGCTCGAGAGAGTTCCAGGGAGAGAGGAGGAGGGTTCTGGAGGAGCTAGAGGTGCTCGGGAGGCTCTAAGTGGGGGAAGGGGAGCCGAGAAGGGTCTCGGAGCTCTCTGGTGCACCCAGGGCACGGTGGCCACGCGTCTCTCAGCCACCTTGGAGTCTAGCTGATGGATGGAGGTGCTTGGAATGGTCAACACGATGCTCCAAGACATGTTGGGACAACCTGCCTCGCCAAGAAACGGTCCGGAGGAGAGAAACTAGGTGCAGAGCACCCGTTTTGCAGGTCAGGGTGGTGGTCACCACGGCCACTCACGCCCACAGGTTCCAAACGACGAGTAAAACATGTCTGGGAGGTGGGGCATGCTATCTGGAAAAGGAGTCTGGAGTTTGGTGACTAGTGTTGTCGGTTTGAACTAGTTTTGACTACTGCCAAGTTTCTAACAGCAAACTTAGAGCTGACAAAACTGGGTCTTAGGTGGGGATCCTTGGAGAGAAATTATGTCTGGCAGTGCTAGGCATGGACGGACTTTAATACTGCAAAGATTCAGTTCAAACAAATGAGGGTAGATACTACTTGCTGTTCAAAGCCATGATTCAGCCAGAAATGAACTTGAGGACGTGCTGCTCATTTTCTCCACATGAGAGCACCATATCTTGGTTCTAAATGAAGCCTTGGCACATATTAGATGCTCTGGAAATATTTGGGGGTGATAGCTTAAGGAGAATAATGGAAAGAAGGGTAAAAGAGTGCTGCCAAGGGTGAAAATGAGAGAAAGTTACAAAGGGTCCTTCCCCAATAATTGACCAGTGGCCATGGGAAAGTTACTGGAAGTAAAATATGACTATTTGAGGTTGTGGTAGAAAGTTGAGCTCAAGGAATAAAGTGGAAGGGGCAAATGAAACCAAATTAATGAGTGCACACAAGGTGTTTGATCTGTGGTAGGGCTACCAGATGGATTCCAATGGCTATGAAACTGAACACGGTCAAACAATAGATGAAAATAGGCTTGCACACCAAATTTGGGATTTGCTCGAGTAGTTTTCCAATGTAGACTTGAAAAACCCTAGAAATGGGCAGAAATAGGTTTCTGCTTGTCCTTGGAGGAGCTTCATGGTGTCATGGCAATCGAGATCTATCAGAAAAATAGATCGAAACAAGAACATAGGAGAAACTTGCGATGCGGTGGTCAAAATAGGTGGGAGTATATACAATTAGTTTTTCCTAGGTGATAATATGTGTCCATGAAGAAAACGTAGTCCGGGAGCACACGAGGTGCTCCCAAGCCATCAAGCCATGCCTAGGGGGTGGTCGCGCCCTGTTGGCATGGGAGCCCCTCGTGGGTCCCCCTGGCTTGTTTTTATTTTTTTAACTTTTCTAAAATAACAAAACCAATAGAAAATATTTCATGGAATTTTTTTAGTTGGTTTACTTACTTTATCACATACCTACCCCTTTTTCAAGTTTGTGGAGTTTTCCGAAAGAACACTCATATGAGTTCTTCCGGTGTGATCACTTCAAGAATATTAGTTTTAACATTGATGGGTGTACCTAAGATATAATGTTTAATTTTTTTCCCATTTTGTGCCCTTGGAGTTTTTAATCTTGATAGCACTAGAGCGATAAACCCCTTCAACGTTATAAGGTCCTTCCTATTTGGAGAGAAAATTACCTGCGAAATACATGAAACGAGAATTGTACAAAAGAATAAGGTCAACTACATTGAATTCTCATTTTTTGCATTCTCTTGTCATGCCATATTTTAACTCTTTATTTAAACAACTTAGCATTTTCATAAGCTTGTGTCCTCCATTCATCTCATGAGTTAATATCAAATAACCTTTTTCACCAGCAAGTTTGAAATCATAATTAAGTTCTTTTATTGTCCAATAAGCTTTATGTTATAACTTAATAGGTAAATGACATGCTTTTCCATAAACCATTTTATATGGGGACATTCCAATAGGATTTTAATGACAAGCCTATAAGCCCATAAAGCATCATCAAGTTTCCTTGACCAATTGTCTCTAGATCTATTAGCAGTTATTTGCAAGATCAACTTTATTTCTCGGTTATCCATCAATCATTAAATATCTAGGGACAACAAACCTTGGGAAAATAACATCTTTAAGCATTTTAATAGAAGTGTTGTGATCAACACTACTAGTTGGAATATATTTTACCCACTTAGTAAGATAATCAACAACAACCAAAATATGAGTATACCCATTAGAGGAAGGAAAAGGTCCCATATAATCAAAACTCCAAACATAAAATGGTTCAATAGAAAGTGAATAATTCATAGGAATTTCCTGATGTCTACCAATTTTACCAATTCTTTGACATTCAACACAAAATAGGACATACTTACGAGCATCTTTGGAAAGAGTAGGACAATAAAAATAGAACGTAATACCTTGTGTGTAGTTATGTCACCAGCATGGTGCCCTTCGTAGGCTTCAAAATGACACTTGTGAAGGATCTGTTCATGTTTATGCTCAGGCACACAACATCTAATAACACCATCTAATCCTTCTCTCTAAATATTTGAGTCATCCCAAAAGTAAGGTCTTAAATCATAAAATAACTTCTTCTTTTGTTGGTAGGTGAAAATAGGTGGTATATATTTAGCAACATTAGCATAATATGCATACAAATGGGTACTACGGGAAGCTTTTATAACAGCTAATTACTCATCATGAAAATTATCATCAATAGGCACTGGGTCATCAAGAACATTTTCCATTCTAGACAAATTCTCTACTATCGGGTTTTTAGCTCCCTTTCTATCAACAATATGCGAATCAAACTCTTGAACTAGAATCACCACCTAATCAGTCTAGGCTTAGCATCTTTCTTTTCCATAAGGTATTTAACACAAGCATGATCCATGTGAATAGTAACTTTGGAATCAACAGTATAAGGTCTAAACTTGTCACATGCAAACTCAACTGCTAAAAAGTCCTTGTCAATAGTAGCAAAATTTCGGGGTTATCTAGAGTTTTACTAGCATAATGGATAACATTCAATTTCTTGTCTACTCTTTTCCCTAGAACACCAGCAACAACATAATAACTAAAATCACACATAATTTCAAATGGTAAATTCCACTCAGGTGGTTGAACAATAGGTGCTGAAATTAAGGCATTCTTAAGTATTTCAAAGGCTTCTACACAATCATCATCAAAAACAAATATAATATATTTTTCAAGAATAGTTAATGGCCTAGAAATTTTTGAAAAATCTCTAATAAAATGCGTGTAGAAACTTGCATGACCAAGAATGCTTCTTATACCTTTAATATCTTTAGGACATGACATTTTCTCTATTGCATCAACCTTAGCTTTGTATACCACAATACCTCATTCAAAAAGTTTATGCCCAAGTACAATGCCTTCATTCACCATAAAGTGGCACTACTCCCAATCCAAGACAAGATTAGTTTCTTTACATCTTTGCAAAACTTGATCAAGGTTGCTCAAGCAATCGTCAAAAGAAGTCTCGTAAATAGAAAAATCATCCATGAACATCTCAATAATCTTTTCACAAAAGTCAAATAATATAGCAGTCATACATCTTTGAAAGGTAGGAGGTGCATCTCATAAACCCAAAGGCATACGTCTATAAGCATAAGCTCCGAAAGGACATGTGAAAATAGTTTTCTCTTGGTCTTCCTTTGACACGTGTATTTGAGAGAAACCAAAATATCCATCAAGAAAGAAAAAATGTGTGTGCTTAGATTATCTTTCTAATAATACATTAATAGATGGCAATGGGTAATGATCTTTTATTGTAGCTTTGTTTAATTTCCTGAAATCAATTACCATCCTATAACCAGTTACAATTCTTTGTGGGATTAGTTCATTTTTATCATTAGGAACAAGAGTTATACTTCCTTTATTAGGAACATAATGAACAAGAATTACCCATCTACTATCAACAATAGGATAAATTATACCTACCTCTAGAAGCCTTAGTATTTCAGTTCTTACCACTTCTTTCAACTTAGGATTCAAGCGGCGTTGATGATCGACGACAGGTTTAGCATCTGGTCCCATATTAATCTTGTGGTGACATAGAGTGGGCCTAATGGCCTTAAGACCATCAAGCGTATATCCAACAGTAGCTTTGTGCTTTTTATATTTTTAAGGAATCTATTTTCTTCATGCTCTAAAATGTTAGCACTAATAATAACAGGATATATCTTCTTTTCATCAAGACAAGTATATTTCAAAGTATCAAGTAATTTATTTAGCTCAAACACAGGATCTCCCTTAAGTGGAGGAGGATCCCCTAAAATGTTAGCACGTAAGTTGAGTTTAAGAATAGGTGTTTCTCTAAACAATATTTCTTCTATTTTATTTCTCTCATTCATATGCATATCATTCTGATGGTCTAGCAAATATTATTCTAATGGATTAGTAGGTGGCACAATAATAGAACCAGGACCAATAATATCATCTTTATTAGATAATTATTTCTTATGTTGTCGTCTACCGAACTTAGAGCAATTAAATTGTTGAGACACGTCACCAAAGCTTACTTTAACCTTCTCAGTAACACTATTAATTTTAGCATTCATGGTATTCAAGAAAGGTCAAACAAATATAATGGGACAAAAACTATCTTCTTGTGAACCAAGTACTAAGAAATCAGTAGGGTACTTGATTTTTTCACAGAGTATTTCAACATTTCTAACAATCCCAAGTGGTGAAATAGTGTCTCTGTTTGCAAGTTTAATGGTGACATCAATATGTTGAATCTCAAAGGGTGCTATGTCATTCATATTTTTTGATATAATTTAAAAGGTATAACACTAAAACTAGCACCCATGTCACACAATCCGTGATAATAATGATCTCCAATCTTAACAAAAGCAACATGCATGCGAAAAACTGGTTTATTTTTATCTAACTCATCCTGCTTGTTTCTAAAAGGTTTTGCAATTCTAGCAGCTTCATCATACAAGTAAATAACTTGACCAGTAATACTATCAATTATGAGATCTTTAACCATAGCAAGATTAGGTTCCACTTTTATTTCTTTCGAAGGTTTAGGTGTCCTAATATGACTTTTCTTAACCACAGTTGCAGCTTTAGCATGTTCCTTAAGCCTAACAGGAAAATGTGGTTTCTCAATATAAGGAGTAGGCACAACAAGATCAAGATGATAAACAATTGTTTCTTCTTTATCTTTAATGGGTTCCTCTAAGAGTTTTTCAGTAGGTGGATGAAATTGAAACCACTTCTCCTTAGGGAGATCAACATAAGTAGAAAATGATTCACAAAAAGAAGCTACTATCTCAGAGTAAAAGCCATATTTATTGGTAAACTTATGAAAACTATTATTTTCCAAAAAAAGATTTAACATAATCAAACTCAAGCTTTATACCAGACTCTTTAACTTTGTCGAGTTTCCAATCTTCACAGTTGTGTTTAATCCTTTTCAAGCTTAGACACAACTGAACCAGTGGAAGAAGAATCGAGTATTAGTTGATCATCATGAGAAAGCCAAGCGTAAAAGTTCTGTATAATCATTTCTCTTGAGAGCTCATGGTTGGGGCAAGTGTGTATCATAGATTTAAGCCTCCCTAAGCTTGAGAGATTCTTTATCCTTCGTGAGGCCAGAAATTTCACTGGTTTAAGCCTCCCTAACCTTGATAGATTCTTTATTATGATGAGCTAGATGCATAGGATAAAACTTCTGATGAAATTCTAGCTTCAAGCGATTTAGGTCCCATGATACAATATCATCCAATAGCGTGTACCACATCAATGATATTCCCTCGAGAGATAATAGGAAAACCTTCTTCTTGACTTTGTCCTCGTATAAACCTAGAAGCTTAAATAATCCACAAATCTCATCTAATTATATCAATAGGTAATTAGGATGAGTTGTACCGTTGTAAGTGCATCTAGTGCCCCTTAGTGATTTTGGTGGTTTGAAGACTTACAGGTTAAGAGTACGATATGTTTGTCAGTGTACACAGGCTCTATAAGTCGCTCATGAGTTTGAGTTATTCAATGAAAATCAGCCCCTAAAAATGTATATCTTTGGGTGAAGCCTTTGGTCATTCCTTGAAGACTTTGATCGCGAAGAAATGGCGAAGAAATTGATATTCCTCATGAAGATATTGAAGATGAGTAATTCGGTGTGTCCTGAAGAAAATACTCTGAATAATTTCAAGCTTGAAGATTTATACTTTCTGTTTCATTTTCTTTACACTTGAGTCATAGGAACACCGTACTGTTAAAGGGGGTCGAGGTAAAACTATGGAACGAATTTCCTCCACAACCACTAGCGGGTTTGCTGCTCCACGCGCCACCTATCACATATATTATCCACGCATTTATGTCAAATCATGTCGGGATGCTCCCAGGCTATAAATACCACCCCCCACAACCACTAGCTGGTTGGCTGCTCCGAGAGAAACTAACACTAGTCATTTAGAGCAGCCCAAATTCCTCAGAGTCTTCGAGCGAAAATCATCAAGTGAGGAAATACCCCAAACACCCAATCCCAAACCAAAACACAAGTGATTGAGCATCACTAAAGAACTCAATCCTGCGTGGAACCGATGCTCGTTACCTTTGAGGACTCTCCATCCTCCAGACGGCTAGGCGTCATGGTCTAGAGCATACAGTAGTCAATTGCGGATCGCTGGGTGACCGAGTTTGTGAGGGTTTGCAAGTCTGCCCTGAAGACTTACCACGAGTGTTGGCCGATGACTATGTGTCGTTAGCTCAAGGAGAATAAGGTAGGGACTGTGTTTCCCTGGACTGTGTGTCCTTTGGTTTCAATACCAAGCCGCTCGAAACTAGACGTACAACTCTCACAGTAGTTGGAATTGGGTCATCAACCTACGGGTTCTATTCCTTCAACTCTCTCATTTCCTCAATTGTATGTTGAAGACTTTCATCTGTACTATTTGAAGAATTTGACTGAAGACTTTCTCTGAATTTCCTCAACCTCAAATTCTTCACCTAAGTTCATCTTGACATGCTTATCCGATACTTGTGACCTGTGCAAACCGAATCTCTCAAATCTCGCTGAGTACTTAACAGTAGACGTTTTCGCGCTCCTGATCTGGTTCTATTTCTGCCGCACTCAGTTCATGACCGATGACTTCTCTCACTAGGAATTTCCTTAGTGATGAAATTGTAAAAAACGCCTATTCACCCCCATCTACTCGATATAACACACTTCAATTGGTATCAGAGCAAGGTACTCCCTTGTTCTGTGTGATTTTGGTTTAACCGCGTGGAGTTTTAGTTATGTCGATCGCAGGAATGATCAAGGTTACTGCAGGATGTCCTACTTTTGAATAAAAGGACTTCCCCTACTAGAAGAGAAAGATGCAAATGTATCTTCAAGCAATTGACAACGATCTCTGGTATATCGTGGAAAATGGTATTTCCTCCATCACTTCTACTATCTCTATCACTGATGTGAATAAGTTCAAGCAACTTCACTCACGAGCGAAGAATATCATTTGTGGCCACCTCAGCAAAGGTCTATATGGCAGAGTTAGTGCTTTGGGCACAACGAAGCTTATCTGGGATAGGTTGTGCAAAGTCAATGAGGGAGTCTCAACACAGCGTGATTGTCGTGTCGATGTTCTTCGCAATCTCTTCAATCGCTTCAAAAGGCTTGACAATGAAAGCTGCCAAGATACCTTTGATCGTCTCATTAACATCTCAAATGAAGTGCAAGCACTGGGAGCTAGAGACATCACTGACCATGAAGTTGTCAAGAAACTGCTACGATCTCTTGATCCATCATTTGACACACTGGTACTGATGATAAAAGGACGAAGAGACTACAAGATGCTTGATCATGCTTATATACTTGAGAGACTCAATACTCATGAATTCCAATAAAAAGAAAAGAGAGATATGTATGGACCAAGGTACTCAAGACCTCGTGCACTGAAGGCCAAGGTTGTTTCCTCATCTGAAGAAGATGACTCGGATTGCAGTATTGTTGACCCTGAAGAACTTGGATAGGAACTTGCAATGCTCGTGAGGAAATTCCAGAAGTTCACAAAGCGTGGTCACTTCGGAAAATCTTGAAGAAAAGATATGAGGAAATCAGAATCTTCATCTGAGGATTACAAGAAAAGAACCTGCCACAAATGCAAGAAATATGGTCACTAAATTGTTGATTGTCCATGCTGGATGAAAGAATCAAGGAAGAAGAAATACAAGGATGAAAGTTCTGATGAATCCAAGAAAAAGAAGAAATCTTCAAAATCTTCATCTTCAAAGTACTCATCGCACAACAAGACCAGTTTCAGAAAGGCTCGGGCACTTATTGGCAAGGAAATGGATTCTGAAGAACAGTCTGAGGAATGTGATGAAGAGGAAGGTTCTGAAGTGGAGCCAGAGTCTGGTGTGGCAAGTCTTGCACAGGCAACCACATTCATCGACAAGTCAATCTTCAACCTTGAAGAAAATGACAACGCCATCTACACTGATGAATATGCTGATGACTTCGCTCCAACCTATTGCTTCATGGAAAAACGGTTCAAAGGACCAAACCACACTTCCTCCTCTAATTCTAGTGATTATGAACCTGATGATTATCGAAATCCCAGTTACTATAAACTTGCCAACATTGCCACTAAGCAACAAAGTGCCATTGAAAAGCTTCAGAAACTGCTAGACAAAAGCGATGATCTGTTGAACAATGAAATGAATCATACTCAAGTCCTCACTAAAGATGGTAAAAGTCTTCAGTCTAGATTTGTCAGTCTTCAAGATCGTTATGGCACACTGTTGGCTGATGATGAGAAACTTTCCTATGAATTTCTTCAGAGGAAGCATGATCTTGAGAAGTTAATAATGTCTAATGATCATCTTCGAATGGAAACTGGCTCATTACTCGCTCAACGGATTACTACCACTCAGATTGAATTCATTCTAGCTTGTCTGAAATGCATCAAGCATGAAACTGCTAATTCTTCATGTGAATCATCAAATGCTTCTATCACTACAAATTCTTCAACTGTTGTTGTGGTATCAAATTCTTCACTTGGAGAAAGCACAAATGCTACCGACGAACATGCAGGATTGAAGGAATTGTATGTGACAAGCATATACCGAAGTCTCAAAGGACATCAAACCCTTTGCGATGTGCTCAAAAAGGAGATTCTGAACAGGAACCCAAGGAAAGAGGGCATTGCCTTCGAGAGTAAATTGAATGTTGATGGATCATACTGTAAACCTGAGGAGTACCCCAAAACCTCAATGGTTGCTCCTAAAGGCCCTCTCGTTGATCCATCCACTCTAACAGGATTTGGATGTGAAATGTCCTATTCCTCTAATGGGTCATTTGGCTCCAACTATAAATAGATCAAAAATCAATCTGGTGAAGTATTTGCTTGATTTGTTGGAACTAACTACATGAATGAACCACCACTGAGGAAAATCTGGGTCCCCAAAATTTGCTTGGAAAATCTTTAGGTGAATGTCCTCATGACACCACCAGTGAAGAACCAGAACCCCCGATCAAATTCCTCTGGTGGACCAAAGTATTCATGAGGATCAAATTCCTCAAATGGTCAAAATTATGATCGTACTCGCACTAATGCGTCTGATATGCAGGGAATCTACAAGGGACATGAATATGAGCATTATTCCTCAAATCATTTTGTTCATAAGTCCTCAAAGAATTTCTCTGCCTATTCAATTGAGTACACTAACCCCCTACTGGGAAATGAAGTGAATTATCTTCAATGCCTACTTTCACATATGGTGCTCGCAGGATGATGAACACTTTGCCACACCTTCATATCTGGGTGGTGAGGAAAACGATCTAATCACTTCTACAGATCAGGTTTCCAGATGAAAGTCGTCATCTGAAGAAGTTGCTACAGACCTAAGAAATTTGCTTGAATGGACGCAAGCTAAAACATGATGAAATGAACTAACATTTCACACGTCCTCAAATTTACTGTTTGTGATGAAATTCTTATCTGATGAAATTGATATCATATTCTCCAAGTCTGAAGCATATGAGATGGTAAGCTGTACTAATTCATCTACAGGATGACAAACCCAAAAATTCAGACTGGGTTCTTGACAGTGGTTGCACAGATCACATGACCGGTGATAAAATCTTATTGATGAATATACCACTGCCTCCATTACCACTGAAACAAATCACTTACGCTAATAAAGGTAAAAGCAAGGTATTGGGACTTGGTAAAGTGTCTATCTCCAAGGACCGCCACATGGAAAAAGTCATGCTTGTCGAATCCCTTGGGTTTAACCTCATGTCAGTATCAATGCTTTCTGATCTTGATACGATTGTCATCTTTGGAAAATATAGATGTGTAGTCATCATGGAATATGACAAATCCAAAGTATTCGAAGGCTTTAGGAGAGGAGACTTGTATATTGTTGATTTTTCCACAGCTCCTCAACCAGCCACATGTTTACTAGCAAAAACTCAGAAGGATGGCTATGACATCGACGACTTGGTCATGAAGGCATGAGGAAGTTGCACACACTCGAGAAGAAGAAGCATGTCATTGGCATCGAATCTGTCAAATTCTTCAAGGGCCATCTCTACGGTGCTTGTGAGTTTGGAAAATGACCAGATCCAAACACCCCTCGAAGACTATCATGACTACTACTCATTGGTTTGAATTGCTTCACATGGATCTGTTTGGACCTACTCATTATGCTACTCTAACCAATGCAACATCTTTATATGGCTTTGTCATCGTTCATGACTATTCTCGTTATACTTGGGTACACATCATTCTATATAAAATTGAAGTGGAGGGAGTCTTCAAACAATTTTCCTCAAGGGCCTCTATGAACTTCGGCGTTAAGATCAAACACATCAGGAGTGATAATGGGACATAATTCAAAAATACTTGTCTTGATGATTAACTTGATGAACTTGTTATTACTCACGAATTGTCTGCTCCTTATACTCCTCAACAGAATGGCATCGTTGAACGCAAGAAGAGGACTCTAGTTGAAATGGCTCGGACTATGCTTGAAGAATATCGGACTCCTCGTCCTTTTTGGCCTAAAGAAAGCAACACTGCTTGCCACATCATCAACAGGGTATATCTTTACAAATTCCCCAAGAAAACCTCATATGAACTCCTCACTGACAAGAAACCCAATGTAAGTTATTTCAATGTCTTTGGTGCAAGATACTAGGTTAGAGATCCTCACCATAGCTCAAAGTTTGCACCTAATGAACATGACGGTTTTATGCTTGGTTACGGAAAGGACTCGCACACCTACAAAGTCTTCAACACCTATCACAACAAGGTTGTTGAAAGTGTAGATGTGCGTTTCGTTGAGTACTCCCTCATCCCTCTCGTGCTCACACACATACATGAGGCAAGGGGAGAGCACCCATAGATCTGTCCTTCTTCACACATACAGCAACCAGATACACTACATATATATCATCAAACATGCAGGATTAGGGTCGTTACCTCCACGCGAGGGCCCCGAACCTGGGTAAACCACCATGTCCTACTACCCTATCCCGTCTCGGATCTTCCACGAAAGCCTTGATCTCACCTCGATTAGCTAGCACCTGGCATCTATTGTGAGAAAACAAAGAAAGTTGGCGTCCAACGTGGGCTCGCTGCTGTTGGATCGCGGTTTGGGCGGGACCTTCTTCCGTCCCACCATCGCGGCATTACCTGCCAGCATCACCGCTCTGGCGTTCCTTCGCCTGCGCCTAGCCCCAGCGCGCTCACCTCGCTGACCCTTCCCCAACCCTCAACGCACAGGTGACAACGGCTCGCGGCCATGAAGGGTCGCCTCCATGTCCTCCTCGCTGGCGCTGCTCCCAGCCGTCGCGCTCGCGTCCGTGCCAGCCGCGTCTCGGCGACTGCAGCGGTCGTCGCTCGACTCATACAATTCCTCTACATCATAGATAAATCCCACGAGAGTTCACGGTCGATCTTCTTCCCAGAAAAGCAGGCTCGCACACGCTAGTTCCGACTCCACACAGGAAATTCCCATCACCAAGACCTCTGCTCCAGCTCGTGGTTCCTCCTCTGGCTACGTCGTCCTAGCCTCCTCACGCTGTGCGCTGTGTCCTGGTCGGTGGTGGCGCCATGCCGTCGCTTCGGTATGCAGCCTCGCTTCCACGGACGCATGGCCGTCCTCCGGAGGCTACCCACCGCTGCCAGGGCGACAGCGCGCCCGTGCGCTGGCCGTGTTGCCGCTCCCCCGCATTCACGCAGCGCTGCTCCTCCCCCGTGCGAGCAAGCCTCCCCGGATGCTCTTGTGCGTCACTCCAGGCGGAACCGACATATCCCGTTGTGGTCCCCTGGCCTGGCTGGCCGCGCCTCCACTGGGGCTGCTCCGCGACTCTCGGGCCTCGTGTGCATCCGCTTGCCCACGCCAGCCTGACCACTCGCATCGCCGAGCCGCTCCACCCATGAATCCTCGCGCTCGTGCGCTCTGGCTGTGCGCCGTGCGCCCCACTTCCACCGGTGCCTCCCCTCCCGCCGGCTTCGGCCCAGCTCACCTCGCCGGCTTTGGCTCTTGCCCTGCGCACCCTCGGCCGGCTGCACCCCCACTCTGGCTTGCCGCCTACGGGCTGTTCGTCTCCGGCCCCACTGCCCTCGACAGCTCCAGCTCCCAGTCCTGCAGCCGCACGACCGATCTTCGCGACTGTGCGGCCATGCGCCTTGCCCCACCTCTGTGCTCCCGATGATCCACCCCCGCGTGTGCGTCCTCCCTGCCGCTGCATCCTGGCGCGCTCGGACCGCCGCTGGCCGTCTAACGTCTTCCGCCTGATTCTTGCAAGCTGGCTGGCGTCCACGCGACCTCCGCCCTGCCACCTCACCATGACAAGCGGCCTCCCGCGTGTTGGCCGGCTCCACGCCCGTTGGCTCGCCCTCGCTTCTCCCGGCCACCTCCCACGCGATAGCTTGCTCCCGCACCGTATGCCTCTATGCCCTCGCCGGCTCGCCCTCACTGCACTTGTCGGCTCCTATGCGTGTCAGCTGCCCGATCCGCACCCAACCTCCATCCTGGCCACTTGTCGGCTCGATCGCCTCCCCCTGCGCCCCGACCGTTCCCTGCAGCACCCCAGCGATCCCCGTGTGGTCGGCTGCCCATGCAGGGATAGAAAGGAGGTGGGGCAGGTTAGTTAAATAGCGGTTGGAGATAAATGAGAAAAAAAGAAGGCGAGTTGTGCCCGCCCGCTTCACCGCCTCGCGGGCTGGCAAACCCGCCTACTTCGACAACGGGCCGCTCCATCTGCCCATTTGCTTCGACGCCCGACCGGCCGGCTCCGGCCGGCTAGCACACCCGCCGATCGCCAAAGGCTCGGCGGCTACACCCAGCGGGTGTGCTGGGACGCTCCGCTCGCAAAAAGCCACAACGTCTACAAGCCGCGGCGGTCATCATCAACAACAACAGCCTCACCAGCACCAAAAAGCAATGTGATATTTCCACTCGCATATCCTAGTGGCGCACACAAAAAATGGATACCCGAGCGACCCTGGGGGCCGTCCTCGCATTTGTTTCAGTTGCTTTACTATTTGACCTAGTGGCAGCTAGTCTCGGCCCAGGGATGGTCGTTTGGCTCGAAACGTTCGTTCCCTTGAGGCGGCTTTATAGCATGTACGTTACCGAAGGCCCTCTCTTTGTCTCAGCTACACACCACACCACGTCTGTTCGTCTAGCGAGAGAAGAAGTTGGAGGTCACCACGCGTGAAACATTTCCGGGGAGAAAATGGCTTGGGTGAATTGGTCGTTTCATTTGTGAGTATCTGCTTGGTCGAGTCTCATCCCAGAGTCCGAGTACTATACGCTTCATTCTGTGGCCCACCCTCCATCTCACCTACAGATCAGCTCCCGACTGTCCGTCTGGCAAGAGCAAAAGCCAAAGAACAGAGAGAACATGAAAAAGACTAAATGGGCCTCGGTCGAAACCTAGCCGGCACCCTCTGCATAAAATTGCACTGCCAAAACCAACTATTTGACATATCTGTATCGACTAACCTTGTCTTTTGCACGATCATTTCCGTGGGGACCCCCTCACCCGGAGACTTGGAGGTAGCGCCCCCGCTGGAAACATCAGCCGCTGGACTCCATGTCTGCCCCCTGCACTGCAACATGCCCATCAGCCGGTGGATTCCACGTCCTCCCCCGGCAGCACCCCGCGCCCATCACCATGTCAATTCCGCGTCCGTGTCCGGCAGGACCCCGCGCTCATCAGCTGGCGATCTCCATGTCCGTGTCCGACAGTGCCCCGTGCACATTAGTCGGCCTCGTTCATGCACAGCAGCGCCTCACGCCCATCAGTCAGCAAACTCTGGGTCCACGTTCGTGTTCGACAGGGGCCCACTCCCATCAGATGGCGGACATCGCGTCCTCTTACGACGGGGCCTCGCGCTTACTAGCCGACGGACTCGGCTTCCGTGCCCGACATCCTCGAGACCGTCGTTTGCTTCAGCAACAACAAAGACCCTTTGCCTGACTCTTCGATTCGCTTGCAGGCTTGGAGGATACACCGAGTGGAATCCGTGTCTCAGCCTGACAGGGCCCCACACCCACCAGCCGATGGACTCCACGTTCGTCACCGCACGGCTACGCGCCCACCAGCCGGTGGACTCTGCGTCCATGCCCAGCAGGGCCCTCCACCCATCAGCCGGCGGACCCCACGTTTGCCCTTCCTAGGGCCACATGCCCATCAACCGACAAACTCTGCATCCGTGTCCGGCAGGGCACCACACACATCGGCCTGCGGTCCCCGCATCTGCGCCCGGCAGTGCCTCGCGCCCATCAGCCGGCGGACTCCTCATATGCGTTCCTGTCTGGTAGAGCCTCACGCCCATCAGTTGACGGACTCCTCATATGTGTTCGTGTCCGGCAGAGCCTCACGCCCATCATCCTGCAGGTCACAACGCCCATGAGCCAGCGGACACCACGTCCCTCACGCCCACAAGCTGACGGACTCCGCATTAGTGCCCGACATACTCAAAATTGTTGTCTGCTTCAGCAATAGCGAAGACCCTTCGCCCGACTTTTCGAGTTGCCCGGAGGCTCGGAGGCTACACATAGCGGGTGCGCTCGTGCGCCCCTGCTGGAAACAGCCAGCTAGCAGACTCCGCATCTGTGCCTGACAGGGCCCCACGCCCACCAACCAGCAGACTTCGTGTCCGTCCCGGCAAGGATCCATGCCCATTAATCGATGGACTATGCATTTATGCTTAGCAGGGGCCCACACTCATCAGCCAGTGGATCCCACGTTCTCCCTCGGAATTGCGCCATGGCCATCAACCGGCGGACTCCGTGTCCGCGTTCGGCAGGGCCCCTTGCCCATCAGTCGGCAGTCTTTTTGTCCACCCCCAGTAGCGCCTCGTGCCCATCAGCAGGCAGACTCCGCGTCCACGTTCACGCCTAGCAGCGCCTCATGACCATCATCCGGCGGACTCCACGTCCGCATCTGGCAAGGTCCCATGCATATCAGCAAGCTGACGTTGCGTCCACATACGACAAGACAACGCACCTACCAGCCAACGGACTCCGCGCCCATGTCCGACATCCTCGACGGCGTCATGTGCTTCAGTAACAACAAAGACCCATCAACCGACTCTTCGAGTCGCCAAGAGGCTCGAAGGCTACACCCAGCGGTTGCACTTGCACCCAACAGGCTCGGAGGCTACAGTCAGCTGGTGGACTCTGCGTCCGCGCCCACCAGCCGGCGGACTTCACGTCTGTCACGGCAGGGCTCCGCGCCCATCATCTGGTGGACTCCACGTCCATGCCCAGCAGGGCCTCGAACCTATCAGTTGGCGGACCCCGCGTTCTCCCTTGATAGGGCTCTGGACCTATCAGCCAACGGACCCCGCTTTCATCCCTCACACGTCTTCGCGCCTATCAGCCGGCGGACCCCGCATTCGTCCGTGGTAGGGCTCCACGCCCATCCGCCGGCAGACTCTGCGTCCGTCCCGGCATGGCTCCGCGCCCATCCATCGGTGGACTCCGTGTCCACACCAAGGAGGGACACATGCCCATTAGTCGGCGTACTCCGCGTCCGTGCCCAACATCCTCGGTGTTGTTAACTGCTTTAGCTGCAATGAAGACCCTCCGCCCGACTCCATGAGTCGCCCAAAGGTTCAGAGGCTACACCAAATGGGTGTGCTCGCACGCCCCCACTGGAAGCAAGCCACGTTGACCACGGCCCGCTGTCGACCGTCACCAACGAACTCTGCTACGACAACAACGAAAACCCTCCACCCGACTCCCCAAGTCACCCTGAGGCTCGGAGGCTACTGTATATGCTAATGGAATCCTATCGTGTCTCCAACCTAAAAGGAGATGCAAAGGTTTTGCTCAGAAATTTTTACATTGGATTGGCTTTACATCATAGAGAACTCTTACATTTCGCCTCAAAAGGGAATTTTATTGAATTAAATACAAACTCTGCTTATGAAGTTTTGGAGGGGATTTTGGGAGTTCCTCCACAAAAAAGGGGGTTAAAATTTTTAGAAGAGGGAGTTCAAGTTGTCGACAAATTGAGTGACTTTAATAAGCACTTAACTGAGTTACAACAATATCAATGGAAACCTCAACCGTTTGAACACTTTGATTACCCTTTGCAATAAGCGTTTGGATATTTTGGACAACAAGGTGGTTTCTTTATCTACAAACGGGGAACATGAAGGAGCCCCCTAGATTTGAGAAAGTCCTCACAAAAATTTCCAATACCAAAGATGACAATACCTAGATCTATTGCATTATCCCTAGCTAGCGGCGTTAAACAATAGCGCTTGTTGGGAGACAACCCAATTTTGTTTGTTTTGCTTTTTTTTTGTTTCTATTTTTGTGTGCTGCACATATTATTACCTCTGTAAAAATTTTGTTTTCTTGTTTTAATTAGTGTTTGAGCCAAGTAAGATCTTTGGGATGCTCTCTGGTGTTTGCAAGTTGATTTTGCTGAAAAACAAAAACTTTGGCTCTCCGTCTTGTAATTTTATAAATTAACTGGAACGTCCTTTCTATCTGAATATTTTACACAAGCTTGGTTTACAAATTACTCCGATCATCCTAATTTTTCAGAATTTTGGAGTTACAGAAGTATTCCAAGTAAACAGATTGCTACAGACTGTTCTGTTTTTGACAGATTATGTTTTCTTTGTGTTGTTTGCTTCTTTTGATGAATCTATGTGTTGTATAGGGGGTATGAACCACCGATAAGTTAGAATACAGTAAATATTACATCAACATAAATAAAGAATGAGTTCAAAACAGTACCCAAGTGGTGATTTATCTTTCTTATACTAACGGATCTCATGAGTTTTCTGTTGAGTTTTGTATTGTGAAGTTCTCAATTTTTGGGTAAAGATTTGATGGACTATGGAATAAGGAGTGGAAAGAGCCTAATCTTGCGTATGCCCAAGACACCCCAAGCCATATTGAAGGATACCAAAGAGCCTAAGCTTTGGGATGCCCCGGAAGGCATCCCCTCTTTCATCTTCAATCCATCGGCAAATTTACTTGAGGCTATATTTTTATTCACCACATGATATGTGTTTTGCTTGGAACGTCTTGTATGATACGAGTCTTTACTTTTTAGTTTTTCACAATCATCCTTGATGCACTACTCTTTATGCTTCACTTATATCTTTTGAGCTAGGCAATGTTGCCCTAGTACTTCACTTATATCTTTTAGAGCACAACGTTGTTGTGAAATTATTAGAACTCTCGTACTTCACTTATATTATTTAGAGAGTTCTTTAAGCAGCATGGTAATTGGTGTAGGTTATGAATTTAGTCCTAATATAATACGCATCCAAGAGGGATGTAATAAAAACTTTCATATTAAGTGCATTGAATATGATGAGAAGTTTGATTCATTGCATATAGTTTTAAGATGTGAAGATGGTAATATGAGAGTCATGATAGTAATAATTGTGAATTATAAAAAACACTTGGGTTAAAGCTGGTGATTCCTGTAGCATGCACCTATGGTGAACCATTATGTGATGAAGTCGGAGCATGACTTGTTTAATGATTGTCAACCTTTGTGTGGAGGTCGGGATTGCGTGATGGTTAACTCCTACCAACCCTTCCTCTAGGAGCATGCGTCTAATACTTTGCTTCGATAACTAATAGGCTTTTGCAATAAGTATGTGAGTTCTCTATGACTAATGTTGAGTTCATGGATTATACGGACTCTCACCCTTCCACCTTTGCTAGCCTCTCTAGTACCGCGCAATTTTTGTCGGTACATTAAATCCACCTTCCTCAAAACAGCCACCCTATATTTTCCTCAAAACAGCCACCATAACTACCTATTATGTCTTTTTCATAGCCATTCTGAGATATATTGCCATGCAACACCACTGTCCTATTTTTTTATGACACGCACCATCACTTCCATATTTCTTGTAGAGTCATACTTTCGTCTAGATATCGAGTTGTATTCTTTTGAGTTGTATGTAAATAAAATTGTGATGATCTGCATTATTGGAGCATTGTCCCGTGTGAGAAAAAGGATGATGAAGCTATGATTCCCTCACAAGTTGGGATGAGTCTCCAGACTTTACTAAAAAATAAAAGAGGCCAGCGAAGCCCATAAAAACATAAAAGAGGCCATAGAAGCCCATCCAAAAAAGGAAAGAAAAAAGGAGAAAAAAAGAAAGAAAAAAAATTAGAGAAAGAGAAAAGGGACAATGCTACTATGTTTTTCCACATTTGTGCTTCAAAGTAGCACCATGTTCTTCATAGAGAGTCTCCTATTTTTTGACTTTCATATAAATAGTGGTATTACATCTCTTGCACAACCACTTAGTTTTCTTTTAGGCTTTCATACAATTATAGCTCTAGTGCATTTGTTGCATAGGAATCCCTACTCACTCGCATTAATATCTATTGATGGGCATCTCCATAGCCCGTTCATATGCCTAGTTTATGTGAGACTATCTTCTTCCTTTTTTTTGCAACCTGCACCACACTCTATTCCACCTATAGAGCTATATCCATGGCTCATGCTCATGTATTGCGTGAGAGTTGAAAAGCTTTCAGAACATAAAAGGTGTGAAACAATTGCTTCATTTTCACCGGGCTTGTGCATGATCTAGATACTTTGTGTGGTGAAGATGGAGCATAGCCTGACCATATGATTTTAAAGGGATAACTTTCCAAGACCAGGCTATTTTGAAACGAAGAAATTACCTTTTTAGTATGCTTGTAGTATTATTGTTTTTATGTCAATATAGACTTTTGTTTTGAGTCTTATGGATCTGAATATTCATACCACAATAGAGAATATTACATGGATAAATATTTTAGGTAGGATTCCACATCAAAAAATTTGTTTTTATCATTTACCTACTCAAGGACGAGCATGAATTAAGGTTGGGGATGGTTGATACGTCTCCAACGTATCTATAATTTTTTATCGTTCCATGCTATTATATTATATGCTTTGGATGTTTTATATGCATTTATATGATGTTTTATATTATTTTTGGGACTAACCTATTAATCTAGAGCCTAGTGCCAATTTCTGGGTTTTCCATGTTTTTAAATATTGCATATAAGGAATATTAAATGGAGTCCAAACAGAGTAAAATCTCCTGAATGATTTTTCTTGGACAAAAAGACACGCAAAAGACTTGGTGTAGGGGGGCAAGGAAATTGCCGGGAAGCCACAAGCCTGCAGGGCGCTCCCTGGGGGGTAGCTGTGCCCCTGGCTTGTGGGCCCCCTGCAGATCTCCTAACCCTAATTCTTGGCCTATAAATTCCCAAATATTCCCATCTCGCCAAAAAGAGCCATGAAAATACATTTCACCGCCGACAACCTCTGTTCCCGAGAGATCCAATCTGGGAGCCTTTTCCAGTAATCTTCCAGAGAGGGAATCGATCACGGAGGGCATGTGCATCAACTCCATTGCCCCTCCGATGATGTGTAAGTAGTTCACCACAGACCTGCGGGTGCATAGCTAGTAGCTAGATGGCTTCTTCTCTCTCTTTTATCTTCAATACCATGTTCTTCATGACCTTCATGGAGATCTATCCGATGTAATACTCTTTTGCGGTGTTTTTGTTGAGATCCGATGAATTGTGAGTTTATGTTGAGATTATCTATGAGTATTATTTGAGTCTTACCTGAATTCTTATATGCATGATGTCATATATTTGCAAGTCTCTTCGAGTTATTTGTTTGGTTTGGCCAAATAGATTGGTAATTCTTGCAATGGGTGAAGTGCTTAGTTTTGGGTTGAATCTTGCGGTGTCCTCACCGAGTGATAGTATGGGTAGCAAGGCACGTATTGTATTGTTGCCATCAAGGATAAAAATATGGGGTTTTCATCATATTTCTTGATTTTATCCCTCTACTTCATGTCCTATTACTTCATGCGTTACTCTCTTCTTCATGAACTTAATACTCTAGATGCAGGCAGGAGTCGGTCAATGTGTGGAGTAATAGGAGTAGATGCAGAATCGTTTCAGTCTACTTGATACAGATGTGATGCCTATATGCATAATCATTGCCTTAGATATCTTCATAATTATTTGCTTTTCTATCAATTGCTCGACAGTAATTTGTTCACCCATCGTATTATTTTCCTTTATGAGAGAAGACTCTAGTGAAACCTATGGACCCGAGGTCTATTTTCCATATTATATTTTCAGATCTATAAACCAACAATACCAAAAATATATACGTGCGATTTATTTACTTTTTCCGCAATATTTTATATCTATCTCTATCATATTTCAACCTTGCAAATAACTCTGAAGGGATTAACAACCCCTTTATAGCGTTGGGTGCAAGTGTTTGATTATTTGTGTAGGTACTACTATTGGAGTCTTGCTTGTTCCTCCTACTGGATTAGTACCTTGGTTCTCAAAAAACTGAGGGAAATACTTATCTACTTTGCTGCATCACCCTTTCCTCTTCAAGGGAAAACTAACGCAAACTCAAGAGGTAGCAAGAAGGATTTCTGGCGCCGTTGCCGCGGAGGATACATAGCAAGATCACGCTTACCAAGTACCTATCACAAACTCATCTCTTGCATTTACTTTATTTTTCATTTCCCTCTCGTTTTCCTCTCCCCCGGTTCTTAAAATATTTTAAGAAAATACTAAAAGTATTTACCCTTTTATTCGCCTTTCTTTCTTTGTCTTTTACTCGTCTCCATGACTAGCATAACCACTTCCCCTTTGTGACCAAATTTTGAAGTTCTATACTTCAAACAAAAACAAAGGGTGAAAGATGCCTCGTATAGGCTAATGGAATCATATTGTGTCTCCAACCTAAAAGGAGATGCAAAGGTTTTTCTCAGAAATGTTTATATTGGATTGGCTTTACATCATAGAGAACTCTTAGATTTTGCCTCAAAAGGGAATTTTATTGAATTAAATACAAACGCTGCTTATGAAGTTTTGGAGGGGATTTTGGGAGTTCCTCCACAAAAAGGGGGTTTAATTTTTCAGAAGAGGGAGTTCAATTTCTTGACAAATCGAGTGACTTACATAAGCACTTAATCGAGTTACAACAATATTACGAACCCCTTAAACATATCAATGGAAACCTCAACTGTTTGAACATTTGATTACCCTTTGCAATATGCATTCGGATATTTTGGAAAACAAGATGATTTCTTCACCTACAAACCCGGGGAAGAGGAAGGGGCCCCCCGTATTTGAGGAAGCCTCACAAAAATTGCCAATGCCAAAGATGACAATACCTAGATCTATTGCATTATGCCTAGCTAGGGGCGTTAAACAATAGTGCTTGTTGGGAGGCAACCCAATTTTGTTTGTTTTGGTTTTGTTTTTGTTTCTGTTTTTGTGTACTGAACATATTATTAATCTTGTAATAATTGTGTTTTCTTGTTTTTATTAGTGTTTGAGCCAAGTAAGACCTTTGGGATGGTTTACGGTGTTTGCAAGTTGATTTTGCTGAAAAACAGAAACTTTCGCTCTCATTCCAGGAATTTTAAAAATTAACTAGAATGTGCTTTGGATCTGAATTTTCTAGAAAAGATTGGTTTACAAATTTCCAAGAACTTACTAATTTTTGCAGAATTTTTAGAGTTACGAAAGTATTCGAAGTAAACAAATTGCTATAGACTATTCTGTTTTTGACAGATTATGTTTTCTTCGTGTTGTTTGCTTATTTTGATGAATCTATGGGTTGTATCGAGAGGTGTCAACCATGGAGAAGTTAGAAAATAGTAATATTACATCAATATAAATAAATAATGACTTCACAACAGTAGCTAAGTGGTGATTTTATCTTTCTTATACTAACGGATCTCATGAGTTTTCTATTGAGTTTTGTGTTGTGAAGTTTTCAAGTTTTGGGTAAACATTTGATGGACTATGGAATAAGGAGTGGAAAGAGACTAAGCTTGGGTATGCCCAAGGCATCCCAAGACATATTCAAGGATAGCAAAGAGCGTAAGCTTGGGGATGGCCCGGAAGGCATCCCCTCTTTCCTCTTAAATCCATCGGTAAATTTACTTGAGGCTAAATTTGCTCCAGCTGTCGCCCTGTCCGGCTCCCCGACTGCCTCCCGATCCTGCTCCTCCACATGGCTAGTTACGATAAGTCAACCACGATGTCCCGTCGGACACGACATGAAGACACTATAGCACGCGTTATAAGGTGTCATCTATATTGTAACTTGTCCCCTAGACATTGACTTATAAAGTGCCCCACGGGACAAGCATAGCCTAGATCTCAAGCTACCTACAGCTTGGCTTGTAAGCTACCCACTATATAGCTCACACATGCCCATGAGCACTCTCTCCTCCCTCTCATTCTCACACGCACATACACAAATGAGGCAAGGGAGAGCACCCACAACTCCCTCTTTCTTCACAAATATAGCTCGAGGAGAGACTCTATACTACAACTAGATACATAACATATATATCATCAGACATGTAGGATAGGGGTGTTACCTCCATGCGAGGGCCCCGAAACTAGGTAAACCACCATGTGCTACTAGCCTATCCCATCCTTGGTCTCACCTCGATTAGCCACCCCCTTGCGTCTGTTATGAGAAAACGATGGCACTTACTTATCAGAAATAGGCTACAAACGAGCCCCCCCCCTACACTTGTGGGTTATCAAGACCTTTTTCTGGTGCCGTTGCCGGGGAGCAATAGTGTAGTAGTTAATATTCTCGTGTGTTCTTGTTTGCTTTATCACTAAGTAATTTTATTCTTTGTTCTAATTTGTTTTCTATCTTTAGAATGGGTAGGAAACGCAAAATACCAAAAAAATAGTTGTACTTGCTACTCCAAAAGTTGAGGAACCACTAGTGTTCCGTACTACCGAAGAATATTACTTGGATCATCTTCGATCCCTTTGTGCTTGTACTGAAAACTCAACTAGCTTAGTTGAAGGAAAATCATTAGATGAGCACGCTTATTATGTGCAACACCACATATCTCAAAAAGGGAAACTCTTGTGACATCAAATTAATACTTTTTGTTGCTATGCTTGGAATTTATGTTGGTTTCATGATTTTACTTGTTGTTCTGAAAAAACAAAAAAACACCTTCCCTACCAATGTGTGCTTAATTTATTGAAAATTATTATGCTACTCTTTACAAATCTAATTTTGTTTGCCATACTTAAATATTGCTATGAAAACTACGTTCCTAATGCTTATGTTAAAGAATTTATTGCAAGAATGACCGTTGCCTTGGAATAGACTAATATTTTGCAGGAATCTATGGAAGAGTAATTTTTTGAAACTGTCATCTAATTAGATGCAAAAGATGAGGAGGAGAGCGGATAACAAAAGGAGGAAGAGTGGATTAGCTACTCGTGCCCACCTTCTAATGAGAGTAACTCTTCAACTCATACAATGTTTAATTTCCCTTCGCAAATACCGAAGGATGAATGCTATAATGATTGTTATGATCCCTTGGATTCATTTGAAATATCCCTTTTTGATAAACTTGCTATGCTATAGACACGATGCCAGTATGAATTATGCTTATGAATATGAACTTGCTATAGTTCCTTATTTTAAGCATGAAATTGTTGCTATTGCAGCCACACATGATAGTCCTATTATATTTTTGAATTCTCCCAACTACACCATATCGGAGAAGTTTGCACTTATTAAGGACTATGTCGATGGGTTACATCTTAATATTACACATGATGACTTTGATGAATATAATATGCATGAGCATGCTCCTCCTACTTGCAATCCTTATGAGAGAGGAACCAAATCTTCACCTCACTATGTTTCGAGTGCGGTAAAATTGCAAGAAACCACTTATGCTATGTATTAGCCTTTACTTTGTATGAATGAATTGTTCTTTTATGACCTGCCAATGCATAGAAAGAGAGTTAGACTTCGTTGTCACATGATATATATCACTTTGTGCTCACTACTTAGTTACAAACCATTGTTAATTAAAATTGGCTTTGATATACCTTGGGATCTGGGTGGATCAATTACTTGATCACTATATGCCTAGCTTAATGGATTTAAAGAAAGCGCTGCAAGGGAGACAACCCAAAAGTTTTAGAGTGTCATTTCATTATGTTGTGTTCTTTTAATATAATTAAAACAAAAAAACGTGGCAAACCTAAAACTTTTTCAATAAGAAAAATGAAAGTGGGAAGGACGAGCACCGTTGAAGTGGGGGCTAGCCTTGAAATTTATTCATGCCCATAGAAACTTTGTGAATCTTGATTACAGAAACTCTTCAAAAAAATTATCCCCTTGTGCAAATCCATTGCATTATAAAAATAATGTGCCAAAATTTACCTTTAGGATGTTTGATTTGCTTGTTTGATATGTGTTGTATAAAAACAGAAATTTTGGTTCTAGTATTTGATTTTTATATTTTACTTGAATGTCAAAAATTCTGAAATTTTCACACAGTACTTTTATACAAATTGTGTACCAGTTCCTAATTGTTCAGAATTTTCTGTTTTACACAAGTATACGTTTCATCTGCATCTTTCTAGACTGTCCTGTTTTTCGCATATTGTTGTTATCGTTGCTTTGTGTGCTTATGTTTGAATTCTTGTTGAGCCCCATTGAGTTGGGATCCATAGAATTGTTATATAATATAGTATATAATGTTGGAATATAATTATACAATAATTTTATGGCAGGACATGATGAGATTTGATGATATATGAACTAACCTCTCTAGTGAAAGTTTTGTTAAATTTTATGTGGATGAAGTGTTCGAAGATTGAGGAGGTATTTATATAAGAATAATAAGGAGATGCAAGAGCTCAAGCTTGGGTATTCCCATGGCACCCCAAGTAATTATTCAAGTAGACTCAAGCGTCCAAGCCCGTGGATGCCCGGGAAGGCTTCCCATCTTTCTTCTTCAACAGTTATCGGTATGTCTCGATTTTTGTTTCGTTTACATGATATGTGTAAATTCATGGAGAATTATGTAACTTTTATTTTTCTTTTAGAATGCACCATGATGGTATGTAAAAGTCCATGATTGATTAATAGAATGCTCTTTTCACTTCACTTATATCTTTCGGGTATGGCTTTATAGAATGCTTCATGTGCTTCAATTATATCATCTGAAGTTGCATGTCTGTTTCTCTACATATAGAAAATAATTATTTGTAGAATGCTCTTTTGCTTCATTTGTATTTATTAGAGTGTGTCCATATATTTTATAGAAAGAATTAAACTCTCATGCTTCACTTTTAACTATTTAGAGAGTCAATGGAAATTGGTCATTTCATGGTCAGTCATAAAATCCTACATAAAACTTGTAGATCACTAAATATGATATGTTTGATTGCGTGGAATAGTTTTGTGACATTAATATAGTAATATGTGGGTGTAGTAGTTGATGATTATGGATTAGCAATAATATTGATGTTAAGGATTGTGATTCCCAAAGCATGCACGTGTAGTCTCTAGTTATGCGATGAAGATTGGAGCATAATTTATCCTTGATTGAAATCCTCTGTGTTGTTATAATCAGGCACGCGTGATGGTTAACTCCTAACCTCCTCCCCAGGTGCATGCTAGTAGTTCTTTGCTTCGAGAGTGCTAATAAAATCTTGGAATAAATATGTGAGTTCTTTGTGACTAATGTGAATCCATGGATACACACATTCTCACATCCACATATTTTCTAACCTCTTCCGTATCGTGCATTGCCCATTCTCACCTCGAGGATTCGTGCAAACTTCATAGGTGCATCCAAACCCCGCGACTTGATATGCTTTGTTGCACATAAACCACCTTACATATTCCTGAAAACAGCCACCATACCCACCCAGCATGTCATTTCCACACCAATTCTGAGATATTTTCCCATGCAAATTCAATCATCATTAGATACATGACTTGAGAATTAATTTTACTATTGCTTTGCATGATCATAAGATAGATATGATGATATTTCCATGGCTTGTCCGTTTTTTGATATCTTTTGCTATGCTAGATCATTGCACATCCTCAGACACTGCTAGAGGCATTCATACTGAGTCATATTGTTTCATTGGTTTTCATATCGAGTTGTAAGTAAATAAAAGTGTGATTATCATCATTATTAGAGCATTCTATTAGTGAGGAGAGGATGATGGAGACTATGATTCTCTCAGAAGTCAGGATGAGACTACGAACGACAAATGAAAAAATGGGGGAGGCCAAATGAGCCCACCATAAAAAAGAGAAATGGGGAGGCAAAAAAATAAAAGCCCACAATGAAAAATAAAAATAAAATAAACAAAATAAATGATAGAAAAAGAGAGAAGGGACTTTTCTAATATCCTTTACCCTCAAAGTGGCACCATGTTCTTCATATATAGAGTCTCTTGTTTTGTGATTTCCATATGCTAGTGGGAATTTTTCATTATAGAACTTGGCTTGTATATTTCGATGACGGGCGTCCTCAAATGCCCGGGGTCTTCATGACCAAGCAAGTTGGATGTACACCCACTTATCTTCAATCGATCTTCCATACACTTATAGCTCAAGTGCATCCATTGCATGGCAATCCCTACTCTTCGCAATGATATCTATTCATGGGCATATCCATAGCCCGCTCATACGCCGAATTGATGTAAGACTTTATTCTCCACTATACCCCCATTGAAACCAACGACCATATTCTATTCCACCTTTATGCTATATCCATGGTTCACGCTCATGTATTGGGTGAGTAATAAAAAGCCGAAGCGCGTTTAAAAGTACGATCCAATTGCTTGGTTTGACACTCGGGTGCTCATGGTTTATACTTTATGCTAGGAAGACCAAGCATGACACACTATATGATTTTGTGGGGACGGCGCTCTATATCATTGTTATTTTCAAAGGACATGATTGTTTGCAAGTAAACATGAATATGGATGTCTTTTTGTGAAATAATGGACTATTGCCTTGAATCACTTGTATCCTAATATTCATGCCATGATTAGACATTTGTTCAAGATTTTGTTAGGTAGCATTCCACATCAAAAAATATCTTTTTTATCATTTATCTACTCGAGAACAAGCAAGAATTAAGCTTGGGGATGGTGATACTTCTTCGTCATATCTATAATTTTTTATTGTTGCATCCAATATTCTACAACTTTCATATACTTTTGGTAAAATTTTATATTATTTTTGGGACTTACTTACTTACCCAGTGCCTAGTGCCAGTTCCTATTGTCGTGTGTTTTTTGTTTTGCAAAAATCCATATCAAACTAAGTCCAAAATAAATGAAAGTTTATGGAGATTTTTTTAGAATATATATGAATTTTGGGACTCAGAATCAACGCAAGATGCCCGAGGGCCCACAAGCTAACAAGGTACGGCCCGGGGGGCGCCCTGATGGCTTGTGTGCATCCCTTAAGTAGGTTGAGGCTCTCCTTCCTCCACAACAAAGATATTTTTGGGATAAAAATCCCCTCAAAATATAAGCCCGATTGGAGTTACGAACCTCCGTATAATTAAGAAACGGTGAAGGTCCAGAAAACATAAGCGAAAGCGGGAGAGAAACAGAGAGAGAGATCCAATCTCGAAGGGGTTGCTGCCCTCCGGGAGCCATGGTGTCCATGGACCATAGGAGAAACCCTCCTCTCACCTAGGGAGGAGGATAAGGAAGAAGAAGAAGGACAGGGGCTCTCTCCAACTATCTCCCCGTGGGGCCAAAGCGCCACCGGGGAAACCCTCGTGACGGTGATCAACACCAAAAACTTCGTCGCCGTCACCACCAACTCTCTCCTCATGTATGCAGCGGTGTAAAACCTCTCTTTCCCGATGTAATCTCTACTTAAACATGGTTCTTAATGTTATACATTATTATCATCCCATGATGTGTGGCTATCCTATGATGTTTAAGCAGATCTGTTTTGTCCAATGGGTTAACTGGGGTATGATATTATTGATATGAATTGAATGATGATATGGTGTTGTCCTAAGGTCCCTTCCATGAGGCACACGCGTGAAGGATTCACGCTGGAGGGTTTGCAATATGTTCATGATTCGCTTATAGTGGGTGGCTAGAGTGACAGAAGCTTACACCCGAGTGAGGGAGTTGTGTGCGTATGGGAGTAAAGAGCACTTGATGTTTTATGCTATGGTTGGGTTTACCTTAATGATTTCTAGTAGTTGCGGATTCTTGCTAGAGGTCAAAAATAAGTGCATATGATCCAAGTACGGAAAGTGGGTTAGTGTATGCCTCCCCCTCGTTGCATATGATAAGTATATATCATGTTATATTCAATTGCCACCGGACAATCTTTCTCTTGCGTTACACAAAAAAGCTTTTTACTAAACAACTTACTTATTAATCTTTATCTAAACAGACTCTAATTTTTATTTTCTTGTTCTTTATTATATTGTAAAACAATCTATTACACCTACTAAGTACTTCTAATTTTATGCCCGCAAAGTAGTTTCATACTAGTTCTAGCTAAAGTAAGCATTAGCGTGCATAGAGTTGTATCGGTGGTCCATAGAACTTAAGAGAATATTACCTCTACCTTTATCTCCTCATTGGGTTTGACACTCTTACTTATTGAAAAAGGCTACAAACGACCCCTTACACTTGTGGGTTATCAACACTCATGGCAATACATAACCAACTAGCGAGCAATAATTAAATATCCCACATGGCAACAATTTGTCAAAATAATCATGATATAATATGATGATATGGTATCTTGCTAGCCCTTTCAGAGACCGCAAAACATAATTTAAAGCACCTATGAGATCCAAGCAGCAACTAAACATTGTAATTCACAGTAGAAAAGATCCATTCATGCTCACATCCGACATTAACTATACCCAATGCATAAGATTGACAATAGTGCTCTCAGGTCTGGTGCTTTAAATAAGAAGATGACGAATTAAATAAAAGAAAATAACATGAAACTAAATAACATGGAATTAAATAGAAAGGCCCTTCGTAGAGGGAAGCATTGGTTTGAAGAGGTGCCTAAGCTCAAGATTTAAAACAGAGATAAAATTGTAATTTTGGGTGGTGTGCTTTTCCTGTCATCACTATGATAGAGTTTTCAATATCTTTCATGCTAAAAACATTATTTGCGGCTCCCAAGCAGAAATATAAAGTTTACACTTGTCCACCATCCATACACAAGCCATGGCTAACCGAATCCTCGGGTGCCCTCCAACATATCAAGCACACAAAACAAATGTTAAATTTATTTTGATTATGCAGGACTGGGCATCCTTTTTATCAGCCTCTCTCATGAAATGACAACCGACCAAACGCCTATCTGGAGAATAACTCGCTTATCATGGAAAATACGTACAACCCGATCACTCCATGAGCGATACGAGCACACAAAACAAATGTCTATTTGAATCTTTAGAGGTGGCATGTGCAAATTTACTTAGACCAACAAGGCAGTACCACATATAGGTAGGTATGGTGGACTCATTTGGCATAACTTGGGTTTAGGATTTTGGATGTACAAGCAGTATTCCCGCTTGGTATACATGAAGGCTAGCAATAGAATGGTAAGCGACCAACTAGAGAGCGAAATCAGTCGTAATCATGCATTGAGAATAAGTAACATTAAACAGTAGCATGAGTAGGATATGGACACGCTAAATTTAAATATCATGAAGGTTGCATTGGTTTTGAATCAACTACATGTTTGCACATGGTCCGAGTCAAGCCGCTCTAATTATTCAAATAGGAAATATCGTACTACCATACCACATTATAACCATTTTCATGCATGTTGACACATAAGATAAAACATTATACACTCATAGCTATTTAAGAATGGCATGAGCAACTATAATCTCTAATTGCCAGCACAAACATGTTTACTCATAATATGTTGAATCAAGATCGAACGAGCTAAACATATTTACGAAAACAGAGAACAATGAGAGTTCATACCAGTTTTCTTTACCATGATCACTTCATCGAATATCGTCATTATTGCCTTTCACTTGCATGGCCGAATGATGTCATAATAATAGTACAACAAGTGTGCCTGGACTAAGCTTGAATCTATGAAATAATTTATGCATAGGAGAATACAAGGTAATATTGTCTCTTGGCTAGATCAACATTAATGCATATGAGAGACACTCAAAATTTTCATGGTGGTCATATCCTTTCAATAAATCAACAAAAGAAAAGGAAATTGAGAGAAATGCACTAAAATATTTTTGGAGTTTTTGTTTTTTATGAAGGAAGCAAATAAGCAAAGGAAAAACAAAAATGATAAAAACTATTTACATGGGAAAGCACCCAAGAAGCAAAGGAAATATTTTTGGGTTTTCTTTAAAAACTGCAAAGTAATTAAACAAGAAAGATAAAGCTGAAAAGTACCAAGAAATGTTTTTGGATTTTCCAAGATTTTGAAACACATAAGAAGAAGGCAAAAAAATAAAGGTAACATGGATATACAATGAAGTTTTTGAACATGAATGTGATGTCGGTGATAAATACATACTCCCCAAGCGTAGGCTTTTTCCTAGCTTGGATATCACCATGGCTAGTATGGATAATAATAAAAGTGGTAGCTTTTAGAGGCGTTCTGTGCCACCTCCTCAGCCAGGTGAGCGACCTCCATAGTTGTGTTGTGCTCCTCCGCTTCGCTCTCGAGAATGTAATATCTTTGTTTGTTCTAAAAATCAAAGAGAGTAGGCACACGTAAAGTAACATATATCGGGTTATATTTGTCAAGTATTAAGATATACTCATGACCTTGAGCATCATCCTTAATCAAATCATGACGCCGCATGGCTTCAACATCTAAAAATCTTTCACGCAACATGGGATCATTAGGTCGAGGAGAGACTGCTAGTTTTGAAGGTACGCGAGAGGCATAAATCCCTCCATATATGTCACCATTACCCACATTAAGATGTAGTCTATGAGCAACAATTTTCCCAAGGTTATACTGTTTAATAACCGTTACCGCAGTTTAAATGATGCTCAAGTTAGGAGCGCACAGTGCACTATAATGTTGCTTGCCAGAATACATTTGCCATTAAACAATGCGAAGTAGCAGATAGAGGGGAATTGGATACTTTTTATTCTAGCCTGCATCACTCCTGTATCCTCTCCGACGCAAATACTCTGAGGGAACATATTGTAATCATATTTTAGTGGTTTTTCAAGTGAAACACAATATGGAAGTTTGCATGCATCACAAAATTCTTCTAGAGTCATACTGAAAGAGTTATCATAGAGTTTAAACAATAGTCTAGAAGTACATGAATGATATTTAAACATTTGTGTGAATGAATGTATAAGCTCATAATGTTGGATGCACTTATATGCAAGGAAGTTGGTGAGGTTGGCATTATAAATGTATTGATCCAATTCCTCCATAATACCGGCACCTCTCATAATCTCATCACATGGCCAATGACATGATTTGGCATCGGCCATGATTGTCAAACTTGATCTAGGTTCAACATATGCTTATCGTACTAAGATCCCGCTTGACGACTCACCAGAAGTACGTCTCCTTGAAGAGATCCGCCTAAAGAACCTCATCTTCCTATGAACAAATTCCGAAAACAATTGGGCCACAAAATTATGCCAATAAAACTTTGTAAGATTGATAGTGACTACTCATATAGATGGCTAGAGGCCATATCAAGCATTCGTACCACTTGGAACTTAAACAATTTTACATGCAAGCTCATTTTCAATAGCATCAAGTGAAGCAAAATATGCAGAATATAGACCACTAAAGCAAAAACTAATTGGATCAATGGGAGAGTGACATACCAAGGAGAAATCCCTCAAAATAGTTTTAGAAACGAAGTTCCGAGCAAACGGATGGAAAATCTCTGGTTTGTGAGCAAGAAGATGAGAGTAAGAGATCAAGCAAGAATATTTTTCTAGAGGTATGAGAAGGAGTGGGATGAATAGATAAGTGAGTGGGGCCCACACGCCATCAAGACATGCCCTCTTGGCTTGGCACCAACTGGTGCACCCCGAGGGGGTGTTTTCAACATTAGAAATTTTCAATATTCTAATAAATTCATGTTAAAATTTTGTGGAATTCTGAGAATTTTTATTTTATGGTAATTTTATTGGTTTGGAAACTCTAAAAACATTATAATCATGCCATTTTGTTTTACCTAACTAAGAATATTAGAGAGTAACGTAATGGTACAGAAAGTTGTGTGTATTAAATTCATGGACCACGTGTCTTTCAAAAATGATCCATTAAAAAGGTCGATCAAGTCTTATTAACAACCGTTTTTGATTGAGTTGAAACCAAGAAATTTTTGTATAACACTAAATTACCTCAATGGGGATTTTCATATCGCAAATAATAAGAATATCATATTTCTTCTTGGAAGTGAGAAGAGGAAATTTAAACCCTCCAATAGTGATTGTGGCAATTGGCTCAATGGCATTAATATTATTTACCGAAGCTTGTTTCTTCAGAAAATGCATCATATGATGTTTTCAATTCACATGAATAGTAACCTTGCTCTTTTTCAACCAATAATAGCCCCTGAAATATTTAAAAGGGGTCTACCAAGGATAATTGACATGTTGTCCTCCATCGAGATCTCAAGAATAACAAAGTCTTTTAATATAGTAACATTTGCAACCACAATAGGAACATCCTCACAAACTCCAATAGATATAACAGTAGATTTATCAGCCATTTGCAAACAAATCTTAGTAGGTGTAAGCTTATTCAAATCAAGTCTTTTATAGAAAGAGAAAGGCATAACACTAACACCAGCTCCTATATCACATAAAGTAACTTTAACATAATTTTGTTTAATGGGGTAGGGTATTATGGATATACCTGGATCTCCCAACTTTTAGGAACTCCGCCATCAAAAGAATAATTAACAAGCATGGAAGCAATTTCAATTTTATTTATCTTTATTTTATTGGCAATAATGTCCTTCATATACTTAGGATATGGGGGCATTTTGAAAATATCAGTCAAGTGAGTGGGCAAAAAGACAGGTCCAATAATTTTAGTAAAGCGTTTAAACTCCTACTCGTCCTTACTCTTCGAAGGCTCATGAGGGAATGACATAGATTTCTGAATCCATGACTCTCTTTCTCTACCATGTTTTCTAGCGACAACGTCTTTCTTTTCATAACATTTATTTTTAGGATGTGGGTTATCAAGATCTTTAGTAGGTTCTATTTCCACCTCATTATCAGGTTCTTTATTATTGTCTGGTTGAGTATCTACATGAACATCATTGTTATCATTATCATTCTCATTATCACTAGGTGAATGTTCACTACCAGACTGTGTCTCGACATTAGAAATAGAAACATCTTTATGATTTTCACCGGGTTTTTCTATAACTGGTTCACTAGAAGCTTGCAAAGTCCAAGCATTTTACTTTTTCTTTTTTCTTCGTAGTTGGACTAGGTGCATCATCATTAATTCTATGAGAGTCTTGTTCAATACTTTTAGGATGACCTTCAGGATAAAGAGGTTCCTGGGTCATTCTACCTCCTCTAGTCATTACTCTAACAACATGGTCATTCATATTCGCATTTAATTCAGAAAGCAAATCATTTTGTGACTTAGCAACTTGGTCTAGTTGAGTATGAAACATGGAAGCATGTTTACCTAGACATTTAACATAATTAGCAATTGTAAACATCAAGTCACTCAAACGATCTATCATCATATTATTATGTTGTAGTTGATCTTTGACATAGTTATTGAAGTGCGCTTGCATGACAATGTAATTATCTAATTCACCCATGCATTTACTTGGAGTTTCAGTATAAGGTATATCACTAGCATCAAATCTCATAGAGTATTCACCTCTACTACTTGTGTAGGGATGTTGAGTCCATGTATTTCTTATATAGGTGGTAGATTCTTGACATCTTCAAATTTAATACCTTTTTATTTCATAGTTCCCGTAGCTTCTTGCATATCTTCTAGACTCAGGAATAGAATACCTCTCTTCTTTAAAATAGGTTCTGGCGGTGGTTCAGGAAGTGTCCAATTATTAGCATTTTGCAATATATTATTCAATAGTTCTTCAGGTTGTCCAATAGTTTGTTCCGTGAAAACACAACCAACACAACTGTCTAGGTAGTCCCTAAAATCGGTTAGTCCATTATAAAAGATATCAAGTATTCCATTTTCTCAAGAGGATGACCACACAAAGCTCTAAGTAGATGGAGAAGACACCCCAAGCTTCAGGGATATTCTCTTCTTCAATTTGCACAAAGTTAAATATTTCATGTAAAGCAGCTTATTTTTTATGAGTAGCAAAATATTTTCCAGTGAAGTAATATATTATAACCTGGGGGCTACACACACAACCAAGAGCAAGACTGAGGAACCATTTCTTAGCATTGCCTTTTAGCAAAAAAAGGGAAAGGCTAAATGATATAGTAATACTGTATTTTTTCTCATGAGAAAATAAGGTGGCAATATCATTTAACTTAGTGAGGAGTGCCACAACAGTTTCCGTTTGATAACAATGGAAAGGATGATATTATACTATAGTGATTAACTCAGGATCAATAGAGAATTTATGATCCTTATCAGCAACACATACTTGAGAACTAGCAAATTTACAATCATGTTTCATTTTCTCCATCATAGATTTTTTCTTTAAGTTTTCATAGCAATTTTTTTAAATCATCTCTATCATTACAAGCAAGAAAGTCTCTAGCTACGTCCTCATCCATAACATAACCCTCGGGTACACCAGGTAATTCATATCTATTAGCAAAGCTAGGCATAATAGGTGAATCATAGACTTCTTCAGTTGCATCATTTTTAATATCTAAGGATCTAGCCATATGAGCATCAAGAAATTCACCAAGTGGCATAGAATTATTTTTATCAAGTATAGCAGTAGCATAATCATAAGATTCATGAGTTTCACAAGTAGCATCATCAAGTACTTGTGACATATAACAGAACGAGCAGCAAGTGGTGGTGTCATAAGCTGATTCAAAACAATAGGTGAATCAAATGTAGAGCTAGATGGCAGTTCCTTACCTCCCCTCGTCTTAGTGGGTATGATCTTGGTTCTAGTATCTTTCAGATTCTTCATATTGGGAATTGGATACCCTCAAGTGAGCACAATAAATAGAGCTATGCTGCCCGACAACGGCGCCAGAAAAATGTCGTGATAACCCACAAGTATAAGGGGTCGCAACAGTCTTCGTGGGTAGTATTAGTTTTAGCATTTGAGTTGTAAATTCAACCACACCAAGGATATCTATGTGCAGCAAAGATTTTAGTAGCACGGCAAAATAGTAGTAGAAACGGTAACAATAGCAGTTTTGTAGTGATTGTAACAGTAGCAACAACAATAGTAACTTAGCAAGATTCATTATATGATAAACATAGGCACGTGCAACAGTGATGGTAATGGTTTATATGACATCAATCATGTAACATTTACACACTAGAGCGACACACAACTAGCTCTAATTCATCAATGTAATGTAGGCGCGTATTCCGTATATAGTGATGTGCACTTTCCATAAGTACTTCCATGACACCTTTTGTCCTACCATATCGTGATAGCATGGTCCATAAGGAAACTAAGGGATATTAAGGCCTCATTTTAATAGAGAATTGAAACAAGGCATTAACACATGGTGACTACATGAACTCCTCAAACTATGGCAATCAGAGGAAAGAATCCCATTTTTATCACCTGGGGTATGTGGATCATAACACGTAATAGGTGCATACAGCTTGCAAGATAGGATCTAAACATTTTAATATTCATAGAAAACATGATAGGGTCAAATCTGAAATCATGGCACTCAATCCCTAGTGACAAGCATTGTGCATAGCAAAGTCATAGAAACATCAATCTCATAACATAGTGGATACTAGTGATCAAGCCCTATGAAAATAACTCGATTACGTGATAAATCTCATCCAACCCCATCACCATCCAGCAAACAAAGGAATTACTCACTCCTGGAAGTGAGAATCATAGCATTGTTGATGGAGAAGGGTTGGTGATGACGATGGCGACGAATCCCCCACTTCGGAGCCCCAAACGGACTCCACATCATCCCTCTCGAGGAAGAAAAGGAGGTAGCGGCGGCTCCCTCTCGTAAAATGCAATGAAAACTTCTCTCATAATTTTTCTTCATTATTGTGAATTTTTAAGACTGGAATTACGATCGGGGGAGCCACAAGGTGCCTGATGACGAGTTGATGTATATACTTCTCGCCCCTTGTTGGACGCCAACTGGAAGGTGGAGATGTAGTCAGCAGCAGATTTCCCTTACATGGAGACTATAAGGTTTATTGAACTAGGAGGACTCCTAGGGTCAACAAGTAGGTGTCTCCTGTCTTGGTCAGCAGAAGACGTGGACCTGCACACACAACAAATAACTTTGCTCCCAACGAGTATAGAGAGGTTGTCAATCTCTCTGGCCTTGTAGTTTGCAAAGGATCAAAACAAAAGCGATAAGGTAATAGTGATTGCAACGAGAAATTAAATAAAGCGGTAAATGATGGAGATTTAAGCAATGATGGTGATATGGACTGGAGTCAGATGATGTTCACCAGTGATGTCTCTCTCCCAAAACACGATAAACAACTATGCTAGGGTAAACAAATCAGAATTGTGATCGCACCGCAATGCTAATTATGCTCCTTGATAGTTAGAGGTTCAATAGTAATGGGAAGTATGCCAAGACAAGTAGACCGTTTATTTATCAGCATCTACTTACTAATCATCCACCTTGAGATATCTATCCAGAACATCTCTCGGGTATTAAGTTGCGAGCCCCGCCCAATGTCACATCCCTAAACCTTAAGCTAGATAGCATTGTGCTCATGTCTTCTTTGCATTTGCATCCAAGAAGTTCCAACAAAAACAACAAAGTGGCAAAGGAAAAACTATAAACCCTAGCCACCATTTCAATTAAAGGAAAATTCAACTAGTTCAAAATCAATGAACCCAAAATGGCCTCAAGAAATGTTCAAACTTTCTGATAAATCATGAAAGCAAATGAGCATTGGAGGAAACTATTTTCTTGACACTTTAAGCATTTTAAATAAATGCAAAAGCCACTGGTTTCAAATTTAAAAATTTGAAAACAGAAGCTATAATTTTCCAAAAATGTTGAAAGTATTGGAAATGAGTGGGGATATTATAACAAATATTTCACGAGGTCAAAATTAGTTTTTACTTTTTGTTTTGGAGCTGAAATAAATAGCAAAGCAACAAATAGCAAAACATAAAAAAAGAAAAGGAGAAAATAGAGAAAATCTTACCTGACGCCCACGCCAGGCCCAGCCCATCTCGCCGCTCGTCCCCTTCCCCGCGCCAGTAGGCAGCAGGAGGTGGCCGCCGCCTCCTCCGGCGCGGCCACGCACCTGCGTGCCTGCCTGGCCGCCGGTTCGCGCTCGCGACGGCGGGGATAAGCTCCCCAGAGCCTTCCCTATCCATTCCCCGCCTCGGTTCTTCCCCTCCGCCCGGATCTCCTCCCCCCCCCCCTGCTGCCGCCATTAGAGCCGAGCTTGAGCTCGAGCTGGCCGGGCCCCTGGCCATAGGATCTCCTCCGCGAGCACGCCATTAGCTCCGCCTCGTCGCCCTGGTCGTCTCTGCAGAAGCCGAAGACCCCTCGAGCCCTGCAACGCCCGCAACACCGTCGTCTTCTTCCTCCGGCCGCCGGACATCTCCCGTCGATTCGTCGCCCCCAGGCCTTCCCCGAGCCGTCTGAGCTCTTCTCTGCACTCCCTATGAGCATGCGGTGGTTTTCCCTAAGCTTTCCCCGTCGATCCCCTCCTCTAGCCCTAGTTCCACCGGAGCCCGACGAGCACCGCCGCTGCCGCTCGTCGCCGGTAGCCCTCCGATGTCCAGCTCGTCCTCCCGTGAGCACCAGGAGCTCCAGGACGACGCGTAGATGCCGTAGCAGCTAAGATCTAAGCATGGAACCCTTTGTTTCAAGCCCCCCGACGACGCCCGAGCTTCGGCCGCCGCTCCGGCTCGTCGCCGACGCCTCTTCCGGCGACCCTACCCTCCCCAGTTGGTCCTGCCAGATCGGCCGCTTCGCGAGCTAGCTGTAGCTGCCATCCGCGTGCGATTTGGTGCTGTGCAGCGCCGTCTAGGTCGCCTCCGGCGAGCCCTCCGCCGCGGGTTTGGTCGCCGGCGACCACCCTCCGGTGGCCGTCGACGTGGCCGGCCATTAGGGCCTAATCGCCCTCCCCTGAGTCGCTGCCAGAGGGCCCCACGCCTGGTCAAACCCCAATTAGGGGCTGGTCAGCGCGGGATTAGCCCAGAGAGGCTGACCAGTGGGGCCCCCTGTCAGGTTTGACCAGCACAGGTCGGCTGACCTGCTGACGTCAGCCTGATGCAATAAATGGAATTTCCAGTATAAAAATAATTCAGGAAATTGCTAAAAATTGCAAAAATCATAGAAATTAATCTGTAACTCCAATGAAAATAATTTATATATGAAAAAGTATCAGAAAAATTCAAAGATTCTGATTATGCTATTTTCAGCTATGTTTGAAAAAGTTACAGAACCCTAAATTGTGAAATAAGGAATAATTCAATTCTTTTAATCACTTTATAAATGGAATTTGCAAAAATATCCAAATTTCATTATAAATGCAATGATCACACACTGCCCTAGATGTAAATCAGTACCATAACATGACATTTCATGCATGTTAACATTAGGTTGATCTGAGCATCAGGTCGAATCAATTAAACCGGTATCCGGGAATACCCGTTTGAATTGCTATTCGAATGTGATTCAAATCAACTCTAAACCCAAAACATCTTGATTATAATAACTTATCACTTTGCATTCTCATGCCATGCTCATGCATCATTTTGATTGCATATGTTTGTTATTGAATGTTGCCGTTCATTTCGGTAGGCTCCGCACCCCCGGATTCCACCGAATATCCGTCCGACGGATATCGTTCCTCCTCTGAGCAACAAGGCAAGCACCCCTTTTGATCATCCCGATAACACCTATGTTCTTGCTCCTGCACCTATTTAATGCATTAGGATCAAATGCTTCAACTGCTTTTGCCACGATAGTTGGACCCACTTCCTTTGCATGACTTAACCTTGTCACAATAAATAGCCGAACCTTGCAACCTAGCATACCTGGTAGTTGCTTGAGCTATGATGTGCCTTATCCTGCTATGCATGCTATGCTTAGAGTTGTGTATGGTCTGTCATTTGGGAGATGAACAGAAATGTGGAATGTGTTCGGTGAGCAAAGGTCGTGTGTTGAACTTGATTTGGTAAAGGTATCGGTGAAAGGCTGTGTAGGAATACATGGTGGGTTGTTTCATTAGAACCGTCCTTAGGACCTGAGTTCCGTGTATGTAATCCAAGACTAGATACTACCACATGCTGGGCCCTGAAATATGACCCCGCTCGGCCTATTAATCGCGTAGTACTCGGTCCAGGAGTCGCAAGTAGTTTCTGGTGTTTATAGTAATGCTGGAGGCCGTGCATGGTGCTGACCTGAGAGGTGGACCGTGATGCGGTAGGCAGTGGCACGGTGTACCAAGTTAACGGTCGTGGCTGACTCCCTCGTTGGGCTTCCGCTTGAAGGTTGCCGAGGTGCATGACGTGCACATGGCGATAAGTGGCGGGAGCGTGTGTGACGAAGTACACCCCTGCAGGGTTATGATCTATTCGAATAGCCGCGTCCGCGGATATGGACTACTTGGAGACATATGTTGTTCATAGATAATTTCAATGACTACTCATAAAATTGTCAAGATAAGCGTGAGTGTCGTGGACGGCATTTCCGTATGGAGACGAAATGATTCCACGATAGTGTATTGTTGTGGTGTTAGTGGACTCGTGTGCGAGAAATCAAGTTGTCAAAACTAATTTCAAAAAGCAAGTTGTCTAGCCACGAGTCAAATGCTGGCTTCCCGCATGAAACCCCACAATACCTTCTTGATACCTTGCATGAGTAGTTAGCCATCCTAAAGTCTTGCTGAGTACCTTCGTACTCATGTTTGCTTAATCATGTTGCAGAGGTTGCTAATAACCCTAATGGAGGGTTCTTCGTAGACATCGACGACGACGAGTAGCTGGTGTCCCAGCTACGATCTGGCCCTACGTCGACTCTGTAGTATAGTCAGGCCATGTGCCTCCTAGCTGCTCTGTCTGTACCCAGACAGCTTATAATTCTTCCGCTGGCTTGTATTGTATGACTGCTATTATGGGTCGTGAGACCCTTAATGTGTAATAATATGTATGTGGCTCTTCCGAGCCTCTTAAATAAAGCTTGTATGCTTATGGTTATGTTGTGATGCCATCGATGTATCTATACATATCGGTATGCCATGCGTACGTGTGTCCTACTTGATATGTATGGGGTTCGAATACCTAGTCGTGAACTTTAGTAGCACTCCTTACAAGGAAATGCCCCTTTGTGATCCAACGAGCCTTGGTAGTTCGCTACTGCTCCGGACGCATTGGATGACCGGCATGTGTCCTTCTTAGCTGCTGTGTCTGTCCCCTTTGGGGAAATGTCACGCGACGTAATGGAGTCCTTGTAGCTTGCTACGACTCGTCTACGTTCGTTGATGACCTACACCTGCTTTGTTAGGTCATGTATGTCTGTCCTTGTGCGGAACTGCCACTTTGGTCTATGACTAGACATGTCGATCCGGGTTCTTTGACATTGGAATGCTAGCGACACGATCGCATACGTGAGTCAAAAGACGCAAACGGACCCGGCTAAGGTAAGGTTGCAGCCGTGGAGTTAACCGTGCGTGAGACCACAAAGAGATGCGATGTGTTACAAGCTGGATTCCTATGGCTTAGGATCGGGGTCCAGACAGCGTTGGTATCAGAGCCTGACTGAATGTAGGATTACTAAGCCAAACTGGTCGAAGTTGAGTCTAGAATTGTTTTAGTTATATATAAGGGAATTGTTTGTGGAAGGGAACGTAACATTCTTGTTCTCTTCTCAAGATATTCTATTCTGGCCATCCTCGTCTTCTCTGCGGGAATTAAGGACTAGGTTACTCATCTTCTCCTAGGCTCGGATTTTTGATCGGTAGATTATAGGACTGCGGGTCGAGAGATATTGGGTTTCCTTTATTCCTAGGAAGCAGGAAGTAAGTTTGATGACCAGAGAGTTGAACTTGATAGTTGAGTGGTGACGCTATTTCATTTTTGGGTTGTCTCAAAATTTGTTTTTGAGCATTTACAGCCGCTATGCTGCCCAATTTTGCATTCAGAGCTCTAATGCTTTTTGCATTACTCTCTATTTACAGATGCCTGGTCGTCCTTCTCGTCAGGTGGTACGTCTGACCAGGTGCATTGATGTACCGGGTCATACTGCCATGCTGGTCAGGATGATGTCGGTGTGCGGTTACCGCTGGTACCCCGAGTACACAGTGGAGGAACAGTACCGAGACTTCAACCAGAGCCAGTACATCTGCACTGTTAGGGTATTTCCAGACTACCTGGAGCGGAGAAGCCAATCCATTGGTCCTATGGGTTGGGAGTCACTGTTGACATGGCAGTACAAGATGCTGCCTATTCAATGCTGACTATTATGAGAGCGAGACATGCACTACTGCAGAATTCAGAGTTCTTCTATGTTCCGGCCTCTCACTCTGGTGAAGAGGGATACCTCCGTGGAGTCTATTTTGATTCTTCTATGGAGGACCCACTTCTGCAGTCCACTGTTGAGATGCTAGAGAACAGAGACAGGGATGCTCGTGCTCTCCGCATGGAGCTTTACGCTACCCGTGCCCGCCTGTGGACAGCTTTGACGCAGCTGGCACCGGTAGTCCAGACAGGGTATGGAGAGATGGAGATGTTGAACCCTGTTAGGACCAATCTTCCGGCCCACGTTGACTGGCCAGCTATAGGAGGAGTCACACCTCTTCGAGGAGCCCTCTTACCACCAGTCAGGGGACCAAGGCCACATCCGTGTCCCTATGGATCCCAGGGATCTCAGGCTAGAGTGTTTCCTGATCCGCAGGTTGAGCTTCCAGGTCATGGAGGTAATCTCCATGAGATGTTCTATGCGGATGCCTAAGCTGTGAGCGGAAGGATAGTTTGGTAGTAGCCGTACGTTCACAGTCGTGTGTGACTTGTGGAGTATGGTAGTAATGTGAAACGAATTCCGGAGGCCTAGATAAATAATGTATAGGAAGCTTGTAAGCCTCTGATGAGTAGTTCCACCATTTCAGTAGTTTGCTCTTCGAGTAAGTTTGTACTGAACTATGTAAGGGTGTGTATGAACCATGGTGTATATATAGCAGTTGCTTGTTACCATGTTGTTCGGATATTCATTTCCGCATTCCGTGTGTTCAGTACATTCTTAATCCATAGCTAGTAATGATATGATATTGGTCTAAGCTATGAGTTTGTTTGTCAGGATGGTGTTCACCAGGTTGAACCGTGCCCCAGCTCATGAGCAAGGTGAGGGTAGTCAAGCGTCGCAGGAAGACCTGCCTCACCCACCTTCTCTGGTAGAAGTGATGCTTGAGGCAGAAAGAAACAAAAGGGAGACCAACCGACTGCTAGAGCGTATTGAGCAGAATACGGCTCGACATCCTAGGAATGCTGCAGTATCCCTCAATGACTTTGTGAAGCTGAATCCTCCAAAGTTTCATCATTCCGTCAATCCCCTCGACGCTGATGACTGGCTATGCAGCATTTCACGCAAGATTCGCTCTGCGAATGTGTCTGAGGCCGACAAGGTGACCTTGGCGACGTATTTCCTGGAGGGACCCGCCAATCTGTGGTGGGAGAATTTTGAAGCTATGCGTCCCGCTGAACTAGTGGCCACATGGGCAGACTTCAGTGCAGCTTTTCGTCTGCACCATATTCCAGAGGGCCTGATGGACAGAAAGAGAGAGGAGTTCTGTGCCTTCACTCAGGGCAAGTTGTCTGTGGATGCCTATAGCCGCGAGTTCGGTAATCTCGCCCGCTATGCAACAGAGGAGGTGTCTACCGACGCCAAGAAGCAAGCAAGATTCCGTAAGGGTCTGAGCCCTGAGCTCCGTCGAGATCTGCGCCTCCATGAGTGTGCAAGCTTTCAGGCCCTGGTCAACAAAGCGATCAGTGCGGAGACTGGTCATACTGACTTTGAAGCCACAAGGAAGCACTCCCGTGACTTTGGCTCGTCTTCTGGTTCCGCGTTTCCAAAACACAGGTTGTGGGTTCCAAACAGTTCTCTGCCGCCAAGATACACTCCGAGGCCATCCTATGTGGCGCCTCAGACAAATCAGGCCAACCCTCCAGCAAAAGCTTATGGTGGTCCAGCTGGCAATGCTGCACCACGTGCCAACCAGGTGATATGCTACAAGTGTGGAGAACCAGGGCATTATTCCCGTGAGTGTCCTCAGAATGTGGGTGCCAAGCAACCCGGAAAGTCTGTCGGGCAGGCCAAGTCGGGCAAAGCGTTTTATGTGAAGCCAACTCCTGCACGTGGCCGTGTGAACTATGTGTCAGCAGAAGAAGCTGCAGAAGATCCCGACGTCATGCTGGGTACGCTTCTTGTTAATCATCACCCAGCGTCCGTTCTCTTTGACACTGGGTCTTCTCATTCCTTCATTTCAGAAAGTTATGCACAGTTGCATAACATGTCATTTTGTGATATGCCAATCCCATTGGTGGTCCAAACCCCTGGTAGTAAGTGGCAAACCTCTAGGATAACCTATGACAATGAAATTCTAGTAGACAGGCTAGTTTTTCTAGCCTCATTGATAGCATTGAAATCTTCGGATATTAATATCATCTTGGGCATGGACTGGTTGTCAGCTCACTATGCCAAGATTGATACTCACTCTAGAAATGTCCAGCTTACCCATCCCTCGGGTGAGATAGTAAATGTCTCTACTCGAGTTGCCAAATGCCAGCTCTATTACTTAAATGCCAACCCTCTTCCGGAACTTGAAGACATTCTGGTAGTCCGTGACTTCCCGGATGTTTTTCCAGAGGAACTGCCAGGAATTCCACCTGACAGAGATGTAGAGTTTGTGATAGATCTTGTTCCGGGAACTGTTCCAATAGCCAGAAGACTTTATAAGATGGCACCCCTGGAGCTAGACGAACTTAAAAAGCAATTAGATGAGGCCTTGAACAAGGGTTTCATTCGTCCTAGCTCTTCTCCTTGGGCTTGTCCCGTCCTCTTCGTCAAGAAGAAAGACGGAACGGATCGGATGGTTGTAGATTACCGACCAGTTAACCTGGTCACCATAAAGAACAAGTATCCGCTCCCCAGGATCAACGATCTGTACGATCAGCTCGCTGGATCCTCAGTCTTCTCCAAAATGGATTTGAGGTTGGGATACCATCAAATCAAGATTAAGAACGGGGATATTCCAAAAACGGCCTTTGTTACTCGTTATGGCCAATATGAGTACACCGTTATGTCCTACGGATTAACCAATGCCCCAGCCACCTTCTCTCGACTGATGAATTCAATCTTTATGGAGTACTTGGATAAATTCGTCGTAGTATACCTCGATGGTATTCTCACCTACTCCAAGAATGAACAAGAACATGCCGAGCATCTAAGGCTGGTATTGATGAAACTTCGAGAGCATCGCCTTTATGCCAAATTTTCAAAATGTGAATTCTGGTTACCAGAAGTGACCTATCTAGGCCACGTAATCTGTGGTAAGGGTATTGCTGTCAATCCCGAGAGAGTTCAAGCTGTCCTTGATTGGACTCAACCTGAATCGGTTAAGCAAGTTAGGAGTTTTCTTGGTCTAGCGAGCTATTGTCGCCGCTTCGTCGAGAATTTCTCCAAGGTTGCAAAGCCTCTGACTGAACTCCTCAAGAAGGATAAAAAGTTCGAGTGGACACCACAGTGTGAGCATAGTTTTCAGGAACTGAAAAGAGGCCTGACTTCCGCACCTGTGTTGCTACCACCAGATTTTTCTAAGGACTTTGTTATCCATTGCGACGCCTCGCGACAAGGATTAGGTTGCATTCTCATGCAAGATCGTCATGTGATCGCATAGGCATCTCGACAGTTGCGTCCACATGAGGATAATTATCCCACACATGACCTTGAGCTTGCAGCTGTGGTCCATGCACTAAAAACCTGGCGACATTACCTTCTGGGTAATCGTTGCGAAATATTCACTGATCACCAAAGTCTGAAATATATCTTCACCCAGCCGGATTTGAATCTCAGGCAAAGACGGTGGGTTGAGTTGATCTCGGATTACGACTTAGGGATAACTTACACCCCGGGGAAGGCCAATGTTATGGCCGATGCACTAAGTCGTAAATCTTATTGTAACAATTTGATGCTACAACAAGGTCAACCACTTCTCCATGAGGACTTTTGGAAGTTGAATCTTCATATTGTCCCTCAAGGATTCCTTTCTACCCTGGTGGCGAAGCCTACTCTTAAGGATCAAATTATAGCTGGCCAAAAGCGTGACAAGGGTATATCACAGATCAAGGAGAATATTTTTAGCGGAAACGCTAAATAATTTTCCATGAATGATCAAGGTGTGGTGTTCTTTCAGAATCGTTTAGTGGTTCCTAAGAACCCACATCTAAGGCAGTTAATCCTTAAGGAGGCTCATGATTCCCCTCTCACCATTCATCCCGGTAGTACTAAGATGTATCAGGACCTACACCAGAGGTTCTGGTGGACTAGGATGAAGAGAGAAATTGCTGAGTTCGTTGCTAACTGCAACGTTTGTCGTCGAGTTAAGGCAGAACATCAAAGGCCTGCTGGCACCCTTCAACCTTTAGCTATTCCTGAATGGAAATGGGATAAAGTTAGCATGGATTTCATTACCGGATTTCCCAAGATCAAGAAAGGAAACAATGCTATCTTTGTGGTCATTGACCGTCTTTCCAAAGTGGCTCATTTTCTTCCTGTTCGTGAGAGTATAACAGCTAGCCAGCTAGCAAAGTTATATATCTCTCGAATAGTGTCTCTTCATGGTGTTCCCCTGGAAATTAACTCGGACCGTGGAAGTATCTTTACTTCTTGCTTCTGGGAAAGTTTTCAGAATGCCATGGGGACTCACTTATCTTTTAGCACTGCTTTCCATCCCTAGTCAAGTGGTCAAGTAGAAAGAGTGAATCAAATCCTAGAAGATATGCTCCGAGCTTGTGTTATTTCGTTCGGTATGAATTGGGAGAAGTGCCTTCCATTCGCCGAATTCGCTTATAACGATAGTTATCAATCAAGCTTGGGCAAAGCCCCTTTTGAAGGTCTCTATGGACGTAGATGTCGAACACCTCTTAATTGGTCAGAAACCGGAGAGAGGCAACTCTTTGGCCCGGACATGATCCAGGATGCCGAAGAGCAGGTTCGCATTATTCGTGAAAAGTTGAAAACAGCCCAGTCTCGTCAAAAGAGCCAATATGATCATCATCATAAGGCTGTGACCTTTGAAGTTGACGAGAAGGCTTACCTTCGGGTTACACCTTTGAAAGGTACCCATCGTTTCGGTATCAAGGGCAAGTTGGCTCCTCGTTACATTGGACCTTTCCGCATTCTTGCCAAACGAGGAGAAGTTGCCTACCAGTTGGAACTTCCTCCGCATATTTCCAAGGTTCATGATGTTTTCCACGTCTCGCAACTCAGGCGTTGCTTTTCGGATCCTATCCGTGAAGTGGACCACGAAACGCTTGATCTCCAAGATAACCTTTCTTACCGAGAATACCCCGTGCGTATTCTTGATCAAGCTGAGCGTACCACTCGACGTCGAAATCTCTAGTTTCTTAAAGTTCAATGGTCAAATCATTCTGAAAAGAAGGCAACTTGGGAAAGAGAGGATCGTCTCCGACTTGAATATCCTGCGTTTTTTCCGACGACTTCTAAATCTCGGGACGAGATTCTTTTGAGTGGGGGTGAGTTGTCACATCCCTAAACCTTAAGCTAGATAGCATTGTGCTCATGTCTTCTTTGCATTTGCATCCAAGAAGTTCCAACAAAAACAACAAAGTGGCAAAGGAAAAACTCTAAACCCTAGCCACCATTTCAATTAAAGGAAAATTCAACTAGTTCAAAATCAATGAACCCAAAATGGCCTCAAGAAATGTCCAAACATTCTGATAAATCATGAAAGCAAATGAGCATTGGAGGAAACTATTTTCTTGACACTTTAAGCATTTTAAATAAATGCAAAAGCCAGTGGTTTCAAATTCAAAAATTTGAAAACAGAAGCTATAATTTTCCAAAAATGTTGAAAGTCTTGGAAATGAGTGGGGATATTATAACAAATATTTCAGGAGGTCAAAATTAGTTTTTACGTTTTGTTTTGGAGCTGAAATAAATAGCAAAGCAACAAATAGCAAAACAGAAAAACAGAAAAGGAGAAAATAGAGAAAATCTTACCTGACGCCCACGCCAGGCCCAGCCCATCTCGCCGCTCGTCCCCTTCCCCGCGCCAGTACGCAGCAGGAGGTGGCCGCCGCCTCCTCCGGCGCGGCCACGCACCTGCGTGCCTGCCTGGCCGCCGGTTCGCGCTGGCGACGGCGGGGATAAGCTCCCCAGAGCCTTCCCTATCCATTCCCCGCCTCAGTTCTTCCCCTCCGCCCGGATCTCCTCCCCCTCCCTGCTGCCGCCATTAGAGCCGAGCTCGAGCTCGAGCTGGCCGTGCCCCTGGCCATAGGATCTCCTCCGCGAGCACGCCATAAGCTCCGCCTCGTCGCCCTGGTCGTCTCTGCAGAAGCCGAAGTCCCCTCGAGCCCTGCAACGCCCGCAACGTCGTCGTCTTCTTCCTCCGGCCGCCGGACATCTCCCGTCGATTCGTCGCCCCCAGGCCTTCCTCGAGCCGTCTGAGCTCTTCTCTGCACTCCCTGTGAGCATGCGGTGGTTTTCCCTAATCTTTCCCCGTCGATCCCCTCCTCTAGCCCTAGTTCCACCGGAGCCCGACGAGCACCGCCGCTGCCGCTCGTCGCCGGTAGCCCTCCGATGTCCAGCTCGTCCTCCCGTGAGCACCAGGAGCTCCAGGACGACGCGTAGATGCCGTAGAAGCTAAGATCTAAGCGTGGAACCCTTTGTTTCAAGCCCCCCGACGACGCCCGAGCTTCGGCCGCCGCTCCGGCTCGTCGCCGACGCCTCTTCCGGCGACCCTACCCTCCCAGTTGGTCCTGCCAGATCGGCCGCTTCGCGAGCTAGCTGTAGCTGCCATCTGCGTGCGATTTGGTGCTGTGCAGCGCCGTCTAGGTCGCCTCCGGCGAGCCCTCCGCCGCGGGTTTGGTCGCCGGCGACCACCCTCCGGTGGCCGTCGACGTGGCCGGCCATTAGGGCCTAATCGCCCTCCCCTGAGTCGCTGCCAGAGGGCCCCACGCCTGGTCAAACCCCAATTAGGGGCTGGTCAGCGCGGGATTAGCCCAGAGAGGCTGACCAGTGGGGCCCCCCTGTCAGGTTTGACCTGCACAGGTCGGCTGACCTGCTGACGTCAGCCTGATGCAATAAATGGAATTTCCAGTATAAAAATAATTCAGGAAATTGCTAAAAATTGCAAAAATCATAGAAATTAATCTGTAACTCCAATGAAAATAATTTATATATGAAAAAGTATCAGAAAAATTCAAAGATTCTGATTATGCTATTTTCAGCTATGTTTGAAAAATTTACAGAACCCTAAATTGTGAAATAAGGAATAATTCAATTATTTTAATCACTTTATAAATGGAATTTGCAAAAATATCCAAATTTCATTATAAATGCAATGATCACACACTGCCCTAGATGTAAATTAGTACCATAACATGACATTTCATGCATGTTAACATTAGGTTGATCTGAGCATCAGGTCGAATCAATTAAACCGGTATCCGGGAATACCCGTTTGAATTGCTATTCGAATGTGATTCAAATCAACTCTAAACCCAAAACACCTTGATTATAATAACTTATCACTTTGCATTCTCATGCCATGCTCATGCATCATTTTGATTGTATATGTTTGTTATTGAATGTTACCGTTCATTTCGGTAGGCTCCGCACCCCCGGATTCCACCGAATATCCGTCCGACGGATATCGTTCCTCCTCTGAGCAACAAGGCAAGCACCCCTTTTGATCATCCCGATAACACCTATGTTCTTGCTCCTGCACCTATTTAATGCATTAGGATCAAATGCTTCAACTGCTTTTGCCACGATAGTTGGACCCACTTCCTTTGCATGACTTAACCTTGTCACACTAAATAGCCGAACCTTGCAACCTAGCATACCTGGTAGTTGCTTGAGCTATGATGTGCCTTATCCTGCTATGCATGCTATGCTTAGAGTTGTGTATGGTCTGTCATTTGGGAGATGAACAGAAATGTGGAATGTGTTCGGTGAGCAAAGGTCGTGTGTTGAACTTGATTTGGTAAAGGTACCGGTGAAAGGCTGTGTAGGAGTACATGGCGGGTTGTTTCATTGGAACCGTCCTTAGGACCTGAGTTCCGTGTATGTAATCCAAGACTAGATACTACCACATGCTGGGCCCTGAAATATGACCCCGCTCGGCCTATTAATCGCGTAGTACTCGGTCCGGGAGTTGCAAGTAGTTTCTGGTGTTTATAGTAATGCTGGAGGCCGTGCATGGTGCTGACCTGAGAGGTGGACCGTGATGCGGTAGGCAGTGGCACGGTGTACCAAGTGGCACCCGGATGGTGGGCTTGGGAACCCTGCGCACATCGTTTGAGGCCATGGCGGAAACCTCGGCCGGACTTCCGTACGGGTTACTCTCAGATAGGCGATAAACCTGGACTAGGTACTAGCGTGGTTAACGGTCGTGGCCGACTCCCTCGCTGGGCTTCCGCTTGAAGGTTGCCGAGGTCCATGACGTGCACATGGCGATAAGTGGCGGGAGCGTGTGTGACGAAGTACACCCCTGCAGGGTTATGATCTATTCGAATAGCCGCGTCCGCGGATATGGACTACTTGGAGACAGATGTTGTTCATAGATAATTTCAATGACTACTCATAAAATTGTCAAGATAAGCGTGAGTGTCGTGGACGGCATTTCCGTATGGAGACGGAATGATTCCACGATAGTGTATTGTTGTGGTGTTAGTGGACTCGTGTGCGAGAAATCAAGTTGTCAAAACTAATTTCAAAAAGCAAGTTGTCTAGCCACGAGTCAAATGCTGGCTTCCCGCATGAAACCCCACAATACCTTCTTGATACCTTGCATGAGTAGTTAGCCATCCTAAAGTCTTGCTGAGTACCTTCGTACTCATGTTTGCTTAATCATGTTGCAGAGGTTGCTAATGACCCTAATGGAGGGTTCTTCGTAGACATCGACGACGACGAGTAGCTGGTGTCCCAGCTACGATCTGGCCCTACGTCGACTCTGTAGTATAGTCAGGCCATGTGCCTCCTAGCTGCTCTGTCTGTACCCAGACAGCTTATAATTCTTCCGCTGGCTTGTATTGTATGACTGCTATTATGGGTCGTGAGACCCTTAATGTGTAATAATATGTATGTGGCTCTTCCGAGCCTCTTAAATAAAGCTTGTATGCTTATGGTTATGTTGTGATGCCATCGATGTATCTATACATATCGGTATGCCATGCGTACGTGTGTCCTACTTGATATGTATGGGGTTCGAATACCTAGTCGTGAACTTTAGTAGCACTCCTTACAAGGAAATGCCCCTTTGTGATCCAACGAGCCTTGGTAGTTCGCTACTGCTCCGGACGCATTGGTTGACCGGCATGTGTCCTTCTTAGCTGCTGTGTCTGTCCCCTTTGGGGAAATGTCACGTGACGTAATGGAGTCCTTGTAGCTTGCTACGATTCGTCTACGTTCGTTGATGACCGACACCTTCTTTGTTGGGTCATGTATGTCTGTCCTTGTGCGGAACTGCCACTTTGGTTTATGACTAGACATGTCGATCTGGGTTCTTTGACATTGGAATGCTAGCGACACGATCGCATACGTAAGTCAAAAGACGCAAACGGTCCCGGCTAAGGTAAGGCTGCAGCCGTGGAGTTAACCGTGCGTGAGACTACAAAGAGATGCGATGTGTTACAAGCTGGATTCCTATGGCTTAGGATCGGGGTCCCGACACCCAAAGTGTAAACTCAAAGCAACGGACAAGTGTATTAATGAACTATGCGTAAGGTAAACAATCCTTGCAACCGTGGTCACAAGCATCGTTGTTTTCTCCCTAGTGTCAACAACCACATCCCCGAGTCTCATGTTTCTGTCACTCAAGCTAGACATCGAGGGGCACGAACCCGCAATCATGCATAACGCTGCCTCTTGGAGTTACGATCTACTACTTGGCCAAAGCCATATAAAGGAACGGAGAACATGCATGAATCACTAAGGAACATAATATAAAAGGATAATCAAATATATAACTCATAACAACCTGAACATAATCTCATAATCCATTGGATACCAAGAAACCGAGCATAGCAATAGGAAGAGAATTACATAGATGCCTTGATCATGTAGGGAAGGTCACAAGGAGTAACCATTGAAGCACAAGATTGGAGAGAAGAGATCACATAGCTACTGGTCATGGACTCATGGTCCAAGGAGTACTACTCACGGCACGTCCGGGAAGCGTCGATGGTGCTGCAGAAGCTCCCGGAGGTCAATCCTCCCTCCGGCAGGGTGCCAGGAAGAGGTCTCCTGATGCTCCCGATCTCGGAAGCACCGCGGCGGCGGAACGATGGAGAAATTTGTGATTCCAAAAACTCTGCAAGGGTTTCCTCATGGATCTCTAAATATAAGCCAAAGGAGGGCACCGGAGAAGGTGGTACCCACCCAGGCGACCTCCGCGCGAGGCCTAGGGTCTGGCCACGCCAGCAGGCCGCCCGGGAGGCCCCTGGCCCCCCTCTAGCCCTCCTTCGGTGATCCCGAAGCTTCTGTTTCACTGATTTTTTTATATATTTTTCTGGATTTTTTCGGGCTTCGGAAAATTGGGTAAAAGCCCCTGAAAAAAGACATCAGCAGACAGAAACTGGCACTGGGTGCACTGAGTTAGTAGGTTAGTCTAAATATGTGTAAAATGATATAAAGTGTAGCAAAACATATAACAATGTCACCCAAAAGATCATGGAACAAGCATAAATTATAGATAAGTTTGGGACGTATCAACATCCCCATGCTTAATTTTTGCTCGTCCTCGAGTAGATAAATGATAACTCAATAATTTATGTGGTGACATGCTAACACACATATAAGAACTTCAAAGTAAAGCAAGTGACATATGCAATTCAAGTCAAGACAATAACAAGCAAGAGTATATATCTAGTATTGAATTTAGCAAAGTAAGAGCATAAAGGTGCAAGAGCTCTTGCTGTCCATGACTCGAATATCTCCAAATGGTGTTTGCGTGCAAGAAGTGGGAGATGGGTTCAGATACAAAAAAAAAATTAATTGAGAACTCAATCTACTAAACCTCACACTTAGTCTCCTTCGAAATCTTATTTTGACTCATCCCAGACCACTTGTCATGCACAAGTCAAAATGATCCTCTATATTTCGACTTTGAGCACTCATGCAATGGATGAGCGTAAGCAAGATATGTTGGCACTTAGGATGGAAAATAGAATAATGATGGGGAAGGAAGACAAAAAGGTGTGAAAGGCTCACACCAATGAGTACAACCATAGGCGAGAGAAAGCCAAATGATAGATATGATGTGAGGAGTAGGTATTGTCATGTAAGCGATGCACATATGAGCTAAGGTAAGCTCTCCAATGGAACTAGTGGGGGTGCATCCAACTTGGTTGCTCATAAATACCTAGAGCTCATTTGAGGAGGCTCATCACTGGAATATGCAAACCAAGTTCTATAGTGTAAGGATCCCCACATAGTTATGCATGAAAGATAATCTCTATGTAGTACCAATATAGTAATGGAGTACAAGTGTGGATCTTTGATGACCCACAAGTATAGGGGATCAATCGTAGTCCTTTCGATAAGTAAGAGTGTCGAACCCAACGAGGAGCAGAAGGATCCGACAAGTGATTTTCAGCAAGGTAATATCTGAAAGCACTGAAATTATCGGTAACAAGTGATTCTATGGTGAGATGATTCGTAGCAAGCAACAAGTAACAAAAGTAGCAACGGTGCAGCAAAGTGGCCCAATCCCTTTTTTAGCACGGGACAAGCCTGGACAAAGTCTTATAGGAGGAAAAACGCTCCTGAGGACACACTGGAATTTCTGTCATGCTAGTTTTCATCATGTTCATATGATTCGCGTTCGTTACATTGATAGTTTGATATGTGGGTGGACCGGCGCTTGGGTACTGACCTTACTTGCACAAGCATCCCACTTATGATTAACCCCTCTCGCAAGCATCCCAAACTACGAAAGAAGAATTAAGACAAAGTCTAACAATAGCATTAAACTAGTGGATCCAATTCAGCCCATCACGAAGCAACGCATAAACTAGGGTTTAAGCTTCTGTCACTCTAGCAACCCATCATCTACTTACTACTTACCAATGCCTTAATCTAGGCCCAAATAATGGTGAAGTGTTATGTAGTCGATGTTCACATAACACCACTAGAGGAAAAACAACATACAACACATCAAAATATCGAACGAATACCAAATTCACATGACTACTACTACCATGACTTATCCCATGTCCTCAGGAAGAAAAGTAACTACTCACAAAGCATAATCCTATTCATGACCAGAGAGGTAATGAGTAGCATCAAGGATCTGAACATAAACTCTTCCACCAAATAATCCAACTAGCATCAACTACAAGGAGTAATTAACACTACTAGCAACCTTACAAGTACCAATCGGAGTCGTGAGACGGAGATTGGTTACAAGTGATGAACTAGGGTTTGGAGATGAGATGGTGCTGATGAAGATGTTGATGGTGACGAGTCCCCTCCGATGAGAAGAGTGTTGGTGATGACTATGGCGATGATTTCCCCCTCCGGGAGGGAAGTTTCTCCGGCAGGATCGTCCTGTCGGAGCTCTAGATTGGTTTTGCTCAAGTTCCACCTCATGGCGGCGGCGAATCATCCGAAAAGCTCCCTTCTGATTTTTTCCGGACGAAACCCTTCATATAGCAAAAGATGAGCGCCGGAGGGGCAACAGGGGGCCCACAAGCCCCTTGGCCCGGCCTGGCAGGCTTGTAGCCTCCAGATGGCACCCCTCTTGTACATATTCCGCCCAGTATTTTTTATATATTCCCAAAAAATTCCACGTTGATTTTCACGGCTTTTGGAGTTGCGCAAAATAGGCATCTCAAACTTGCTCCTTTTTCAGGCCATAATTCCAGCTGCAGGCGTTCTCCCCCTTCATGTAAACCTTGCAAAATAAGACAGAAAAAGGCATAAGTGTTGTACCTCGAAGTGTATGAACAGCCCAAAAAGCAATAAATATCAACATGAAAGCATGGTGCAAAATGGACGTATCAATCTTTCAAAAGGAATAGTAGTGTTCCCCCTTCTCTCTTTTTATTTCTCTTTTTTTATTGTTTTGTGGCCTCTTTGGCTCTTTCTTTTTATCTCTCATTTGTCCTATTTGGGATCTTTTCTTTTTCCTCTTTGGGATCTTTTCCTCACTTAAGGGCAACACTCTATGTTTTACATGAATAGAAATAAAAATTATCACACTTCATAAGAAGTACTCAACATAAAGACAAGTGAAAACTATCATGATGTATGCAAATGTATGCCTCTGCCAGTGTAGCAGGATATGCAATGATACTAGCACGTTATGTAGCAGTAATGAGGACAAGGCCCAGCTAGCATGCGGCTCTACGATCAAGAAAAAACATGTATTCATGAAGATCGAGTCATGAGATGATGGATGTCACATGGAAATGTATCTCGGAAAGGCTATGGAAATGCCTTAATAGGTAGGTATGGTGGTTGTTTTCAGGAAAGATATAATGAGTCTTATGTATGACAGAGCGTAACATGTCATGGGTTTGGATGCACCGGCGGAGTTTGCACCAACTCTCAGTGTGAGAAAGGGCAATACACGGTATCGAAGAGGCTAGCAAAATATAAATGGTGGAAGTGCCAAAAGTCAAATACTCAGATTAGTCCGAAGAACTCATACACTTATTGTCTGTAACTCTCTATCTAGTTCGGAAATTCTCAAAGATACAAGAACCCCGAGGAGGAATGTTTGGGGGTTTGGTTATCCTTGCGCATCCTCGACTCATGGTAACGTGATGGTACTCTATATATTCCAACCCCTTCAGAGGTTAGCGATCAATTTAGTAGCTAGAGTTTTCAACTGATATTTATTTTTTGAAAAACACATGGATTTCCCAAAATACGACACCTATCACTAATAGTCTCAAGATCTTGGCACCAATAGTCCAAACATTACTCAAATCAATACCTCAAAACTATTGCAAGTTACTACTATACTTAAATAGCAACCTCAATTACCTACTCATGCAAGACACACAACTCAGTGCAACAAGCCAACTCTCTAAACAAGATAAGCATGATAACTCAAGAGAGTTCCAAAATAAACCTAAATAAAATCTATTAAAAAGATAAGCATGAAATCTAAAAGGTAAGCATGACAGTAGCTACAAAAAGATGAAGAACACACAAAAAGGATAAGCATGAAAAGCTATGTTCTACTCTAGAGTGGAATGGAGCGCGCGTGTGTCTCTCCCAAACAAGGTAGGATAGGTTCCGACTTGTTATGAACAACAAGAAAAACTAAAACAAATTGTAAAGCAAATAGCGGGACTCTCCAAGCATAGCACATATCATATGAAATGATAAAACTATATCAAGGAGATGGACGAACTGGTGATTGTTGATAGAGAAGGGGATGCACGGGGGCATCCCCAAGCTTAGACGCTTGAGTCTCCTTGAATGTTTCTTGGGATTCATGGGGGCATCCCCAATCTTGAGCTCTTGACACTCCTTTATCTTCTTTCATCATCTCTCCCGTCGCATACTTGCAAAGTCCCTTCATACAAAACTCATCATAAGCTGATTAGAGTGGTTAGTTCCCCTAATAAAAGAATTCAATACGTGCTGGAAATAAAGATTTTCATGAAAATATACTGCTTCTCATGAATGCAAAAACATTTTTGCAAATAAAACTCAAGCTTAGGATTCGCAAAACAATGAAAACACAAAACATGGCAGAATTTGTGAAAAACAGAATAGCAGGTAGTAAATAATTTATTCGGGGCAACTTGTGCAACTCAAATCAAAGAACTCAGAACAGATGCCATAAAGACAATTATATATATATATCATTTTGTCAAAAAAATTGATATCAAAAATATTATCTGGTGATTTTTGGCGAATTTTTCCGTCAAGCAGACAGAATTTGTTTCTCGACAACATGTCACAATTTTTTAACTTTCTTGCAATCGGAGGCTGTAACTTGGAACAAAGCTTAAAAATAAAGATACAATGATGTTGCTACAGTAGTAACACACATCAAGACCACTAAAACAGAAAGTAAAAACATATTGGGTTGCCTCCCAACAAGCGCTTTCTTTTATGCCTTTGAGCTAGGCATAATGCAAGAAGATCAAGTGTTATCAACTCCAAAAGAATAACTTGCCCGAGTAACGGACTCATAAGGTAGCTTAATATTCTTTCTAGGGAAGTGTTCCATTCCCTTTTTAAGAGGAAATTGGAATTTAATAATTCCCTCTTTCATGTAAATGATAGCACCAACGGTGCGGAGAAAAGGACGTCCCAAAATAATTGGACATGAAGGATCACATTCAATGTCCATAATAAGAAAAACAACAGGCACATAATTATCATTGGCAATAATTAGCACATCATCAATTCTCAATAAAGGTTTCTTTATGGAAGAATCAACAAGACGAACACCAAAATAACATGGATCATAAGGTTTCCAATCAAGCATCTCAAACATTATTTTGGGCATAACGCAGGCACTAGCTCCAACATCACACAAAACAAAGCAAGAGATATTATTCAATTTAATTTTAACCATAGGATCCCAACCATCATCTAGCTTCCTAGGATTAGAAGTCTCTAGCTTGATTTTCTCCTCCCTAGATTTTATAAGAGCATTGGTAATATGCTTGGTGAAGGAAATATTGAGTGTACTAGTGTGGGGGTCTTTAGCCATTATTTGCAAAAAGGTGATAACTTTGGAGAGACTAAAATTGTCAAAATCAAGGTTACTACCATTAATTAAACTGGTAGTAATGTCATCTAAGCTCATTATTTTGGTAGTCTCTAAATTCATAGGACCTTCTTGTCCTATAGTTGAGGTATTAGCATCACCATTAATAGGTCCATTGGGAATAGGAGTGTGATGGGTGCTAAAAGTTTTGAGGTCCTCAACAACTTGTATAGTAGCAATGGTAGTGTGTGTAGGAAGGCTCTTAATTGTCTCTTCCTCTTCCTTTTCTCTAGCCCATCTCTCTTTAAGTTTGGCTAGCATTCTTATGTTCTCATTAATTTGGACTTGGATAACATTCATGGGTGTTGTGTTCCTCTCCTCAAGTGGGGAAGTTCTAATTTTAAGCATCTCTACATCATGAGCTATGTTGTCCACCTTCAAAGAGAGACTATCTAATTTCTGTAGTTTCTCTTCTACACTCTTGTTGAAGGCTTTTTGGGAAGTGATAAAATCATTAAGCATGCTCCCAAATTCAGAAGTGGAGTTTTTGGTGCTAGGATAATTGTTGTTGTTCCCATAGTTGTTGTATGGGAACGGTCTAGGATTGCTACCAAAATTACTCATATAGGAATTGTTATTGAAGTTGTTCCTAGAAATAAAATTAACATCCACTTGCTCTCTTTCTTGAGGAACCAAATAATTTAATGTAACATCATGAGGATCAATAGGAGCCTTCATAGTAAGTAGAGTCATGATCATGTCAACCTTATCATTAAGGGAGGAGATCTCCTCAACAGAGTTTACATTCCTACCTATTGGAGCTCTCTCGATGTGCCATCGAGAATAATTTGTCATCATCTCATCCAATAGCTTTGTGGCAGCACCAAGTGTAGTTCACATAAAGGTTCCCCCCGCGGCCGAGTCTAACAGATTCCGCGAGGCAAAGTTCAATTCTGCATAGAAAGTTTGGATAACTATCCAAGTAGTCAAACCATAAGTAGCGCAGTTCTTAACAAGAGATTTCATATGTTCCCAAGCTTGATCAACATGTTCATTATCCAATTGCCTAAAATTCATAATGTTACTCCTCAACTGGATAATCTTAGCAGGCTCATAATACTTCCCAATAAAAGCATCTTTGCACTTATCCCAAGAATCTATGCTATTCCTAGGCAAAGATAGAAGCCACACTTTAGCTCCTCCTATCTAGAAGAGTGGAGTCCTCGGCAATGGCGCCAGAAATTCGCTTGATGATGAGTTGATGTATATACTTCTCGCCCCTCGTTGGACCCCAAGTGGAAGGTGGAGATCTAGTTAGCAAAAAATTTCCCTTACAGAGACTATAAGGTTTATCGAACTAGGAGGACTCCTAGGCTCAACAAGTAGGTGTCGCCTATCCTGGTCAGCTGAAGACGTCGACCTGCACACACAACACATTAATTTGGTCCCAACGAGTACTGAGAGGTTGTCAATCTCTCCGGCCTTGTAGTTTGCAAAGCATCAAAACACAAGCGGGAATGTAATAGTGATTGCAACGGGAAAGTAAATAAAGTGGTAAATTATGGAGCTGTAAGCAATGATGCTGTTATGGACCGGAGTCACATGATGTTCACTAGTGATTTCTCTCTCCAAAAGACGATAAACAACTATGCTAGGGTAAACAAATCACAGTTGGGCAATTGACAGAATTATGATCGCACCGCAATGCTAATTATGCTCCTTGATAGTTAGAGGTTCAATAGTAATGGGCAGTACGCCAAGACAAGTAGACCGTTTATTAAGTTGCGAGCCCCACCCAAAGTGTAAACTCAAAGCAACGGACAACTGCATTAACGAACTATGCGTAAGGTAAACAATCCTTGCAACCGTGGTCACAAGCACCGTTGTTTTCTCCATGGTGGCAACAAGCACATCCCCTAGTCTCATGTTTCTATCACTCAAGCTAGACATCTAGGGGCCCGAACCCACAATCATGCATAACGCTCTCTCTTGGAGTTACGATCTACTACTTGGCCAAAGCAATAAAAAGCAACGGAGAAATGCATGAATCAATAAGATACATAATATAAAAGGATAATCAAATATATAATTCATAACAATCTGAACATAATCTCATAATCCATCGGATCCCAACAAACCGAGCATAGCAATAGCAAGGGAATTACATAGATGCCTTGATCATGTAGGGCAGCACACAAGGACTAACCATTGAAGCACAAGATTGGAGAGAAGACATCACATATCGACTGGTCATGGACTCATGGTCCAAGGAGGACTACTCATGGCACGTCCGTGAAGCCTCCATGGCGGTGGAGAAACTCCCGGAGGTCAATACTCCATCCGGTAGGGTGCCGGGAAGAGGTCTCCTGATGCTCCCGATCTCGGAAGCGCTGTGGCGGCGGAGCGATGGAGAAATTTGCGATTCCAGAAAGTCTGCGAGGGTTTCCTCACGGATCTCTAAATATAGGCCAAAGGAGGGCACCGGAGGAGGTGGGTCCCACCTAGGCGACCTCCTGGCACGGCCTAGTGCTTGGCAGTGCCAGCGGGCCGCCTCGGAGGCCCCTGGCCCACCTCTGTCGCTCCTTCGATGATCCCGAAGCTTCTGTTTCGATGATTTTTTTGTATATTTTTCTGGATTTTTTCGGGCTTCAAAAAATTGCGTAAAAGCCCCTGCAAATAAGACATCAGCTGACAGAAACTAGCACTGGGTGCACTGAGTTAGTATGTTAGTCCAAATATGTGCAAATGATATAAAAGTGTAGCAAAACATATAACAATGTCACCCAAAAGATGATGTTACAAGTAGAAATTATAGATACGTTTGGGACGTATTAGTGCCCCTAAGCCATCAGGGCGCACGAGGGGGTGGGCATGTGATATGATGGAGACGTATCTATAATTTTTTATTGTTCCATTCTATAATATTATCACTCGAGGATACTTTTAGGGCATTTATTTATTGATACATATTATTTTTGAGTACTAACCTATTAACCAAGTGCCAAGTGCTAGTTATTCTTTTCTGCATGTTTTTGGCTTTTCAGGTTTACAGTACCAAACGGAGTCCAAATACCACGGAAGTTTTTGATGATTTTTTCTGGACCAAAAGAAGACCTAGTTGCTTCGGGAGAAGACCCGAGGCCACACGAGGTCCCCACAAACCAATAGGGATCACCGAGAGAGGTGTCAGCGCACTGTTAGCTTGTGGGCCCCTTTAGCTCTCCTGACCTCATTCTCTGGCTTATAAATTCTCATATATTCAAAAAAAGCTGGATGAGCTCCTGAAGCATTTTTTTTCTGTCGCAAGTCTTTGTTCCGCCATGTGCCCATATGGAGCCCTGTTCCGATCTCGGAGGGCCTCTACATCAACCTTGATGCTCTCATGGTGATGTGTGAGTAGTTCACAACTGACCTACGGGTCCATGGCTAGTATCTACATGTCTCTCTCTCTCTCTATATATATATATATATGTATATATATATATATGTGTGTGTGTGTGTGTGTGTGAGTGTGTGTGTTCTTCAATACAAAGTTCATCGCATCTTTGCGATGATCTATTCAATGTAATCACTTTGTGCAGTGTGTTTGTTGGGGTCCGACGAATTGTGAGTTTATATTCAGATTATTCATAAAAATATTTAAGTCTTCTCTAAATTACTATATGATTCTTATTTTCATGATTATTATAGCTTCATAAATATCTATGGTCTATTAATTTGGTTTAGCCACCTGGACTGATATATCTTTAGCACAAGGGGTGCGTTGTAGTGGGTTCAGTCTTGCCGTGCTCAATCCTAGTTACAGAAAGGGACATGACACCTATTAGTATTTCTTCCTCTAAGGATAAAATGATGGGTTTGATTCATATTAATTGTATTTTCTTTGTATATATCATGTCATTGTTCTCCAAGCATTACTCTGTTTTACTTAATACTCTAGATGCATTCTGGATAGCGATCGATGGGTGGAGTAATAGTAGTAGATGCAGACAAGAGTTGTTCTACTTGCTTATGGACGTGGTGCCTACATACACATGATCATTGTCATGAATAAATATTGCATAACTATGCCCTTTTATATCAATTGCCCAACTGTAATTTCTTTGCCCGATGTATGCCTTCTTCGAGAGAGATGCCTGATAACCCACAAGTATAGGGGATCGCGACAGTCTTCACAGGTAGTATTTCACACTGATTTATTGATTTGACACAAGGGGATCCAAAGAATATTTATTGCCCATAATAGTTGAGTTGTCAATTCAACCTCACTTGGGATATCTTCATGTAGCAAGTATTTAGTAGCATAGCAAGTGATAGTAGTAACAATAACAGTAATAGTATCAATTATGGTAACAGTAGTAATAGTAACAATTTAGTAGCAGGTGTGATAGTAGTAGCAACAGTAGTAACTTCGCAAAATTCAATATATGTGAAGCGTACGCACGTGCATCGGCAGTGAAAAATGAAGTAAATGACATTGATCATTAAAAAATACACATTAGGGCGACAGAGAACTAGCTCCAATTCATCGATATTATGTAGGCATGTATTTCGTATATAGTCATACATGCTTGCGGTAAGAACTTGCATGACATCTTTTGTCATACCCTCCCGTGGCAGTAGGGTCCTACTGGAAACTTAGGCATATTAAGTCCTCCTTTTAATACAGAACCGGAATGAAGCGTTAACACATTGTGAATACATGAACTCCTCAAACTACGACAGTCACCGAAAACAATCCTAATTATTGTCACCTTGGGGTATGCGGATAAAGACACGTAATAGGTAATCATAACTTGCAAGATAGGATCCAAATCACACTTATATTCATGAAAATATAATAGGTTCACATCTGAAATCATGGCACTCGGGCCTTAGTGACAAGCATTAAGTATAGCAAAGTCATAGTAACATCAATCTCAAAACATAGTGGATACTAGGGTTCAAGACCTACCAAACTTAACTAGATTACATGATCAATCTCATCCAGTTCCACCGCTGTCCAGCAAGCCTACAAAGGAATTACTCATTCTCGGTGGTGAGCATCATGGTAGTGTTGATGGAGAAGGGTTGGTGATGACGACGATGATGAATCCCCTTCTCCAGAGCCCGAAGTGGACTCCATATCAGCCCTCCGAAGGAAGAAAATGAGGTGGTGGTGCCTCCGTCTCATATAACATGATAAATACGTCCCTCCTATTTTTTCTTAGAGAATATGAATTGATAGGACTAGAATTAGGGTCGGAGGAGCCTCCAGGGCCCCACAAGACATCAGGGCGCGTCCTGGGGGCACCCTGTTATCTTGTGGCCCACTGGCACTTCCCCTCTAGCAGGTCTTCACTCCAAAAGTCCTTATCATTTCCAAAAATAATTCACAAAAAGTTTCATCCGATTCCGAGAACTTTTATTTCTTTAAAAAATAACACCAAAGTAGTTCTGCTCGAAATAGTGTCAGTCCGTGTTAGTTTCCTTGAAATCATGCAAATTAGAGGCCAAAATCGGAGCAAAAATGTTTGGAAAAGAAGATACATCTGAGACGTATCAATGCCACTAGAGAACACTATGACCCTTGGGTCTATTCGCATCTAGATTTTCAAATGCTACTATTTCCTTGCTCCCTTTATTTACTTCTATTTATTTTGCAATTTATATTTATCCAACTATCATCTACACAACTTATTTGCTTGTAGGTAACGAGTTCAAGGGGATTGACTACCCTCTTGCCCACGTGTAGTGCATGTGTTTGCTCATTTGTGTAGCGATGAAGGCGAGAGTTGTGTGATCCTCCTATTCGTTAGATAACCTTGGTTCTCACTAAGGAAAATACTTATATATACTGTGTTGCATCATTTCCTCCTGATCAGGGGAAACTCAATGTAGATCACAAGTATCAGGAAGGATTTCTGACATTGTTGTGGGGGAGTATTACCAACTTACTAACAAGTACCCTCCCACAAATTATCATTCACTTGTTCTAATTTTTATTTTTTGTTATACTTTCTTTGATATAAAAACCATAAATATAAAAATATTTACCTTTGCTAGTTTAGTTGTTTTCTTGCTTTACCTGTTCTGCTTGTTACTTTGCTTGCTTGGTCACAATGTCTCCAGATAGATTCTAGAGTTGGGACTTTGTTCTGCTTGTTCTGCTTTACTTGTTCTGCTTGTTACTTTGCTTGCTTGGTCTCAATGTCTCCAGATAGAAGGAAAATGGAAACTAGTGGCCCTGGCGTTTGATACGCCCCTAGTTTCCCCTATAGTTAAGGTGACGAGGAAACCCTCAAGGATTCCTCAGGCTTAGGATCACACATTCCCACGTCATTGGGAAGAAAGCATAGTTCAAAAAATCTATCCAGAAGCATTTCATAGTTTGTTACATATAAGTCAAAACGTATTGTGGGAGCTCGGGCGTGTTTATGAACTATACGTTTTGAAGAAAGGAATTAGAAAGGAGATAGTATTGATCACACTCATCTGCGATTAAGTTGGTTAGCCCGACATTTGCAACGAATTGCATGAAGTTTTCATAAAAAACAGCTTCACTCATGAAGGGTGTATGTGCCTATTCACAACGCCTAACCTCCATGTTGCCAAAAATCTTGATGTCGCTATCCTGAGTCCTCCCCGCAACTCCCTTGGGGCTCTGACTTGAAGAACCCTTCCTTGAGGATCATCTCTTCAAGAAGTTCATTTTCCTACTCACAATTTCTAAAATTTTTGGACCACAAAAATATGGCAATAAAACATTATGAGAATGATAGCAACCACTAATACGGATACTTAGAGGTTATATCAAGCATTCATGCTATTTAGAACTTAAAGAATATAACATGCAAACTCATTTTCTGTAGCACCAAGAGAAGCAATTTATGGAGAATCTAAAACACTAAGGCGAAAAATAATTCCAGAGTTGGAGGAGTCACATACCAAGGAAATTTTTCCTCAAAAAAATTTGGGAAACGGGGTTCCGAGCAAAGAAATCAAAAATATCAGTTTATAAAGGAAGAACACAAGAAAGAGAGGGCTAGAATTTTTTTTCTAGAGGTAGAGGATGATGTGAGCTAAAGGGATAAGGTAGGGGGGTTGTGGGTCCCACAAGCCATTAGTGCGCGGCCAGGGGGCGCCATGTTGGCTTGTGGCCCACAGGTGCATCTCCTTGCTGTTATTTTTATGCCAAAAATTCTTATTTATTTCATAAAAAGTCATGTTGAAATTTTGTGGCGTTCTGAGACTTTTAATTTTGGGGTCATTTTTCTGAAGTACGGATAACTCAGAAAATAGAGTAATCATGTCATTTTTCTTTTATTGAGCTGAAAGAACAAATAATAAGTTGGGATACACAGAGTTGTGAATACTCAATTCATGAATCACATGTATTTCGAAAAGGATCCATTAATAAGGTTGATCAAGTCTTATTAACAATCGTTTTCGATAAACTTGAAACAAAAGAATTTGTGTATATCACTAGCTCACCTCAATGGGATTTGCATATCCCCAACAATAAGGTTATAGTATTTTTTTCTTGGCAATGGGTAAAGGGATGGTAAAATCTCCAATGAAGACCGTGGGAATAGGCTCAATGACATTAATATTGTTAACCAAAGTTTGCTTCTTCAGAAAATGCAGATTATGTTCGTTGACATTAACGTAAAAAGTGACCTCGCTTTTGTTGCAATCAATAACATCCCCTACAATATTTAAAAAGGGTCTACCGAGTATGATCGACATATTGTCGTCCTAAGGCATATCAAGAATAACAAAGTCTGTTAAGATAGTAACATTTGCAACTACAACGGGGATGTCCTCGCAAATTCCAATAGGTAAAGCAGTCGATTTATCAGCCATTTGCAAACATATCTCAGTGGGTGTAAGCTTATCCAATTTAAGTGTTTTCTAAAGGGAGAAAGGCATAACACTAACACCGGCTCCTAAATCACATAAAGCAGTTTTCACATAATTTCTTTTAATAGAGCAAGGTATTGTGGGTATACCCGGATCTTCCAACTTCTTAGATATTCTTCCATCGGAAGATTAATTTGCAAGCTTAGTAGCAATTTCCGTTTTGGTACCTTTCTTGTATTGGTAATAATATCCTTCATGTACTTAGCATACAGAGGCATTTTCAATTTATCAGTCAAGTGAGTCCACAAAAGGACAGGTCTAATCATTTTAGCAAAGCGTTCAAAATCTTCATTGTCCCCACTTTTGGAAGACTTTTGAGGGAATGGCATGGTTTTTTGAACCCATGGCTCTCTTTCCCTTCAAGGTTTTCTAGCAACAATGTTTCACTTATCATAATGTTTATTTTTAGGAGGTGGGTTATCAAGACCCTGAGTAGGTTCTATTTCAACATCATTATTAGGTTCCTTATTACTACCTGGTGGATCTTCTACATGAACATCATTATTATCATTATCATTATCATTATCATTAAGTTCATGTTCACTACCAGATTGTGTCTCAACATTAGAAATAGAAACATCATTACGATTCTTAGCAGTTTTCTTAATATGATGTTCACTAGGGGCATGCAAAGTCCTATCATTTTTATTTTTCTTTTTCTTCTAGTGGGGCTAGGAGTATCACCATTAATTCTTTGAGAGTCTTGTTATATTCTTTTAGGGTGACCTTCAGGGTAAAGAGGTTTGTGAGTCATTCTACATCCTCTAGTCATTACTCTAACAACATGATCATTAATATTATTCATCTCGGCAAGCAAATCATTTTGTGACTTAGCTACTTGATCTAGTTGGGTGTGAACCATATAAGCATGTTTACCTAGACCTTTCACATCATTAGCAATTCTAAACATCAAGTCACTTAAGCGATCTATCATTATGGTGTTATTCTTCAATTGATCCTGAACATAGTTATTGAAGTGTTCTTGTTTAGTATGTAATTCTCAAATTCATCCATGCATTGATCAGGAGTCTTAGCATAAGGTACACCATTTTTAGTAAAGGAATGGAGAGAGTGTAACTCTACTACCTGTGTCAGGGATCAAGTCCATGTATTTCTTCAATTGATCATAATATCTTGACAACCTCAGTTTCAATACATTTCTCTTTCATAGATCTTTTTGCTCCTTGCATATTGTTAGAGCATATATCTCCATATGTGGTTTTGGTAATTGATGATAATTCCTACGGACTAATGGTTGCCTTAAGTTATATTTATAGGATTTGTCCATAGGCACTTCTTGAAGTCCATCTGTTGGGTTCAAGGAGTTTATATGATGACCATGGTGGTATTCAAGGTATTATCCAAAGAATAGTCATAGAGACACAAGGTTGATCAAGATCTCAGACAAAGAGTAAAGCAAGATGATCAACACACAAAGCGTACAAGATGTACCGAGAGGGATCAAGTGATCCCATCGTATGGTAAGCATTGTCCATTACGTGTTTGTGTACTAACCCATGGTCTTCGTGAGAGTTCTATGTGGGGGTTACGTGTGTTTCCATGGGCTTGCGTCAAAGAGAAGATCTCATACAACCCATGAAGTATGACGTCAAGTTGTGATCGTCATCAAGATTGCGATGTGCAAGTTCAAGTGGATTAGCACGAAGATATCATACTTGAAGCTTGATGTCCATTGTGGTGGCAATGGACTTGTGAAGATATGCTGAAGAGTGGCTCACCCATAGTGAGTATGGGGCAGAAATCAACTAGTCTTCATCAAGCCAACGCAATCAAGAAAGGTGGTCCATCTTGAGGAAGCCAAGATCATCATCATCTAGCTCAAGAGGACGAGGTGCAAGGTATAGGTTTGCCCTTGATAGGTTTTCTGCTTAGGATAGATTGTTGTACTATCAAGGGGGGCTCTCAAGTGAGTAGCTTGATCGTATCGTTTGTTGAGAGCTCAAACCATTTGCATCCTTGCATCATACTTCTTGGTTCTTGTTTGGTGTTTCTCTTTGTGTGTTTTAGAGCTTATGGTCATCTTCGTGACAAGCTCGAGTTCATCGAAAACGGAGTCCATATGCATCTACTATGATGTTTTTTATGTTGGAGTTTTTGCCGGTTCTTCATTCATAGAGATCTCACATATCTATATCATTGGCATTTTCATATCTGCATGGTCTTAAGATAGCTCTTGTTGTCCTGAATCCAACAAGCTTGGGTTTGCTCGATTCGGAGCTCGTATGCGAAAGTTATGGTTGTTTCAGTGGCGAGCGGTAGTACCGCTGGACCTAGCGGTAGTACTGCTAGAGTTGGCGGTAGTACAGCTGGCCCTAGCGGTAGTACCGCTGGCTGGTGGTAGTACCGCCCCTGGTCAGCGGTAGTACCGCTAGAGTTGGCGGTAGTACAGCTGGCCCTAGCGGTAGTACCACTGGCTGGCGGTAGTACCGCCCCTGGTCAGCGGTAGTACCGCTCCAGGAGCTTAGTACCGCCTGCCTAGCGGTTGTTCGTGGACGGACCTTTTTGCGAAGACTTTCTTGGCGGTGGTAGTGCCTTTGCACTACCAGGGGCCCAGCGGTAGTACCGCTGGAGTGCCAGCGGTAGTACCGCTCCAGCCAGCGGTAGTACTGCTAGCTGGCGGTAGTACCGCTGAAGTGAGCGGTAGTACCACTAGAGTGCGAGCGGTAGTACCGGTGGAGCTCGGGGAGAGAGTGGGGGTAACGTTCTGATTCCTTCCCCCACTATATAAAGGGGGTCTTCTTCCCCCTTGGCCTTATCTATCCGTTGAGCTCTTGTTCTACCTCCATTGTTGACATTCTAAGAGCTTGCTAACTCTCAATCCCTCCAATGATTCTTGCTTGTTCTTGAGGGAAAAGAGAGAGGAGATCTAGATCCACATCTCCACCAATCACTTTCCCCTCTATGTGAGGGGAACACCTTGGATCTAGATCTTGGAGTTCTTTGTGAGCTCCTTGTTCTTCCTCTCATATTTCTCCATAGCTTTTGTTGTTGTGGAGGGATTTGAGTGTGAGGGAATTGACCACTTCGTGTGTTCTTGCCATTGCATTAGTTGCATCGGTTTGAGTTCTCCACGGTGATACGTGGAAGTGAGAAGTTGAGAAGCTTACTACCTTTGGTACTTAGTACCCTAGATATTGTTCTTTGTGGATGCTTTGGCATCCTAGAAGCTTGGTGGTGTCTCGGAGCTCAATCGTTGTGGTGTGAAGCTCCGCGCAAGCGTCGGGGCCTCCAATTAGGTTGTGGAGATAGCCCCGAGCAAATTGTACGGGTACCGGTAACCGCCCCCAAGGGTTGCCACGTGTACGGGTTCGGTGACCGCCCCCAAGGTTTGCCATTTGTACGGGTTCGGTGACCGCCCTCAAGGGTCCCTTAGTGGAATCACGGCATCTTGCATTGTGCGAGGGCGTGAGGAGATTACGGTGGCCTTAGTGGCATCTTGGGGAGCATTGTGCCTCCACACCTCTCTAATGGAGATTAGCATCCGCAAGGGTGTGAACTTCGGGATACATCATCGTCTCCCCGTGCCTCGGTTATCTCTTACCCGAACCCTTTACTTATGCACTTTACTTTGTGTTAGACATATTGTTTATTGTAATATATCTTGCTATCACTTAGTTGTTTATCTTGCTTAGCATAAGTTGTTGGTGCACATAGGTGAGCCTAGTTGTTTGTAGGTTTTGTGCTTGACATATTAAACGTTAGTTTTATTCCGCATTTGTTCAAGCCTAAACCTTAATTATTTTAAAGCGCCTATTCACCCCCCCCCCCCTCTCTAGGCGACATCCACATCATTTCAATTGGTATCAGAGCTAGGTCTCTCTTTATTAGGTTTAACCACCTAGAGAGTAAGGATGTCAACTAGGGGTTTAGGATTCACTGACACTCTTAGTTTCGATGGCACAAATTTTGATGTTTGGGTAATTCGCATGCTTAATCACTTTCGGGTCTTGGACCCAAATTTAGAGCGAATTGTAGATATGGGTTTTTCTCCTCCAAAGGATTCCCAAAATATATCTTTAGAGGATGAGAAAAACTCTTATCTCAATGCTCAAGCGTCTAATGTGCTTTTTGATGCTTTGAGCAATGTAGTTATATTTCAACTCATGCCATTCCGGGATGCTCATGAGTTGTGGACAAAGCTTCAAGATAAATATGGTGTGTCCAAGATTTGCAGGGATGACTGTTCTCCCTCCACCTCCGGTCGTGTGGTCTTCTCAACTTCATCTACTTCACCTACATGTGGATTTACACAAGGTAATGATATGGTGAGTAGTGGTGACCATTGCAATAATAAAAGTGGGTTTATTGTTGATGATCCTTCATCACTATATTATTGCAATGCTTCATCTTTGGGCGTTAACACTTCGAGCACTCTAAATGTTTCACATGCTTGTGTTGCTAGTCCGTGCATAGCATATAAAAACTGCGTGTCTAAATCTCATGATGATATGCCTCCTATATCTTGTTGCCATGATAAAAATGTATATATTTCCACGAGTTGTTGTGCTAACAATGTAGAGGAAATCCATCACTCCATGGAACAAGATGTGGCCTTGAATGATGCTTCAAGGGATCCTACATCATCATCTATTGTGACTCACTTTTGCCTTATGGCTAAGGCTTCAAAGGTATCCCCTACTTTGAATTCCAATATATCTCATGATGATGATGTTGATGATAATGGGGATGAGGATAATGATAAAGAGAGTGATAATGTTGCATCCTTAAAAATTAAGGGTGGAATGATTTTTATATCTCTTTATAAGAATAAACTTGCTCGTTCCAACTTCTTGGAAATCATGTCTATTGCCACTGAGGGCAAGAAATACATTGAGGAGTTGGAAGCTCATCTTGAGGAGCATGAGGCCACCATTGAGACAATGCAAGGTCATGAGCATGATTACGCTAATGAGATCGCAGAGCTATCTCAAGCTCTTGATAATGAACAAACCACCAAGGAATCTCTTGAGGAAACCTTTGCTCTAGAATTATCTAGATTAAAGGGATCCTATGATAGAGCTCTCGAGGTGGCTAATGATTTTATAACTAAAAATGATAAGCTTCAAGTTGCTCATGCTAAACTCCTTGAGTACTATGAGCACCTCGGAAATGGCTCAAGGGCTATTAAGAGCTCGCTCATCGAACTCACCGAGTCTCATGCTCAACTTGAAGCTTCATATGCTAAAGAGCTTGCCAAGGTGCCTTCTCCTCTTATTGCTAATGATGATGCTTGTGCTACTAACTCCACTTCTTGTGAAGCATCCATTTTAAAGGAGAATGTTGAGCTAAGGGCTCAACTAGAGTTGCTATCTAGCAATTATGGGAAATTGGAAGAAAGTCATGTAATGGTCACAAGCTCTCATGATGATCTTCTAGCATCCCATAATGTGCTAAAATTAGCTCATGAGGCTATTACTACCAAGGTAACATTGAGTGAGCCTCATATGGACATTAGCACTACTTCTAGTCAAAAAGCTATATTGCCATGTGCTAGTCCTTGTAATTCATCTACTCATAATGTTGCTACATGTTGTGATGAATTACTCTCCATGCCTTGTTGCTCTAACAATGAAGCTTATACTTCCTCTAGTACTTGTGTTGATACTAACCATGTAGAGGAAATCAAAGAGCTCAAGGCCCAAGTCACTTCCTTGAAGAAAGACTTGGAAAAGAGTCATGAAGGGATGTCCACACTCAACAATGTCTTGTGTGGACAAAAATCCCCGAATGATAAAAATGGACTTGGATTCAACTCCAACAAGAAGAAGAAGTCCAAAAGCTTCAAGAATAAGGGCCAAGAACAAGTCAAGAATTTGGCCAAGATTATTTGCTTCAAGTGCAAAATTGAAGGGCACCATGTTAGATCTTGCCCACTAAAGAAGAAGCCCCAAAGTCACAAGCAACAAGGGAAGAGGCCACAAGTGCACTCACATACTCAACTACAAGTTGAAGAAAGGCCCCTTCCCAAGAAGACCCAATCCAACACTCCTGATGTTGAGAAATCAATAGGGAAGAAATTAAAGGGTAGATGTTGCTACTTATGTCGTCAGAAGGGTCACTTCGCTTCTTCTTGCACGAGAGGTAATTTATCCAACCCAATTATTATTGATGATATCTATTCTCTTGGGAAGGATAAGGTTGGCAATGTGTTTGCCAAGTTTGTTGGTACTCAAAGTGGTGTCAAGAAAAGTACCATTTGGGTTGCCAAGCCTATTGTGACTTACCTCTTAGGACCCAACGTGGTTGGGGACCAACAAGCTCAAACTTGATCAATAGGTGAATATGGAGGACATTAGAGACTTGGATACATAATGAAGAATTAAGGGGTCTTCATCATTCATATTATCTCAATCCAAGTCATTTGGATTATCGAGTTTCTATCTTATATCCAATGTGCCTCCTTACGGTAACTTGTACTTAAACTATTTACATTGTTAGTTGCTTGCCCCTTTTGCATGTTGTGGTTTTGTACCTTGCATGTGTTTGTATATGTTGTCCTTCCATCTTGCTTATCTTGAGTAAGCGAATACGTGTATGTTGGTTTGCATATCATGTTCATGTGAGTCTTCTATTGAGCCTTATTGCATCTTGTTTGTATCTTTGATTGGCTCTTGTGAGAGATTAATGGATTATTTCATTATGGGGGAGTGATGTGCTTTGCACACCTCACGATCCTATAAATGTGTATACATGGGGAATACCACTTAGTATTGATATTTCAAGATTATCTAGTTTCTATGTGGTATGTCTTACTCATGAGAAATTCAAATTCTAAATGGTCCATTAATTATCTCTTGTTGGTTTTTCATTTGCCACTTGTTAATATTGTTGGGTTATCACATTATGGGGGAGTAATATGCTATCTGCATATTACAAGCCTAGAGAATGTGTACATTTGAGGTATTGCCACTTAGTGTTGATATTATAAATTATCTTGTTCCTAGGTGGCATGTTTGCTCTACAAGTGTCATTTGCTTGCGTTTTATGGGTAAAGATGATTTTGGATATATTTGCGATCTACCAATGAGTATCATTTCCAAAATACTTCTTGTCCTTGACAATTGGTATTCCCATCACGTGGTAGGAATTGCTAATCGTCTTTACATTGGATCTTGTGTTTCGTTTGTCTTCCTTGCCTCTTGTGGATCTATTTTAACTTGTCTAGTGTTTTTATAGATATAGAGAAAGTGATGATCTCATCTTGTGCATTTTGTATTTAAATGCAAATTCTATATAATGCACAACCCTTGGGGGAGCTATCCTATTTTCTTTAGAACACTCTCTTTATTCGCCCATCATAAAATCTTTTGATCCCCATCAAGTGTATGTTGATGGGAGGCAAGTCTTGCTCTTTATGATTCTTTGTGCCATCATGAAAATTTGTCGAGGGTTTGGTTTGTTGGAACCTAGCTGTCTTTTGGAAACTAGATACCTCGTGTCTGTTTTTCTTCAATTGGTATCTTCTTTCCTTTTTATTTGGCATGTGTCAATGGATATCTCATGCCTTGTTGTATATTTTATTTGATATCCCTCAAGTAATAGTTTTTCATTTGCTATCTTATTATCACTTGATACCTTGTCTTTTGGTATCTTATCAACTATATGTTGATTGGATTCTTGAAAGCCTTGAGCATGCATATTTACTATATGTATTTCCTTTGGCATGCTCTCTTTCTTTGACCCAATATATAGGGGAAACTCCACCTTGTCATAAAATGGCTAACGTGTGCATGAAATTCAAATTCATATCTATATGCACATATGTATGTGGAGTTTGTCCTATGTATTGTTGGTTTTCTAACTCTTTGTCCCAATGAGTTTGGGTAGCATTTTGTTTGTTTTGTTGTTCCAGGAACAATTGGAGATGCATTGGATGCTCGGCTCACCTATAAGGAAGGTGTTGAGACCATGTGATTATTGGAGCCAAGTTAGGATGATCAAAGAACAACTATCTACTACATCAATCCAATGTTGTCTCGGTAACAAGTATCTACTTCATGCATTCTTTTCTTGCAAAGGCCCCTGTCTTTTCTTTGCAGGGTGCATCATGGCATGAATCTCTTGATTCGTTCTTGTAGTACTTGTTTCCTCTCTCAAAGCATCCTAACGATGATGTCTTATTACTAGTTGGGATGTCTTTGATGTTCGTATGTTGGAAGTTCATATTGTACAATAAGAAAATATTAGGCCATGTGCTATGCTTCCAAGCAAAAGATCTTATTGATATATTTATGACTTCCTTTTGGATATCTAGTTTGTTCCTTCTTGTAACCATTTCGTGTCTACATTCTTCTTTGTGGATATATATATCATCAAATTGTCTTCTACTTAGAATCTTTTACACATGAGAGAAGTTACATCTCTAATTGATATCCTCTTTTCTTTTACGTCCACTGTTGCATTTCCTTTTTCAGTTTTTGGTGGCTTCGTGAAAGGATTTGTCTTGAGTGTGTATCTTATTTTCCTACATCTTGATGCACTCTTTGGCCGTGAAGATTATTTTTCTTATTTTTCCTCATGCCTGTCCTGATGAGGGTTTTGCCATTTCGATTGGTATCCCTCCTCTCTTGACAAGGTTCTTATTTCCTATCTTCACCTTGGGTTGTCACAAGCGTTGGTTCTTTTTTTTGTAAGCTTGTGAACCCAGTTTCTAGTATGTGTGTGTGGCAATGATATGTCTTGCACTTTGTGTCTCATTTCATCAAGACTATGTTGATGAGTAATGTTCATCCTTATCTTAGTCTTCTCAAGTGCCTTGCCATGACTCACACACATTATTTTGATTGAGCCTAATCTTAAGTTGCTTCTTTTACATGTTGCTCAACCACTTGTTTTGTGCAAGAGATTTTCTTATTGTCTCATCTTTCTTCTTGCACCCGTTGTGTGTTTTTATTAATTTTGGGGGAGCAACGATCCTATTTTGTGCACTTGTATCATACCCAAAAATCTCTTATTAGTGCACAAATCATGGGGAGCTTCTCTAGTTTTGATAAAACACTCCGTTGCTTTTATCATAATATCTTCTATTCATGTGGTTCGAAGGACCATATGATTGTTTGTTCCATCCGGTATCTTTTGATTGCTTGCCTCTATTGTGGTATGTCCTTGTGGCATACAATTCTTTTATTTGCAATCTTTGGGTCCTCAATATAGTTTGTTTTCCTCCAACTAGTTATCATTGTATTTGTGTATTTCTTGGCACTTATTTGCTGAGAAGTACACACTTTTTGGAGGACCACCAAATATATTGGCTTTCTAAACTTTTCGTCCATTTTGGCAATCGATGCCAATGGGGGAGAAGTTTAGAGAGTTTACTTTGGATATGTTTAGAGGGGTTTGCTTTTATTGCGTAAGCATTTACATATTGTTCTTCGTGGATGCTTTGGCATCCTAGAAGCTTGGTGGTGTCCCGGAGCTCAATCATTGTGGTGTGGAGCTCCGGGCAAGCGTCGGGGCCTCCAATTAGGTTGTGGAGATAGCCCCGAGCAATTTGTACGGGTACCGGTAACCGCCCCCAAGGGTTGCCACGTGTACGGGTTCGGTGACCGCCCCCAAGGTTTGCCATTTGTACGGGTTCGGTGACCGCCCTCAAGGGTCCCTTAGTGGAATCACGGCATCTTGCATTGTGCGAGGGCGTGAGGAGATTACGGTGGCCTTAGTGGCATCTTGGGGAGCATTGTGCCTCCACACCGCTCTAACGGAGATTAGCATCCGCAAGGGTGTGACCTTCGGGATACATCATCGTCTCCCCGTGCCTCGGTTATCTCTTACCCGAACCCTTTACTTATGCACTTTACTTTGTGTTAGACATATTGTTTATTGTAATATATCTTTTTATCACTTAGTTGTTTATCTTGCTTAGCATAAGTTGTTGGTGCACATAGATGAGCCTAGTTGTTTGTAGGTTTTGTGCTTGACATATTAAACGTTAGTTTTATTCCGCATTTGTTCAAGCCTAAACCTTAATTATTTTAAAGCGCCTATTCACCCCCCCCCCCCTCTAGGCGACATCCACGTCCTTTCACATATCTTCAAGGCTGAGGAATAGAATACCTCTCTTTTTTCAATAGGTTCCTTGGTGGTTCAGGGAGTGTCCACTCATCGACATTTTGCAATATATTATATAGTAACTCTTCTGCTTGTGCAACGATTCTTTCCCCGAAAAGACAACCAACACAACTATCTAGGAAGTCCCTAGAAGCATCACTTAGTACATTATATAAGATATGAAGAATTTTATTCTTCTCAAGAGGACAATCACGTAAATCTCTAAGTGGCTGGAGAAGCCTCCCCAAGCTTGAGGGAAATTCTCTTCTTTGAGTTGCACAAAGTTAAATATTTACTATAAAACAACTTGTTTCTTATGAGGAGGAAAGTATTTTTTAGAGAAGTAATAAAGTATATCCTAGGGACTATGCATACAACCAGGAGAAAGAGAAAAAAGCAATTCCTTGGCCTCGCCTTTTAGCGGGAAAGGAAAAAACCTTAAGGATATAATAGTAGTGTATCTTTTCATAATTGGTTAGCAAAGTAGCAATATCATTCAGTTTTATGAGGTGTTCGACCAAAGTTTCATTTTCATAACCATGAAAAGGATCATACTCTACTATAGGAATTATTTCACGGTCTATAGCAAATTCTTAGTCTTTATCAGTGACATATATAGGAGAAGTAACAAATTTAGGATCATGTTTCATTCTCTCCATCGTAGATTTTCCTTGTAGTTTGCATAGTAATCTTTTCAAATAATCTATATCCTTGTAAGCAAGAAAGTCCCTAGCTACCTCACCATCTATAACATAACTTTCACTTACATAAGGTAATTCATATCTATTAGGATGACGAGGTGTAATAGGTGATTCAAAGTCTTGATCAGTTTCAGCATTTTCAAGTTCGCTAGCTCTAGCAATATGAGCATCGAGTAATTCACTTAGTGGCAAAGTTTCAGTTTCAACATGTGTAGCATTAGTATCATGATTAATTTTCAGAAGTAGCTTAATTAAGTTCATGTGACATATGAGGACGGTCAATAGGTGGTGGTGTAACGAGATGATTCAAAATAGTAGGTGAACCAAAATAAGAGCTACATGGCAGTTCCTTACCTCCTCTAGTGTGAGAGGGGACGATCTTAGTTTGATTATACCCCAAGATCCTCATAGTGGCAATTGGATATCCTCAAGTCAACACGATAAATTAAGCTATACTCCCCGGCAACGGCGCCACAAAATGGTCTTGATAACCCACAAGTATAGCTGATCGCGACTGTCTTCACGGGTAGTTTTCATCCTAATATATTGATTAGACACTAGGAGGCAAAGAATATTTATTCACCATTATAGTTGAGTTGTTAATTCAACCGCATGTGTGTTATCTCTCTGTAGCGAAGGATTTAGTAGCACAACAAATGATAGTAGAAACAGTAATAGTGATAGAAGCAATTTTATAACAGTAGTAACAGTACAATTGAGTAGCGGGTGTGACAGCAGCAACAACAATAGTATTAGCAATATTCAGTATATATAAAGCGTAGGCACATGGATCGATGATGGATAATGATTTAGATGGCATTGATCATGTAACGTTACTCACTAGGGATAGTAACTTAGCAAGAACTTGCATGACATCTTTTCTCCTGCCCTCCCGGGGCAGTGGCCTCCTATTGGAAATTAAGGGATATTAAGGCCTCCTTTTAATACAGAACCGGAACAAAGCATTAACACATGGTGAATACATGAACTCCTCAAACTACGGCAATCAACGGAAAGAATCCCAAGTATTTCCACCTTGGGGTATGCGGATCAAGACATGTAATAGGTAAGTATAACTTGTAAGATAGGATCCAAATCATTCTCATATTCATAAAAACATAATAGGTTCAGATCGGAAATCATGGCACTCGAGCCCTAGTGACAAGCATTAAGCAGAGCAAAGTCATGGTAACATCAATCTCAGAACATAGTGGATACTAGGGATCAAGCCCTATCAAACTTAACTCGATTAGATGATCTATCTCATACAATCCCACCACCGTCCCGAAATACTACAAACGAATCACTCTCTCTCTATGGTGAGCATCATGGCGGTGTTGATGGAAAAGGGTTGGTGACGATGAAGGCGACGAATCCCCCTCTCCAGAGCCCCAAATGTACTCCAGATCAGCCATCCGGAGGAAGAACATGAGGTGGCGATGGCCCCGTCTCATGAAACGCGATGAAAACTTTTGTCTAATTTTTTTTCTCCGAAGATGTGAGTTTATATTACTTGTATTAGGGTTAAAGGAGCCACGTGGGCCCCACAAGCCATTAGGGGCTTGTGCCCCCTAGCACACCTCCTCCGACAAGTCTTCGCTCCATAATTCATTATAAATCCCAAAAATAATTCAAAAAAATTCTCATCTGATTCCAAGAACTTTTATTTCTGCATAAAAATAACACCAAGGTAGTTCTCGTGAAAACAACATCAATCCGGGTTTGTTTCATTCAAATCATGCAAATTAGAGGTCAAAATGAGAGCAAAAGTGTTTGGAAAAGTCGATACGTTGGTGACTTATCACTCACTTGAGAGCCCCCCTTGCTAGTACGAGAGTCTATCCTATAACCCGGTCTCCCAACTAACACACTAAGACCGGTAAAATACAAAACCTATCAAGGACAAACCTTTTCCTTGCGCATAGCCCACTTGAGCTAGATGAAGACGATGTTGTCCTCCTCAAGATGAACCACCTTTCTTGATTGTGGCGGCTCGATGAAGACTAGTAGATTTCTCCCCCATACTCCATTATTGGTGATCCCCTCTTGAGCACATCTTCACAAGTCCATTGCTATAACAATGGAAGGAAAGTTCAAGCATGAGCTCTTCAGTTGAACTTTCACACTGGAATCTCGTCACAACTTAATGTCATCCTGCATGGGTCATATGAGATCTTCCTCTTGGCGCAAGCCCATGGAAACATACCTAACCCCACATAGAACTCTCACATAGACCATGAGCTTGTACACAGAGCATAATGGACAATGCTTACCATACCATGGGATCACTTGATCACTCTCCGTACATCTTGTATGATCTGTGTGTTGATGAACTTGATTCACTCTTTGACTTAGTATTTATCAACCTTATATCTTATATTTTTGTGTGACCAATATCTGGATAAAACCTTGAGTTCCACCTTGGTCACCATATAAACTTCTTGAAACCAACAGATGAACTTCAAGAAGTTCCTATAGACCAATCCTTCGAATATAACTCAAGGCAACCATTAGTCCATAGGGATTGTAATCAATTACCAAAACCATGCATGGAGAAATATGCTCTAATAGTGAGCATAAAAAATTCTTTGCTACTCAAATCGAGGAACACTAAAATTTGTTAGACGCTATTAGTAAGAAACTTGCAGGGGAGCCTTGGGTAGAGTGGTAAAGTTACTGCCTTGTGACCATGAGGTCACGGGTTCAAGTCCTGGAAACTACCTCTTGCTGAAATGTAGGGAATGGTTGCGTACAATAGATCCAAAGTGGTCAGACCCTTCCTTGGACCCTGCGCAAGTGGTAGCTACATGCACCCGGCTGCCCTTTTATTAGTAAGCAACTTGATATAGTAAATAGGATGGTCACTAAACCAGAATCTTTCCCTATTGGTAATCAAGATGAAGATCTAAAAAAGATTAGTACTTGTCCCATTGAATATTTGTTTACTAATTTCAACATAGATGATAAAGCGACTAGAGATGAGTGAACTTTAGCTAGAAGGCGTCCTGATTGCTTGGATGGTGATGATCCTAATGATAATTACTTGCTACAATCTTGGATTTGGAGAGGTAAAAACTTTAATAGTGATGTGCCCACTGATGGGTATATGTACCTAGGGTAGGTTCATAGGCCTGATCTACATGTCCTACCCAAGGACAAAGCATTAATGACTTCAAGATTTCAAAGAAGACTCCGACTGGCTCATCATGATACATGGGTCACTCGGTAGAACATCCACTTGGAGACTTCCTACCTCCATTTGACGGAAGACTTTCACTCGGAAGGACTAGAAGCCAGTCGACCGCAGAAGTCCAGGAGCCACTCCACGGAGGCCAACAAGCGGGCATTCGACTGGTCATCATAAGTAACACTTATTATGTACGTTATCACTAATGTACGCCTTTATCTTTATTAATTGGACCCTTGGTTGGCTGGCCATGATGAGGGGGTAGCGCACTCTATATAAGCCACCCCTCCCCTCTGGCACAAGGGTACTCTTTGTAACACACACATTCCACACGAGAAGAGATCCAAAGCACTAAGACGTAGGGTTGTTACCTCCACGAGAGGGGCCTGAACTCATACATCGTGTGTACAAACTCGCGGTAGCTAGGACTCTGCCCTCTCCTTTCGTACCCCTCAGCTCTACCGCCAGGTTCGTTCCCACGACACCCACTATCTTGGATCACAAGAACTTGAATTATTAAAGTTGCTCTTTAGTAGAATGTATTTACTAGCTGTAATCCATTATTAGCTCACCTAATGCTTATGAACAAAACAAAACTTTTACTAAACATATAGTAGAGGCAATCATAAAAGCCTATGATGAGAAACTTGAGCTAGAAGTCTCTATTCCTAAAAATTTGCATGATGAGTGGAAACCTTATATTAAAATTAATCTCAAAGAATATTAATGGAGTGCTTTGCGTGACCTAGATACTAGTGTTTCAACTACACCTAAATATTTATGTGTTGTACTTGGTCTCATCGATACGCATAAGTGTTCCCTTAATTTACATCGGGCGGACTCTACTATCAAGAAACCTTTGGGAAGAATAAATGATGTTCCCATACTTTCTAATATAAATTATGTGCCTATAGATTTCATAGTTCTTGATATTAAATTCAACACATCTTGTCCAATAATACTTGGGAGACCTTTTCTACGAATAATAGGCGTAATAATTGATATAAAAGAGGGAAACATAAGGTTCCAATTCCCATTAAGGAAAGGGATGGGACACTTCCCTAGAAAGAGAATTGAACCACCTGATGAATCTATTATGAGGGATACTTATGGGTGGAGTGTCAAAGACGACAACCCTTAAAATAGTGCATTATGCGTAGCTAGGGCCGTAAAACAATAGCACTAGTTGAGAGGCAACCCAATAGTTATCTTATTTTTCTTGTTACACTCTCTATTTGTGTGAAATGAAAATATTATTGCTATTGTAATGATTGTGTTTTTTTGGTTTAAATTAGTATTTGTGCCAAGTAAAGCCTTTGGGATGACTTGAATGAAGTAGAATTGATAAAGTGCACAAATAGATACTTTCGCGTCTAGTGCACTATCTGTATAATTTTACCGGAGCGTTTCTTTAATATGAATATCATAGAGCATTTAAACATTTGGTGAAAAAATTACTCAGGTTTTCCTAATTATTTAGAATTTTTTGAGTTACATAAGTAGGGCGTCTTCGCTGATCACCATGGACTGTCATGTTTAAGACAGATTCTGTTTTTACTTGCATAGTTTTCTTGTTTTGATGGTGCTATGGATTATATCAGGGGGTATAAGTCATGGAGAAGTTAGTATACAGTAACTTATGCAATAATAAAATAAGAATCACTTTATAACAATACCTAATGTTTATGGTTCACCTATCATACTAACGGATCTCACGAGTTTTCTGTTGAGTTTTGTGTGCTGAAGTTTTCAAGTTTTCGGTGTTATCACGATGGATAAAGGAACAAGGGGAGACAAGAACCTAAGATTGGGGATTCCCAAGGCACCCCAAGGTAATATTCTAGGAAGACTCAAGCCTCTATGATTCGGGATTCCCTGGAACGGATCCCCTCTTTTCTCTCAATCCATCAGTGTATTATTTTGAACTATATTTTATATTCATCACATGATATGAGTTTTGCTTGGAGTGTCATTTTATTTTATTTGCTTTAGTTTTAGTTTTACACAATCATTTTTTGCCGGGCAAACTCACTCGAGAGAGAGACATGTTCGCCATGATTTGTTAGAATACTCTGCGTGCTTCACTTATATCTTCTGAGCTAAGGAGTTGCTCTAGTACTTCACTTATATCTTTTAGAGTATGATGACGTATATATTTTATAGAAATAATTGCACTCTCATTCTTCACTTAAATTTATTTAAGATTTAATAAATGGTGATGGTAATTTGTATGGGTTATAAGACTAGTCCAAAAGTAATAGGTATTCAAGAAGTGCATAATCAAAACCACATGTAACACACAAAAGAGAAATTGTGGGTTATTGATATTGATGTGGTAATATGGAAGGGTGTGAGTGGATGGTTGTTTGTTAGTAAAAATATTTACAATTAAAGGATGTAAATTTGTTGTTCCTCTAAATATCTACTCCTGAAGTCTGAATTGCTAGTATTACCTCGCTTCCCACCACTCCATCTACCCTATCATTCGTCCGCGAGCATCTTACATGTGACATTTCACACAACTATAGTCAATTTTGCCGACCCATTTGAAACATGCATTAACTCAGTGAAATCGTCTATTTCCTAAAACAACGTCATACATATCTACTCTTAAGGTCTCACTTGGTAGTATCGCCTCACTTGCCAGCACTCCATCGACAAACCCTATATTATGCCCGCGAGCGTATTACACGCGACATTCTGCTCAACTTTTGTCAATTTTGACTGACCCATTTGACACGTGCATTAACTTACTCAAATCGGCTCTTTCCTAAAACAATGCTATTTATTAACTTCTTCAAATCATATCATTACTTACCAAAACATCAACCTACTAAGCATCTCCAACAGTCACGTGATATAAGCGATGCACCGGAAAAATACAGTTTTTTGCGCGCGCGCAGCCTCTCCGGGCGCTCCAGCGGAGGAGCAAAAAACGCGCGTGCGACATAAGTGGTTGAACGCGCGGGATGAAACGGCATCAAGCGCCACTTATTAATTGCACCCGCTCCCACGCGCTGCACACTCGAGCACCCGTGCCACAACTTCCACCTACCGCCATTCCAGCTGCTCGCTGCCGCCCGCACCACCCCGTTTGCTTTGGCGACCCGGCGAAGCTTCCCCAAACTATCCCCACAACGCTACTGCTTCCCCCATCTCTGTCTAGTCTCTGCCGCCCCTCGCGTGCGGCATTCCTTCGACGAACAACGCCTAGCCTCCCACCGCCGCTCGGCGCCCATAAGGTGTTCGAGGGAACACTTGCAAGGTATGTATTGCTTCAACTTCACATTTTTTTACATGAATTTGATACATGTTGTTTATAGTTTTTATAGATTAGTTTAAACTTGATATTATAGCTGAGTTTGTCATATGATTATTCTGAAGAAGAATTTGATATTAAAGAGGAGGAGGATCTTGCAATGATCCTAGCTATGCATATTAATAAAAAGTTGAAACGCCAGAAATTCTTCTTGGTACCTCTTGAGCTTGCGTTGGTTTTTCCCTTGAAGGGGAAAGGGTGATGCAGCACAGTAGCAGTAAGTATTTCCCTCAGTTTGAGAACCAAGGTATCAATCCAGTAGGAGTATCAAGGCAAGTCTCCAAAGTACGTGCGCAAAAACAAAAAACTTGCAACCAACGCTATAAAGGGGTTGTCAATCCCTTCACGATTGATTGCAAGGTGAGATGTGAAGGCGGAAAGTGCAACAAACAGAAAGTGTAGAGCTGAAAATATGAAGTGAAGTAGACCCAGGGGCTATAGTGTTCACTAGAGGCTTCTCTCATGATAGCAAATATTACGGTGGGCGAACGAATTACTGCCGAGCAAATGATAGAATCGCACAAAGTCATGATGATATCTAAGGCAATGATCATACATATAGGCATCACGTCCGAGACAAGTAGACCGATACCATCTGCATCTACTACTATTACTCCACACATCAACCGCTATCCAGCATGCATCTAGTGTATTGAGTTCATAACAAACAGAGTAACGCCTTAAGCAAGATGACATGATGAAGAGGGATAAATTCATGCAATAGATATAAACCCCATCTTTTTACCCTTGATGGCAACAACATGATGCGTGCCTCGCTACCCCTTCTGTCACTAGGTGAGGACACCGCACGGTATGAACCCAAAACCAAGCACTTCTCCCATTGCAAGAATTATAGATCAAGTTGGCCAAACGAAACCCAAAACTCGAAGAGAATTACAAGGATACAAAATCATGCATATAAGAGCTCAGAGGAAACTCAAATAATATTCATAGATAATCTGATCATGAATCCACAATTCATCGGATCTCGACAAACACACCGCAAAAGAAGATTACATCGGATAGATCTCCATGAAGATCATGGAGAACTTTGTATTGAAGATCCAAGAGAGAGAAGAAGCCATCTAGCTACTAGCTATGGACCCCAAGGTCTGTGGTGAACTACTCACGCATCATCGGAGAGGCAATGGTGTTGATGAAGAAGCCATCCATGTCCGAATCCCCCCTCCGGTAGGGCACCAGAACGTGCCCGAGATGGGATCGAGCGGAGACAGAAGCCTGCGGCGGCGGAAAAGTATTTTCGTGGCTCTCTCTCGTGGTTTCAGATTTTTAGGGAATTTATAGGCGGAAGAAGTAGGGCAAAGGAGCCACGGGTGGCCCACAAGCCTGCTAGGCGCGCCCCTGAGGCCGCGCCTAGGGGGCTTGTGACCTCCCCCGGGGTCCTTTGCCTTGGTTCTCAAGTTCCCTGAGTATCTTCTATTATGGAAAAAAATCATTCTGCAGGTTTTATTTCGTTTGGACTTCGTTTAATATTCTCCTCTGAAAAGGGTCAAAAACACGGACAAAACAGGAACTGACACTTGGCACTGAGTTAATAGGTTAGGCCCAAAAAAGATATAAAATGCATACAAAACATCTAAAGTTGACAAGATAATAGCATGGAACCATAAAAAATTATAGATATGTTGGTGGCGTATCACGCCTCGCGGCAGGGAAATGTGCGGGACTAGGACCTGTCGACGTAGAGCCGCTTGAATGTCTAAGGGGGCTCCTAAGCATAGCGCCTCAGTAGCCTTAATGGTCACAAAGCCACCTGGCACCCCAGTGCCAGGGCTTTGCCTCCTGAGGAATGACCTTGGTAACGGGTCGCACTCCATGGCGGCAAGGAAATGTGCGGGACCGGGGCCAGCTGACATAGAGCATCGACCCACTTCACGTGCAGCAAGGGAAAGACCAACCAACCAAGGAAGCCCCTCCCAAGCACCACAGTCATGCATCGCAACAAAGGAGTTACCCGCAAGCATACCAAGCTATGTATCTAAACCAGCAGATAAACAACATCACTAACAAAAAGCGGGCGGCCGCCAAAATCCATTACATGCCCGAAGGGTCTATCCCTGTTCATGTGGATGCTGGGTCGACAGCAAGGAGAAGACAACTAGCGATGGAAATCACGGAGGAGGGTTGCCGCCGCCGAGGCTCCACACCCGCACACTGACACTCAGTCCATGTCCTTCTCCTCCTTCACAGGCGCCGTAGAAGCAGACGAGCGGCGGCGAGGCGGCTCGTCGTAGCTGCTGTTGCTCGGGCTCCTTCTGAAGGGGGTGTCGCTATTGCTGGAGGCGTGTCGCTCATCGCCACAGACGGACTCATCCATGGGACCACCACGGCCGGCGTCCTCCGTGCAGCAACCCAGACGATCGCCCTCGACACCGAAGATCTTGACATAGAGCATCGCCTCCCCATCGAAATTGAAGTGGAGGTAGCGCCTCCCTTCAAGCCTTGGGCGCGGGCGAACGCCAGCCACCCGCGATTCAGATACACGTAGCCGCGGGGGGTGACCTCGACCTTGACCCAGGACGCCCCGCCGCAGCAGCCGTCGCCCTGCAGCCAGAGGGCCGAGAGCTCGCCGACCGGCAGCGCCTTCTTGAAGAAGCTTGGGAGCTAGAGCCACGCAATCTCCGACATGTCCACCCACGTCATGAACTCCATGGCCGTATCAGCCGAGTGGAGCCGCGGGCGAGGCGGCCGGGTGGCCATCACCGACCTCCCACACCGGCCGCTACGGGCACCCGCACCAATCGACGCCCCGCCATGGCCGCCTATGGTGACCCCCGGGCAGGCGAAACCATAGCCACGTACTTACGAGGGTGGCCTCGTCCCCTCTTGGTAGGTGGAGTAGCAAGACCTTCACTAGGTGCCTTCCCATTATCGGCAGCAGAGGATCTCCTCACCGGCGCCATGATGAGAGAGTGCAGGGCTGAATGTGGAAGGCGAGGAAGACTGAGGCGGCGCAAGCCTTATCGCCCTCGCCGGGTAAAATAGGCAGCCAGGAGCAGGCAGGCGTCCTTTCGCGTCCCCGGGCCCACGCAATCCGTGAGGGCACGCGACCGCGTGGCGTGTGTACATGCGCCGCCCCCAGAGAGCAATGATGGCCGACGCAGCATCCAGGCATCAGCTCAATTTGACCAGGTGCGCCTCCTGGCGCTTTGGGAATTAGAGTGTTGCCACTGGGCTGCACGGCGCGTGTGAAGCCTGGCCAACAGACATTTAGGGCCCGCGACGCTTCAGGCTGCCTCCAAGGCTTTGCCAGGAAGCTAACCCGGGCGTGCCTTGGTCCCGGGGGCTACTGTTGCCGTTCTGGGAACGGTGGTACCCAGACTTGCCTGTCTGCGGCCCAAGGCTGGCCCAGTTCATCGATGAAGCACGAGCAGGCTCGACAAGGCCCTCGTGAGGGGCCAAGCCACACGAGGATGAATGGAATGAAGACCCGCACGGGCCTCCTTAGGACCCCTGCGGAGCGGCGGACATTCTGAGGCAAGGCCCAACTTCAGGAGTCAGAAATGACACAGAAGGTGGACACGCGACCCGCAAATGGCAGAGCAGTGCAGCCCCCCCCCCCCCTTTGGCGCAAAGGGGGCAAGGACGTACATAGGTCCCAAAGGAATCTTCCAAAGGTTTCTTTTCTAGTTTAACGAAGCCGCCGCGCCCGTTAGTAGGGCAGTCGTCACCACGGGCCCGTCTCTGCAGCGCGGACAGTTACTTTGCCGGCGAAGACCACTTTTGACACGGGAAGCATGTTCCCTTGTCTCCCATAGAAAATGGCCGTTGTGGGATCCATTCCCGCCTACAATAAGGGAAGAGGACCCTGGCCTCCACTATAGATAGGGAGGGTAGGATACTTGGCAAAGGATCGGATCATCGAAACCCGAGAGCAACACACCTAACCACTTGGCCTCCGGAGGCTCGGGAGCACTGTACTAGTTCGTTCGGCCGCCTACGAGAGCGGTAATCCACCAAAAATCAGGAGTAGGGTATTACGCTTCGCAGCGGCCCGAACCTAGGTAAACTGTTGTGTTATGTGTTCTCCTCACCATCACGTGAGTTCTTAGCCTTGCCTAGTGTGTAGCGAGTCCGGTAAACCGAATCTGTTGAGTGGCCTCTGCGCGCACCACTAAGTTCGAATCCCTAGGGTTTTGCGGAGCACGAAATCCAATAGATATCTTCCTCCTCCCTTATTGTTTCGGCGGGAAGGGATCCCACAATGGCCAATTTTGAAGCGGAATAGGGGAATATGTTCTCCTGCCCAAAGGTGGTCTTCGCGTGCAAAGTGGGTGTCAACGGAGCAGGGTCGTGTCGAGGGATGACATCCGTCCTGCTGGCGGGCGGCGATGGCCTTGTTGCACCAGAAGGGAAACATTTGGAAGATGCCTTGAGAACCCACATATGTACTTCCCTCCTTTGCACGAAAAGGGAAACTGCACCGTCCTGCAACCCAATGCTCACATGTCCTTTCCCCGTATAATCCATGACTCTCGAGGCTGGGTCTTGCCCCCGGAATCTCCACCGCTCCGGAGGGGTCTTGAGGAGCCCCCCTGCGAGTCTTGAAGCTGCTCCTCCTCATGAGGCTTGGCGCCTCGCGAGGGTCTTGCCTTGAGTGGTGCCGGGCCCGTTGGTTTTGGTCGATGAAGTGGGCCAGCCCAGGCCCACAAGCGGGGAGGTCTGGGTACCCCATTCCCAGAACGTCGACAAAGTGGCTTATGTTTACTCCTTCATCACATCACTGGGGAGACTAGAATTCGAAAGCACAGAAAATATAAAGAGCTTAAAGCACAATGAAAATACCAAGGGAATGTACCTGAGTGACTTGTGGAGAGGCTTCTGTTGGTTTTGGTTGAGTTTCACAGGTGCAAAAGTAGGAATATAGTTTGATCCCAACCACTGCAATCAGGATTTCAAGTTATCGCATTTCGGGCTCCGCAAAACACTAAAGATTCGAACTCTGGGGCATGTACGAAGATCTCTCTCGGGCTCGCCTCACCTAACTCGCTACTCGCTGGGGATGGCAGATAACTCACTCGATGGTGAGGAGGACACAGAATACGGCAGTTTACCCAGGTTCGGTCCGCTAAGAAGCGTAATACCCTACTCCTGCTTTGGTGGATTGCCTCTCGTGGAGGTCGGTGGATGAACTAGTATAGTGTTCGAGGGCCTCCGGAGGCTGGGTGGCCTTTGTGTCGTGCTAGTGGGCGAGTGAATGAATCCCCTCCCTCTACGAAGTAACCTACTTTTTATATATGTAGTTGCGTCCCTCGTCTGAATTCCCTATCGTTTCAGTGGGAAGGGATCCCGCAACGCCCAATTTTGAAGGGGAACAGCGGAACATGCTCCCTTGCCCAAAGGTGGTCTTCGCGTGCAAAGTGGCTGTCAGCGCAGCATGGACGGGTCCAGGGATGACGTATGTCCTGCTGGCGGGTGGCGATGGCCCTGTTGCACCAGAAAGGAAACCTTCGGAAGATGCCTTGGGAACTCGCATTCATCCTTGCTCCCTTTGCACTAAAGGAGAAACTGCACCGTCCTGCTGTCTGCTGCCCGCCTGTCCTTCCTCCGCGTGATCCATGACTCCTGAGGCCGGGTCTTGCCTCGGAATCTCTGTCGCTCCTTCGGGGTCCTGAGGAGGCCCCCTGCGGGTCTTGGTGCTCCTCCTCCTTGCGAGGCTCGGGCCCTCGCGAGGGCCTCGCCCTGAGTGGGGCCGTTCCTGGTTGTGCTTGCTTGATGAAGTGGACCTGCCCTGGGCCACATGCAGGCAGTTCTGGGTAACCCCATTCCCAGAACGCCGATAGTATCTCCGGGGCCCAAGGCGCGTTGGGGTTGGCTTCCCGGCGAAGCCTTGAGGGTGGCCTGAAGCATCGCAGGCCCCAAATACATGTGGCCAGGCGAGTGCGCGTCACGCGGCTGATGTCGGGTCTCCCTTGCCTTCTGTCCCCATCCGAGCTATTAGGAACCTGACTCGTTGTGTCGGTCCATTGTTGCTTTCCTTTCTCCCGCACTCGCTGTTCCTCCTCAGTCTTGAACTCCAACCGGTGTCTCCCAGATCCAGAACCGCGCCGTTCCCTTGTTGGTTCAGCGATGGCGCCCGCCGACAAGCAGAAGCCAGAGACGCAAGGTCTTTCCCCGACACCTCCGCTCCTGGAGTGCACCCTCTCCAAGGATATGGATCTTACCCCCGTGCTCCCATGGACAGCGGCCGAGTCCAGCGAGCATGGGCGGACCCTGATCTGGCCCGGCGCCACAAGAAAGCGGCCCGCGTCGAAGGCGGTATACCCCTTCTTCCTCCATAGCGTCTTCGCCGGGTTGGTGTCGCCTTTCTCCTCGTTCTTCACCACCATACTGAACCACTATCAGATCCAGACCGTTCACCTCCAACCCCACTCCATCTTGCTCATGTCCGTCTTTGCTTTCTACTGCGAGGCCTTCGTAGGCGTGCTTCCTTCGGTAGCCCTCTTCCGCCATTTCTTCAGCCTATGCCTACACAACGGCGCCCACTTATCGGCATGCGTATCCTTCGTAAAGGCCTAGAGTGGCAATTTTCTCCCGAAGGCCGGGAAGAAGGTGAAAAACATCACGCACCGTTGGGTTCTCATGAGCCTCAAGGACGCCAACCCTCGTCTCGAGGTGCCGAAGGGGCAGCCGGAGAAGACTTCAGCCTGGAGCTCAGCGAAGCTCTCCGACCCTTGGGCCACTCCCGTCCTGGAGCGCTTCTCCCACGACATCAACACCAAGAGGCTGACCGGTGGGATGATAGTGAAGGAACTTCAGGCCCATTCAAGGCCCCTATGGGACTACCAGTTCGGTGACGACCAGCTCAGGCTCCGGTCCCAGGACCTTCCTACTGAGGACTTGAACAGGGTCGTGGCGACCTGCTGGGTGGTGACCCTTGTGACCTGCCCGAGGCTCTGGTTCCACCGTATCGTCTCAACGACCGGGCCGACCTGATCGCCGCACTGCCTGTCTTCAATGAGCGGGGCATCCTCCTGTCCGAGGGCTGTGATCCGGTAGAGGTGTCATCGGACAAGACCTTCGGTGGGGAGGACTCGGAGAAGACCATCGATGACTGCCCGGCGAGCGTGCCTCTCCCGTCACAGGCCGTCCGTCTGTGCGAGCTTGAATATGATGATGTCACTGGCAAAGTCTCCGCGATGATCTCCTCGTGCCTGACGAGGATGTCCAGGGGACCCGCATCGGCCTCGCGCGCCATGCGGTCCGCGAGCGTGCTCGCCCCCCGGAAGCACGGGGCTGAGTCGCCCTTGGCGCATCCTGCCTTCGCCGAAGGGAAGTCTGAGGTGCCGGGCTCGCCCCCTTCGTGGGAGGCCCTATCGCCTCTGTCGTCGCCGGGGCGAAGAGGAAGAGGAGACGGGTTGACTTTGAAGAGAAAGTGACTCGTCTTGGCACGCCCCGCGCGCCCATCGTCCGCGCATGGCTGATTCCCTTTTTCCCTGATGTCCACGGGTGTTGCCCCACTGGGCGTGAAGAAGAAGAAGAAGGGCGTCGAGCCGAAGGCGACTCCTCACGCACTGCCGGCCCTCCTCATCGCGTCGCCACCTGCCGATGAAGAATGGGACACTCGCGAGGCGACCTCTTAGGCCTTGGTCGCCGAGCTCTCGAGCCCCCAAAGCGTCCTCAGGCGATCGTGTCGGCGCCGTTGCCCAAGGGGCAGGCTCTTGAGGGCCCTCAGTCCACTGATGCGTTGATGCTCGCAATCTCCGAGCAACCTTCGGAGCCCCCTGTTGATGACCCACAAGTATAGGGGATCAATCGTAGTCCTTTCTATAAGTAAGAGTATCGAACCCAACGAGGAGCAGAAGGATCTGACAAGTGGTTTTCAGCAAGGTAAAATCTGCAAGCACTGAAATTGTCGGCAACAAGTGATTGTGTGATGAGATGATTCATAGCAACGGTGCAGCAAAGTGTCCCAATCCCTTTTGTAGCAAGGGACAAGCCTAGACAGTCTTATAGGAGGAAAAATGCTCCCGAGGACACACGGGAATTTCTGTCATGCTAGTTTTCATCATGTTCATATGATTCGCGTTCGTTACTTTGATAGTTTGATATGTGGGTGGACCGGCGCTTGGGTACTGCCCTTACTTGGACAATCATCCCACTTATGATTAACCCCTCTCGGAAGCATCCGCAACTACGAAAGAATAATTAAGACAAAGTCTAACCATAGCATTAAACTAGTGGATCCAAATCAGCCCCTTACGAAGCAACGCATAGACTAGGGTTTAAGCTTCTGTCACTCTAGCAACCCATCATCTACTTACTACTTCCCAATGTCTTCCTCTAGGCCCAAATAATGGTGAAGTGTTATGTAGTCGACGTTCACATAACACCACTAGAGGAAAAACAACATACAACACATCAAATTACCGAACGAATACCAAATTCACATGACTACTATTAGCATGACTTATCACATGTCCTCAGGAACCAAAGTAACTACTCAAAAAGCATAATCATATTCATGACCACAGAGGTAATGAGTAGCATCAAGGATCTGAACATAAACTCTTCCACCAAATAATCCAACTAGTATCAACTACAAAGAGTAATCAACACTACTAGCAACCTTACAAGTACCAATCGGAGTCGCGAGACGGAGATTGGTTACAAGTGATGAACTAGGGTTTGGAGATGACAAGGTGCTGATGAACATGTTGATGGTGACGAGTCCCCTCCGATGAGATGAGTGTTGGTGATGACGATGGCGACGATTTCCCCCTCCGGGAGGGAAGTTTCCCCGGCAGGATAGTCCTGTCGGAGCTCTAGATTGGTTCTGCTCAAGTTCCGCCTTGTGGCGGCGGCGAATCCACGAAAAAGCTCCTCCTTGATTTTTTCCGGTCAAAACCCTTCATATAGCAGAAGAGGAGGGCCAGTGGGCCAGCAGGCTGCCCACAAGCCCCCTAGGCGCAGACAGGGGGTGGCCGCGCCTAGCACGCTTGTGGCCACGTGTTGGCGCCCATCTGGCGCTTCTTCGGCCCAGTATTTTTGATAAATCCGGAAGAAATCATCGTTGATTCTTACGGCGTTTGGAGTTGCGCAAAATAGGTATCTCAACTTTGCTCCTTTTTCAGGCCAGAATTCCAGCTGCCGGCATTCTCCCTCTTCATGTAAACCTTGCAAATAAGAGAGAAAAAGCATAAGTATTGTACCGTGAAGTGAAATAATAGCCCAATAAGCAATAAATATCAACATGAAAACATGATGCAAAATGGACGTATCAACTCCCCCAAGCTTAGACCTCACTTGTCCTCAAGCGAAAGCCTAGCTCAATAAATATGTCCACATGTTTAGGGAGGGAGGTGTCGACAAAACAAGATACAAACATGCATGTGTCATGATCATGATCAGAACATCAATACCAACATATAATCTCTGATGCTAAAGTGATAATTTATTCACAAAGTAAAGCATGGATCAAGAACCTTACCGAGAATTAACAACCGATAGCCTTTAGTCATTGAAGCAATTGCAATTTATCACAACATCAGAAAGAGTCAAGTAAGAGCTTGTAAAGCAAATCCACATACTCAATCATCCTTTCGTTCTCTACAATGGCTACAACTCACGTGGTACTCATGAGATCAAAGTTTCAGCTGGACACAGATAAAGATAGGGGCTTATAGTTTTGCCTCCCAACCATTTACCTCAAGGGTAATGTCAACAATAATAATTCATGAATACTTACTTCCAAGTTGACATATGAATATAGATCTTTCCCAAGCATATGACGTTAGCCAAGATAAAGGCGGAACAAGGAATTGGTGAAGATCACCATGACTCTTTCAAGGGCAAAAAGTAAAGGTACAAGATAGGCCCTTCGCAGAGGGAAGCAGAGGTTGTCATGCGCTTTTGAGGTTTGGATGCGTGTCCTCTTAGTGCGGAGGAACGTCACTTTATATTGCCCCCTGTGATAAAGAACTTTATTATGTAGTCTGTCTCTTTTATGTCTTCCTCATCACAGGTTCGTACAAAGCTTATTTTCCACACACTAATATATCATACATATTAGAGAGCAATTTTTATTTCTTGCACCGATGACAACTTACTTGAGGGATCTTATTCAATCCAAAGGTAGGTATGGTTGACTCTCATGGAAAAACTGGGTTGAAGGTTTATGGATGCACAAGTAGTATCTCTACTTGGTGCAGGAGTTTTGGCTAATAAGAGCTGGAAGCAATCGTCACATGCTAAGGGATCTCTAATCATATAACATTGTTTGGAACCAAGCAAACACAATTCATTATGTTGTCTTCCTTGTCCAACATCTACTTCTAGGCATGTAATAGTTTGGTGAGTGTTCACAATCATAGATGGTGTCAGAGATGATATATTTATATGTGAACCTCTCCTTCTTTATCACTTCCTATTAATTGGAACAATGACCGAGGTCTACGTTTGTCTACCCTCAACAAGTTTCAATGATCATTCTCTTTATATGTAAAGACATCACTTCCCATAAGATCATTACATGATCTTTCATGCTTTAGATCTTCCTCAATCTATTGATCACGGCAAGAGGCAAAGCTCTTCAACTAAGACACTCTTTATTATAAAGCTCACGAGCTCGAATACATTGGGGGTGACACAAAGCAAAACTCAAGACTAAAACTCTAGGACTTTTAATCTACTAGAGAAAGAGAAAACTGAAAAGGAACAAACTAAAACAAATGTAAAGGCAAAAGATGTGATGGTGATACGATACCGGGGCAACTCCCCCAAGCTTGGCACAAGACAAGGGGATTGCCCATACCCATGCTCAGTTGTATTCCTTTGGTGGTGATGGTGGTGGAGTTGTTTTGTCCTTTGATTCCAAGAGGGCCATCAATCTTTGATTTATACCTTGGAGAACTATGATATGTTTCTCCAGCAAAACAACTTCACGAGTGAGAAAAGTATTGCGAGCACGAGTTGTTCACAAAACCTCAAGAGTTCAATCAAGGATGGAGACAGTAGATGGAGGTAGGGTTGGAGAAAATCGACTTCTTCAACTTCTTCCTTGTTGAGCACAGATTGCACTTCGTCCCATGCCTGATTCTTCTCCTTGTTTTTCCCTTGGTTTCTTTAGGTAACCTTTCCCTAGCCTCCATGACCTTCATCCTTTTCAGATCAGCACTTACTTCTCCATAGACTTGAGGGAGATTGTTCTCCCCCGCAGATTCCTGACACGACATCTTGCTCTAAATCTGCGACAGAAAACAGGCTCGAAACGAAAACAGAGGAAATCTGCGTGACACGGGGGTCAGACCAAACGGGAGAATATATATTGATTTTTCCCAGACTAGAAGGAGTACTCCGCACGAAAACGGAGTCTGGGACGCACACGAGGTGTCCACAAGCCCCCCAAGCGTGGCCAGGGGTGGGCCCGTGCCTGGCAGGCTTGTCGCCTCCTCGTGCGCTTTCCGGACTACTTCCAATTGTTTTATTTTTTAAAATATTCCAAAACGGAGAAAATTTCCTACTGGAAAAGTTTTGGACTGTGTTTTCTTACTGAATCACATACCTCTTCGTTTTCGGAGTCTGAAACAGGCTGATAAATATCCCTTAGGTATTCTTCCAGAGTTATGGTATTGTTAATATTGCTTTCAACATTTATGGGAGTACCTGAGATATAATGCTTGATTCTCTGCCCATTTACCACTCTCGGACAATTACCTTCCATGTTGTTGATCTTGATAGCACCGGAACGATATACTTCATGAACAACATAGGGACCTTCCCATTTAGAGAGAAGCTTGCCTGCAAAGAATCTTAAACGAGAGTTATATAGCAAGACATAAATACCTACATTGAACTCATGCTTTTGTATCCTCTTATCATGCCACCTCTTAACCTTCTCTTTGAACAACTTGGCATTCTCATATGCATGAGTTCTCCATTCATCAAGCGAGATAATGTCAAATAACTTCTTCTCACCAGCAATTTTGCAATCAAAGTTGAGCTCTTTGATTGCCCAATAAACTTTATGCTCTAGCTCAAGAGGTAAATGACATGCTTTACCGTACTCCATTTTGTACGGAGACATGCCCATGGGATTCTTATAGGTAGTTTTATAAGCCCAAAGTGCATCATCAAGCTTCTTAGACTAATTCTTTATAGACCTGTTGATAGTCTTTTGCAGAATCAGTTTAATCTCTCTATTGCTTAGCTCTGCTTGACCACTAGACTGAGGGTGATAGGGAGACGCAATTCTATGGTTGACATCGTACTTAGCGAGTGTTTTACGAAAAGCACCATGAATAAAATGTGAACCACCGTCGGTCATTAGATATCTAGGGACTCCAAATCTAGGTAAGATAACTTCTTTAAGCATCCTGATAGAAGTGTTGTGATCAACACTACTAGTGAGGATTGCTTCTACCCACTTAGTGACGTAATCAACAGCAACTAGGATATGAGTATACCCATTGGATTTTGGAAAAGGTCCCATATAATCAAAGCCCCACACATCAAATGGTTCAATGACAAGTGAATAGTTCATAGAAATTTCCTGACGTTTACTAATATTACCTATTCTTTGACATTCATCACAAGACAAGACAAACTTACGGGCATCCTTGAAGAGAGTGGGCCAATAGAAACCTGATTGCAATACCTTGTGTGCAGTTCTATCTCCCGCATGGTGTCCTCCGTAGGCCTCGGAGTGACACTTCTGTAGGATCTGTCCCTGTTCATGTTCAGGTACACAACGTCTAATAACACCATCTACTCCTTCCTTATAAAGGTGAGGATCATACCAGAAGTAATGTCTCAAGTCAAAGAAGAATTTCTTCTTTTGCTGGTATGTGAAACTAGGTGGTATGTATTTGGCAACAATATAGTTTTCATAATTAGCATACCACGGTGCACTACGTGAAGCATTGATGACATTCAGTTGCTCATCGAGAAAGCTATCATCAATAGGTTGTGGGTCATCAAGAACGTTCTCCAACCTAGACAAGTTATCTGCTACGGGGTTATCACCACCCTTCCTGTCGACAACGTGCAAATCAAATTCTTGTAGCAAGAGAACCCATCTGATAAGTCTAGGTTTAGCGTCCTTCTTCTCCATGAGGTACTTAATAGCAGCATGATCAGTGTGAATAGTGACTTTGGAATCAACTATGTAAGACCTGAACTTTTCACATGCAAACATGACTGCTGAAAATTCCTTTTTCGTAGTAGCATAGTTTCTTTGGGCACTGTCTAGAGTTTTACTAGCATAGTGAATAACATTCAACTTCTTATCAACTCTTTGCCCTAGGATAGCACCAACAACATAATCACTAGCATCACACATGATTTCAAAAGGTAAGTTCCAATCAGGTGGTTGAACAATAGGTGCAGTTATCAATGCCCTCTTAAGTATTTCGAAGGCTTCCTCACAATCATCGTCAATAACAAAAGGAATATCCTTTTACAAGAGTTGGTAAGAGGCCTAGAAATCTTAGAGGAGTCTTTAATGAACCTTCTATAGAAACCAGCATGACCAAGGAAACTTCTTATACCTTTGATATCTGTGGGGTATGACATTTTCTCGATTGCATCAACCTTAGCCTTATCTACTTCAATAAGTCTTTCGGAAATTTTATGTCCTAAGACGATGCCTTCATTAACCATAAAGTGGCACTTCTCCCAATTCAAGACAAGATTGGTGTCTTTACATGTCTGCAAGACTCGATCAAGGTTGCTGAGGCAATCATCAAAAGAAGACCCGTAAACGGAGAAGTCATCCATGAAAACCTCAACAATCTTTTCACAAAAGTCAGAGAATATAGCCACCATACATATTTGAAAGGTGGCAGGTGCATTACATAAGCCAAAAGGCATACGTCTATAAGCAAAGGTACCGAAAGGGCAGGTGAAAGTGGTTTTCTCGTGATCAGATTCTGCAACTGGTATTTGGGAGAAACCATAACAAGCGTCTAGAAAGCAGAAGTGTGTGTGTTTAGACAGTCTTTCTAGCATTTGGTCGATAAAAGGCAAAGGGTAATGATCTTTCCTCGTGGCTTTATTCAATTTCCTAAAATCGATCAGCATCCTATAGCCAGTAATAATCCTCTGTGGGATCAATTCATCCTTATCATTAGAGATAACGGTAATGCCTCCCTTCTTAGGGACGCAATGCACCGGACTCACCCAATGACTATGAGAAACAAGATAGATAATACCCGCTTCCAGGAGCTTTAGTATTTCTTTTCTTACTACCTCTTTCATCTTAGGAGTTAATCTGCATTGATGATCAACATCTGGTTTAAAGTCAGGATCAACTTTAATCTTGTGCTGGCATAGAGTGGGACTAATGCCCTTAAGATCATCTAGAGTATATCCAATAGTAGCACAGTGCTTCTTCAGAGTTTTTAGTAACTTCTTTTCTTCATGCTCTCAGAGGCTAGCACTAATTATGACAGGATATATCTCTTTTTCATCAAGATAAGCATACTTAAGAGTATCAGGTGACTGTTTAAGCTCGTACACGGGATCACCCTTTGGTGGGGGTGGATCCCCAAGCAGTTCAACAGGAAGATTATTCTTAAGGATAGGATATTGTTCTAAGACAACTCTATCTATCTCATCCCTTTTATCCATATGCATATCATTTTCATGCTCAAGCAAGTATTGCTCTAAGGGATTAGTAGGAGGCACGACAATAGAAGCTAAGGCAATAGTTTCATCCCTACTAGGCAACTCTTTTTTATGAGGTTGTCTACCAAACTTGGAGAAATTGAACTCATGTGACACACCTTCAAAGCCAACAGTGACAGTTTGCTTCTCACAGTCAATATGAGCATTGACAGTATTGAGGAAGGGTCTGCCAAATATGATGGGACAAAATCTATCTTGAGCGGTAGCAAGAACAAGGAAATCAGCAGGATACTTCGTTTTACCACACAAGACTTCAACATCCCTAACAATTCCCACATGGCAGATAGTATCTCTATTGGCAAGCTGAATAGTGACATCAATAGGCTCTATCTCAATAGGTGCAATCTCATCTTTGATTTCATCATATAAGGATTGAGGTATTGCACTAACACTAGCACCCACATCACATAAACCATGATAACAATGATCTCCTATCTTAACAGAAACAACAGGCGTGCCAACAACATGACTATGTTTGTCTCTAGCGTGAGGTTTAGCAATTCTAGCAGCATCTTCATAGAAGTGAATATTATGGGCCTGTTTGGTTCATGACTAACTTTTCCACAACTAACCTTAGGCAAAGTGTGGCTTCCACAAAAAGTGTGGCTAACAAAATGGACACCACAAGTGTGGCAAGATTTGGCAAAAAATTAAGTGTATGACATGTGGACCATATAACTAGAAAAGTGTCGCAAGCCACAAGTGTGGCAATGAACCAAACACATGCCTAAGGTATTGTGGCATGACTAAGGTTAGTCATGGCAACCTTAGGCTGGGAACCAAACAACCCCTATGTCCCTCAACATCGTCGGACAGAAAATCTTTGATAATAGCAATGCTAGGTTCAACTCTAATTTTCTCAGGGGGTGTAGATGTTCTAATGTAGCCTCTACGTATCACAGTTGAAGCTTTAGAATGATCCTTTATCCTAACAGGGAAATGTGGTTTCTCAATGTAAGCACTGGGAACCACAGGATCATTATAGGCAATGACTTTCTCTTCAACTCGAGTGGGTTTAACTACATTGACTTCTAAAGGAGGATGATATTTAAACCACTTCTCTTTGGGGAGATCAATATGAGCAGCAAAGGATTCACACAGTGAAGCTACTATCTCAGAGTCAAGTCCATACTTAGCGCTAAAGTCACAAAAATTATTTGCTTCAAGAAAGGATTTAACGCAATCAAACTTGAAATTCATACCTAACTCCTTACCTTCTTCAAGCTCCCAATCTTCATAGTTGCGTTTAATTCTCTCCAATAAATTCCATCTGAAGTCAATATCTCTCTTCATAAAAGAACCGGTACAAGAAGTGTCAAGCATGGTGCGATCATCATGAAAAAGCCGAGCATAGAAGTTCTGAATGATAATTTCTCTTGAGAGCTCATGATTGGGGCATGAATATAGCATTGATTTAAGCCTCCCCCAATCTTGAGCGATGATTTCTCTGTCATGAGGCCAAAAATTATAAATATAATTCCGATCACGATGTACTAAATGCATAGGATAAACCTTTTGATAAATTCCAATTTCAACCGATTGTAGTCCCATGATCTAGTATCATCACATAGCCTATACCATGTAAATGCCTTATCCTTCAAAGATAAAGGAAAGACCTTCTTCTTGACCTCATCCTCGGGCAAACCTGCAAGCTTAAATAAACCACAAACTTCATCTACATAGATTAGATGCAAGTCTGTATGTGATGTTCCATCCCCAGTAAAAGGATTAGCCAGCAGTTTCTCAAGCATACCCGAAGGAAATTCAAAGCAAATATTTTCAGTAGGTGCAACAGGTTGAGGAGCAACTCTTTGTGCTTCCGTTCGAGGTGAAGATACCCCGAACAAGCCCCTCAAAGGATTAGTATCCATAGTGACAAGTGACAATAAATTTCAGCACACTATATGAATGTTTCCTTACCAAGTTCCACTTACCAAAGGCGCTTCACTCCCCGGCAACGGCGCCAGAAAAGAGTCTTGATGAGCCACAAGTATAGGGGATCAATCGTAGTCCTTTCGATAAGTAAGAGTGTCGAACCCAACGAGGAGCAGAAGGATCTGACAAGTGGTTTTCAGCAAGGTAAAATCTGCAAGCACTGAAATTGTCGGTAACAAGTGATTGTGTGGTGAGATGATTCGTAGCAAGCAACAAGTAACAAAAGTAGCAACGATGCAGCAAAGTGGCCCAATCCCTTTTGTAGCAAGGGACAAGCCTGGACAAAGTCTTATAGGAGGAAAAACGCTCCCGAGGACACATGGGAATTTCTGTCATGCTAGTTTTCATCATGTTCATATGATTCGCGTTCGTTACTTTGATAGTTTGATATGTGGGTGGACCGGCGCTTGGCTGCTGCCCTTACTTTTTTTTTGACCGGCGTACTGCCCTTACATGGAAAAGGATCCCACTTATTATTATCCCCTCTCGCAAGCATCCGCAACTACGAAAGAAGAATTAAGACAAAGTCTAACCATAGCATTAAACTAGTGGATCCAAATCAGCCCCTTACAAAGCACCACATAAACTAGGGTTTAAGCTTCTGTCACTCTAGCAATCCATCATCTACTTACTACTTCCCAATGCCTTCCTCTAGGCCCAAATAATGGTAAAGTGTTATGTAGTTGACGTTCACATAACACCACTAGAGGAAAAACAACATAAAACACATCAAATTACCGAACGAATACCAAATTCACATGACTACTATTAGCATGACTTATCCCATGTCCTCAGGAACCAAAGTAACTCCTCAGAAAGCATAATCATATTCATGACCACAGAGGTAATGAGTAGCATCAAGGATCTGAACATAAACTCTTCCACCAAATAATCCAACTAGCATCAACTACAAAGAGTAATCAACACTATTAGCAACCTTACAAGTACCAATCGGAGTCGCGAGACGGAGATTGGTTACAAGTGATGAACTAGTGTTTGGACATGAGATGGTGGTGTTTGGACATGAGATGGTGCTGATGAAGATGTTGATGGTGATGAGTCCCCTCCGATGAGATGAGTGTTGGTGATGACGATGGCGACGGTTTCCCCCTCCGGGAGGGAAGTTTCCCCTGCAGGATCGTCCTGCCAGAGCTCTAGATTGGTTCTGCTCAAGTTCCACCTCGTGGCGGTGGGGAATCCACGAAAAAGCTCCTCCTTGATTTTTTTCCGGACGAAACCTTTCATATAGCAGAAGAGAGGGGCTCTGCTGGCCCACAGGCCCCCTAGGCGCGACCAGGGGGGTGGCCGCGCCTAGCAGGCTTGTGCCGACCTGCTGCCGCCCCTCTGGCGCTTCTTCGGCCTAGTAGTTTTTATAAATCCGGAAAAAAATCATCGTTGATTGTTATGGCGTTTGGAGTTGTGCAGATTAGGTATCTCAACTTTGCTCCTTTTTCAGGCTAGAATTCCAGCTGCAGACATTTACCCTCTTCATGTAAACCTTGCAAAATAGGAGAGAAAAGGCATAAGTATTGTACCGTGAAGTGAAATAATAGCCGAAGAAGCGATAATATCAACATGAAAACATGATGCAAAATGGACGTATCACCTGTCCCTCCTGACGCTGCCTCCCTGACGACATCGCCCGCAACAACACTATAGTCTCTTTAGGGGGAGATCCACAGGACTCCAGTGTATGTCCAGGGTGTCCTGAACATGGCCTTCGCTGCCCTGGGCAAGGTCACGGTCGTGATGGCGGAGGGCAATAAGGAGGCCAAGGCCGCTCGTGCTGCGCACGAGGCCGCGCTGGAGGAAGTCGGATCCGCTTGATCCGTGCATGATGAGGCGATGAAGGAAGCCGCAGTAGCTACCAAACGACGCGACGATGCGGAGGCTCACCTGAAGGCCTTCCAAGAAGAACAAGCCAAGCTAGTAGAGTAGCCTCGCCTGAGGGAGGAAGAACTCGATGCCCGCAAGACCAAGCTCTCCGCCCGGGAAGAAGAGCTATACTAGGAGGAAACTTGCCTGGGCGCGAAGCAGGCGCTTGGACGAGCAGGAGAAGGAGATTGCCTCGAAGAAGACCCTTCTCGATGCCAAGGGGGAAGCCCTCTCCGCGACCGAGAAGAAGAGGGCCGTGGAGCTGGTAGGCTTCCCTGACGTTGAGCTCAGGGTTCACACGACACTCCACACCCTCTGTCGGGATGGGTTCGACGAGCCTCTGGCCAACCCAGAGGGCGGCTTCGCCGTGCTCACGGTGGAGCTCGCCGTGACGTTGGAGGACGTCGTCATCAAGGTGGACAAGATCTTGGACAGCAGTGCCGCGACCTCATTTCTGAGGTCGTGGCACGCGTCTTCAGTCACCTTTATCTTCGTGAGACGGGGTTTGACTTCAACTCCGTGATCCTGCCGGTCCCTACCCCGTTGGTGAAGAGGTTCGCCCGCGTCGTAATTCCCTCATCTCTGGATGCCGCTGAAGCCGACGGCAGGGAAGACAATACCACCGACGCCGATGACAAGACCCTTGAAGATGGAGCGACCGGAGGCGGTGGTTCCTCCTGATTTCTTCCCCCTGCTTTTTTCCTGCAATGCACATCGTGCCTCGTGGAGGCGTCAAAGTCGTTTGCGTTTTCTATAACATGTTAAGGCTTGTAATAACTGGCTGACTGCTTGAATGTTTTCTTCGCCTCGTTTCTTTCATGTTTGCTGTGATACTCTGCGTCGGTAGGGCCCGACCCGCGCATACCTCAGCCGACATTGAATCGATTGGATTCCAGGACGACCCAAGAGGTGAGGGGCTACAGGTCCAGTTAGGCTCCTGAGTCGCGATGCTCAGGAGTCCCCCTTGACGTGTGAGCAGCCCTCATGAGAGAAACGCGACGAGGATTTTGAAACTTCAGAACACCTCCAGCACTCTGTGTTGGCAGGGCCCGCCCCGCGCGTACCTTCGCCGCCATTGGACCGACCGGATACCAGGACGACCCAAAGTGGGAAGGGTCTATGAGCACAGTTAGGCCCCTGAGTCGTGATGCTCAAGAGCCCCCCTTGACGTACGAGCGACTCTAATGTCCCTCCTAAGAAACTGACAATTTGAGACTCCCGAACTCCTTCACCACTCTGCGTCGGTAGGGCCCGCCTCAGGCATACCTCCGCCGCCGTTGGACCTCCTGGGCGGCCCAAGAGGGAAGGGGCTACGGGCGCAGTTCAGGCTCCTGAGTCGCGATGCTCAAGACTCCCCCTTGACGTACGAGTGACTCCAGCGTTCTCCTTAAGAGATTTTAAGTGGCATTTTAAGTGGATTGTTGAGTGCACTAGGCTCTGTGTCAACAGGGCCCGCCCCGCGCGTACCTCCATCGTCGTTGAACCGACCGGATTCGAGGACGGACCAAGAGGGAATGGGCTACGTGCGAAGTTAGGCCCCTGAGTCGCGTTGCTCAGGGGTCCCCCTTGACATATGAGCGGCTCCGTACCTCCAGTGTTCTGTCCCCCGCACTTGGTGTGGGCGTAGTCATAGGTGGACTCGGTTGACTTCCTCGCCAGCTGTGGGCATAGTCATTGGCAGACTGTGTTGATTTCCTTGCCAGCTGCGGGCATAGTCATCGACGAAGTGAGTTGATATCCTTGATAGCTGCATGCATAGTCATTGGCGAACTGGTTTGATTGCCTCTGTCTTATCCCCAGCGCAGAGCATAGGGATTCCACTAGGCATGGGAGGGACCCCTCCGCGTCCTCGGGGGGGCCTGGGTGTTATGGTGGGGGTGTATCTGGGGATTGTGAGGGCGCTTTGGCGTCGCGAGTGTCCCTACCCGCAAGGTATGGGTGCCTGATTTCTTTTGGGTTTTCACCCAGCGCGCATCATAGGTCATCCACTCGGCATGGGAGCGACCCCTCCGCGTCCTCGGGGAGCCCTGATATGCCCATTTTGCATCATGCTTTGCTTTGTGAAGGAATTGTTACTTTCCCATAAGAATATGTATGATATATTATTGTTCTATGTGTGATCATGATGCCCTCATGTCCGTATTATGTTTTTTCGACACCTTCGTCCCCAAACATGTGGACATGTTTATGGAACTTGGTTTTCGCTTGAGGACAAGCGAGGTCTAAGCTTGGGGGAGTTGATACGTCCATTTTGCATCATGCTTTCATGTTGATATCTATTGCTTTTTGGGCTGTTATATTACTTGTGGTACCATATTTAGGCCTTTTCTCTCTTATTTTGCAAGGTTTATTTGAAGAGGGAGAATTCAGGCAGCTGGAATTCTGGACTAGAAAAGGAGCAAATCCTAGTCCACAATTCTACACATCTCCAAATGCCCTGAAAATTTACGTGGATTTTTTCTGGAATATATTAAAAATACTGGGCGAAAGAAATACCAGGGCCCCACAAGCTTGCCCAGCACCACCACCCCCCTGGTGGCGCAGGGCAGGCTTGTGGGCACCCCACTGGCCCACTAGCCCCCCTCTTTTGCTATATGATGCGACCTGGCCTGGAAAAAAATCATACAGCAGCTTTTTCGTGGTTTCGCCGCCGCCACGGGGCGGAACTTGAGCAGATCCAATCTAGAGCTCCGGCAGGACGATCCTGCCGGGGAAATTTCCCTCCCGGAGGGGGAAATCGTCGCCATCGTCATCACCAACACTCCTCTCGTTGGAGGGGAGGCATCTTCATCAACATTTTCATCAACACCATCTCCTCTCCAGTCCCTAGTTCATCTCTTGTAATCAATCTTCGTCTCGCGACTCTGATTGGTACTTGTAAGGTTGCTAGTAGTGTTGATTACTCTTTGTAGTTGATGCTAGTTGGATTACTTGGTGGAAGAGTTTATGTTCAGATCCTTGATGCTATTCATTACACCTCTGGTCATGATTATGATTATGTCTTGTGAGTAGTTACTTTTGTTCCTGAGGACATGGGATAAGTCATGCTGATAATAGTCATGTGAATTTGATATTCGTTCGGTATTTTGATATGTTGTATATTGTTTTTCCTCTAGTGGTCTTACGTGAACGTCGACTACATAACACTTCACCATATTTGGGCCTAGAGGAAGGCATTGGGAAGTAGTAACTAGATGATGGGTTGCTGGAGTGACAGAAGCTTAAACCCCAGTTTATGCGCTGCTTCGTGAGGGGCTGATTTGGACCACTAGTTTAATGATATGGTTAGACTTTATCTTAATTCTTCTTTTGTAGTTGCAGATGCTTGCGAGAGAGGTTAATCATATGTGGGATGCTTGTCCAAGTAAGGGCAGTACCCAAGCGCCGGTCTACCCACATATCAAACTATCAAAGTAACGAACGCGAATCATACGAACATGATGAAACTAGCATGACAGAAATTCCCGTGTGTCCTCGGGAGCGTTTTTCCTCCTATAAGACTTTCTTCAGACTTGTCCCTTGCTGCAAAAGGGACTGGGCCACTTGCTGCACCGTTTCTACTACTTGTTACTTGTTACTCTTTGCTTGCTACATTTCACCTCGCTACACAATCACTTGTTACCGCTACTTTCAGTGCTTGCAGTTATTACCTTGCTGAAATCCGTTTATGAGAGCCTTCTGCTCCTCGTTGGGTTCGACACTCTTATTTATCGAAAGGACTACGATTGATCCCCTATACTTGTGGGTCATCAAGAATCTTTTCTGGCGCCGTTGCCGGGAGTGAAGCGCCTTTGGTAAGTGGAAATTGGTAAGGAAACATTTATATATTGTGCTGAAATGTATTGTCACTTGTCACTATGGAAACTCTTCCTTTGAGGAGTTTGTTCGGGGTATCTTCACGACAAACGGAAGCACGAGGAGTTGCTCCTCAACCTTAGGTACCTACTGAAAATATCTTTTATGAAATTCCTTTGGGTATGCTTGAGAAACTGCTGGCTAATCCTTTTACAGGAGATGGATCTTCACATCGAGACTTTCATCTAATCTATGTAGATGAAGTTTGTGGTTTATTTAAGCTTGCAGGTTTGCCCGGGGATGAGGTAAAGAAGAAAGTATTTCCTTTATCTTTGAAGGATAAGGCGTTGACATGGTATAGGCTATGTGATGATGCTGGATCATGGGGCTACAATCGGTTGAAATTGGAATTTCATCAAAAGTTCTATCCTATGCATTTAGTACATCGTGATCGGAACTTTATTTATAAACTTTGGCCTCGTGACAGGGAAAGCATAGCTCAAGCTTGGGGAGGCTTAAATCAATGCTATATTCATGCCCCAATCATGAGCTCTCGAGAGAAATCATCACTCAAAACTTTTATGCTCGGCTTTCTCATGAAGATCGTACCATGCTTGACACTTCTTGTGCCGGTTCTTTTATGAAGAAGGATATTGATCACAAGTGGAATTTATTGGAGAGAATCAAACGCAACTCTGAAGATTGGGAGCTGGAGGAAGGTAAGGAGTCAGATATGAATTTCCAGTTTGATTGCGTTAAATCTTTTGTTGAGACAAACACTTCTAGAGATTTTAGCACTAAGTTTGGACTTGACTCTGAGATAGTAGCTTCTCTATGTGAATCTTCCGCTGCTCATGTTGAACTTCCCAAAGAGAAGTGGTTTAAATATCATCCTCCTGTAGAAAGCAACATAGCCAAAACCAATCTAGTTGAGGAGAAAATCATAGCTTTTAGTGATCCTGTTATTCCTTGTGCTTACACTGAGAAACCACCATACCCTGCTAGAATGAAGGATTATTCTAAAGCTCCAACTATGATACGTAGGGGTTACATTAGACCACTTGCACCCCCCGAGGAGATTAGAGTTGAACCTAGTGTTGCCATTATCAAAGATCTCTTACCCGAAGGCATAGACGGGCATGTTATTAAATTTTGTGAGGACTCCGCTAGAATTGCTAAACCTCACGCGAAAGACAAGCACGGACCTGTAGTTGGCCTGCCCGTTGTTTCTGTGAAGATAGGAGATCACTGTTACCATGGTTTATGTGATATGGGAGCTAGTGTTAGTGCAATACCCCGTTCTCTCTATGATGAAATCAAAGATGAGATTGCGCCTGCTGAGATAGAACCCATTGATGTCACTATTACGCTAGCTAATAGAGACACTAGTTGTCCTCTGGGAATTGTGAGAGACGTAGAAGTCTTGTGTGGTAAGACGAATTATCCTACTGATTTCCTTGTCCTTGGTACTACACAAGATAGCTTTTGTCCCATCATATTTGGTAGACCCTTTCTCAACATTGTCAATGCTCACATTGATAGCATTAAGCAGACTATCATAGTAAGTTTCGAGGGTGTGTGTCATGAATTTAACTTCTCCAAGTTTGGAAGACAACCCCATGAAAGAGAGTCGTCTGGTAGAGATGAAATCATTGCTCTTGCCTCTATTGCCGTACCTCCTACGGATCCTTTAGAGAAATATCTGCTTGAGCATGAAAATGATATGCATATAGAGGAGAGAGATGAGATTGATAGAATTGTCTTAGAACAACATCCTATTCTCAAGAATAATCTTCCTATTGAACTGCTTGGGGATCCCCCCCACCAAAGGGTGATCCTGTGTTCGAGCTTAAACAGTTGCCTGATACTCTTAAGTATGCCTATCTTGATGAGAAGCAGATATATCCTGTCATTATTAGTGCTCTCCTCTCAGCGCGCGAAGAGAAGAAGTTACTAAAAACTTTGAGGAAGCACCGCGCTGCTATTGGATATACTCTTGATGATCTTAAGGGTATTAGTCCTACTCTATGTCAGCACAAGATTAAAACCGATCCTGACTTTAAATCAGTTGATGATCATGAAAGGAGATTAAATCCTAAGATGAAAGAGGACGTTAGAAAAGAAATATTAAAGCTTCTGGAAGCAGGAATCATTTATCATGTTGCTCATAGTGATTGGGTAAGTCCATTACATTGCGTTCCTAAGAAGGGAGGTATCACCGTCGTTCCTAATGATAAGGATGAACTAATCCCACAAAGGATTATTACCGGCTATAGAATGGTGATAGACTTCTAGAAATTGAACCAGGCAACCAGGAAAGCTCATTATCCTTTGCCGTTCATAGACCAAATGCTAGAAAGGCTATCAAAGCACACACACTTCTGCTTTCTAGACGGTTATTCAGGTTTCTCGCAAATACCTGTTGCACAAGCTGATCAATTGAAAACCACTTTCACCTGCCCTTTCGGTACCTTTGCCTATAGACGTATGCCTTTTGGCTTATGTAATACACCTGCCACCTTCCAAAGATGTATGATGGCTATATTCTCTGACTTTTGTGAAAATATTGTCGAGGTTTTCATGGATGACTTTTCCGTTTATGGGTCTTCCTTTGATGATTGCCTCAGCAATCTTGATCGAGTCTTACAGAGATGCGAAGAAACCAACCTCGTCTTAAATTGGGAGAAGTGCCACTTTATGGTTAATGAAGGTATCGTCTTAGGACACAAAATATCTCAAAGAGGCATTGAAGTTGATAAGGCTAAGGTTGACGCAATTGAGAAAATGCCTTGCCCCACAGATATCAGAGGTATATGAAGTTTCCTAGGTCATGCTGGTTTCTATAGAAGGTTCATTAAAGACTTCTCTAAGATTACTAGGCCTCTTACCAACCTCTTGCAAAGGGATGTTCCTTTTGTTTTTGATGAGGATTGTGAGGAAGCCTTTGAAATACTTAAGAAGGCTTTGATAACCGCACCTATTGTTCAACCACCTTACTGGAACTTGCCCTTTGAAATCATGTGCGACGCTAGTGACTATGCTGTTGGTGTTGTTCTAGGACAAAGAGTTGACAAGAAGTTGAATGTCATTCACTACGCTAGTAAAACTCTAGACAGTGCCCAAAGAAACTATGCCACTACGGAGAAGGAAATTTTAGCAGTCGTGTTTGCATGTGAAAAGTTCAGATCTTACATAGTTGACTCCAAAGTCACTTTTCACTCTAATCATGTTGCTATTAAGTACCTCATGGAGAAGAAGGACGCTAAGCCTAGGCTGATCAGATGGGTTCTCCTGCTACTGGAATTTGATTTGCATGTCGTTGACCGAAAGGGTGCTGATAACCCTGTAGCAGATAACTTGTCTAGGCTAGAGAATGTCCTTGATGACCCACTACCTATCGATGACAGCTTTCCTGATGAGCAACTAAGTGTCATCCGTACTTCACTTCGTGCACCGTGGTATGCCGATTATGCAAACTATATCGTAGCCAAATACATACCACCCAGTTTCACCTATCAAGAAAAGAGGAAATTCTTTGTTGATTTGAGACACTACTTTTGGGATGATCCTCACCTTTATAAGGAAGGAGTAGATGGTGTTATTAGACGTTGTGTGCCTGAACATGAACAGGGACAGATCCTGCAGAAGTGTCATTCCGAAGCCTACGGAGGACACCATGCTGGAGATAGAACTGCCCATAAGGTATTGCAATCAGGTTTCTATTGGCCCACTCTCTTCAAGGATGCCCGTTAGTTTTTGTTGTCTTGTGACGAATGCCAAAGGATAGGGAACATCAGTAAGCGTCAAGAGATGCCTATGAACTATTCACTTGTCATTGAACCATTTGATGTCTGGGGCTTTGATTATATGGGACCCTTCCCGAGTTCCAATGGGTACACTCACATCTTAGTTGCTGTGGATTACGTTACTAAGTGGGTAGAAGCTATCCCCACTAAAAATGCTGATCACCACACCTCTATTAAGATGCTTAAAGAAGTCATATTCCCAAGTTTGGAGTCCCTAGATACTTGATGACTGATGGAGGTTCACACTTCATTCATGGTGTTTTCCGCAAGATGCTAGCTAAGTATGATGTCAACCATAGAGTTGCATCTCCTTATCATCCTCAGTCCAGTGGTCAAGTTGAGTTGAGTAATAGGGATATCAAGTTGATCCTACAAAAGACCGCCAATAGATCTCGAAAGAACTGGTCTAGCAAACTTGAAGATGCACTATGGGCTTATAGGAATGCTTATAAGAATCCCATGGGCATGTCACCGTATAAAATGGTTTACGGTAAGGCCTGCCATTTACCTCTTGAGCTGGAACACAAAGCTTATTGGGCAATCAAAGAGCTCAACTTTGCTTTCAAACTTGCCGGTGAGAAGCAGTTGTTTGATATCAGCTCATTAGATGAATGGAGAGCTCGGGCATACGAGAATGCCAAGTTGTTCAAGGAAAAGGTTAAGAGATGGCACGACAAACGAATACAGAAACGAGAGTTCAATGTAGGTGACTATGTCTTGCTATACAATTCTCGTTTGAGATTCTTTGCAGGCAAGCTTCTCTCTAAATGGCAAGGTCCCTATGTTGTCGAGGAAGTATATCGTTCTGGTGCCATCAAAATCAATAACACGGAAGGAAATTTTCCTAGAGTGGTAAATGGGCAAAAAGTCAAGCATTACATCTCTGGTACTCCCATAAATGTTGAGACCAATATCATCAATGTCATAACTCCATAGGAGTACATAAGGGATGTTTATCATCCTGTTTCAGACCTTAAAAACGAAGATGTATCTGTTTCGGCAAGAAATTGGACTCCGATACTTTTCCAATAGGAAATTTCCTCAGTTTTGGAATTTTTGGAAAATTAGACAAATAAAAACCAGTCCGAAGAACAAACGAGGAAGCCACAAGGGCCCACACCGCCACCACGCCCCTGGTGGTGGTGGGCAAGCTCGTGGGCACCTCGTGTGCCTCCCGGACTCCATTTTCTTGCGGAGGACTCCTTCTGGCCCAGAAAAAATCAATATATAGTTGCCCGAAGGTTTTGATCTCCTTATCGCACAGTTTTCCTCTGTTTTTGTTTTGAGCTTGTTTCTGCCGCAGACCTAGATCATCATGACTTCCCCAAACGCTCCTAAAGACAAGATCTTCGAGAAGGTCATCAATCCCTACCTCACTTAAGTTCTAGAACACCCTCAATCTATCAAGATGAGCGAGGGGATGTTGCACATCCGAGATGTTCAGGGGCCTAAGAAGACCGGAAGCGTGGAGACGAGGCTCGAAGCAATGGAGCAACAAGTCTTCAAGTGCCAAGGGATGGTAGAGCGTGGACTCAACGCCAACCACACGATGATCACGGAGTTCACTAGAAATCACAAGATGGATGCCAGTGATATTGGGAAACACCTCTCCAGGCTCTACGATAGGGTTGACCAACTTCAGGGCCAAATCTATGACCTGCAGAATCAAAACTGTGAGTATGAGTACAGATTCAAATCAATAAGGTTGGCTGCAGATTTGAGGATTCCGGCGACTCGTTCATCCTGCCATGATGGAGCACCTATGCCTTGGAAGACGAAGGATCAGACTACTCCAACACCACCACCATCACCACCAAAGGAAGACAACTAAGCATTGGGATGGGCAATCCCCTTGGCTTCTGCCAAGCTTGGGGGAGTTGCCCTGGTATCGTATCACCTTTATATCTTTTGTTTTTACCTTTGTTTTAGTTCTTTCCTTTTCAGTTTTTATTTCTTCTTTTATAGGAACAAGTGTTTAGTTTTTAGTTTGAGTCTTTTGCTTTCGTCTCTCCCCCGATTTATTCGAGCTTACGAGCTATATAATAAAGAGTGTCTTAGTCAAGGGCTTTGCTTAGTGCCATGATCAAAAGTATGAAAAGAATGATAGCATGAAAGGTCATGAGACGATCTTATGGAAAGTGTTGGAATTTCACTCATGACACGTATGATGATTGGAACTTGTTGAGAATAAATTAACATAGACCTCAGTCATTGTTGCAATTAATAAGAATTAATAAGGAAAGAGAGGTTCACATATAAATATATCATCTTAGACACTTTTTACAATTGTGAGCACTCGCCAAACTATTACATGCTTAGGAGTAGATGTTGGACAAGGAAGACAACATAATGAATTGTGTTTGCTTGGTTCCAAGCAATGTTATATGATTAGAGATCCCTTAGCATGTGACGATTGCTTCCACCTCATATTAGCCAAAACTCCCGCACCAAGTAGAGATACTACTTGTGCATCCATAAACCTCCAACCAGTTTTGCCATGAGAGTCCACCATACCTACCTATGGATTGAATAAGATCCTTCAAGTAAGTTGTCATCGGTGCAAGCAATAAAAATTGCTCTCTAATATGTATGATCTATTAGTGCATGGAAAATAAGCATTGTACGAACCTGGGATGAGGAAGACATAAAAGCGATAGACTGCATAATGAAGTTCTTTATCACAGGAGGCAATATAAAGTGACGTTCCTCCGCACTAAGAGGACAAGCATCCAAACCTCAAAAGCGCATGACAACCTCTGCTTCCCTGTGCGAAGGGCCCATCTTGTACCTTTACTTTTTACCCTTGTAAGAGTCATGGTGATCATCACCAATTCCCTTTTTGCCTTTGTCTTGGCAACCGTCACATGCTTGGGAAAGATCTATATTCATATATCAACTTGGAGTTGAGTATTCATGCTTTATTATTGTTGACTTTACCCATGAGGTAAATCGTTGGGAGGCAAAACTATAAGCCTCTATCTTCCTCTGTGTCCAGCTGAAGCTTTGACACCATGAGTACCACATGAGTTATAACAACTGTGGAGAACAAAAGAGATGATTGAGTATGTGGGTTTGCCTTACAAGCTCTTATTTGACTCTTTCTGATGTTGTGATAAATTGCAATTGCTTCAATTACTATGGACTATTGTTGGTTACTTCTCGGTAGGGTTTTTTGCTTCATGCTTTGCTTTGTGAAGGAATTGTTACTTTCCCATAAGAATCTTTATGATATATTGTTGTTCTATGTGTGATCATGATGCCCTCATGTCCGTATTATGTTTTTTCGACACCTTCGTCCCCAAACATGTGGACATGTTTATGGAACTTGGTTTTCGCTTGAGGACAAGCGAGGTCTAAGCTTGGGGGAGTTGATACGTCCATTTTGCATCATGCTTTCATGTTGATATTTATTGCTTTTTGGGCTGTTATATTACTTGTGGTACCGTATTTATGCCTTTTCTCTCTTATTTTGCAAGGTTTATTTGAAGAGGGAGAATTCAGGCAGCTGGAATTCTGGACTCGAAAAGGAGCAAATCCTAGTCCACTATTCTGCACATCTCCAAATGCCCTGAAAATTTACGTGGTTTTTTTCTGGAATATATTAAAAATACTCGGCTAAAGAACTACCGGAGGAGGGCCACTAGGACCCCACAAGCTTGCTCACCGCCACCACCCCCCTGGTGGCGCAGGGCAGGCTTGTGGGCACCCCACTGGCCCACTAGCCCCCCTCTTTTGCTATATGATGCGTCCTGACCTGGAAAAAATCATACAGGAGCTTTTTCACGGTTTCGCCGCCGCCACGGGGCGGAACTTGAGCAGATCCAATCTAGAGCTCCGGCACGACGATCCTGCCGGGGAAATTTCCCTCCCGGAGGGGAAATCGTCGCCATCGTCATCACCAACACTCCTCTCGTCGAAGGGGAGGCATCTTCATCAACATTTTCATCAGCACCATCTCCTATCCAATCACTAGTTCATCTCTTGTAATCAATCTTCGTCTCGCGACTCCGATTGGTACTTGTAAGGTTGCTAGTAGTGTTGATTACTCTTTGTAGTTGATGCTTGTTGGATTACTTGGTGGAAGAGTTTATGTTCAGATCCTTGATGCTATTCATTACACCTCTGGTCATGATTATGATTATGTCTTGTGAGCAGTCACTTTTCTTCCTGAGGACATGGGATAAGTCATGCTGATAATAGTCATGTGAATTTGATATTCGTTCGGTATTTTGATATGTTGTATGTTGTTTTTCCTATAGTGGTGTTATATGAACGTCGACTACATAACACTTCACCATATTTGGGCCTAGAGGAACGCATTGGGAAGTAGTAAGTAGATGATGAGCTGCTGGAGTGACAGAAGCTTAAACCCGAGTTTATGCGCTGCTTCGTGAGGGGCTGATTTGGATCCACTAGTTTAATGCTATGGTTAGACTTTGTCTTAATTCTTCTTTTGTAGTTGAGGATGCTTGCGAGAGAGGTTAATCATAAGTGGGATGCTTGTCCAAGTAATGGCAGTACCCAAGCGCCGGTCCACCCACATATCAAACTATCAAAGTAACGAACGCGAATCATATGAACATGATGAAACTAGCATGACAGAAATTCCGTGTGTCCTCGGGAGCGTTTTTGCTCCTATAAGACTTTGTTCAAGCTTGTCCCTTACTGCAAAAGGGATTGGGCCACTTGCTGCACCGTTGCTACTACTTGTTACTTGTTACTCTTTGCTTGCTACGTTTCACCTCGCTACACAATCACTTGTTACCGCTACTTTCAGTGCTTGCAGTTATTACCTCGCTGAAATCCGTTTATCAGAGCCTTCTGCTCCTCGTTGGGTTCGACACTCTTACTTATCGAAAGGACTACGATTGATCCCCTATACTTGTGAGTCATCAGGCCCCGGGAGTATACAGCCTCAGCTCGTTACCACGTGAGAGTGTCACGGGGGGGGGTGTATCTAGGAGGTCGCGAGGACGCTTTGACCTCGGCAGTGTCCCTACCCCCGAGGAATAGGTGCCTGATTCCTTGTCATTGGTAAACCCTGTTGGCTTCTTCTTCTTCAGGAGTGAGGCAGGGTGTGTGTTGCCTGAGTAGGCCTGCAAGGATAAGCTTCGGCCGGAGCCCCCAAGCGGGGGGCCAACCGCCCAAAGCCGTAGGCAAGGTAGAACGTTAGGGTTCGAAGTGGGTGCGACGGAAACAACTGAACGATGCGTAAATGTAAGTGGCGGCTGGGGAGTGCCCTGAACTCCTGGAGGCCACATGGCCCTCTGGGCGCCCTCGGACACAGTGAGGCAAAAGGTTACCTGCAGCAGCCAACAAAAAGTCACGTGGCGTCCATGCTGCTGAAGGGCCGAGGGCGCCGTCGTCGCTCGATCTCGTGCTTCCACGATCGCGAACCTCACGGGTCCGCCATCTCCCGAGGCTCGGGACCTTCGCTTGGCCTGAGCATCTCCTGCTCTTCCTCACCACACCCCAGCAGGCAAGGCATGAGTATGGCCTGCTGGAGCCGCCGGTAGGTGGCAGCCGTGTTCCCCAGCCCGAAGGTCATAAGGGTGCCGGCGCCCGGGCACACCCACCGATGGTCAGCTCACGCGGGCTAGAAGGGGACTTGAGCCGTGGCTGTGTCGATTGCGAGCGCGTTGATGTAGATGCGGGGCCGATCAATCGTGCCGATGACGACTACGTTGATTGGAGAATGAGGGGAGCCCCCGCCTCGCACGGTCTGGGACTCTCAAAGTTCTTGGATTACTCTGATGACGGACTCACGGGAGCTGGGCGTACATGCGCTGGAGTGCTCCTTCGGGTTGTGCTCGAGCGCCAACCTCGCCTCACTGGTTAGGCCGGGAACCTCCCTGGTGGGAGCCCCCAGTCCTGACCCAAGGGGGGAGCTGAGCGCACCTTCCTATGCAATGGGAGGCAAGACCCCCTCCCCCGGCACGGAGCCCGAAGTCCCAGGGCACTCCATGGGGAGGAGCCGCTTCTTCTTCTTGCGTGGGTCCCCGCGAGGTGGCTCGTCTTCTTCGTCATCCCAGCGTTCCGTTCCCGCGGCGTGGCAGGCGCGCTCGAGTGTACAGACGGCATCCTTCTCGTCACAGGCGATGGTGATGACGCTGCCGCTCCGTGGCATCTTGAGGACATTGTAGCCATGGTGGGTCACTGCCATGAACTTGGCGATAACTGGGTACCCAAGGATCGCGTTGTACGACAGGTGGATGTGGGCGACGTCAAAGACGATAATCTCAGTGTGGTAGTTCTTGCGCTCGCCGAAGGTGACTGGCAGACGCACCTGCCCGATGGGGACGATGGAACCTTCCGTGACTCCTGAGAACGGCTTGGTCGGCATTAGTTTTTCGTACGATAGCTGGAGTGTCTCGAAGGTCTCGACCGAGAGGATGTTGAGCCCCGCTCCACTGTCGATAAGGGTCATGGTGACGAGGACGTTTCTGATGGTCGGGGTGCATATCATGGGGAGCTTGCCAGCCATGAACAGGCACCTGATATGATCACTTGGGTCGAAGATGAATGACCGGGGCCGCGTTAGTGGTGGCACTGGAGGCCCCACGTCGTTTATCTTCGACCCAAGTGATCATCTCAGGTGCTCGTTCATGGCCGACAAGCTCCCCATGATGTGCATCCTGACCATCAGCAACGTCCTCATCACCAAGACCCTTATCGACAGTGGAGCGGGGCTCAACATCCTCTCGGTCGAGACCTTCGAGACATTCGAGCTGGCATAAGAACAGCTCAAGCCGACCAACCCTTCTCAGGAGTCATAGAAAGGTCCACCATGCCCATCAGGCAGGTGCGTCTGCTAGTCACATCCACCTGCCGTACAACATGATCCTTGGGTACCCGGCTCTTGCCAAGTTCATGGCAGTGACCCACCATGGCTACAACGAATTCAAGATGCTAGGGAGTGGCACCGTCATCACCATCACCTGCAATGAGAAGGATGTCATCTGTACACTTGAGCGCGCCTACCGTGCCGCGACGGCGGAATGCTCGTACGATGAAGAAGACGAGCCACCTCGAGAGGACCCATGCAAGAAGAAGATTCAGCTCCTCCCCACGGAGCTGTTGGAAACATGCCCTAGAGGCAATGATAAATAGTTGTTATTACATTTCCTGTTTAAAGATAATCCTTTATTATCATTGCTATAATTGTATTGAATGAAAACATAGATACATGTGTGGATACATAGACAAAACAATGTCCCTAGCAAGCCTCTAGTTGGCTAGCCAGTTGATCAAGGATAGTCAAGGTTTTCTGACTATGTGCAAAGTATTGTTGCTTGATAACTGGATCGCATCATTAGGAGAATCATGTGATGGACTAGAGCAAAACTATGAATGTAGCATATTGATCGTGTCATTTTATTGCTATAGTTTTCTGCGTGTCAAGTATTTGTTCCTTGACCATGAGATCATATAACTCACTGGCACCGGAGGAATACCTTGTGTGCATCAAACGTCACAATGTAACTGGGTGACTATAAAGGTGCTCTACAGGTATCTCGGAAGGTGTTCGTTGAGTTAGTATGGATCAAGACTGGGATTTGTCACTCCGTGTGAGGGAGAGGTATCTCGGGGCCCACTCGGTAATACAACATCACACGCAAGCCTTGCAAGAAATGTGACTAAGTGTAAGTTATGGGATCTTGTATTACGGAACGAGTAAAGAGACTTGCCGGTAACGAGATTGAAATAGGTATGCAGATACCGACATCGAATCTCGGGCAAGTAACATACCGAAGGACAAAGGGAAGGACATACGGGATTATATGAATCCTTGACACTGAGGTTCAACCAATAAGATCTTCGAAGAATATGTAGGATCCAATATGGGCATCCAGGTCCCTCTAATGGATATTGAAAAAGGAGTACCTAGGGGCATGTGTACATAGTTCTCGAACCCGCAGAGTCTGCACACTTAAGGTTCGGCGATGTTTTAGTATAGTTGAGTTATATGTGTGGTTACCGAGTGTGGTTCACGGTCCCGGAAGAGATCACGGACGTTACGAGGGTTTTCGGAATGGTCCGGAGACGAACATTGATATATAGGATGACTTCATTTGGTTTCGGAAAGTTTTCGGGCATTACCGGGAATGTACCGGGAGTGACGAATGGGTTCCGGAAGTTCACCGGGAGGGGGGCAACCCTCCCGGGGGAAGCCCAAAGGACCAATGGGTGGCACACCAGCCCTTAGTGGGCTGGTGGGATAGACCAAGAGGGCCTATGCGCCAGGAAGAGAAAAACCAAAGAAAAAAAAGGAAAGGTAGGAAGGAAGAGAAGAACTCCACTTTCCAATCCTAGTTGGACTAGGACTGGAGTAGGACTCATCCTCCTCCCTAGCCGGCGCACCCTTGAGGGCTTGGCACTCAAGGCAAGCCTCCTCCCCCTCCCGCCTATATATAGTGGTGATTTAGGGCTCATTTGAGACAACTTTTGCCACGTGCAACTCAGATCTAGACACCATAGTTTTACCTCTAGATCGTATTTCTGCGGAGCTCGGGCGGAGCCCTGTAGGAGTAGATCCTTCACAACCACCGGAGCGCCGTCACGCTGCCAGAGAACTCATCTACTTCTCCATCTTGATTGCTGGATCAAGAAGGCCGAAATCATCGTCGAGCTGTGCGTGTGCTGAACGCAGAGATGCCGTCCGTTCGGCAGTAGACAGAACGGATCGTGGGACGGATCGAGGGATGGTTCGTGGGACGGTTCGCGGGGCGGATCAAGGAACGTGAGGACATTCCACTACATCAACCGCGTTTCTTAACACTTCCTGTTGTGCGATCTACAAGGGTAAATAGATCCAAATCTCCTCTCATAGATGGACATCACCATGATAGGTCTTTGTGCGTGTAGGAAATTTTTTATTTCCCATGCGACGTTCCCCTTCAGTGGTATCAGAGCCAGGTTCATGCATAGATGTTATCTCGAGTAGAACACAAAGGGTTTTGTGGACGATGATGTTCGATTTGCTGCCCTCCTTAGTCTTTTCTCGATTTGGCGGTATTGTTGGATTGAAGCGGCCTCTCGACCAACATTATTCGTACGCTTACGAAAGACTGGTTTCATCGCTTGGCATGCAACCTCGTTGCATAAAGATGACTGGCGGGTGTCGGTTTCTTCAACTTTAGTTGAACTGGTTTTGACCGAGGCGGTCCTTGGAGAGGTTAAATAGCAATTTGCACATCTCTGTTGTGGTTTTTGTGTAAGTAAGATGCGATCTACTAGATACCCATAGCAGCCACGTAAAACATGCAATAACAATTAGAGGACGTCTAACTTGTTTTTGCAGGGTATGCTTGTGATATGACATGGCCAATGACGTGATGTGATATATTGGATGTATGAGATGATCATGTTGTAATAGTTAGTATCGACTTGCGCGACGATGGTAGGGCAACCGACAGGAGCCATAGGGTTGTCTTTAAACTAAAGTTTGTGTTTGCAGATGCGTTTACTATATTGGTAGGACGTAGCTTTAGTAGTAATAGCATAAGTAGCATGACAACCCCGATGGTGACATGTTAATGGAGATCATGATGATGGAGATCATGGTGTGGCACCGGTGACAAGAAGATCGTGTCGGTGCTTTGGTGATGGAGCTCAAGAAGCGCATGATGATGGCCATATCATGTCACTTATGAATTCATGTGATGTTAATCCTTTTATGCACCTTATTTTTCTTAGAACGACGGTAGCATTATGAGGTGATCTCTCACTATAATTTCAAGATGAAATTGTGTTCTCCCCGACTGTGCACTGTTGCTACAGTTCGTCGTTTCGAGACACCACGTGATGATCGGGTGTGATAGACTCAACTTCACATACAACGGGTGCAAAACAGTTGCACACGCGGAACACTCGGGTTAAGCTTGACGAGCCTAGCATGTGCAGACATGGCCTCGGAACACATGTGACCGAAAAGTCGAGCATGAATTGTATAGTTGATATGATTAGCATAGAGATGCTTACCACTGAAACTATCCTCAACTCACGTGATGATCGGACTTGAGCTAGTGAATTTGGATCACTCAAATGACTAGAGAGATGTACTTTTTGAGTGGGAGTTTAACAAGTAATTTGATTAGTTAAACTCTAATTATCTTGAACATAGTCTAAGTCCACTTTGAAAATATTTGTGTTGTAGATCAATAGCTCACGCGACACTCACCCTGAATTTTAATACGTTCCTAGAGAAAGCTAAGTTGAAAGATGATGGAAGCAACTTTGTAGACTGGGTTCGTAATCTTAAGTCGCTCTTGCAAGCTGGGAAGAAGGATTATGTCCTTAATGCTGCGCTAGGAGATGAATCACCCGCCGCGGCTGACCAAGATGCTAAGAACGCTTGGTTAGCACGCAAGGAGGACTACGCAGTAGTTCAATGTGCAGTCTTGTATGGCTTAGAGCCGAGACTTCAATGTCGCTTTGAGAATCATGGAGCATTTGAGATGTTCGAGGAGTTGAAGTTTATCTTTCATAAGAACGCCCGGAGTGAGAGGTATGAGACCTTCGATAAATTCTATGCTTGCAAGATGGAGGAGAATTCATCTGTAAGTGAACATGTGCTCAAAATGTCTGGGTACTCAAATCGTCTAGCTGAGGTGGGGAGTGAACTCCCGCAAGAGCCTATCACTGACAGAATTCTTCAATCACTGCCACCGAGCTATCAAAGCTTTGTGTTGAACTATAACATGCAAGGGATGAACAAGTCACCCAGCGAGTTATTCGCGATGCTGAAAGTCATAGAGTCAGAACTCCGTAAAGAACATCAAGTGTTGATGGTAAATAAGACCACTAGTTTCAACAGCTTTGTGTTGAACTATAACATGCAAGGGATGAACAAGTCACCCGACGAGTTATTCGCGATGCTGGAAGTCGTAGAGTCAGAACTCCGTAAATAACATCAAGTGTTGATGGTGAATAAGACCACTAGTTTCTAGAGAAACGGCAAAGGAAAGAAGGGTAATTCAACGAAGAGCGGCAAGACTGTTGCCATTCCGACGAAGAAACCTAAAGCTGGACCTAAGCGTGAAACGGAGTGTTATAATTGCAAGGGTGTGGGTCACTGGAAGCGCAACTGACCCAAGTATCTGGCTGATAAGAAGGCGACCAAGGAAAAATAAGGTATATTTGATATACATGTTATTGATGTGTACTTAACCAGCTCTCGTAGTAGTCCCTGGGTATTCGATACCGGTTCTGTTGCTCATATTTGCAACTCGAAATAGGATCTGCGGAATAAGCGAAGGCTGGCGAAAGATGAAGTGATGATGCGCGTGGGAAATGGTTCCAAGGTTGATGGAATCGCCGTCGGCATAGTTTCACTTCACTTACCATCAGGATTAGTTATGAACTTAAATAAATGTTATTTAGTGCCTGCATTAAGCATGAACATTATATCTGGATCTTGTTTATTGCGAGACGGTTACTCGTTTAAATCATAGAATAATGGTTGTTCTATTTCTATGAGTAATATCTTCTATGGTCATGCACCCAATGTGAGAGGAGTGTTCATATTGAATCTTGATAGTGATAATACACATATACATAACATTGAGACCAAAAGAGTTAGAGTTAACAATGATAGCGCCATGTTTTTATGGCACTGCCGGTTAGGTCATATTGGTGAAAAGTGCATGAAGAAACTCCATACCGATGGACTTTTGGAGTCACTTGACTTTGATTCACTTGACACGTGCTAACCATGCCTCATGGGCAAGATGACTAAGACTCCGTTCTTCGGAACAATGGAGCGTGCAAGTGACTTGTTGGAAATCATACATACCGATGTGTGCGGTCCGATGAGTGTGGAGGCGCGCGGCGGATATCAATATTTTCTCACCTTCACTGACGATTTGAGTAGATATGGTTATGTCTACTTGATGAAGCACAATTCTGAAATGTTTGATAAGTTCAAACAATTTCAGAGTGAAGTTGAAAATCGTCGTAACAAAAAGATCAAATTCCTACGGTCTGATCGTGGGGGTGAATATCTGAGTTTCGAGTTTGGTGCTCACTTAAGACAATGTGGAATTGTTTCATACTTGACACCGCTTGGAACACCACAGCGTAATGGTGTGTCTGAACGTCGTAATCGTACTTTATTAGAGATGGTGCGATCTATGATGTCTCTTACCGATTTGCCATTATCATTTTGGGGTTATGCATTAGAGATAGTTGCATTCACTTTAAATAGGGCACCATCAAATTTTGTTGAGACGACACCATACGAACTATGGTATGGCAAAAGACCAAAACTGTCATTTCTTAAAGTTTGGGGATGGGATGCTTATGTCAAAAAGCTTCAGCCTGAAAAGTTGGAACCCAAAGCGGAAAAGTGCATCTTCAATGGTTACCCAAAAGAGACAGATGGGTATACCTTCTATATCAAATCCGAGGGCAAAGTGTTTGTTGCTAAAAATGGAGCTTTTCTTGAGAAGGAGTTTCTCTCAAAAGAATTGAGTGGGAGGAAGATATAACTTGATGAGGTTGTAGAACCTCTTATCCCTCTAGATGGTGGCGCAGGGCAAGGGGAAACCCTTGTTGCTGCGGCGCCGGTTGAGGAGCAAGTTGACGATGATGATCATGAAACATCAGATCAAGTTGCTACCGGACCTCGCAGATCGACAAGATCACGTACTACTCCTGAGTGGTACGGTAATCCTGTCTTAATGATTATGTTGTTGGACAATAATGAACCTGCGAATTATGAAGAAGGAATGGTGGGCCCGTATTCCAACAAATAGCTGGAGGCCATGAAGTCCGAGATAGGATCCATGTACGAGAACAAAGTGTGGACTTTGGAAGTACTACCTAAAGGCCGCAAGGACATTCAGAACAAATGGATCTATAAGGAGAAGTCGGACGCAGACGGTAATGTGACCATTTATAAAGCTCGACTTGTGGCAAAGGGTTTCTCACAAGTTCAAGGAGTTGACAATGATGAGACTTTCTCACCGGTAACGATGCTTAAGTCCGTCCGAATCATGTTAGCAATAGCTCCCTTTTACGATTATAAAATCTGGCAGATGGATGTCAAAACAGCATTCCTTAACGGTTTTCTTAAGGAAGAATTGTATACGATGCAACCCGAAGGTTTTGTCGATCCAAAGTATGCAAGCTCCAGCGATCCCTTTATGGACTGGTGTGTAACGACTAAGATGCGGCCCTTTCCTTATTTGGGGGCGAGGCCTCAAAAGGGGAAAGGGGTGCATCTATGCATTTCGCAAACGTGATAATCATCACAATACATAATTAAAAAGTAGGGCAAACACTTGCCATCTGATAAGAATATATCATATAGCTTAGAGACACACATTATTCATAGTAGCAGCAAGTCCAGCTACAGACTTAAACAAACAAACTGACGATCTAACACATCCCGTATGCTAGCTCACGTTCACGACCACGGCCTCAGCCTTCCGGATAGTTCACACACAGACGGCCAGAGTCCTCATTGAACTCCCACTTCAGCTGGTTGTCATCAGGATCTCCTGCGTCAGGCGTACCTGTACCTATTGTGGTTTATAGTAATCTGTGAGCCACGGGGACTTAGCAATCTAATGACCTTGGTACTGAATCTAGTCAAGTTATTAGGTGAGGAAGGTTTAGTGTATGGGTTTGTAGCAACCTAAGCACATATGGTGGCTAACTTACGATGATCAGAGTAATTATATGGTGGTCTACGCAAGCGTTCGAAGACTAGATGACCACTAAGTGATCCTGAACACTTACTTACGTCAAACATAACCCCACCGTTTTCTCGATCAAAGAGCGATCTCCGAACGAGACAGTCACGGTTACGCACACAGTTGGCAGTTTTACTAGAGTTACTTTAAGTTGTCTAGAACCGGATGTTAACAAAATATCCACATTTTCCACATAACTTGGGGCACGGCTTTCCAAAAGATTAAACCCTACAGGGGTGCTTCAATTAGTCCATAACAAACTGCTACGGGCCGCAAAGTAATCCTCTATCACGAAACTCGTGATCTCGTCGGATTCCTTAGAGAAAAACCTCAACTTTGAGGAGACCCAAAGTTTCACCGGGATTCCTATACGCAAGATATATCGCTAAGGTAAGACAACTCTAGCAGGACCTCCCGTTGTGTCGACGACCCCGATAAGAGTCGCTAAGGTGAAATCAGAGTTCACTTTAGAGCAACTTCATAAAACTGTTATTTTCTGTCATGATGCCATGTTTAGTGCTTTGTATTAGGTGGTGCCTTGACCCTTTGAGGATGAATCCTTGACGTAGTGGTAGTGGGCGAGCCCCTGTAGAGCATGGGCTCTTTGTTTTGTTCTTAGGAATTTGTATGCACCTATTGTGCCTTGTCAAAGTTGACACTTGGTTGAAACTGACAGATTTGTGAAACCTTGTGATTTTCACTAAGTTTGGGAATCTGATGTTATTTTCTTCCCCTGTTGTCTTGGATGAATTAGCTCCTGTGTTGGGAATCAGCCCATGCAACAAACTAAAGTTTGTGAGCTTTTGTGTTTGTATAGCTCCCTGTTAAATTGAATGCTTATACACTTCCTTTAGATATCATTTTGGAGGCTGCCAAAATGCTTCAGAGCATAAGCAGCTGGTGAAAATCTGTGATTTTCACTCAGTCCCAGAATCTGTGATATTTTGTCCAAGTTTGTGTCCATAGATCTGCTCATGGGTGACTCCATTGCATTAGCTTCTTGTTCAGGGTTGTAGAGCTTTTGGATGGCTTCTGCCTCATATCTTGTTTGGCTCATTTAGATGGTTGTAGCTACTTTAAATATTGTAGACAAACTGCTATGATGCTGTTGAAAATAGATTGCATGTTTTTGTTGATTTGAAGCTTGTGAGGGCATTGTTGATGGTGTGGTGTGTTCCCATGCACCATCCCACTTATATTTTGTTGCTTGATCATGTGGCAACGTGGTAACTCCAAGGGAGTGCCATTGGAGTGTGTTCGTGGCTGATTTGAACCGTAGGTCTCCATATCTTGTTTTGTAGTTTCCGGTTGATCCGTAGCTCCGTTCCCTATGTTCTTTATATGTTTTTGTATAGTTTTCTCGTGATGCACATGATCATGCCATCATCATGCATGTCAAGATAACTTAATATGAGGTTCTGTCCAGAATTTATTTCTCAACTAATGCATATTAAAGTGACTAGGATAGTGATGCATGCTTCCTTCTTCACACATGCATCATATTGCTTGTTGCATCATGTTGTGTTGTTGTTCATTGGTTGTTATCTTATCTTGGGTAGCATCGGGATCAGAGAGCGAGTACGTGGATTCTGGAGAGTACATGCAGGAGGATCAAGAGCAGTTCCAAGCTGAAGACATCACAGGCAAGATGACTGTGACCTTGATACCGTATCTAGCTTTGTTATGCTTGGAATCACGTTTCCTTCGATACATGCTCGCTGCCTACCACTTGATATAAATGCCACATGTCTTTGCCATAAACCCCAAACACCTCCCTCTCCTGGCAAATGTTGTTTGGCTAAGTAGGCTTGCTCAACCTCTAATGAGTAGCTTTGCTAGTTGCAGGTGCCAGTTGTCTCATGTGGTAACATGAGTATTTTGATATCATTACGTTTTAACTGCTATTTAATGAATGCACCTATATACTTGGTAAATAACGGAAGGCCTAGCCTTTTGCCGGGTGATTTGTTCCGTTGTTGCCGCCTTAGTTTCGGTTACCGGTGTTGATTCCATAACTGATCGCTCCTAACACGTTCGGGGTTGTTATGGGGAGCCCCTTCAAAAATCGTGTAGTGTTAAGGCTCGTCTGGTAAGACCCAACATTGGTTTTAATTTGCTAATCACATAATACGAATTTTCATAGGGAATAGCTACCCCGAGGATTTAATCAACAACCCGTCCAGTGCTCCTCATGAGTGTTGGTCCCACCTGAGCGATGTCCGGGGCCCCCTGGTCACCCAGGGTTTAGCCAACCCGACGTCTAGCTCATCCGTCGTGTCCTGAGACTGAGATACGCGGCTCTTATCAAGGACGTCGACACGACGGGTGGTCCTGCTAGAGTTGTCTTACCTTAGCGATATATCTTGCGTATAGGAATCTTGTTGAAACTTTTGGACTCCTCAAAGTTGAGGTTTTCCTCTAAGGAATCCGACGAGATCACGAGTTTCTTGATAGAGGATTACTTTGCGGCATGTGGTAGTTTGTGATGGACTAGTTGGAGCAACCCTGCAGGGTTTAATCTTTTAGAAAGTCGTGCCCGCGGTTATGTGGCAAATGTGGATATTTTGTTAACATCCGGTTCTAGACATCTTAAAGTAATTATAATAAAACGGTCAACTGTGTGCGTAACCATGACTGTCTCCTTCGGAGATCGCTCTTCGATCGACAACACGGTGGGGTTAAGTTTGACGTATGTAAGTGTTCAGGATCACTTAGTGGTCATCTAGTTTTCGAACGCTCGCATATACCACCATATAATTCCTCTGATCATCGTAAGTTAGCCACCATATGTGCTTAGGTTGTTGCAAACCCATACACTAAACCTTCCTCACCTAATAACTTGACTAGATTCAGTACCAAGGCCATTAGATTGTTGAGTACCCATGGCTCACAGATTACTACAAACCCCAACAGATACAGGTACGCCCGACGCAGGAGATCCTGATGACAACCAGCTAAAGTGGGAGTTTGATGAGGACTCTGGCCGTCTGTATGTGAATTATCCGGAAGGCTGAGGCCGTGGTCATGATCGTGGCCTAGCATACGGGATGTGTTAGATCATTTGTTTGTCTGTTTAAGTCCATAGCTGGTTTTGTTGCTACTCTGAATAATGTGTGTTTGTAAGCTATATGATATATTCTTAACAAATGGCAAGTGTTTGCCGTACTTGTTAATCTTTAATTATGTATTGTGATGATTGTCCCGTTTGCGAAACGCATAGATGCGCCCCTTTCCCCTTATGAGGCCTCGCCCCCAAATAACGAAAGGGCCGCAACTTAGTCATTACAAGTTTGGTATCACAGCCGACCCTCGCGGTTACACGGGTATTTGCGGACAGGTGTGCGGTCATGTTGTTCATGATGTTTGTGACCCATCGTGGCACACGACAGGGCACATATACTGGACTGGAAGCACATACGTTTGTGCCAAGAGGGAACGCTCCTGTGGCCCGACGAGGACGTCGGTTCCTCTGAGTGGTGGTGCATGTGATAGCCTGGCTTATTAGGGATGATAGACTACTCATATCAATAAGGGATTCCTTCTTTTCCGGGAGCCCATTCGAACAGAACTCACAGGTTAAGTGTGCTCGGCTTGGAGTAGTTCTAGGACGGGTGACCGACTGTGAAGTTGATGCCGGGTGCACATGAGTGACGACAAAGTGCGTAGAAAAGACTAATATTGATATGTGGGGCCAATCTAGATCCCGCGAGGAGTAACGACCGCTGGCGGGTGTGTCCGGGGTGTTTCATGGTGCAAGCATCTCGGAGTTGGAATAAGCGCTTTCATGAGGTGATCAAAGCATTTGGGTTTATACAAGTGGTTGGAGAATCTTGTATTTACAAGAAATTGAGTGGGAGCTCAGTGGCGTTTCTAATATTATATGTGGATGACATATTGCTGATTGGAAACAACATGGAGCTTTTGGAGAGCATATAGGATTACTTGAATAAAAGTTTCTCTATGAAGGACCTAGGAGAAGCTGCTTACATTCTAGGCATTAAGATCTATAGGGATAGATCGAGACGCCTGATAGGACTTTCACAAAGCACATACCTTGATAAAGTTTTGAAGAAGTTCAAAATGGATCAGTCCAAGAAAGGGTTCTTGCCAGTATTACAACGTATAAAATTGAGTAAGACTCAGTGCCCAGCAACTGCGGAAGATAGAGAACAAATGAGTTTCGTACCCTACGCTTCAATCGTAGGTTCGATCATGTATGCAATGTTGTGCACTAGACCATACATCAGCTTGGCCTTAAGTATGGCAGGTAGGTTTCAGAGTAATCCAGGAGTGGATCACTAGACAGCGGTCAAGAATATTCTGAAGTACCTGAAAAGGACTAAGGAAATGTTTCTCGTGTATGGAGGTGACAAAGAGCTCGTCGTGAAAGGTTACGTCGATGCAAGTTTTGACACCGATCCGGATGACTCTAAGTCACAAACCGGATACGTAATTATTCTTAAAGGGGGTGTAGTAAGCTGGTGCAGTTCCATGCAGAGCGTCGTAGCAGATTCTACATGTGAAGCGGAGTACATGGCTGCCTCGGAGGCAGCAAAGGAGGGTGTCTGGATGAAGCAGTTCATGACATATCTTGGAGTTGTGCCAAGTGCACTAGATCCTTTAACTCTGTTATGTGACAACACTGGTGTCATTGCCTTAGCAAAGGAACCAAGGTTTCACAAGAAGACCAAACACATCAAACGACGCTTCAACCTCATCCGCGACTACGTCGAAGGAGAGGACATGAATATTTGCAAAGTGCACACGGATCTGAATGTAGCAGACCCGCTGACTAAACCTCTTCCACGGGCAAAACAAGATCAACAACAGAACTGTATGGGTGTTTGATTATTACAATGTAAATCGCATGGCGATGTGAGGACTACATTATTGAATCTAGTGCAAGTGGGAGACTGTTGGAAATATGCCCTATGGGCAATGATAAATAGTTATTATTATATTTCCTGTTTAAAGATAATCGTTTATTATCCATGCTATAGTTGTATTGAATGAAAACATAGATACATGTGTGGATACATAGACAAAACAATGTCCCTAGCAAGCCTCCAGTTGGCTAGCCAGTTGATCAAGGATAGTCAAGGTTTTCTGACTATGTGCAAAGTGTTGTTGCTTGATAACTAGATCACATCATTAGGAGAATCATGTGATGGACTAGACCCAAACTATGAACGTAGCATATTGATCATGTCATTTTATTGCTATAGTTTTCTGTGTGTCAAGTATTTGTTCCTATGACCATGAGATCATATAACTCACTGGCACCGGAGGAATACCTTGTGTGCATCAAACGTCACAACGTAACTGGGTGACTATAAAGGTGCTCTACAGGTATGTCCGAAGGTGTCCGTTGAGTTAGTAGGGATCAAGACTGGGATTTGTCACTCCGTGTGACGGAAAGGTATCTCGGGGCCCACTCGGTAATACAACATCACACACAAGCCTTGCAAGCAATGTGACTAAGTGTAAGTCACGTGATCTTGTATTACAGAACGAGTAAAGAGACTTGCCGGTAATGAGGTTGAAATAGGTATGGGGATACCGACGATCGAATCTCGGGCAATTAACATACCGAAGGACAAAGGGAATGACATACGGGATTATATGAATCCTTGACACTGAGGTTCAACCGATAAGATCTTCGGAGAATATGTAGGATCCAATATGGGCATCCAGGTCCCGCTATTGGAATCGACCGAGGAGTACCTTGGGCCATGTCTACATAGTTCTCGAACCCGCAGGGTCTGCACACTTAAGGTTCGGCGATGTTTTAGTATAGTTGAGTTATATGTGTGGTTACCGAATGTTGTTCGGAGTCCGGGATGACATCACGGACGTCATGAAGGTTTCCGGAAAGGTCCGGAGATGAATATTGATATATAGGATGACCTCATTTCATTACCGGGGGAAGCCCAAAGGACCTATGGGTGGCGCACCAGCCCTTAGTGGGCTGGTGGGATAGCCCAAGAGGGCCTATGGGTGGCGCACCAGCCCTTAGTGGGCTGGTGGGACAGCCCAAGAGGGCCTATGCGCGAGGAAGCGAAAAACCAAAGAAAAAAAAGGAAAGGTGGGAAGGAAGAGAAGGGCTCTACTTTCCAATCCTAGTTGGACTCCTCCTCCTCCCTAGCCAGCGCACCCTTGAGGGCTTGGCCCTGGACTCCATGTGATAACAGACCTTCCCTTGCAACGACACCAGAAGAAAGCTGCTAGCACTCCCCGGTAAAGAAACTAGAAGAATGTTGTTGACGGCCCACCAGCGAGTGGGTTCGCGACAGTTTTCGAGGGTAGAGTATTCGACACAATCTGTTGATACGCCAAATGGAGGTGAGAGGATACTCTCGAGTATTAGCAGCTGAATATGTCAGATTCAACCACACCTGAAAAATTAGTATCTGCAAGCAAAGTATCAACAACAAAGTAGTACGATAACAACGGTGTCAGAAACGATCTTTTGACGACAGGCTATTCCTCACTATCATATCAATGGCGCCAGAAGTTGCCTCATTGACAGAAATTGTCTGTTCCCGTCAACGACCAGCGTACCAAAATTGTAGCAGAAGTGTAACGAGTAATAGCAGTGGCAAGGAACAACAGTAGTGACAGCGGTAGCAAGTAGCAACAGTAGCAAGCGACCCTGACAGCAGTAACAGTGGCAAAGTAGTATCAACATCAATCTCAGAACATAATGGATACTAGGGATCAATCCCCGTCAAAACTAACTCGATTACATGATAGATCTCATTCTACTCATCACTGCCCAGCGAGCCTACGAATCGATTACTCACGAACGATGAAGAGCTTCATGGAATTGGAGAGGGAAGAAGGTTGATGATGATGATGGCGATGATTTCCCCTCTCCGGAGCCCAAAACGGACTCCAGATCTGTCCTCCAGATGAAGAACAGGATGTGGCGGCGCCTCCGTATTGCAAACGCGACGAAGTCTTCTCTTCTGATTTTTTTTCTGGGCGGAAGTGAATTTATAGAGCTGAGATTGGGGGTGGCAGAGCCACGTGGGCCCCACAAGCTTGGTTGCCGCGGCCAGGGGGGTGGCCGCGGCAATAGGGCTCTGGCCCACTGGCCCACCCCCTCTGGTGGATCTTTGCGCAGGTATTTCTCATATTTTCCATAAAAATTCTCCGTAAATTTTCAGGACGTTCCGAGAACTTCCATTTTTGCACAAAAACAACACCATGGCAATTCTGCTGAAAACAGCATCAGTCCGGGTTAGTTCCATTCAAATTATGCAAATTAGAGTCCAAAACAAGGGCAAAAGAGTTTAGAAAAGTAGATATGACGGAGACGTATCAGCCCTCAAGGCAAGCCTCCTCCCCCTCCCTCCTATATATAGTGGTGATTTAGGGCTGATTTGAGACAACTTTTGCCACGTGCAACTCAGATCTAGACACCATAGTTTTACCTCTAGATCGTATTTCTGCGGAGCTCTGGCGGAGCCCTGTAGGAGTAGATCCTTCACCACCACCGGAGCGTCATCACGCTGCCGGAGAACTCATCTACTTCTCCGTCTTGCTTGCTGGATCAAGAAGGCCGAGATCATCGTCGAGTTGTATGTGTGTTGAACGCGGAGGTGCCGTCCGTTCGGCACTAGATCGGAACGGATCGTGGGATGGATTGCGGGACGGTTCGTGGGACGGTTCGCGGGGCGGATCGAGGGACGTGAGGACATTCCACTACATCAACCGCGTTTCTTAATGCTTCCTGCTGTGCGATCTACAAGGATACGTATATCCAAATCTCCTCCCGTAGATGGACATCACCATGATAGGTCTTCGTGCGCGTAGGTAAATTTTTGTTTCCCATGCGACGTTCCCCTTCAGGAGCGCCCTGGGACTTCGGGCTCCGCGCCCGGGGACGTGGTCTTTCCTCCTATCACAGAGGAAGGCACGCTCAGCACCAGCCTTGGGTCAGGACTGGGGGCTTCCACCGGGGAGGTTCCCGGCCTGACCAGTGAGGTGAGGGTGGCGCTCGAGCACAAACCAAGGGCGCACACTGGCGCGCGTCCGCCCAGGTCCCGTGAGTCCGTCATCAGAGCAATCCAAGAACTTTGAGAGGCCCAGGCCATGCGAGGCAGGTACTTCCCAGCACCACTAATCGTAGTTGCCATCGTCGGCATGGTCGACCGGCCCCGCATCTGCATCAACACGCTCGCAATCGACAAAGCCGCGGCTCAAGGGCCCTTCTAGCCTGCCCGAGCTGACCATCGGTGGGTATGCCCGGGCGCCGGCACCCTCATGCCCTTCGGGCTGGGGAACACGGCTACCACTTACCAACGGCTCCAGCAGGCCATGCTCATGCGTTGCCTGCCGGGGCATGATGAGGAAGAGGAGGAGATGCTCGGGCCAAGCGTAGGTCCCGAGCCTCGGGAGACGGCGGACCCGTTAGGGTCGCGATCGTGGAAGAAGGAGATCGGGCGACGACGACGCCCTCGGCCCTTCAGCGGCATGGCCGCCAGGTGACTTTTTGTTGGCTGCTACTAGCTAACCTTTTGGAACACTCCATCTGACGGCTCCCACAAGGCCATGAGGCCTCCAGGAGTTTAGGGAACCCCCAGCCACTACTTTCATTTACGCATCCTTCAGTTGTTTCTGTCGCACCCACTTCGAGCCCTAACGTTCTACATTGCTTGCATCTTTGGGCGGTTGGCCCCCTGCTTGGGGGCTCCGGCTGAAGCATGTCCTTGAAGGCCTCCTCAAGCAGCAGACACCCTGCCTCACTCCCGAAGAATAAGAAGTCAACAGGGTTTACCAATGACCCAAAAGGAATCAGGCGCCTATGCCTCAGGGGTAGGGACACTTGCGAGGCCAAAGCTTCCCCGGGACCTCCCAGATACCCCCCCCCATGACATTCTCACGTAATAACGAGCTGCGGCGGTATACGCCCCCCTCCCCCCCCCTCCCCCCCCCCCCCCCCCCCCGAGGACATGGAGGGGTCCCTCCCACGCCGAGTTGATGACCTATGCTTAGGTGAATACCAAAAAGGAATCAAGTGCCTAAAGCCTCGAGGGTAGGTACACTTGCGAGGACAAAGCGTCCTCGCGACCTCCCAGATACACCCCACCGTGACACTCTCACCTAATAATGAGCCAAGGCGGTATACGCCCAGGGCCCCCCGAGGACACGGAGGGGTCCCTCCCACGCCTAGTGGCAGCCCTACGTTCCACGTTGGGGAGAAGACGGAGGCAATCAACACAGTCCACCAATGACTATGCCCAGAGGTGGCCAGGAAATCAACACAGTCCCCCACTGACTATGCCCACAGCTGGCCATGAAATCAACACAGTCCACCAATGACCATGCCCACAGCTGGCCAGGAAGTCAACCTAGTCCACATACGACTACACCCCCTCCCAGTGCGGGGGACACACAACTGGAGGTACGGAGCCGCTCGAATGTCCAGGGGGACCCCTGAGCATCGCGACTCAGGGGCCTAAATGTGCCTGTAACCCCTTCCCTCTTGGGTTGTCCTAGAATCCGTCCGGTTCAAGGCAGAGAAGGAACACGCGGGGTGGGCCCTACCGATGCTTAGCCCAGTGCGCTCAACAAGCCACTTAAAATATCTTAGGAAGAAGGCTAGAGTCACTCGTACGTCAAGGGGGACTCCTGAGAATCACGACTCAGGAGCCTGAACTGCGCCCGTAGCCCCTGCCCTCTTGGGCTGCCCGGGCGGTCCAACAGCGGCGGAAGTATGCACGGGGCGGGCCCTGCCGACGTAGAGTGCTGAAGGAGTTAGGGAGTATCAAGTTGTCAGTTTCTTAGGAGGGACATTTGAGTCGCTCGTACGTCAAGGGGGACCCCCTGAGCATCTCGACTCATGGGCCTAACTGTGCTCGTAGCCCCTTCCTCCTTTGGGACGTACTAGTATCCAATCGGCCCAATCGCGGCGGAGTTACGCGCGGGGCGGGCCGTGCCGATGCAGAGTGTTGAAGGTGTTTTGAGGTTTCTAAATCCTCTCCGCGTTCCCCTCATGAGGGCTGCTCGCACATCAAGGGGGACTCCTGAGCATCGCGACACAGGAGCCTAACTGGACCCGTAGCCCCTCACCTCTTGGGTCGTCCTGGAATCCGGTCGGTTCAATGGCGGCTGAGATATGCGCGGGGCGGGCCCTACCGACGCACAGTCTCACAGCAAACATGAAAGAAACGAGGCGAAGAAAACATTCAAGCACTCAGCCAGTTATTACAATCCTTAACAAGTTCTTAAAAACGCAAATAAGTTTGTCACCTCCACGAGGCACGATGTGCATTGCAGGGAAAAAGAGGGGGAAGAAATCAGGAGGAACTGCCACCGCCGGTCACTCCATCTTCAGGGGGCTTCTTGTTGGTGTCAGTGGCGTCTGCTTCAGCGGCATCCGGAGATGGGGGAATGGCGACGCGGGCGAACCTCTTCACCAACGCCTCCACGGGGCCCTTCACCGCCTCCACAGCACGGTCGTTGGCCTCAGTAGGGACCAGCGGGATCACAAAGTCGAAGTCAAACCCTGGCTAACGACGAAGAAGGTGACTGAAGACGCGTATCGCGGCCTCAGAAAAGAGGCCGCGACACTTACTGTCCAAGACCTCGTCCACCTGGATGACGACGTCCTCCAATGCCGCGGCGAGGTACGCCACGATCCTGACGAACCCATCCTCTGGGGTGGCCAGAGGCTCATCAAACCCGTCCCGACAGAGGGGTTTGGAGCGTTGTGCGAAGCCTGATCTCGACGTCAGGGAAGCCGACCAGCTCCGCGACCTTCTTCTTCTCGGTCGCGGCAAGGGCTTCCTTCTTGGCATCAAGAAGGGCCTTCTTCGAGGTGATCTCCTTATCCTTCTCGTTCAAGCACGCCTGCTTCGCCCCTAGGCGAGTTTCCTCTTGGGACAGCTCGTCTTCCCGGGCAAGGATCTTGGTCTGGCGGGCCTCGAGTTATTCCTCCCACAGGCGAAGCTGCTCAGCAAGCTTGGATTATTCTTCTTGGAAGGCCTTCAGGCTAGCCTCCGCCTCTTCGTAGCGTTTGGCGGCTGCCGCGGCCTCCTTCATCGCATCCTCGCACACCGCGCGAGCGGATCCAGCTTCCTCCAGCGCCTCCTTGCGTGCACCACGATCAGACTTGGCCTGCTTCTCGCCCTCCGCCATCACGACTGCGACCTTGCCCAAGGCAGCGAAGGCCTTGTTAAGGATGCCCTGGACGTGCACCAAAGTCCTCGGGATCTCCTCCTGAGGAGCCTCTAGTGTTGTCGCGGGCGGTGTCATCAGGGAGGTAGCGTCATGAGGAACAGGGGCTCTGAAGGTTGCTTGGAGGTTGCGAGCATCGACACGTCAGTGGACTAAGGGGCCTCAAGAGCCTGCCCCTCTGGCAACGGTGCCGCCACGACCGCCTCAGGACGCTTCGGGGGCTTGGGGGGCTCGACGACAAAGGACTTCCTGCCGACGGAGGCAGGATGCGCCGAGGGCGACTCAACCCCGTGCTTCCGAGGGGCGAGCACGCTCGTGGACCGCGTCCTTGCTAGGAGGAGCCCCCTCTTATCGATGACACGCAGCACGGCGATTAGGTCGGCCCGGTCGTCAAAACGGTATAGCAGAACCAAGCCTTGGGCAGGACACCAGGGTCACCGCCCAGCAGGGTCACCACGGCCCTGTTCAGCTCCTAAGCAGGAAGGTCGTGTGACCGGAGCCTGAGCTTGTCGACTCAGATCTGGTAGTCCCACAGGGGCCTGGAATGGCTTGAAGGGGCGCGAGGCGCTGCGCCAAGAATTCCTTCACTATCATCCCAGCAGTCAACCTCTTCATGCTGATGTCGCGAGAGAAGCGCTCCAGGATGGGCGCGACCCGAGGGTCGGGGAGCTTCGCTGAGCTCCATGTAGAAGTCTTCTCCGGCAGGCCCTTTGGCTCCTCCAGCCAAGGGTTGGCATCCTTGAGGGTCATGACAACCCAACGGTGCCTGAAGTTTTCCACCTTCTTCCAGGCCTTCAGGAGCAAATTGCCGCTCTAGGCCACTACGAAGGAGACGCACGCCGACAAATGGGCGCCGTCGTGCACGCGCAGACTGAAGAAATGATGAAAGAGGGCTACTGAAGGCCGCACGCCCACGAAGGCCACGCAGTAGTAAGCAAACACACACAGGAGCAAGATGGAGTTGGGCTGGGGGTGAAGCGTATGGATCCCATAGTGGTTCAGGATGGCGGTGAAGAACGAGGAGAAAGGCGGCACCAGCCCGGCAAAGACGCTATGGAGGAAGAAGGGGTATACCGCCTTCAACGCGGGCTGCTTCGCTATGGCGCCGGGCCAGATCAGGGTCCGCCCGTGCTCGTTGGACTCGTCCGCAGTCCATGGGAGCCCGGGGGTGAGGTCCACATCCTTGGAGAGGGCGCACTCCAGGAGCGGAGGAGCCGAGGCGGGTGCCATCACTGAACCAACGAGGTAACGTTCCGGTGCTGGATCTGGGAGACGCCGGTTGGAGTTGGAGACCGAGGAGGAAGAGCGAGTGCAGGAGAAATGAAAGCAGTACTGGACCAACATAACAAGTCAGATTGTTGATAACACGAGCGAAGACAAAAGGCAAGGGGAACCCGACATCAACCGCGTGACGCGCGCCAGACCTGGCCCACGGGCATTTAGGGCCCGCGGCGGCTCAGGCCGTTCCCGAGGATTTGCCCAGAAGCCAACCCGAGCGTGGTGGGCCCGGGGGCTACTGTCGGTGTTTTGGAAATGGGGGTACCCAGACCTACCTGCATGTGGCCCAGGGCTGGTCCACTTCATCAAGCAAGCACAACCAGGCATGGCACCACTCACGGCAAGGCCCTCGCGAGGGCCCGAGCCTCGCGAGGAGGAGTAGCACCAAGACCCGCACGGGGCCACCTCAGGACCCCTCCGGAGCGGCGGGGATTCTTAGATAAGACCCGGCCTCAAGAGTCAAGGATGACGCAGGGAAAGGACATGCGAGTAGCGAATTGTAGGACGGTGCAGTTTCCCCTTTCGTGCAAAGGAGGAAAGGACGTACACGGGTTCCCAAGGCATCTTCCAAAGGTTTCCATTCTGGTGCAACGAGGCCATCACCGCCCGCCAGAAGGACGGACGTCATCCCTGAACCCGTCCCTGCAGCGCAAACATCCACTTTGCAGACGAAGACCACCTTTTGGATAGGGGAAGCATGTTCCCTTGTTCCCCTTCAAAATTGGCCATTGTGGGATCCCTTTCTGCCGAAACGATAAGGGAAGAGGACTCGGGCCGCCGCGATATATATAGAGGATAGGTTACTTCGTAGGGACCCCCGATTCATTCATTCGCACACCCACACCACACGAAGGCCACCCACCCTCCGGAGGCCCAAGAACACTGTACTTGTCCATCCACCAAAGCAGGAGTAGGGTATTACGCTTCTCAGCGGCCCGAACCTGGATAAACTGTTGTGTTCTGTGTCTTCCACACCATGAGTGAGTTCTCTGCCATTCCCAGTGAGTAGCGACTTAGGGTAGGCGAACCCGAGAGAGATCTTTGTACACGCCCCTAAGTTCGAATCTTTAGGGTTTTGCGGAGCCCGAAATCCGACAAGACGGGACCAGAAAACTGTTTTGACCAGTCAACGGGACAAAATATGGAGCTCTATGGAGAACAGTAACCATATAATCACCATAATTCGTATTTAATGACTGTATTAAACGTATTGTGAAGTGCAGTGACCGTAATGTGCATTTCCCTCAACTTCAGTAACTACTAGTGTATTTATCTCAAAAGGAAATGTCCTTCTCCTCTCCTTCCATTTATGATTCTCTCTTAGTCTCTACCAAACAAACAGCCCACCCCTTGTCTCCGGCGATAGGAAATCCTTCCCTCCGGTTGATCAGTTCCACGCTCCCCCATATCCCCAGTACCTTCGCCGCCTTCCTGCACCCAGTCCCAACGCCACTTCCATTCACGCCCACCGACGCCACCTCTCTCTCCTCGCCCCACTCCCGTCACCATCCCTAAATCCGCCCGGCCCCTTCTCTCAGGAGCCCCTAGGTACTGCCCCTCCCTCCTCGCCCGCTCATGTCCCCAAATCCGTCCGGCGCCACTCTCCGTGGAGTCGTGGTTGGTCGCTGCACGACACCTTTTTTTGCTTCTGTCATGCTCTGCTTAACTGAAGAACCAAAATAGGGGAATATGCACTCGAACTAGGCACTTTACTCGCGAATTTAAGGCAGGAAGCCGAGATTATCTTACAAGAGACCAGTCAGGAATATTGGCGGCGCGATAGGGGGAAACCCTAGAAGCAAACACGAGCTTACACGAGCTAGAAACATGGCTTATATAGCCTTACAAGATGAGAGGGACGGTAAAGCTAAGAAAAGCAGAAAAGAAAAGGAGAGCGTGCTAGAAGAGCGACATGGACACTCGACGCAGAGATCACCATGCGATCGAGGATCCACGGCTGTCGGGTCCTTACTGAAAGCGAAACGGTACAAAGGCTTGTCATGCGTTGGATCCTAGATGGACGGTCTTGCCAGCTTCCCGCCTTCTTCTCCATTTGAAATCATCGACTTGATCTTGCTTCAGACACTTGGGTCCTGACAATTCCCCCGGGGTAACACCAGACTTGTCCTCAGGGCTGAAATGCTGGGAGGATCTTTTGGATGAAAGAGGCATCCTCCCATGTAGCATCTTGTTCCTCCAAATTAGTCCATTTTATCAGCCATCTGACCAGTGGGATTTGGATATCACCTTGTACTCTTGGAATAAGCTTTCTCTCCAACAGTTTCTCAGGTTCCAGTAGGATTGTTCCATCAGTATGTAGTAGTGGCAGGTTGGGGTTGGGAGTAGCTTGTGGTCCAAGGTGCTTTTTGAGTTGACTGACATGGAACGTAGGATGAAGTTTGCAGTGCTCACGTAACAACAACTTATAAGCTACATGTCCTACTTTTTGGATTATTCTTAAGGGCCCATAGTACTTAGAATGCAACTTGAGGCATCTGTGTAAGCTAAGTGTTGTATGCGTGTAGGGCTGTAACTTTAAGTATACCATATCTCCAATTTCCAATGTTCTTCCAGACCTTTTTCTGTCAGCATACATTTTCATTCTTTCTTGAACCTTGAGAAGATTTCCTTTGATCTGGGCTGCATTTTGCTCTGCATTTAGAATGGAGGAAAACTCTTGAGCCAGATCAGCAGGATACAGGGCAGCCTCTGACAACATGTTAGGTGGTTTGTTATACAAAGCTTGGAAAGGGGTGAGCTTTAGTGCAGAGTGGTAACTAGTGTTGTACCACCATTTAGCTAATGGAAGCCAATGTAGCCATTTCTGAGGTTGTAAGAAAACCATGCATCTCAAGTAATTTTCCAAGCACTGGTTAATTCTCTTTGTCTGCCCATCTGACTGAGGGTGATAGGAACTGCTCATGTGGAGTTTAATGCCTAGTTTCTTGAATAATTATTGCCAAAGGTTGCTTGTGAATATCCTGTTTCTGTCAGTAACAATGAGTGATGGAAGGCCATGCAACTTGAAGATATTTTCTGTAAAAGCTTTAGCAACTGTACTGACAGTTATGGGGTGTTTCATGGCAATGAAGTGACTATATTTGGTGAACCTTTCTACCACTACAAGGATCATGTCCTTTGCCTGTGAAGTAGGGAGGCCCTCAATGAAGTCCATGCTGATGTGACACCAAGCAAAATCAGGGACTGGAAGAGGCTGCAGAAGACCTGGATATTTGAAGTGTTCAGGTTTGTTAATTTGGCAAGTAGGGCACTGCTTGATAAAGTCCACAATAAACTTCTTCATGCCAGGCCAGTGGAAAAGGAGTTTCATCCTCTGATATGTTGCTCTATGCCCAGAGTGGCCACCCAGTTCAGAATTGTGCAAGGCTAACACCAGTTTAGTTCTCAGGGCAGTGTCCACTCCAATGATAAGTCTGTTTTTGTACCTTAACAACCCTTGCTTGAGAGTATAGTTAGGAACAACATTTTCTGAAATGGCTAGTTGTTATAGAAGATCCTTGCATCTCTGGTCATGAGCATAACTAGTAATCACTTCAGTTAACCAAATTGGTTGAGCCTGACTGGCAATTAGTGACTCCAATCTGTATTTAACTCTAGATAATGCATCTGTAACTTTGTTTCTATTCCCTTGTTTGTATTCAATCTTGAAATTGTAGCCCAACAACTTGATCAGTAGTTTATGTTGAATCCCCTCTATGAGCTTTTGTTCCTGAATGTACCTCAAGCTCCGTTCATCAGTTCTTATAACTAGGGCAGAAGCAGCAAAATAGTGTTTCCAGTGTTTAAGTGCTTCAATGATTGCTAATGCTTCTTTATCATAAGTTGACATAGCAGCAACCTTTGGTCCAATAGTTTTGCTGAACTAGGAAAGGGGTCTACCTTCTTGCATTAGGATAGTACCAATCCCATAGGCACATGCATCTATCTCCATGATGAAAGGCTGAGAGAAATCAGGGAGTGCCAACACTCGGGCTTGGTTCATCTTGTGCTTCAATAATTTAAAAGAAGCCATTTGATCAGTACCCCACTTGAAACTGTCCTTCTTTAGGGATTGAAACAAAGGTTTGCAGATAAACCCATAGTATTGAATAAACCTCCTATAATAACCAGTTAGGCCCAGGAAGCTTCTCAATTGAGTTACATTTTCAGGTGTTGGCCATTGTGTTATTGCCTCAATTTTTGTTGGATCAGTAGCTACCCCATCTCCTCTGATCACATGCCCTAGATACTCCACCCGAGGTTGAGCAAAAGAACACTTGCTAAGCTTTGCAAACAACTGATTGGACTTTAAGGCATCTAGAACCAGTTGTAGGTGCTGAAGAGGCTCCTTCATATTTTTGCTATGAATTGGGATATCATCAAAGAAAACCAAGACAAACTTCCTCAGGTAAGGGCCTAGGATAGTGTTCATAAGGAGTTGGAAGGTGACTGGAGCATTAGTTAATCGAAAGGGCATCACCAGGTACTCATAGTGTCCAAAGTGAGTGGTGAAAGCAGTTTTTCCTATGTCCTCCTCCTTCATTCTTATCTGGTGATAACCACTTCTCAGATCTAACTTAGAAAACACTGTTGCTCCCTTTAACTCATCCAGGAGATCTTCATGGGTTTTTAGTTCTAGGCGAGGATTGTGCTCGGGAGGATCCAGATGACGTTGTCGCGGTGTACCTGACCAGCGACGAGCTCGTGTGTGCTACAGCCAAGGGCTGCAGCTGCATGATTCTGCTTCTCTTTCTGCCTACTTGTTTGTGCCCTGCTTAATATTTTAGATGATGTTGAATCAGACTAATTTGAGGGGGGTTATTGTGAGGAGGGAAGGTTTGGTTGGTGCTAATTCGGCTTCATCATTTTTGCAGGGGTATTATGATCTGTGTTAGAGACATTAAAAAAATGTCATCCTTGCAGAAATTAACCCCAGTAGTCTTCTTCACTGTGTTACTGTTTTCTATCTCGATCTGAATTATTAGTTGCTGATTGCAAGAAAACCAAAATAGTTCATCTAGAAACATACTACCAAATGGTACAGCTAACAAGTCGATCCTCCATTTTTTCTTTCCGGAGATCGACGCTTCAAAACTAGGAGGCCAATTGATAAGATAAAAACAAGAACAAACTAGGAGGCCCGTCGATCTGCTTGTACCCCTATAAAATAATCAATCGAGCATACTGCCTAAAGATTGCCTGGAATACCTATATATTTTCAAAGATTTAGTCAATGATTTTGCAACATAGTATATGAGTTCTCCATTTGTCTCAAAAATATATTTGATCGCCGTAATTCTGACAAAAGGTTCAATCAATCTGAAGATGCGGTCGTGCAGATAGAAAAACACAAAGAGATTGGCTTGTGTAGTGTTTTCTTATGGCCCTAATCAAGATTTTCTAAATAAACAAGGAAAGTAAGAGATAATCAATTAAGATAAAAAAAATCCTATACATTTTTATTAATCCTAGACACGTTTGCTGCAACTGGATGACAATGGCACTTTGCTGATCTTTCAAGTTCATCTTCACGATCTATTTTTAAACAGAATTTTAGTGCCAATTCTATAAAAAATGTCTTTATGAGTTCGGAGTCATTATGAAAAAAATATACATGTAAAGTCTACCATGGGGCAATGGATGTCGATGTAATTTCAGTTCTCTTTTTTACCGAGATGACATTTAGTGTTCTTGACCACTACATGTTCAATATAAATAGTATTGTAGTTTGATTAATTGACTACGCTGGTCAAACTAGGATATATTCTACCCATATAAGCTTATGTTTTGCAAACTGGAAATGGAAACTAACAATCATTATTTGTTTTCTCGCGTGAAATGCTGAATGTGAAATCTTGCTGCCATCTAGGTGAAATATCTCGGCAAGTACTGTCCAGCAGTTTGAGATATATGGCAATGTGGAGGAGCCCTGACACGACATGATATCCTATGGCAGTAGCTGCAACTATGGCTGCGTCTGTGGCTGGCAAAAGAGGTGGCTGAGACATCCTTCGAGTGAAGTTTACAAGGTAATCACATGGGTTGATTTTCTTCTGTGCGCGATGTCACATGGGAGAAAGTGCATTCTTCGTGGTATAAAGCACCCTGTTGTTTGCAAGGTAATCACATAAGTTCTGTTACGCGCTACGTTCTTCTGTTTGTTATCTGTTATCTACTCATCATAGTGATTGATAGTTTAAAAGTTTAAGCGACCTCTGAATTTGTACTGAAGGTAGTTTATAGACATTTCTGCTTCTTATATGCATTTTATAAGTTGTATCACGTCATCTGAGTGCTTAAATCACTAAGTATCCATAATTGTTTCCACACTCCCCTTTTGTTGTGTGCATTTGAAGGATTTGAGTAACTTGCAAGCTGGTTTCTTCTATTTGGACCTTCAGGCTATGGGAAGACACAAATGGCAATTTATTTTGAGAATTTCATATTATTAATGCCACATTTGTTTTGTGTATATAATGCTGAGATGTTACCTTTTCCTGAATTGTTGAACAAATATATTGGGAGAGTGAATCAGGATCACGCTTGCAGATTGGGAAAATGCAGTGTTGGATGAACGAGAACTACACTTCAATTGCTTCAGGAGCACACTGGCGAGGTATGTGCCTGTCCCTCTCCCACACATGTCAACATGTGATTTTTTGAAGAAGCTAATTTAGTGTGGCAGGAACATCATATTTTAGACATGGTCTGCAGATCGATGTGCTTTGTCCATTTTTCCTTCAGGAAAGCATGTGTTTTCTTTGAGAATGTACCTTCAACACATTTCCAAGTTACCAACCATCTCAAATCAGATCATAGGAATGCAAATTTGATCCGAGAACGTGCAACAAAAACACGTTGAAATCCCAATACCAATGCATTTTAGAAGTAGCTGTGAACCCTAAATCATATCTTGGGAAAGTAAACATATTTGACCATATAGTTTTTTTGTAAATTTATATCATACTCCCTCCGTAAAGAAATATAAGAGCGTTTATATCACTACTTTAGTTATCTAAACACTCTTATACTTCTTTATAGAGGGAGTACTATTTATTGATCTCTGATCCCTATAATGATATTTATCCTTAATCTGTTTTTTGTGTAGACAACTCCTCAGTACCATGTTTACTGTTTTCATAAAGTTAGAGAAACTTCCAGGGAGGCAATGCCTTGCTTGGTGTCGAATTCTTACGATTAGCAAGAGTAAACAAAAAATCTGAATGTGGACATAAAAAATTAGATGTACTCAGCATTGGAGCGAGAAGAGACCGAGAATCAGTCAATCGAGCGCCTGGGCCTTTGTGACCTCTACGACACCACCTATATGTGCTCCCTTTCACTTCCCTGTACAACTTTTTTTTGTAGCTCCGCCACTTCTGAGAGATAGTCATGTTCACACTATTAGAAGTGAAATTCGAGCTGACAGAAACTTCTTGCATTTTCTAATTTTTGTGATGACAGGATACATTCCCTCTACCATGTGGAGATAAGGAAAGCGTAGGAGGAAAGGAAAATAACAATCTCCCATCAAGCTGCCATATATTTCACTTCAATGGTTGCAGATCCATTATTGATTTCTCTATTAAGTTTCGTGAGGCATTTATTCTTCAGGATCATTACTAAGAGATGTAATTGTTGCTAAAACACACGCACAAAAGGGGAGGTCCTTCAAATGTAGTAAGTACTTGATAGTGTTCTCAAGTTATGTCAGAGTAAGGGCGGATCAAGTGATATGCCAATTTGTCTTCTTGAAGTGAGATGGTGGTTTAGGAGACACCATGACTGCCAGGAGAAAATATGCAAGGAAGATAAACTATCTCAGTTTATTTTATTACGGTGTTAGAACTTGTCTCCTCATAACATAGAGGTCAGCCCAACTTTTTCGTAAAACAGAGCTTACTATCAGAAACAAATGGTTGACCTGTAGGAGGTATAAAGAAAGTGATTGCAACTTGATATAATCACATGTATATAAGTTTCCCCCTTTACATCCATATATTCTTTACTAGCAAAAAAGTCCGTGCGTTGCAACGGAAGAGAAAATAACACATGCTTTGAACGTAATATATTTTCACATGGCATCACATTTGTGTTGTCGACGATGGCCTCAGTGCTCACACAACGAAAACGCGTTTGAATTTACAATCACTCGGAATAAGATGAGAAATATGTTGTTTCTCCCCACGAGATTTTCCAAAGGTGTGCATGTGTGGTTAACGATGTTTTCTTTCCTCTCAATTTGGTTTTAATTTAATGGATATTTATTGCAATTCGTATGGTCGTCGGAAAGAGAGAAAAAAAGACCGTGCACTACAGATTTAGTTTGCACCAAAAACAATATTTAAGAAGTATTGAACAGCTAAAAATAACATCTTATTTAGATTCTACACATTTTTTCAATCAAATTTCATATATAACATGTTAAAATCGAAGTTACGGTTTAAAAGATATGGATAATTTTGTTTTAGATAAAATATGGATTGATTAACTGAAAAGTCAGGTTTTTTTTTGTTAAAACAAAAAAACGTTTCGGCTAACTTAAATAGGGACGGCGGGTTGATTACCTGAAATATCAAGGAGTTTTCTGTAAAATGAAAAAAAAACGGTTCGGCTTTGACTAAAAGATGGATCGCGGGTTGATTATCTAAAACTGTGAGGAATTTTCTGCAAAACGATAGAAAACGGTTCGTTCTGACTTAAAGTTGGACTGCGGGTTAATTAACTGAAACTGCGAGGGCTTTTCTGCAAAATGACCAACGACGGACAGCAGAAACGCTGCGCGCTTTATTATTAGGGGAGATTGTGGCAGGTTGACCGACTCGGCATCCCTGCCGCCATTTCTACAACATGGCTATGCTCAGTTTGAGAGTTGCGTAGTGATCACTAATCCATAGCTGCATCCATAGGTTGTGTTCATAGGTGAAGCAACAAGATGCCATTCGTGAGCCGTTAGAAGCTGCTGCGTCGCACGACCTGTATGGTGGCCAAAGTGCTCATCGTCATCGTTTGCCGGAGCCGAGACATGCCTGACAACGGTGCTATGAGGAATGAAGCACAACCTGGACGTCGGACGTGAGGGCAGGGTTGAGGCAAAGGAACTTTGAGGTGAACTTTCGACTAACATCGAGCAGGATGGCGGGCACTCGGCTTGGCTTGCATGCTGAGTGTCGACCCTCTCGTGTGCAACAGCTGCAGGATGAGGTGGAGCTTCAAGATGGGGCAATAGCATGATGTTACGGAGCTTGGTGAGATCCAGGCTATGCTGTGGAGGCGGGCATACGGAGCTTGGTGAGATCCAGGCTATGTTGTGGAGGCGGGCCGGATGGCTACACGGGGTGCTTAGACCAGATGGGCAGCGAGGGCGACACGACAAGTTGTAGCCTGTAGGGGCAATGGGGTGACTCTCGGTGGCGGCATGGCTTGATTTTACGGCATGTTAGGCTCAAATGAAGGTCGTTTAATGCGAAAATAACAATTACTACTTCCTTTATAAATTAATATAGAAGTGTTTCGATAATTAAAATAGTGATCTAAATATTTTTATATTAGTTTATGGAGGAAGTAGAAACGAAGCATACCTTGCTTCGTGGGCATTGCATCATTTCTGAGGTTCTAGGATGAGGGATTTAGGAGTGGCGATAGATATGCATATGTAAATGCCCGTTGGTTGACAATAACTAAATGCGTTGTTTGACAATAACTGAATGCGTGTGTCACACTAATTGTTCCTAGTTTAGAATGAATTTACCATGTTATCAAAAGGTGGTACAAAAAAACGACGAAGTTTTTCCTCTTCTCATCACCGCAGTCACGCGCATATGTTAATTCCCCTGTCTCCCATCATCGACCATTGATGTCGGTTTTACACCTCTCTCAATCTCGTAGGGCTCGTATCACCCTCGCTATGGCTGCATGAAATGATTTTCCAGTACTTAAAAAATTGAATCGGGGTTAATGTAATCACTTTGCATCCCGTTTGATTGACCCTGCTATTTTTAGGACAGAACCAATGGACACAAAGCGATGGATTTACCGACGAACTAATCATGTTTTCTTTGCAGAGCAACTAATCACGTTCTTAATTGATGAACTAATCCCCGTGAGAACGTGAATACTAGCTAGGAGTACTGACATAATACACTTATGATGTGGACCGATGGTAGTACTCTAGCTTGAACCAAACTCTGGCTCATCCGGTTCAGGTTCACTATTCGTCTGTTTTACTGCTAAGTATTCATGTTTGGATTATAATTGGTGCATAAAATTAATGTGAGTGGGAAGCTCCGTTTTTTTTGGGAAGGGCCATAGTTTGTTCGGATAGTTGTTCTTGGAGAACATATTTCAAAAATTATTTTTCTGGATTTTGTAAATGTTGTGATAACAAGCCGGTGAGACTTGATAGTTCAGTTAGATCCTGACACTTATATTATGCGGCATATGTCGATGGGGATTGCTGGTGGTCTCTTTAGTTACAATTGTTTGAGCGGCATAATTGTGCTACTTTATAAATGTGGCAAATTGCATTTCATTACAAATAGTTTTGGAACAAATTTAATGAGTGAATGGTTCATGTATATTTTTTCATCAAGTCATACAATTTTTGGTTAGGATGGAAGGGTAAATGCATAGGTTGGTTGCTTTAAGAGTTAATAATGGACACCATCATATTTTTGTCTCGTGGTAATGCAAGACATTCAACTATAATTTACAACGTGGGAATGTCTCAGGAGACGTCGGGTCTGCCTTTTTGGCTCGGCGGGCGTCAAGGGTGGTGCACGCCTCCTTCCCCTTTATGGTATTAGTTGATTTGCAAAAACATGAGGGAGGGGATCAGGTTGCAGGGCATGGTGGTTGGCGGGGTCTCCTCCTTGGCGGTTTGTAGGAAATATGGTGTGAAGGAGAGAGAGTGTCATGATGAAGGTGGGTGGGCATCTTATGGTTTTAAAGGAGAGGGCCCCAGCGAGAAACGACCCGCTATGTAGGAAACCAAGCGCGAATAGGAGAGTCGTCTTGTGCTCAGATTTTCCTATTGGGAATAATGTTGGAGATTACGTGACGAATAGTCTAGATAACCACATTTCTACCCCACATATGGTCTTGATTTGGGGGAGCTTGGATTTTCCATATGTTGAATTTCGGAGAGCCCACTGGGCGCCTATTGATGTTCGAACATAGCTGGACATACGAGGAAGAAATGAGCTTTGACTTTCAAGACAATTTTAATCATTTGCTCGACTCATTATATGCATTGTAGCTAGCCTGTGGCAACGCACGGGCATTCTACTAGTTATTACACAGACATTTCTTTGCCAAACAAAATTGACAACCCCCCTCAAATATCTCCATCTTATGAGATTGTCATTTAAGTATGTTTACTTGCAGGGTTGGTCGTTCATCGATGCCCTTGGCTCACGTTCTCGCTATCAAGCACGCGTGACAGATAGCTCGGAAATCGTCAAGCAGGTCGGTCGTGGTCTATCGTCACCTCAAGGTCACATGAGTTTATCATTAACCATTGTTGAGGAAATCGTTAACTAGTACCTGCTCGATTGGTTGGTGAGTAGGGGATTAATGGGCTAATGACAAGTTAATCGACCATTTAATCAATTAACTGGATGATTTGTGAGTTAATCGCCTACTCGATGACCCTATGAGTAGGGATTAATCGACAAGTTAACTGGTTAATCGGACAGATTCTTGAACAGGACGATTAACACATGCATCGGCCGAAGGTGAGTTCATCTTTGACACTGGATCTGCCATCCGACCGTCTACCTTTTGTCAAAGCAATCTGATTCCTTGATTTCGTGGTGTTGTCCCTAACCGATCTGCACAGTCGTGGGACATGCAAGTAAATTAAAGGTTTAGATATGTCATTATTCATATATCCAATTTGCAAAAAATAATGCATTGAAGCACTCATAAAAAGACACCATAGTTTCTGCAATTAATAGGCTAGACATGCTCTAATTACATAAAAGCTCTTTTCAAATAATATACTATGGCATGTCTTAATTTGAATCAATTTTAAGAATGAAACACAGTAAAAATATGCAAATCTTAGTTTGTTATTCACTTGCAAGAGTCACATGTATGACAACTAGTGGTCTCCCTCCACTAGGAATGTTCAACATGGACAATAAGAAATGGAACGTTGCCAAGCAAACCTCTTGAATTTCATTAAAATTTACTCATTCGTGTATGACTCGAGGAGATAATAATGTGCACGTGTATGATAAACTGCATGCGATGGTAATTATTTTTATTTGGTGCTGAAGGTTCAAAGGCCGTTAATAACTATTCATGCACCATTTACTACTAAGGTGTTTTATTTGTTATTTTGGTCTGAAATCTTTATTGCCTGATGTCCAACAAGCATCAACTACAAAATATAATCTACATCAACGGTACTAGTAACTCATAGGTACCGATCTGAGGTTTTGAGACAAATATTGAATACAAGAGATGAACTAGGGTTTGAGATGAAATGGCGTGGGTGAAGATGTTGATGAAGATTGATCCTCCGACAAAGGAGGCAACGTTGGTGATGACGATGACTTCGATTTTCCCCTACTGGAGGGAAGTTTCCCTGGCAGAATGTAACGCCCAAGATGCGATCCTATCCTTATTTTGGCGCGAGGGCCTCAACACGGATAGAAACGCATCTCGTCCTTTCACAAGAATGAATATCATTACAAGTACATGTACTGAAAAATGATAATAAGAAATTGGCTTACACTCGCCATAAACTACATCAGAGTCACATTTATACAACAACATAATCAATCATCATGAAGAACCGCGGGGTTCGACTACAGACGAAAACAAACGATAAAGAACGACGTCCATCCTTGCTATCCCAGGCTGCCGGCCTGGCACCCATCCTAGATCGATGATGAAGAAGAAGAAACTCTAAAGGAACAATCAACGCGCTCGCGTCAAGTAACCCTTTGTGTGTACCTACAACTGTTGTTGTAGTAATCTGTGAGCCACAGAGGACTCAACTATCTCATTTCCAAAGGTATCAAGAATGGAAAGCTTAATGGGTGAGGTATGGTTAAGTGGTGAGGCTGCATCGAGCGTCTAAGCATTTATATGAGGAGGCTAACTTACGAGTACAAGAGTAAGAGAGGGATAATCTACGCATAGCGGACGTGAACTATTGATGATCAAACGAATGATCCTGAACACGTACTTACATCAGACATAACCCCACCGTGTCCTCGATCGGAGAAGGAGCTCACGAAAAGAGACAGTCACGGTTACGCACTTAGTAGGCATATGTTTAATTAAGTTTACTTCAAGTTATCTAGAACCAGACGTTAAACAAAGTTTCCACATTGCCACATAACCGTGGGCACGACTTTCCGAAAGATTTAACCCTGAAGGGGTGCTCCAACTAGTCCATCACAAACTACCACACGCTGCGACGGTGTAACCTCGATTAGGGAAAACCCGTGATCTCTTCGGGTTCCTATTGGAAAAGCTCAACCTCAAGATAGCCCAAAGTATCCTCATAATCCCTCGCACAAGACGCTCGAGAAAGGTAAAACAAGTCCAACAAGGCCGCCCCGCGTCTCAACAATCCCGATAGGAGCCGCCTATCTTGTTCTCAGGACACGACGGATGAGCTACGCGTACAGTAGCCTGATAGACATCACCCGAGTTGTCCCTGCAAAGTTCTCTATTTTAGACCAGCACTGGCCCTCCCTGTATTATGTTGAATTACTCCTCGGGTTCATGACACCCTATGTTTTCAGTATTAGCAGAATTATTATGTTGGACAAATATAGTACCATTGTTGGGCCTTGCCAAACGAGCTTTATCCCAAAACGAATGTCAAGAGGGTATCCATAACAACCACAAGTATGTTAGGAGCGCTCATTTATGGAACATAACACTGGTAGCCGAAACTAAGGCAACAAAGGTGGAACAGAACACCAAGCTAGAAAGCCAAGTCTTCCACCTTTTACCAAGTATATAGGTGCACTAAATTAAATAGCATTAATATGGTGATATAACAAGGAACCCATGTTGGCACATGGACGCGACTGGACCTGCAACTAGCAACGCTATCAAACGGCTGAGCAAGCGGTAACATAGCCAAACAAGGTTTGCTGGGTAGTGGAAAGAATAGAGGTTTCATGGCAATGTTGGGAGGCTGATATTTAACAAGTGGTAGGCAGCAATACATTGGGAAAGAAATGAGACGCCTAGCATGGCAATGATAGTAATGGTATCTAGGGAAATGATCATCTTGCGTGAGATCTCGCTTGGAATAAGAACGAATCCGTGAAGCAGCCGAACCGAAGTAGTCGAACGGATCCTCACATTCTGACACGCTTGCGTAACTCTAATGAGACGAAGCAAATTGGAAACAAGAACCAACACACAATATTCACCACGGAACATGCACGACATGATGCAGTTCACATATGATGCATGATCAGTTTCAAATATGCAAGGCAGGGCATGGCAATTCACATCAGTCAAACGCTACACATTAAGTGAGGCTCAATATGCAACGAGTTGCATATTGACGGAACTCCACATTCAAATATTTAGTTCATTCTCGTTTAGGTACATGGCAATATTAAATGTTGTTAAACATGGCAAGGGGTGAAGCACAATTAAACTACCTATCTAGGCATTTTGAATGAGCCGGAAACGACATATAGCATCTCCGAGATGACACCATATGTTAACTTTGTAATCTGTCCAGATCTGTCCTAACCACATTTTATGTTTGTTACACTTCAGAACAAAGTGGTTCATGTGATTCTACTCGTCATTCAAGTCCATTTACATATATGTATCATCTCCAACGGAGCTACGATTAATTAACTACGGACTAAACCGTTTTGATCACGTCGACACACAAACCAATGCAAACAGCACTCTAAACAGTTTTAAATATGAATGCGAGTGGGAAAATATTAATCTATGCAAAATTATACACGTTTTACATATATAATTTGTTGCGATCCGATGCATGGTTTAAAAACTATGGGCATTTGAAAATATGATTTTTCTGAAAATAATAAATCACAGGACTGAAAAAAATGATGCATGGGCCGAATCTGGTAATGGGCTGAAACAAGGGCACATGCGAGATAATTATATCTCGCACTGGCCGAGGAATATGGAAAAGGGCACCCACCACAGCGGACTTCGGCCCAGGTGGTGAGGAGGTCGAATGGCGGCGCTCGCTCGGCCCCAGGCCACGGTTGGGCCGGCTGTAAAGGGCGGCTGGGCGGCCTGGCAGGGTGCGCATGGCCGAGGCGAGGCAAGCAGGAGCATCGTCTCCCTCGTCCCCTACACGAGCCGTAGTGGGGCGCTGGTCAACGCCCACGGTGCCGGGGCGCACTCCGGCGGGGCCGTGCGACGGAGGTCGGGGATGATCCCCTCGGACCGGATCTGGCCGGATCTGGACGGCTGGGTGGCGGCGGCGGATTGGCTACACTCCTGAGCGGCTAGATCGGGCTGACGCTGGCTACTGGCTGGGAGCTCGGGCTCCATTCTGGGGCAGCGAGGGCGGTGCTCCGGCGACCTCCGGTGGTCGGTCGGTGGCGGCACTACAGGAATCAGCTTCTCTGCCGTCTACCATCACAGACAGCAAATACAAAATCCCGGACGACAAAGACAAAACAGCAGACGGCAAAGAATCTCACGACCGGCAAAATTTCTGCGTCAGCCTACGACGGCATAGGAACTTCTTTGCCGTCTGCCCCCCCAAAGCGGACGGCAAAGCTCTTTGTCGTCATCTTTCCTTAGGAGCAGTTGGCAAAGTGCTCGAGACGGCAGCCGACAGGCGTTGCCTCCGTTAGGGGTTAACGGAGGCTTTGCCGTCTGCCTCCCCCTTCATCTTTGCCGTCTGCCTCCTCCTCCTCCCCCTCCACTCTTTACCGTCTGCCTCCTCCTCCCCCCCTCCTCTGTGCCCTCTTCTTTGCCGTCTGCCCACCCTGGAGGCAGACGTCAAAGACCCTATATAGACACCCCAGGATACACAGCTGGGTGCCATGTGGCACGTTTGCCATCTGCCAGCTGATGGCACAGGTCTTTGCCATCAGCTGGCAGACGGCAAAGAGCCCATATAGTACCTGTTTTTTTTGTTTTATATTATTTCACAGCACACACACACACACGCACATATATATATATATATTTGACATCACATTTATGTAATTCACCACACATATATGATATATAGTTCACCACACATATACTTGCCAACACATATATATAATTCACCACACATATATGATATACATATAAATCAATGTACATCCCCATATATCGAAAGAACCAACATACAAAGTATTGCACTGTTTATCCATATATACATATACATATAGTTCGACATTGTTAAGCAACTCAAATGAAAACTAGATGATATACATATAAAGTTCATCCATCGACATTGTTCAACTCCATGAATGCCAACTTCCATGCATGTAGTATATCCAATCTGCAAAAATGTGAATAAGAAAATCAGAAGAAGAACAAAATATGATGTTTTTCAGCTAATTATGTCATTTTTAGCGGAAAACAAGCTAAGAATATAATATTCATGAGCTAACCAAGGTTCTTATGCCATTTTTAGCTTATTATGGCATTTTGGAGCTAAATGGGTTAATTAAAGCAAGGATAATATGAAAGAGGAGAAGAAAGAGGAGGAGGAGGAGAAGAAGAAGAAATCAAGAAGAAGGAGCAGAACGAGGAGAAGGACTAGAAGGTCCTTGGCCCTCTCCTCCTCCTCCTGCTCCTCCTCCTCCTCCTTCTCCTTCTTCTCTTCTTCTTCTTTTTTTTTTCATTTTGCCTATTTCTTCTCCTCTTCTCCTCTTGTTGGAGCTAAATTATCAATTATGTCTTGTTGTAGCAAAATGGGTTAATTATCCCATTTTAGAGGAAAACAAGCTAAGTATATAATATTCATGAGCTAACCAAGGTTCTTATGCCATTTTGAGCTTATTATGGTATTTTGGAGCTAAATGGGCTAATTATGTCATTGTTGGGTAAATTAAAGCAAGGATAATATGAAAGAGGAGAAGAAATAGGAGGAGGAGGAGAAAAAGAAGAAATCAAGAAGGAGGAGAAGGAGGAGGAGGAGGAGGAGGAGAAGCACTAGAAGGTCCTTGGCCTTCTCCTTCTCCTCCTCCTTCTCCTTCTTCTCTTCTTCTTCTTCTTCTTCTTCTTCTTTCTTTCTTTTCATTTTGCCTATTTCTTCTCCTTTTCTCCTCTTGTTGGAGCTAAATTACCTAATTATGTGTTTTTGGAGCTAAATGGGCTAATTATCCCATTTTAGAGGAAAACAAGCTAAGTATATAATATTCATGAGCTAACCAAGGTTGTTATGCCATTTTGTGCTTATTATGTTATTTTGGAGCTAAATGGGCTAATTATGTCATTGCTGGGGAAATTAAAGCAAGGATAATATGAAAGAGGAGAAGAAAGAGGAGGAGGAGGAGAAGAAGAGAAATCAAGAAGAAGGAGGAGAAGGAGGAGAAGGAGGAGGAGGAGAAGGACTAGAAGGTCCTTGGCCTTCTCCTTCTCCTCCTCCTTCTCCTTATTCTCTTCTTCTTCTTCTTCTGTTCTTCTTCTTCTTCTTCTTTCTTTTCATTTTGCCTATTTCTTCTCCTCTTCTCCTCTTGTTGGAGCTAAATTACCTAATTATGTCTTGTTGGAGCTAAATGGGCTAATTATCCCATTTTAGAGGAAAACAAGCTAAGTATATAATATTCATGAGCTAACCAAGGTTCTTATGCCATTTTGAGCTTATTATGGTATTTTGGAGCTTAATGGGCTAATGATGTCATTGTTGGGGAAATTAAAGCAAGGATAATATGAAAGAGGAGAAGAAAGAGGAGGAGGAGGAGGAGAAGAAGAAATCAAGAAGAAGGAGGAGAAGGAGGAGAAGGAGGAGGAGGAGAAGGACTAAAAGGTCCTTGGCCTTCTCCTCCTCCTCCTCCTTCTCCTTCTCCTTCTTCTCTTCTTCTTCTTCTTATTCTTATTTCTTTTCATTTTGCCTATTTATTCTCGTCTTCTCCTCTTGTTGGAGCAAAATTACCTAATTATGTATTTTTGGAGCTAAATGGGTTAATTATCACATTTTAGAGGAAACCAAGCTATGTATATATATAATATTCATGAGCTAACCAAGGTTCTTATGCCATTTTGAGCTTATTATGGTATTTTGGAGCTAAATGGGCTAATTATGTCATTGTTGGGGAAATGAAAGCAAGGATAATATGAAAGATGAGAAGAAAGAGGAGGAGGAGGAGAAGAAGAAGAAATCAAGAAGAAGGAGGAGAAGGAGGAGAAGGAGGAGGAGGAGAAGGACTAGAAGGTCCTTGGCCTTCTCCTTCTCCTCCTCCGCCTCCTCCTTCTCCTTCTCTTCTTCTTCTTCTTCTTCTTCTTTCTTTTCATTTTGCCTATTTCTTCTCCTCTTCTCCTCTTGTTGGAGCTAAATTACCTAATTGTGTCTTCTTGGAGCTAAATGGTCTAATTATCCCATTTTAGAGGAAAACAAGCTAAGTATATAATATTCATGAGCTAACCAATGTTGTTATGCCATTTTGAGCTTATTATGGTATTTTGGAGCTAAATGGGCTAATTATGTCATTGTTGGGTAAATTATAGCAAGGATAATATGAAAGAGGAGAAGAAAGAGGAGGAGGAGGAGAAGAATAAGAAATCAAGAAGAAGGAGGAGAAGGAGGAGAAGGAGGAGGAGGAGAAGGACTAGAAGGTCCTTGGCCTTCTCCTCCTTCTCCTCCTCCTCCTGCATCTCCTTCTTCTCTTCTCCTTATTCTTCTTCTTCTTCTTCTTCTTCTTCTTCTTTCTTTTCATTTTGCCTATTTCTTCTCCTCTTCTCCTCTTGTTGGAGCTAAATTACCTAATTATGTCTTTTTGGAGCTAAACGGGCTAATTATCCCATTTTAGAGGAAAACAAGCTAAGTATATAATATTCATGAGCTAACCAAGGTTCTTATGCTATTTTGAGCTTATTATGGTATTTTGGAGCTAAATGGGCAAATTATGTCATTGTTGGGGAAATTAAAGCAAGGATAATATGAAAGAGGAGAAGAAAGAGGAGGAGGAGGAGAAGAAGAAGAAATCAAGAAGAAGGAGGAGAAGGAGGAGAAGGAGGAGGAGCAGAAGGACTAGAAGGTCCTTGGCCTTCTCCTCTTCCTCCTCCTCCTCCTTCTCCTTCTTCTCTTCTTCTTCTTCTTCTTCTTTCTTTTCATTTTCCCTATTTCTTATCCTCTTCTCCTCTTGTTGGAGCTCAATTACCTAATTATGTGTTTTTGGAGCTAAATGGGTTAATTATCCCATTTTAGAGGAAAACAAGATAAGTATATAATATTCATGAGCTAACCAAGGTTCTTATGCCATTTTGAGCTTATTATGGTATTTTGGAGCTAAATGGGCTAATTATGTCATTGTTGGGGAAATTAAAGCAACGATAATATGAAAGAGGAGAAGAAAGAGGAGGAGGAGGAGGAGAAGAAGAAATCAAGAAGAAGGAGGAGAAGGAGGAGAAGGAGGAGGAGAAGGATTAGAAGGTCCTTGGCCTTCTCCTTCTCCTCGTCCTCGTCCTCCTTCTCCTTCTTCTCTTCTTCTTCTTCTTCTTCTTCTTATTTCTTTTCATTTTGCCTATTTCTTCTCCTCTTCTCCTCTTGTTGGAGCGAAATTACCTAATTATGTCTTCTTGGAGCTAAATGGGCTAATTATCCCATTTTAGAGGAAAACAAGCTAAGTATATAATATCCATGAGCTAACCAAGGTTCTTATTCCATTTTGAGCTTATTATAGTATTTTGGAGCTAAATGGGCTAATTATGTCATTGTTGGGTAAATTAAAGCAAGGATAATATGAAAGAGGAGAAGAAAGAGGAGGAGGAGGAGAAGAAGAAGAAATCAAGAAGAAGGAGGAGAAGGAGGAGGAGGAGGAGGAGGAGAAGCACTAGAAGGTCCTTGGCCTTCTCCTTCTCCTCCTCCTTCTCCTTCTTCTCTTCTTCTTCTTCTTCTTTCTTTCTTTTCATTTTGCCTATTTCTTCTCCTTTTCTCCTCTTGTTGGAGCTAAATTACCTAATTATGTGTTTTTGGAGCTAAATGGGCTAATTATCCCATTTTAGAGGAAAACAAGCTAAGTACATAATATTCATGAGCTAACCAAGGTTGTTATGCCATTTTGAGCTTATTATGGTATTTTGGAGCTAAATGGGCTAATTATGTCATTGTTGGGGAAATTAAAGCAACGATAATATGAAAGAGGAGAAGAAAGAGGAGGAGGAGGAGAAGAAGAAGAAATCAAGAAGAAGGAGGAGAAGGAGGAGAAGGAGGAGGAGGAGAAGGATTAGAAGGTCCTTGGCCTTCTCCTTCTCCTCGTCCTCGTCCTCCTTCTCCTTCTTCTCTTCTTCTTCTTCTTCTTCTTCTTATTCTTATTTCTTTTCATTTTGCCTATTTCTTCTCCTCTTCTCCTCTTGTTGGAGCGAAATTACCTAATTATGTCTTCTTGGAGCTAAATGGGCTAATTATCCCATTTTAGAGGAAAACAAGCTAAGTATATAATATCCATGAGCTAACCAAGGTTCTTATGCCATTTTGAGATTATTATAGTATTTTGGAGCTAAATGGGCTAATTATGTCATTGTTGGGTAAATTAAAGCAAGGATAATATGAAAGAGGAGAAGAAAGAGGAGGAGGAGGAGAAGATGAAGAAATCAAGAAGAAGGAGGAGAAGGAGGAGAAGGAGGAGGAGGAGAAGGACTAGAAGGTCCTTGGCCTTCTCCTCCTTCTCCTCCTCCTCCTCCTCCTCATCTTTCTCCTCCTTCTCCTTCTTCTCTTCTTCTTCTTCTTCTTTCTTCTCATTTTTCCTATTTCTTCTCCTCTTGTTGGAGCTAAATTACCTAATTATGTCTTCTTGGAGCTAAATGGGCTAATTGTCTCATTTTAGAGGAAAACAAGCTAAGTATATAATATTCATGAGCTAACCAAGGTTCTTATGCCATTTTGAGCTTATTATGGTATTTTGGAGCTAAATGGGCTAATTATGTCATTGTTGGGGAAATTAAAGAAAGGATAATATGAAAAAGGATAAGAAAGAGGAGGAGGAGGAGAAGAAGAAGAAATCAAGAAGAAGGAGGAGAAGTAGGAGAAGGAGGAGGAGGAGAAGGACTAGAAGGTCGTTGGCCTTCTCGTCCTTCTCCTCCTCCTCCTCCTCCTTCTCCTCCTTCTCCTTCTTCTCTTCTTCTTCTTCTTCTTCTTTATTTTCATTTTTCCTATTTCTTCTCCTCTTGTTGGAGCTAAATTACCTAATTATGTCTTCTTGGAGCTAAATGGGCTAATTGTCTCATTTTAGAGGAAAACAAGCTAAGTATATAATATTCATGAGCTAACCAAGGTTCTTATGCCATTTTGAGCTTATTATGGTATTTTGGAGCTAAATGGGCTAATTATGTTATTGTTGGGGAAATTAAAGCAAGGATAATGTGAAAGAGGAGGAGAAAGAGGAGGAGGAGGTGAAGAAGAAGAAATCAAGAAGAAGGAGGAGAAGGAGGAGAAGGAGGAGGAGGACAAGGACTAGAAGGTCCTTAGCCTTCTCCTCCTTCTCATCCTCCTCCTCCTCCTCCTCCTCCTCCTTCTTCTCTTCCTCATCTTCTTCTTCTTCTTTCTTTTCATTTTCCCTATTTCTTCTCCTCTTGTTGGATGTAAATTACCTAATTATGTCTTCTTGGAGCTAAATGGGCTAATTATATCATTTTAGAGGAAAACAAGCTAAGTATATAATATTCATGAGCTAACCAAGGTTCTTATGCCATTTTGAGCTTATTATGGTATTTTGGAGCTAAATGGGCTAATTATGTTATTGTTGGGGAAATTAAAGCAAGGATAATATGAAAGAGGATAAGAAAGAGGAGGAGGAGGAGAATAAGAAGAAATCAAGAAGAAGGAGGAGAAGGAGGAGAAGGAGGAGGAGGAGAAGGACTAGAAGGTCCTTAGCCTTCTCCTCCTTCTCATCCTCCTCCTCCTCCTTCTCCTTCTTCTCTTCTTCTTCTTCTTCTTCTTCTTTCTTTTCATTTTTCCTATTTCTTCTCCTCTTGTTGGAGCTAAATTACCTAATTATGTCTTCTTGGAGCTAAATGGGCTAATTATCTCATTTTAGAGGAAAACAAGCTAAGTATAAAATATTCATGAGCTAACCAAGGTTCTTATGCCATTTTGAGCTTATTTTGGTATTTTGGAGCTAAATGGGCAAATTATGTCATTGTTGGAGAAATTAAAGCAAGGATAATATGAAAGAGGAGAAGAAAGATGAGGAGGAGGAGAAGAAGAAGAAATCAAGAAGAAGGAGGAGAAGGAGGAGAAGGAGGAGGAGGAGAAGGACTAGAAGGTCCTTAGCCTTCTCCTCCTTCTCCTCCTCCTCCTCCTCCTCCTCCTTCTCCTCCTTCTCCTTCTTCTCTTCTTCTTCTTCTTCTTTCTTTTTATTTTTCCTATTTCTTATCCTGTTGTTGGAGCTAAATTACCTGATTATGGCTTCTTGGAGCTAAATGGGCTAATTATCTCATTTTAGAGGAAAACAAGCTAAGTATATAATATTCATGAGCTAACCAAGGTTCTTATGCCATTTTGAGGTTATTATGGCATTTTGGAGCTAAATGGGCTAATTATGTCTTTTTGGGGAAATTAAAGTAAGGATAATATAAAAGAGGAGAAGAGAAACTTACCGTAGTGGTCATCAAGGAGGAGAAACACCACGGTTGCTCGCGGCGGCTTCGTTTGGAGACGGTTGACCTCGAGAAGGGTCGTGCGATGCCGCTCGGGAGTTATTCTGCAGAAAAGATATTTTGCAATGTCTCAGTTAGCATGATGACACTCAATTATTAATACCAGTTTATAATGAAACTCACCGTGCCAATCAAAGAGAAGACGGGCATCGGCGGAGGGACTTGACCGCTCTTCTCGCACAGACCCTGAAGAGTGGGTCGTATTAGTTAGTAATGAAACAGACATTACACACATGATTTGGCTAAGTGAAAAAAACATACCACAAAAAGCTCGTACAGGGCCCGTTGACCCGCCTCATTCCGGGCCCTCTCCTCCTCAAGCAATCGTGTCGTGGTCTGGTCCCTCTCATCAAGAGCGGCCTGGCTTGCCAATCTCTCTTTCTCAAGAGCAGCCTGGTTTCCCGCTCTCTCTTTCTGAAGAGCAGCCTAAAACACCATTCCTTGTTACCACAGTAATGATCTATGGTGACGCACATAATGAAATGGATGAAAGTGTTCTTAGTCCGTACAACTAACCTCGATGGCAAGTTCGACTGGCTGTGGACGACGCGTTATCTCAAGACAGTTGCTCGACTGGCGCGCCTTGATCTCCGGAAGAGTGAGTGGACAACGTATTATCCCATCTCCAATGCCTATCGAGCCATGGGGCCTCCCGCCACCAGATATCATCACCATATCTGGATCCAAAGGTTCCTGGCTAGGGTTAAAGTCATCCCCTTTCGTAGCCTTCCCCGCGTCCCTGTATGCCACGAGCTTCTGGTGGGATGATATGTTGGTGAAGTTATTGGGATCATCGAGGTCAGACTCAGAGAATGCCTTTGCCTTCTTGTACGAGGCAGTATGGGCCATGCCATAAAGGTCGTACAAGTGTGGCATCTCAGTCTTATTGTGATGCGCCTAAAAGAGAGGAACAAAATATTAGCATCAAGAATGAATTGCATGAATCATGAAGCAAATCACATACCCAGTTTCGTCCAAACTGAAGTAAGTTGGCGCTCCCTTGATGGTGTGGCACACCAAACATTTGGCTACGTCGATCCTTCGCATTCTCGTGGACGGCTCGCCAGCTGCATGTGCACCACTCATCAACCAACGCCTCCCAACAATCCATCTTATCCGCACACCATCTCGGGGGCACCTGTAAGTTATTAGAAAGAATTTTCTGCGCTACGCCTATGAATGAAATCAAGAAAACTACGTAGAAGGACTTAAGAATAGGTAATTACCTTCATGTATTGCTCCTTCTTCAGAAACTTTCCGCGGCAATCCTTCTTCTACTTCCTAATACCACGCGTGGCGTAGTAATCTCGAATAGCCTGCGGCCGAGCCTCGTGGCGCAAGTTCTGTAGTAACCGCCTACACTCGGCCTCGAGAACCCTGGCTGCCTCCTCCTCATATCCATCCTCACACCTATAGAAGGTCTGCAATGAAACGTGAAAACACCGATTAGTACAATAATTAGCTATATTGTTAATTTTAGATTCTGTAAAAGGATAATTTACCCAAAAGCTCTTGATCACCATCTCGGCCCTCGTGTGGCACAAGACACCATCTATAATCTCCTTCGGCGGGGCCTGCGCATCCTGGTAGTGCTCCTAGGTAAATCCTAGTGTAGGAACCTGACCCTCACCAGGCAACGTGACAAACCCCGGGAAATTTGTCCGGCAAAGCACACCAAGGACGGAGTTCGGCCTGCGGACTCCAAGAGGGTGTACCCATCCCCTGCAGTATGATAAGGTCAACGCATTAGATATTTGAACAAACTTGAAGGAAAAAGCTAAAAAAAGGGTAAATGTACTTACCTATCTCCTTCAGGTTTAATCACCGGCCTCTGCTCACGGGTAGCCGGGGCGACCGGAGACGTGTACTACCACGCTTGTACACGGTGGCCCCGTCCACCTGCACATCACCCTCACTATCCGTAAGCTCATCCCCGCCATCCCCGCCCCCTGAGCCACCCGGACCCTCGGTCCAATCCGGCAACTTGGTACGATCCGGCCAGGTCTCCCATCCAGGCCTCTCCACGTCGGGTGAAGCCTCCGGAACCGTAGTCTCCTCCGGCTGCTCCTGGTCCGAATGCACCTCGACCTGAGGCTACTCTTGGACCGGAGTCTCATGGGACGATTGCCCGTCAACAACATGCTCCTATAATGGAGTCCCCGTAGCCTCCTCCGCAAACGGGTCGACCATACTAGTCCTATGCTCGGGTGAATGAGCTGGTGGTGGTGGCGGCGAGGACGGCTCAACAGTCCTCCTGGATCTTCTGCGGCCACCACCTCTCCCTGTACCCTTCCCCTTCTTCCCTACCCGACCAACACCTCTCCCAGTGGGCAATGCCGCCGACAAAGAAGAACCCATGGGTGGTGTCGACAGACTGTCTGCCAAGGCTCTACGGAGAGATAGGGGTGGAAGGGAAGTACCACCACTCGTGCGGGGCGCTTGGGAAGAACCCGTTGAGCGATCTGGACCAGCGCCCACCATCTTTCCACACCTGGTGACCTGCCATGATAAAGATTAAAAGAAATTAGTACAACAGAAAAAAATTGAATAACTGACATGAATAATAATATGTACATGAATAATAAAGATTAAAATATATATAATCTAAGCTGTGAATCTTACAAACTAATAATCATCATCAATAAATGCATCATCATCATCACTATCACGCATGTCTTCATGAATGACGTGCTCGTCGGGTTCAACGACGTGAAGTTGTGAAAGGCCTTCCATTAATCGTTGAAGCATTGACATGTCATCTGCATCAGTAACCTCTACGAGTTCCAGGTCTTCTGGTTCTGGCTCAGGGCTGGAGTCGGATTCATTGTCGCTGTCTACTTCCATGTTCTTGGGTGAAGCATGGCGGTTCTTGAAACGTTTCTTGGAAAGACGTGTTTCTTGGAAGAATTCTCCATCATATGTGTCTGGGTTAATGTGAGGTTCATTATCCTGTTCATTTGGGAGAGGTGGTCTCACATGTGGCGGCACTTCATAAACAACATACCAACCTTCCAGATTCTTATCCATTTGGCATGCCCACGGTAGATAGAAAACTTGGGTCGCCTGTTGAGCCATAATATAGACATCGGGAACATCTAAATGGGTGTTTGGATTGATTTCGACTAGTCCTATATGTTCATGATTCCTTCTAGTCTTTTTCGGCCGGAACCAATAACATTTGAAGACTACGACGTTCGGTGGGTTTTCACCATAGAATTGAAGTTCATAAATTGCTTCAACTCTTCCATAGTACTCGGTAACACCTTCGCCAATAGCAGAGACACCACATTTTCTAGATTTCCGGTCGGGCATAGATAGCTCTTTGCCAAAGGTACGAAAGAGATACCTGTTGATGTTGTATTTCTCAAATGAACGGACCTTATAGTCAAAACCATTAGCGACTTGTCTCAATTCGGCGTCCATAGACTCTGAATTAGCCTACAAGTTTAATACGAAACGGTTGTTGCATTAGCCGCAAGTTAGACCAAGAATGAAATGGTCCATTATTGATAATTACCGTTTGTTTGAACCAAGAGATGAAACCGGGATAGCCGCCTCCTGTCTTTGACAGAAGCTCATACGCTTCGACGGAATCATTTTTGATCACCGCTCCATCCGAGAATTTGACGACGTAACGGCTGTTTGAAATATCCGGGAATAAGAGCAGTTCAAATGAATTAGAAGTTATGGGAAAATGTGCCGAGAACTCACTCGATGTATGGCCGCACTTCTGTTAGGTTGTTGTAGATATACAACGAAATGTTCCGCCATTCTTCGACATCCAATGTTATCGGTTTCGAAGCACCGGCTGGTGCGAGCTTCCCTTTGAATAGGCTGAGGTTGGACCCACCTTTTTTAGGGTCTGCATCATTGTGCCGAGGCTTCGGATTATGCAAATGATGATTTTTGGCTTCGTAGTGTGCTGTCACAAAGTTTGCCACCTCCTCAGTAATGAATGCCTCAGCCATCGATGCTTCAATTCTACGCTTATTTTTACATTTAGCTCGAAGGGTCTTCTGCATCCTCTCAGTTGCATAGCACCAACGATCTTGCACGGGCCCACCCAAGCTTGCCTCGGTTGGTAGATGTAAAATCAAATGCTGCTTTGGATTAAAGAAGCCCGGTGGAAAGATCTTCTCTAACTTGCACAACAACTCCGGTGCAAACTCCTCCATGTCTTCTACCACGCCATGCGACAATTCTTCGCACAAAGAACACGGAAGAAATAGCTCAGCTCCGCCAGTACTAGCCATTCATCCTCAGGAATAAAGCCACGTAACATCACCAGCATTACCCGCTCTAGCCAAATGTAACAATCATGACTCTTGGGACCAAAGATTTTTAATTTTTCAAGACTCGCTCCCCTCTTTAGATTCGCTGCATACCCATCGGGGAACATCAAGTGCATTTTGACCCACAAGATAATTTCCCTCATAGCTGGCCTTCCAAGATTGAAGCAGGCCTTTGGCTTCGACCACTTCTGCTTTCCTTTGCCTTCTCGCATGTTTTGTAACGGTTTATGACATAGTGTCTCTTGATTGACTCTAGCCTTAAAATTATCCTTTGTCTTCCCATCTGTGTGGAACAATGTACCAAAAATAGCCTCTCCGATATTCTTTTCAGTGTGCATCATGTCGATATTGTGTGGAAGAAGGAGGTCTTTGAAGTAAGGAAGATCCGAGAAGCATGGCTTGTGAGTCCATGCGTGTTTTGAATTATACCCCTTGAAATACCCTGGACGCTCTGGATCAGGCTCGAGGGCGTTTAACTGATCCAGGATCTGTTGGCCTGTGAACGCAGGTGGTGCCAAGTTTTTGAGAACTTTACCTTTGGTAAAGTTCTTCTTCTCTTTTCTGAACTGATGGTCAGGATCCAGGAACTGTCTATGCAAGTCAAAGCAAGAATACTTCTGAGCCTCCTGCAACCAATGAAACTGAAGAGCTGCCTTGCATTGGGGGCACGGGAACCTTCCATGCACACACCATCCAGAGAATAGCGCATACGCTGGCAAGTCATGCATAGAGTACATGTACCACACATGCATTTTGAAGTTTTCTTTTCTAGCGGCATCGTATGTCTTGACCCCATTATCCCAAGCTTCTTACAATTCATCCTTAAGCGGTTGCAGGTACACATTCATATTCTTCCCCGGATAATTGGGCCCTGGAATTATCAATGTCAGAAATATGTTCTTTCTTTGCATAATCTGCCTGGGGGAGATTGAGTGGAATGACAAATACAGGCCAACAACTGTATTGGGTTGCCATCATGGCGAAGGGATTAAAACCATCCGTGGCGGCGCAGACTCGAGGATTCCTTGGATCTGCCGCTTTATCCTGGTGCAATCCATCGAAATGTTTCCACGCTTCCCCATCTGATATGTGTACCATCATCTTATTCCCATCTGCATCTAGTTCGGTTCTTTTGCCCAATTTGTGCCATGTCATCTGTCTGACTGTCTCTTCGACCACGAAAGATGTTGAAGTCTTGGTACGATTGGCATATACTGAAGAACACTAACTGCGATTTTGATCTACCTCTTCTCACCCATACCGTTGTCTACCACAAGATACCTGCAAGACTCGCAATTGGGACAATAGTCCAAGTGTGCATACTCCTTCCTAAATAAGACACATCCTTTCTCACATGCATCTATCTTATCATAGGGCATCTTAAGTACACGAAGTATTTTGTCCGACTGGTACAGGTTTGCAGGCATGACATGGCCTTTGGGTAGGAAACGTCCAAATAGTGTCATCATCGCGACGTAGCATTCTCTTCCCAAGTTGAATCGAGCCTTCACAGCCATTACTTGTGCAATTGCATCCAGC